>NC_134402.1:62357277-63047277 GCF_038048845.1 Mixophyes fleayi
AGCGACCTTTTAGATAACATGGAATACAATATTTCCTTTCAACTTCCGTGCATATGATAGAACAGATGGTTCTAGCTGTGTTTACAGCTAGCCCTGGAATTCAAACATCCATTCAAAACAAAGGAATATTTCTTACTTTGCATAAGCATATTGAAATGTATTCCAAATGGTCATTTGATCCATTAATATGGACAACTAAAAGACCATTCAACAATCGCTTATCTGATTTGTCCAAATCCCATGAAGTAAAACAAAAATCCTAAATGCACAATGAAGACTTAAAGTACAGTATAATTAGAACTGAATCTACATGTAAAAAGCAATGATTTCCCACGTACTGACAGAAAAACACCATCATATGATACAGCAAACTAATACATAATAAATAAAGGCATTATAAAACAACTCGACTTGAACAAGTATGTTTTTCATAATTATACAAAAGTGATTTTCAAAGAACTACAGACATACGAGGGTTGACCATACTGAGAGACAGATATAATAGCATCCATTACAGACAATAGGTTTGGAAATCATCACTACTTTTAAAAATAATACCAGTGAACGAATATTATACCACCATACAATAATATTACGCAATGATCAGCAGCATCATTTTAGACCAAACTATTCAATACTGTGTGTTAATTGCCAACTAGTGATATTCTCTATTTTATCCTACTTTGTCATCAGCAAATTGTATTTAACGCTTGGGGGTATGTTTACTAAACTGCGGGTTAGAAAAAATGGAAATGTTTTCTATAGCAACCAATCAGATTCTAGCTGTCATTTTGTAGAATGTACTAAATAAATGATAACTAGAATCTGATTGGTTGCTATAGGCAACATCTCCACTTTTTCAAACTCACAGTTTAGTAAATATACCACAAGACCTTTTTAAGTATCCTACATCCTCTTATTATTTTCCATTTGCTTGCAAAATATATCAGGGAATGAAATCCATCAAGGAACTGTTTAACACTTATCTACAGTGTTTCACTATCTCCAGTTTAAGCTATTACTGAACTGCAACGATCAACAAGTTCTTCAACTTTAAGTGGACTGGTCACCTCCAAACAATGGAGGCATCCATTTTGTGGCCTGGACCAATGTTAAGCAAGCTCATCAATGTGCTAGGAAGCAGTAACATTACTGAGACACTGGCTGAATAATATATGAGATCTGATATATATTTATGAGGTACAGGTTTCTTTTGACTTGATAGGCTACACTCGCATGAATATTATATTCAGACTATTGATGTTATAGGTTAGTAAGGTTGATAAAATAAAACAAAACAAACAACAACAACAACAACAACAACAACAACAACAGTCCATCGAGTTCAACTCTTCAAAACCACTAATTGCATGTAATGTAAAATTCCTGGAAATGTTTTGAAGAAATCAAATAAACAGTTTTTTATATTATGCAGAAAAAAATATTTTTTGGGGAAAAAATATATATATGTATGCATTATATATATTCTTAGCAAGCAATATATAACGTCCCATTGCTACTTTAAGAACATGAACTGTATTATGCTCAATTTACTTGCAAGATTATCACATTTGTTTGGTTTATAACATTAAATGTGTGGATATTGTAAAACAAGGTTATTATGTGAAATCCCAGACAACTATGCGAGTCACAGACTACATGTCTGGATCAAACACCGGAAGAAGGTCTGTATACTGCAACATTTTTAAAGTAACTCTCCCACAAGTCTGAGGTGTGTTGTCAAATGAAGTAGCAATGTTATTATCACCAACGTTCCTTCCTTTGGATCTTGGAGATTTGCAGCATAAACTGACACTTAATTCTTCCCATCTGTGAATAAAGTCTTCACCTATTACTTTTTCTGTACTTGTAAGCAGGGTGGCCTTAGATTATTAACTGCAGCAACATCTGAGCCATATGATAAAGAATATGACAGAAGTGCACAGTCTCTGATTCAGATGCGGTGATGGCTGAAATAACTTGTCTTTAGAATCTTCATTGAGTTCTGCAACTGAACCCAGAAGACATCATCATAAAGTACGGTGTTCCTTATACCTAGATCCTCACTTATTAATGTTTCTTTAAGAGATTGCTTAGTATTTATTTTAGCAAACATTTGAATAAGATCACTACTGCATCATGCACAGTGTTACTAGTTACTACAGAGCGGAAGCGCCATTCAAGTCTTCCTTCTTAAAAACTGCAGCTACAATATGAGCATCTTTTATAGGTTTACTCCTCCATAGATCTTTTGTACTTTTGCAGTAGGCCTGGTCTCCCGTTTCAATGCTCTTATCAAACACTGTCTGATAGCACAAAGTTCATGAGTCCTTCTCCCCACATTTCTGTCTAACCATCTGTAACTACTGCAAGACACAGGACTTTGTTCATTACTTTCTTGCATAGATTGCATTACATGTCCATATTCTGGCTCTAAAAAGGTTTGCTCCAAGAAAATCTGCTGAATAAGTAATATGACTGTCTTAATAATGTCCCAATGTTGTGCCAGAAGATACTGGTCTCACGAAGCTTGATCAATTGTTTCATGATCTGCAGTTCTGGACTATAAATTTGATTTTTAGAGTGTTTTGCGTACAGCTAGGTTCAATATTTGGTTACTTGAGGAAGAAGATGAGGAAGATTCTTTATTCTGGTGTCATAGAAGAAGCAGAAGGACTTCTGGATTAAGATGAACGGTGGAAAGGGCTACCTGTACTTTCGCCACAATCTATTTTCTCATATAAAGGATTTTTTAGTGTCTCCTCTCTCTTGATGATTTTGAACAAGAAGGATACTTGTTCTTAAGCTCTATAGGAATAAACCAGCTGCCAGATCAAAAGACAGCAATAGGTCAAGTTCATAAATACGGAAGGCACAAAATTCTTCCTCTTCCTGTGAACGCGGCAGTGCCCCCCTGGTGACAGAATAAATCGTGTTGTTGCATTGCAGAGTTGTGTATTACCGGTCCTTAGGACAAATGGTCCAAGATTGGGCAAAGACAGGTCGCAGAAGGGGCAGGAGGTGTGGCCACATTACAGTGGATGGAGCAAGAGAAATCCTGGGTGAATCGATGACTTATATTTATTACCTGCCCAGATATAACATATTCAAGATGGTGACAACCTCAGAAGAAACGTAGATTTAAATACTTTGATTATCTAAAAGTACAGAATTAATAAAACCATGCAGTTAAGTGGTGAGCAGGTTGGTTAATTATATGAAAGCTCCACTTTAAGGAGATATTGCATAGATGGATCATAATACAACAGCATACGTTTTGCTTTATATAGAATTTTACATTTTATCTGAAGAAAGTGATGCTTACCTCATGTTTGCCAAGACATTCCCTGGAAAAATAGTATGAAAAAAAGAGAAGAATTAGGTATTAATTACTAGATCGTTATAAACAATATGTAACTAAACCAGCAGCAATCATGATCTACAGCAATGAAGGGTAAAATTAAATTAAATTTGATAAAAGCTTTGGTCCTCCATCGAGGTCACACCTTAGATTTGAGGTGAAGCATCAGGTCACTTACGTTCAGAGCTCACAGACCAAACCTGCCTAACTCTATATCCGCTGGTGAAAACATCACCATCTAATCACAGAATAACCTGCTAGACTAGGCAGTGGAACAAGCTGTATATACGAGCTCCATTCTTTCGGCATCACAATCATCCACCATCAGTGTGACTTGGAAGACTCTGCTTCTTTCATTATCTCTCAGCTTGTGGCCTCCACATCATATCAGGACACTGCCTCACTAACAATCCCACGGATGGATAGGTCACATGATCCGCTCCCTAAGTACTCTGCCCTGTTGTGAACGTTCCGTTCACCTGATTTGTTATTGATTGTTCTATTCCTGATCCCTTCATGACTGGGGATAGCCCTCAAAAGTAGGAGATGAAGACTGAGTATAATGAACCTTAATACATAGGAGAAGTAACTGAAGTTACCCACTGCTGGTGGTTATCAATTGTGTATATAAATTAACCTACTGGGAAATTTACATTCATTATTATTTTTTATTGACTTATCAATCTTCATCACTTAAACCTAAACACGCACTCTATATTTTTATCATTAGAATTGTTTTAAGCAGGGATCTGTTACATCTCTGGCAACATTTTATAATGACTCAAATAATATGGTATAAACAGTATTTCTGGCGAAGATGGAAATACAGTAGAATATTTTTTTAAAAAAGATTCATTAACCTGCCCATGTAGTTCGATTACCATGTAGCTCTAGATCCATGTACAGTGGACCTTTCTCTAGTCCAATTCATCAATATAAAGTCCTTCACATCCTAATAATACTGAATTAAAACTTAAATTGGCTTCTAGAACCTATTTTCATTTTCTGCACTTATTGAACATCATAGTGACTGGTAAACATAACCAATCTTGCTGGGCGTCTTGCTGATGTGCAATTCTTGTAATCCTTGTCAATTCTGTTTTAAAGAACCACAAAACCTAAAATAGCATTCACAGATATACAGGGAAAAGCTCTTCTTCCCAACTTTATTCCAATTATCTTTCTCCTGGAACAGTTACCTGATCATTTGTGACTGTTATTAATAGCTCTTTTTGGCAAGAAACTCGTATTGTAATATTTTATTTTCAGTGGTCCTTTAAGCCCATGCAATATATCAGAGAATAATGGGAAGGAGGTGGACAGCTGCAGAAGGTGGATAATGAATAGGTCGGCCTGATTCCTGGCTGGGTAGCAGCAGCTCATAAATTGAGCAAAGGCTGAAAATGTAATCAGAACAACTTTGAATTGTAAAAAAATATATAATTACCAATGGAACAAATTTAGGTTTAGGACAGTTGATGTGATTTTTCAAGACTGATCAACGGAGAACAAGCAATCGCAACACACTAATCCAGTGCTCTTCATTGGATTACAATGGCAGTGCAATCTGGCTAGAGGTAAACAGCACAATTGATGTGCTAAGTGACAGGAGCTATGGAACACACATGCGTCATCTGTACAATAAGGGACATATTCAATTGGCTGCGTTACTGTTAAAAGTAACGCGGCCTGCGCATTATTTCCGTGATTACAGTAGTTCTAACGCCGGCTTTTTGCTCGGGAGCTGCGAGCTGAAAGCCGGGTTAAACTTACTGTAATAACGGTATTAGCTTTAACGCAGCAGAAGCTCGGGGCTAATTGAATACCCCCCTAAGGGTTATTAACTAGACTTGCTCACATATACAAAGCGGCAAAAAAACATTATTAACCAATCAGAAATTATCTTTTATTTCTCTACTGAGAATTAGGGATGAAAATGTCTTGTTGATTTTAGTACAGTTCAGCACATTTGAGCATTATTAGTAAATCACCCACACAGAATCATTTTTAAACCCCAGATGTAACTATAATAATATTACTTTTCCCAACGAAGCAATCAACGGTTTTATTATTTTTTAGTATCCATGTAAAAGTTATACTTTGTTTCAGAGCCGGTGATCAATAAAAACAGAAGAGAACAGACTGCGTCTGTTACCATTAAATTACAGGTCAGAGTCATGTTCCACTTGTCACAGAGAGACGGCCAGACATCTCATCATCATAAAACATCCTCCTTTGGAGGAAGCAATAAAAACATGCAAAAGGATATTAATGTAACATGAACCTGTGTCTCCTAAAAACAGTCCCCAGTGTATAGCGTAATAGAAAGAACATGCAAAAATCAGACACTTGCCCATAACAATTGCAAAATTAATGAAAAGGATATAAACAGCCCTTTTGGGGGAAATGACAGTAGTATCTTGGTGTCTAGGTGTTAAACTGCCTAATTTCAAATAAAATGACATGTCAAATAATATTTCCTGCCATGTGAAATGATATTTGTTGATACAGTAAATATAACACGGATTTACATGTCAACAATTTAAATGAAACTTCCAAATTAAGCGTTATTAACGGTCTATTGAAATAATGAGCGACTGGTTATCTCTACAATGCAGTTTTTAGTAGTTTAGGCTTTTTGTCCACATGATTGGATTATCTGAAAGTATATACTGAAGAACCGGACACCTCCCAGATATGTCTACAGTATGTGTGAGACAACTCTACAGGACACCTGACTGAGGTCCACCTCATCTACCTAACCTAGAACTTCATCAGCATTTTATGTAATATACAAAGAAACATTACACTCACACAGCTGCAATCTCAACCCCATTAGGGTAGAATACCACGAAAAAAATACACAATATATGTGCTGTTACATAGATTTCTAGAGGTAAACTAGAGCGTTGTACTTACGTTGGTATGGGGACTTTACATGGAGGGCAGGGCAAGGCTGTCTGGATAAAAGCTGGCTCACTAGGCTTCTCCCATGGACCAGCTGGCTGAGGCTGAACAAATAATGAAAATTAGAGATTACACATTCATGAACCTATCTACATTTGTGTCATTTTGTATCCAATTTCCATCTACTGGTTTTAAAGGCTTTTGGACTTATGGTCATAAATGGTGGTTTTCCCCCAAAGACTCACCAGATTCTGGATTTAAAATTTGCCATCTATTTTTATTTTCTGTACTGAACAATAAGGGACATATTCAATTAAGCCGGCACATCACAGCGACACATTTAAAGTGTCAATACGGTACATGGGGTGCGAACGGAAATCCGCAGTGTTGCGGTAACCTGTTGACACTAGCCGCGCTTTGCCGTGATGTGCCGGCTTAATTGAATATGTCCCTTAATGTCATAAAAGAACAGTCCTAACAAATCCCAAATAGACATTTGAATTTTGCTTACAAATATTTACACATTGATTATGTATTTATTAACTTTGCAAGAGAATATATTCAAAAACATTATCATTCACTGAAGATATCTATATCATTTCATTAAATAAAATACATTCATTATTTTAGACAAGCTTAAAAACATTATAATTGACATTCTAAATTAATAAACAAGAGAAGAATTAATTAAAACTCAGTGTATTTTCATACTGCCTAAAGCATTGCTATCTGTTCCATTACATGAATAAGTAGATCATAAGTCCTAACAACCAGGGCTCTCTGTACTTCTTTTGCCAGTTTGTAAATGTCAGGTAATATGTATTCATATGAACCAGTTACTAATCTCCCCATGTGTACAGTGCTATGGAACATGTTCCTGCTCTATGAATAAAAAATTAGTAACGACATGAAAAAATGCATAGAATGGAAAATGCTGCATAATGACGCATAAAGAGAATAGAAACAAATTAAATAGTAGGATTCTAATGTAAATAAAAACAAACTAGATGCCTATCTAATATATAAATGCTTAGTGGCGTCTGTCTGTGTGTGTGTGGAAAAAAACAACCAAGTTGCAACGCCACCTGCTGGGCGGAGTTATACACTGACCTACTAAATTCTTAGTGTGTGTGGGGAAAAAAAATTCAAAAAGGGCTGAAATTTGGTAGGGCTCAAACTCATTTTCGTGAGGTAATTTTACCTCATGAACACATGTGTAGAGGCGTGCGTAAGTGTGTGTGTGTGTGTGGAAAAAACTATTTTCTCAGAAAGGGCTGATCCAATTAACCTGAAATTTGGTATACTGACATTATTTGACAAAAAAATTAGAATAGTCAAGTCAGTTAACTTCCATCATCCCCCCTTCCCCCTGTGGGAGGGGTAGTAAAGGCTAAATTTACGAGTTGAGGGGTCAAACTCATTTTCGTGAGGTAATTTTACCTCATGAACACACATTAAAAAGGGCGCTTGCGTCGGGAAGTAACGCTCTTCCCCTGAGGAGGCCTGGGCTAGGCCCAAATGCATGACAAGAACCTTTTTAAGACCTTAAGTAGCTTGATTTGACTAGAATGCATGAGTATCATGCACGGGTTAACTTGTTCTTTATAAAAGACATACATTTAAAAATAAATAAATAAAAAAAAACCAGAAAAAAACTCAACGCAGTAATAATAAGGAATAACAATAGTTCTATTCATAACAACCCGTGTCGCTATAAATGCTAAAATCTGTCCAGAAAGCAGAAGACAAACTTGCCAACATGTCTAACCACACAGTATCTGTTGTTAAAGATCCACCATTAGTTACATAGACATAAATTTATGCTACATATAGTTCTGTGCTAACCCTCTGTATATGCTAGTGCTAGCAATATACTCTGCAATGTGTGCAGTGACATCAAGCAATTGATCAGATATTTTTGCGCATGTTGACCCAAGACAAGCACTATGCAGGACAATAATCCAAGTAAAATATGTTGGATCATTAGAGGACAAATGGGTAATTACAGTCAAGAAATGACTGCTACCTGCCCGTGTGTATGGTTATCTTCCGACTGCACTAACTGGCACTTCAAGCTGCTCAGCGCGAGCGCCAATCGCCCAGAGTTCATTTAGTTTGGCCACATAAATGTGTAGCCAAATTGCATACTGATCCCGTCTCTCAGCCGAGCAGCAGGATGACTTTGTGTTTGGTTGGCATAAGAGCCAAATGAGAGAATTGTGACTTCCTACTTCATTGCCTGCTCTCTGTAATATTTTAAGACAGTATCTGACATTATTGAACAAAAAAAATCAACATCAAAAGACAAGCTTGCACACAACAAAAAAACACAGTAACCATAAGTATCTTCAGGGGGTGCTCAGTGGTAAATTAAAAAATACCATGAGCCTACCAAAAGAAAAACCACTTGTAAGAGAACAACCACAATTACAACATACATATGTATACAAATAGTACATTTTATCAATACATGGCTCAGAACAAACATCAAAATCAAAGACAAGTGATTATACCACTAGAAAGCATTGTAAAACACATAATCAGAGATGAAAACATCAAAGTAAAAAGAGAATACATAAAAATTTAAAAATCCAAAACAAAAAGCAACAAGAAGGGTGAATGGAGAATATCAAACTGCGCACACACATGAACACAAAGCCCATCACAATAATATATGAAGTCCAAAAATAAGTAATAGGGGAAATGACAAATATAAACAAATATCACATCACATGATTATGAAAAAAACTGAAGGAAAAGGAATAGTGACAAAACGCTGGGGACCCCTGCCCCAAAACGGTTTCTGCATGCAAGAGATTCGCCATACCATGATAATAATGACATTATAATCACTCCAAAACCATTATATTGTGGAACCCATCACATATGAACAGAACTGACATGAGATAAACGCATTATAGGATAAATATAAAAATAATGGCACATACCAGTGCAAGAAGGCTTATTAGCAATTTATACGACAACCAAGACTTGAAATAAATAAATAATGACTTAGTCATTATTAGTCTTACCAAGCCTTTCTGTTTAACAAGAGCTTCATCGTGGCACGCCGTAGGGCAGAGGTGACCACACCGCTTCAGAGAGGTCTGACAAATCTGTCGACATGGTGGGCATGGACCAAAGTGGCATCTGTGTCGTTCTCTGGCCTCATGGTGGCAAGTGGAAGGGTGACTGAATGGTGAAAACACGTCAATTACATTTGTATTAAGAGATTGTTAGGAGATTAAAACAAAGCAGTAAAAACAGCAAATAAAGAGCACAGCAACCACTTGTATTTACATAGATGCCATCATCATAAAACACTGTGCAGTGCAAGGCAATCAAGGCCACCAAAAATGTATTTTATTTTGACCTGTTAGGAAACATAGAATAGGTCAGTGCCGTATAAATATTATATAATACACAGTCGCTGTTTACCATGATGCTTGTTATACATAGCACAGACACTGCCTCTACATACCTGCACACCTCCTTGCACCGGGGTGGCTTGGTGCTCCGTTCTCTTCCGCAAGGAACAGTTAGAACAGTTTTGCCGCAATTACACTTCACATCAACAGTCTCAGGACATGGGTAGCAACTCCCTACATGATGAAACATAATTACAATGAATATATTCACTTTTAGAATGCAGTGTACAAATTCATAATTCAATGTTGATTCATATGTGAAAGGGATAAAAGAATGTACAGACTTGAGGTACGCCACTCCGTTCCTATTCTCACCACTTATCTTCTGCCTCCCTCCAACTAATAGAATATCAGTGGTCTGATGTCCATTTGCCCCAACCATCCAATCAAGGCTGAAATTGCAACAGGAGATTGGACCACTGAGGAGACGACAGGGGGGGGGGGGGGGAGAGCAGGTACACATGAAGATCCTAGACATCGGGTTCCTGTAATTGTGCAAGCTGGGCGACTTACAAATAGTAAATGTGCCTATAAACGTGTAAAATTTACTTCAACATTTATGTCACTAGAGTAAAAACTAATTTTGGAGAGCCTTAGTCACTAACACCAAATACAACTCTTCACAGGCAGCAGAAGCAACTGAGGCAAAGGTAGGTTATAAATATCATACTATTCGGTATGCTAAAGAGACAGGGCACCGTTACCAAAATCTTTGTAGAAAAATCCACTTTTTCTTCCAATCAAATGTTGATGTTAAACCAAATGCCATGTTACATAACGTATTAACATTGTAACTAAACAGAGAAAATGTGTCTTTGTTAGAGTGTCTGCCCATGTCTACCTGGTTACGACAGTTACCTAATTATTTCTAAAAGTCTCTTTCCTCTTCTTTACTTATTTCACTGAAACTTGTAAAGACGAGGGAAGGGGGCTTAAGGACCAAGCCAGCTACTTCTCACTGATTCACTTCAGGACGTTGTGTCTCCAGAACGTCCATGTGGACAGGAATCTCCGCTCATTTTTTTCTCACGCCCCATAGATGGCGCAGACAAATGAACAGAGATTCCTAACTTAATGGCTGGCAACGTGCGCAGACGGACATCCCAGTGATGTCCGCGCACCACATCTCCCCCTTAGCATGGTCACGTCTAGCGTTATTTGTAAATGCAACACTAAGAGGTTAGTTTCCTTTAGAAGCCATCCATTGTAGTTGTGAGAGCTACCAATAGAAAATGCTGGGACTAACCTAGCATTATCATTCAGGGATAGCTACCCTTTATTAATACTAAAAAAGCAGGGAAGTCAAGTTAGCTGTAAGAGTTGACAGTATGAGAGACATCGCGGCTGCGCATTTTTTCCAGTATCGCAACATCGCAGATTTCTCCTCGCAACCCTATGGGAGGCTAAGGGAAATCCGCGATGTTGTGGTAACACGTAGTGCCTTTGTGTCCGTCCGCACAATAGAATCCCCCCACTCCAGTGTCTCTGATGTTAGATTAACTGAGCAATCCTTAGAAATTGCACCCAAGTTTCAATATACTGTATTTTGCATCGCTCATTTAGTGGTCCTCAGAGGCCACTGCTCCTTTCTAAACCCTAAAGATTTATCACTCTATCTATTTGTACTCTATATTTCACCTGCAATATGCTACAACGTAGTAGGTAATTATTTCATTTAGATATAAGAATTGGTAAATGTTCTGTAGTTGTTTCCAAAGCCATTTATCTATTCTGGTCTTATCATGTAGTTGGTCTTCTGCAAATGTTGATCTTATATATTCCTTGCCATGATTTAATAGTAGTGTTTATTATTTTATTTATTAGTACGCCATCCTTTCCCATTAGTCCATCCAAAATGTATTTTTAGTGCTACAGCCATAGGGTTCTTGGCCAGGATGTTAGAGGGACATAAGAACCCAGCACAGATGGTTTATATAAGAATTACAATCGGTGATTGAAGTTTATTGATGCTGCATTGTGATCTTTTATACACAAAGCTGCAAGTCCCCCTGATAACCTTGCACATGACACTGTATAATTATAAACCATCATGCAAAATATGCCATTTCCCTTCTATATTTTTTCCAACACATCTTTTCATATGTTTCAATCAGATTAGCAGAAGGTCAGTAGCTGACTTATCAGCCGCTCAATTTTGGACAAATACCACAAAGACATAGACTTTTATATTGCTGGTTATCAGTGTGTTCATCCTTGTGACCTTTACAAGAGATCCCATTATTAGTTGTATCACATTTGAAATGCAAATGGCACAAAAAGGCTCATAAAGAATATCTGCGTTCATCATAACCTTTCAAACGATGAAGATACAAAGTGCCAGGCATTCCACCAGTGACAGCCGTAAATAAGGTCAGTGTTATTTTAGTCTCAAGCAAACTTCAAAGAAATTAGAAAAGCAATATTGCTTTTAAGATTATAACCATAAAATGTTGGCTGTTGCATAAATTCTTAATTTTTCATGTTTTGGTTGCTGCCGCACAGCGTGGTACTAACTGTTCCAGCAGACTAAATATGTTAACAAGCAGAAACATAAATGTTTTGGGAGTATTTCAAAACAGGGTCACAATTGAAACTCATTAATCAGAAAACACTGCGCGAAGAAATCTAAATTAAAATAAAAATAAAATGTGTACTTACTGCTTGATTGAGAACACTGAAGATCAGGGGCAGGGTGGGCTACGTAACAGGGGCATAGGCAAACCGAGGAGGGGTTTCCTAGTGCCTGGAAACCCCCCTCCAAGCCTGGGGCACTGTTTAAGTGAGGTGGCTGGACCCTGCCCCCGCTTCACACGGCTCTGCTTGAAAAGAGAGAGCTGCATGCACCTAACAGTAGTACACACAGCATTGCCCATGTATATTATAGGGATAGGAAGAGTTGGAGAGCAGCCAAGCACTGTCTAAAATTATAGTCACTCCCCCATGCATGCTTGTCACGCCCACTGGCTGCATGGTGTGTGAAACCCCCCTCTACAAATCCTGCGTTTGCCCCTGAGTGGGTATCTGCACCCCGGGCTGTTCCCATTGTGGGCAGCCTTGGGCTGGATCATCTGCATTTTTATGCTTTAAAATGGTCCTAATAGGCTGCTGAACAGAGTCTTGCCCCATAGGCCAAAATTCTCCAGCCCTCCACTGCTGAAGTGGTAGGTTCATAACTGGTATAGTCAATGTTTTCTTTAGTATGACAGCATTGCCATACAAAATACATCTATTATACAGCTGTAAAAGTGTACAGTTATGTTAAAGAATAAGTCCATTTGTATATTATAGATCCAAGCTAAGTGCATCTAACAGAATAAGATAAGATTTTCTCAGTGGTGGGTGTTGCCATATGTCAGACACACGGACCAGAGGACAGAGCATTTTACTCTATATGTACTGTTAGATATTCTCTTCTAGAGATAAGTCCTGCATGTCCTGGTACAGACAAGGTGGAGGTGGGATTTTGAGATCCACAGATTTTGCTTACACTAACGTAAAAACAGGGCAACGTAAAGTTCTTAATAAAGGCCAAAGGGTGCCAGAAACCTGCTGTAAGATGCTGCCTGTTGCTCAAGACAGATCACATCTTGCTGCCTCGCAGTCTAGGGCAGCCCAGCAAATACGCTCAGACAGCAAATCCGATCACCCAACTTCCCTCGTGGGCCATGCAAGATCAGAGGTCACAAAAATACATTTTATATAAAATATTTAAAGAAATTGAGACATCTGCAAATGTGAGATATCACAGCTCAGCATCCTGTGATCCACAGTCCCAACTTCACCAGCGAATTCTAAACTGAAGGCTTATTTCAGGAAGGTCAATCCCGCATGCCCTGGCCTAAAACTACAGCTGGCAACTTGTGCTGGCCGGTGTACGAAAGTACCAGCTTCCTCAACTCAGCAAAATGTTGTTTTTGTTATTGTTGTGGAGTAACCGTCTATATAGTTTACATCTATAGTCCCGTAGTGCTGGGTCCACTGTGGAAGTGGATTGATTCTCTCAATCGCATACATTGCTATCCATTTTTCCCCAAGTTTATTTCAATATGACTACCCCCTCAGACTCTGGGAAATGGGAGGTGAACAAGATGCTGAATGTCAGTGGATGGTAATTCCCATCGTACTCCTCCTTCCCTCTGCTAAACCACAACACAGGGAGCTTTGTATCTATTGGTCAAAAACAACTATTATGTCAAAGGCCTAACCAGCACATCGGACTGGAGATCTATGCATATTAAAGAGTCATTATGTCATACTTAAATGGGAAATGAATAAACAGTCCACAAAAAAAAAAAAAAGATTAAACATTTCCTTAACCATAAATAGCTCTGCAGGAACCGCCATTGTGGGAAGACACAGTGCTGAGGATTAATGCTCTGCACTACCCAGACTGGTGCTGTAGTATTTCTTCCTCGTTAAAAGCCAAAAGGAGTGACATTCACTTTTCACAGATCCTTGGCACTCAGACACCTTTACTGATAAGGCTGGAGGACACATTTATGTAAAAGGTTGAATACCCCTCCCTTCATGCCATTTACACGGGTGTCTATGCTCACAACACAGGCTGAGGCACTAAACAATCTAACAAAATTCAGAGAGACAACAACAGTCTTGGGGGTTTGTGGGTAAACACAGCCCTTAATGGGCTCCTCTAAAAGGAAGAATGTTTCCCTATTTCCCTGCTCTTTAAAGCATTAAAACATACTTAAACTGAGAATCGATTAATTACACTTTTCACCAAGACATCCTTGTAAACCCTAATAAGAGATAACTATAAAAAATATATTAAACAATATAAGTGCTAGGTGATAACTAATAAGTGATTTAATGCAAATAACCAAATAAATAATTATTGTAACATACAGTCGGCTACTTCTTATCTTTCAGCACCTGTCTGCAAGTGCAAAACCTAAAATTCAATATATATATATATATATATATATATATATATATAAAAAAAACCAGAAGTGCCACACATAGTGATTCTTTTGTTTTCTTATATTTTGGATTTTAAGAGTTAAACTATAATAAGAGAAAGAATGGAAGGTTGTGATGAAGTTTCCTAGCTCCAGTGCTACATGTGACAGCGAAATGAAATGCTCAAATGGCAAAGAAACAGAAGAAACAAAATACACTGTCTGGTGAATGATTTTCAAGAGGCCAGAACAGGACACTTTTAATGGAGTTACTTTTAGTATGGGGAATTAGGAGAGTGAGTAACATATAAGGTAAAGGGTTAGGACTAAAGCAATAAATACACAATTAAACATTAAATAAGCAATTATTAATTAATTTATGGCAATAAATTAAACCATTAAAAATGAAACAATAAATAACATCATGACAAACTGTCTTACTTCATCAGCTACTTAATTCATTACATATCTAAAAGCAATCACCGTTTGATCCGACCTCTAACCTTCAGATTCCTTTCTATGTACAGCAGGCATAAAATATTCAATTACAAACCAATATTCACCCTTACTTCTCTCCCACCTGCTAGGTAAGACACAAGTGGATGGGTGTGAGGTTAGGGGCGCAGTGCCCGAGTGCCTAGGGCACCCACAAATCTTACACCAACCCTGTGCTTTGAATAATACACAATAATAAAAAGACTTTTAACCCTACCTGGTCTATAGACCCCTTCACATCCCACTCCAGCATGTATTGAGTGAAAGGAAACATGAATGAGGACAGTTTAGCCGTAAATGTGTTATGTACTAGCGCTGTGTTTGTCCTGAGTCCTTCTACAACTGGACAACACAATATGGGAAGCAGCAAGAGAGACAAATGTTTAACTGTATTATGACAATGGTTATTGACTGTTAGAAGCCCCCATCCATTATAAATGTATCTTACCTCTGTGGCACACCGAGGGGCACTTGTGATTCCGACATCCCAGGGTCCGTCCACATTGCTGGTCACAGGCTGGGCAGTTTCCAGTACAACACTAGGCACAAACAGCACAAAGACTTACGCACAGAACTGAATCAGAAACAATTTTAAACAAGACAACGTGCACACCTATAACCAGTGGTAGAAGTGGCAGTAAAACTAAAATGTAATGGAATTTGACATTTTTACAATGAAGTCATTAGAAGTGGCAGTATGACATACCGCCACATACACTCTCTTCCTCCGCTGCCTAGAACTGCAACTGACTCACATAACTTGTAATCAGTGAAAGAACCACCTCTAGGTTCTCTTATAATAGACTGGTGCTGTACCTGAGACATGGTCTAGACACATAAACATTGTGCCTTAAACCTTTCTGGAATAAACACACTCCTATTGGTGCTTCATACAGTTTTCAGAAGTCCAGTCATTTCTATTCCGTATCCTAAGAAAGAATGGGGTGAAAGTCTACCTAATATGCTTTATATTAATTTGTTGGACAAACTCCCCAAATTTACATGAATATAAAGAAATAAAGAGACTATAATCAGAAGGAGATCCCATCCTACCACTCTACAATACATTATTATATAATAGATATACATTATATGAATAATCAGACCCATCCAAACAATGAGCTGGAATGGTGCAGGTAACACAACAAGATTCTTCTGCTGATGGCTGAAAACCAAACGACTTAGGTCTAAATAAACTGCGCAAATCTGGTATTGAAAGATTGCAAAGAGATTACTTTGTGAGTGTGAAGTGCTTTATTAATATAAAAGCAACAATCACACATAGATTTTTTTTCTTTCTTTAACCAGCAAGTTATGTAACTGTTAAGCATACATGGGATAGTCATTTTACTTAGTTATCCTCCTACAAATCATTATCTCAATTTCAAAAATATCTCAGTTTGGCAAACTAAAATGGCTGCCAGATACAGAAACAGGTTCACAGACTCTCAGCATGCCATGTAAAGGCAGAGGGGTGTTCCAAAAGCCTCTCTGCTCTCTACATGATGTGCCATGTGACTGTGGTTGCCATGGTAGTCCAGAATCATAAATCATTTAGCAGCCTGAAGGGAAAAAAAACCCATAGACTTAAATACAAAAGATTGTGCTTATAGCCTACCATTTAGGTTAAAAAAACAAATACTTGATTGTTTCATGGGATTGCTGCTTTAACATATTTTAAGTGGGAGATTCAATACTATTAAAAAAATTGCTACACATTATTACTGTTAGTATGGAAATTTCAATGCTGATTTTTGCTCGCAGCTCCGAGCCCCCAGCAGAAATCAGTGTTAAAATGACCGTATTGACGGTAATAATGCACATCAATTGCAGATGTAATGCTAATGATGTGCACCCTGCATTGTTCTTTAGAACAACGCGGGGAATTGAATCTCCACCTAAGAGTTTCACATATTAAATTAAAATAAAGACAAAATATTAGTTGTTTTGCGGAGTTAGTGAATATATGGATATGTACAAAAGCATCCAATGATACTCAAATCAAACATGTAATAATATGAATAATAAGTAATAATATGAATGTAGATGCATCTGTGAAAAGTTAGCTGAAGTTTGGTACTGCACTACTTGACTGCTCCAAAACAAATGATGACTGTGGGGAAGCATCACGTGGATACAGTGGCACTGCTGTCTCATAGTGCTGGGGTCTTGGGTTCCATTCTGTTCCAGGGTGCTCCGGTTTCCTCCCATAAACAAAAGACTTACTGATAGGACAATGACAAAGCTAAGCAAACTCATGGCAAAATTTAATACCAGTTTTGCAGACGAAAAGGAGGTTTCACAGAGGTGCAAAGTTCCAGTAACACAATCCAGTGTTCTCCCCAGAAACTTTTGCCAGCCGGGTGGCATTAAGAAGCAGCCGGGTGGGGGCAGTTGTAATACTTTGCAATAATAAAGAACAATGTTGGAGGTTATTGCCCAAACCTGCCAGAACTGGTCAGACTGGTGGTCAGTGGTGTAACACACGCTGCTGGCTGTAGTGCTCACAGTGCCAGTTCTAATAGGAGAAACAATGTTTTTTTTCTATTATAATAGGACTGTGTTGGACTCCAAGAGCCGGGTGACAAGTAAAAATAGCCGGGTGGATCACCTGGGAAATAGGTACTGGGGAGAACACTGCAATCGGCCATGGCCTTATCTGTGTGGAGTTTGTATGTTCTCCCTGTGTCTGGTTGGGTTTCCTCCGGGTGCTCCAGTTTCCTCCCACACTCCAAAAACATACTGGTAGGTTAATTGGCTGCTATCAAAATTGACCCTAGTCTCTGTGTCTCTCTGTCTGTATGTGTGAGTGTGTGTCTATATTAGGGAATTTAGACTGTAAGCTCCAATGGGGCAGGGACTGAAGTGAATGAGTTCTCTGTACAGCGCTGCGGAATTAGTGGCGCTATATAAATAAATGATGATGATGATGATGAATCTTTGAACTCCACTTTTGCTTGGCCTTCCCACACTATATTCAATTTTCATTTTAATGAATTAAACTGGGACAACAACAGTCAATTAATTCTGCTGTGAGCTGTAGTTGGGGTGCGACTGGTAACACTTAAAGTCAAATTCCACTGGTGAAAAACGTGAATTTTCATGGGCAAATGCGGAATAAGACGAACACTTCGCTAAACAGTATTTAAATGTTTGCTTATCTCTAGTTGGCATCAATTGGCCACTGACTAAATTGGCTGTGGTGATTGTCTGCATCTGTGCCAGGGATATTAGATTGTAAGCTCCACGGGAGCAGGGGCTGATATATGTCTGCCAATTGTACAGTGCTGTAGCATATGTTAAAAATATATAAGAAAAGGATAACAACAACTTCTTTAAAACACATTTACTCACAAAAGTTATGATGCCTGGTTCTGTACGATTCAGAAAAGTCATGAAAAAGCAGCCGGCATTGTGTGGATTTGAAGAGGCAACTACTTGGCCAGATGGTGTGAACTCAACTTAAATATAAAATACATAAAGCACAGTAGCCATATGCACATGGAAACATCTTGAAAATCACTAGAACAGTGCACATGTTATTGGTTTATTAGAAAAGATTTATTTGAAAATGATGTGCGATTGCCATCTGAAACACTGATTCTCTCAGCGAGTGGTAAATGAACGGCGGGTTTACAGTGCGAGTACTTTTCAATGTGTAACACTAGATGAGAAGGAGAAGGAGACGGGAAGCTGTGCAGTGTTATTAGAAGGATTGCCTTCCATTAGTCTGGTGTAATAAAAGTGTAAGGTTTCAAACTCATCAATCCAAGGCATCCACAACTCCATGATGATTATTACAGTACAGCTACAAATAAAGACAATTACAGTTAGAGTGTGGGAGAATGAAACGTCCTACTCTGCGGTCAATGTCTGATCCAGAATCAAACATAATACAGGATAGTTTGTAAGGGGATTGTCAGGCTCCTTACCATGTTCACACTAAGGTTTGTACACACAGCATGCAACAGTCAAGACATTGTTTACATTGTTCTCGGGGAGCGATATTTGCAAATGTTCCTTATGTGGGAGTCAAAATATTGATTGTGAGCTGTCTGTCCCGGTCAGAGCTCATGTGGCTGTTTCAGTTGTTGCTCTAACATACAAGGGCTAACCATCATCATCATTTATTTATATAGCGCCACTGATTCCGCAGCGCTGTACAGAGAACCCTTTCACATCAGTCCCTGCCCCATTGGAGCTTACAGTCTAAATTCCCTAATACACACACACACAGACAGAGAGAGAGAGAGACTAGGGACAATTTTGATAGCAGCCAATTAACCTACTAGTATGTTTTTGGAGTGTGGGAGGAAACCGGAGCACCCGGAGGAAACCCACGCAAACACGGGGAGAACATACAAACTCCACACAGATAAGGCCATGGTTGGGAATTGAACTCATGACCCCAGCGCTGGGAGGCAGAAGTGCTAACCACTTAGCCACCGTGCTGCCTCTAATTATGTACCTACTTTGGAGTGGTCACAAAGGTCTTTACAGCAATACAATGTGCTGTTATCAGACCTCCACCACTAATAATTCTGAGAATTGTTTTTGCACTAAACCATGTTCATGACAATTGGTAAATGTACCGTACAAATCCTAAGTATAAAGTTATAAAAGTGCCAGGTTAAAATGATTGGTTATACAATCTCCAGTTAGCCTGGGTGAGTTGCCAATGCCGACATTTCTTGAGTTTGTAAAATGAATAATTATAGAACTAAGGAACGGTTATCTTAAATTACTTCATCAAATACTGTGCTTTATTCATCTTATAATGCAAAAGTAGATAACATATCTGTTCCATTTCTCTTTCATCCAGTCTGGGGGACACTGCTACCATAGGTTGTGGAGGGGAGCACGGGAGTTGGCACCTAACTAGTTAACTTTAGGAACTGCTGACAGACCCCTCCCCTCTACAATCCCCCTGTCACCTCCCCTTTTGAGCCATTACTTGCGGCAGATTTTAGGTCTCTGACCTGGAAAGTCGTTTTTCTTTTAGCTATTGCATCTGCACACAGAGTTTCAGAGTTGGGAGCTCTGTCTTGTCGAGAACCATATTTAGTTTTCCACGAGGACAGAGCGGTATTAAAACTCTCCCTTCCTTTGTTCGAAGGATGTTTCGGCTTTCCATTTGAATCGGGAAATTGTGGTTCCGATCTTTAGAACGACTTCTCAGTCTGATCAGCAGTATATGGAGAAATTAGATGTGGTTAGGGCTGTACATATTTATGTTAAGAAAACTTCCCAGATTCGCCGTACCGATTCTCTGTCCTTTTTGATTCTCATAAGAGGCTGGCCAGCCTCAAAACAGTCTATTGCAAGATGGATTAAGGCAACTATTAAACAGGCTTACAACAGGGCCGTCCTGTGCCAGAGACTTACGGCCCATTCCACCAGGTCGGTAGGGGAGAGAAATGGGGCTTCTGCAGACCAACTTTGCAGAAAAGCCATCTGATCCTCTGTCCACACCTTTACTAAATTCTATCAGTTTAATGTATTTGCGTCTGCGGATGCAAATTTTGCCCTTAGTGCTCTACGGGCCGGGCTTTCAGAGCGATCCCACCCTTAGGGGGCTGCTTTAGAACATCCCCATGGTAAGAAGTGTCCCCCAGACTGGATGAAAGAGAAGGAGGATTTTTGTACTTGCATTAAATCCATTTCTCTGATTCCGTCTGGAGGACACTGCGATCCCGCACTTCTGCTTTTCTTCTGTGTGCAATATTTTTGTATAAGCATTTAAATCAATTTTATTCCTGAACTACAATTATAAAAAGATTGGCTCCTGTTCAGACTAAAGTGTGTTCCATAGTTTTAGTACCTTTATATTTTCGAACAATAAGGGGTAAATGTATGAACATGCGGGTTCTTCAACACACGCGTGTTCAGCGATTAAATTTCAAGCGGCGCTGCATTGTAAAGGGAAGTTGAACACGCGGGTGTTGAAGAACCCGCATGTTCATACATTTACCCCTAAATTGGGTTGATACCTGTAACATGTCCAGCGCTGGGAATCAACCCTCTGCTTATATACAATCACTCTTTATAAAATGCACACTTAAGTAAAATACACATATTTATTGGACTTTGAAAAAGTCCGGCTTGGAACGGGACGAAACGCGTCAGTAAGCAAAAGATTTCCCTTCAGGTTTCTTCATTATACACAGCGCTGTGTGGAGAGAAATAATACTGGGATAGATATATGCTCCGACGTTTTCATTGGTATTGTACTCAAGCGGAACGAAAATACAGCATATCGGTTCCTGTATGCTTGAATTGGATATTACACTCCCTATAGTGAAAACATCATCGGATATCCGGGCTGTTCAAGAATTTTGTACAGGTGGATTCACGCTTCCCTGCACCTCTCTATGAGAACTATAGGATGCGGTAAGAACTATTACATCACAGACTTACCGTTTCCGATGCTGTGGGATTTCATATACGTGTAGAAAGGAAGATGTTATGAACTGCTTTCACCGTATAGATATGGAATAAGTGTAATTCTGTATTTTCTGATTTTTTTCATTCCACTGGAGATCACTTGTTCGTTGTGGATATATATGAAGTAGTTATCTTAACACAACGCATCTCTTCAATTTTATTTTTAGATAAACAATTTTTGGGAATTGAGATCTCTATATTTTTGAATCATGCATGCATTCGTATTTTTAAGGCATATGATAGATACAAGTTTCATCAGATGAAAGAGGAGACATAGAATGTTTATATTAGTTGTTCATACTAGTCTGCCTTTTTAACAATTTTAACCATTTATGAGACATATAAAGGTTGGATTATACTGGCACGCATAGCCCAATATAAGCATCATTTATTGTTGTTTGCATTCACATACTAGCTCCCCAATTGGGAGATGTGTGATTTATTGCAGGAATTTAAGTTCCAATAAATATGTGTATTTTACTTAAGTGTGCATTTTATAAAGAGTGATTGTATATAAGCAGAGGGTTGATTCCCAGCGCTGGACATTTTTGTGTATCTTTCTGTTTATTACACGGCTCGATGAACCGTGGTCTAAGCTGCAGGGTTACCCAAAGAATATTCCCATAACGAGGGTTATCTGCTGACTTCAAGCGCCGAGGTTGTTCCCTAGGGAACTGTGTGTGATACCTGTAACATGCAGCTGTTAGCATCCTGATGATCTAATTGGGTACAGATTGTTCTATCTCCACCAAATAGCAGACTAGTAGGAGATAGCGACTCAAACACCTAAAAGCTGGTGGTGGCAACAATTAAGGACTTGTATAAGCAGCACTTTCCCTGTGTTCATGGTATCTTGGACTGTGCTGCTTTCACCACTTGTTGATGTGGCTCAACCGGTACTGCAGACAGGATTATTTGATCGCCATAAAAGAATCGTCCGTGTTCATAAGCTCTAAGTGTATTATAAATGTTAAAGTGTGGTTAACTGAACCCAGTCATCCGATACTCTGTAGGGAAAGTGACTGATTGAGAAGGGTTAGTTGCATTAACCCCTTCAATGACACATATATCCATGAACATCAGTGATAGGTCATTGACCGGTCTGACACTGGGCCTTAGCAGAGGATTTAAAGGGAAATTCTTTACACGGGATCTTCACCAACCTGAGCGTTTAAGGTATAAATAAAATGTGTTTTTCACCTCTGACGACTGATATATTGGCTGGCACATTCTGCATATTTCATTAAATTGCCTTATCCTTCTGGAAACCTTTTGTGCCTTTCATGTATGCATTATATTATTTAGGCAAAGGCATATTTTGTTACTCTACAACACAGCTCCACTGACCTCTCCGGACTGAATACAATCATAACCACCCATCACCTGATGTTACAAAGACATAGTTGGAAAACACAAAAAGACGCTAGAATTATAAAGCACGGTATTTAGTTGAGGAAGGCATGTACAGACCAATAAAGCTATCTGAAGGTAGGAAAAGCATTTAATGACAATCCAGAGAACGGACTAAAGAATTGTGGTAATTTTAGAGTTGGATATATATATATATATATATATATATATATATATATATATATATATATATATATATATATATAAATATATAAATATATATATTTTATATAACTACCATTTAATTATTTTAGACTTGGAGCTCAGTGGGGGAGAAAAAAAGCTTTGATAAAAATAGTAACATTACATGTGAAGGAGATTATAAATATATATCAATAGTAAAGCTGGGTACACACTACACGGTTTTCGTCCAATAATCGGCTCACTCAGCCGACATACGACCTCTCCTTCAAAAGTCGGGTCAGTGTGTGCAGTGACACGATGGTCGAAAGTCTGCCCAAGTGGACGATTATCGCCTCACTTGGTTGGTCGTACCGTTTAATATTTTCGTTTTCAATCTCGTTTCCGTTGTGTAGTGTGTATAAACTTCCGACCGATCCACAACAGTGAGTACGAAATTACAGTCATTGCTCACGACAACATGGCTGTAAAAAGTCGCTAAAGGGACGTCCACTCTTCCCGTTTTCGTCCTAAACAAGGCTAGTGTTCATGCAGTCCATGGACCGAGCAATCGGACCATCGATTGCATGTAAAATCAATTGGCATAAAAAGTTGGTGGAAAATTTTGTAGTGTGTACCCAGCTTAAGTCACCGGTCTCAACAGTGTAGTTAAGATCTTTCTACCCAAGGTAGAGGATAAACTTAAAATTATGAAAAAACATGTATAGAACAAAAAAAACTATTAATACTGTAACATCTATAGATACAGGTTGTAGACTTTAGATACCAGCTGAATTAGG
Organism: Mixophyes fleayi; assembly: GCF_038048845.1. Lineage (NCBI taxonomy): Eukaryota > Metazoa > Chordata > Amphibia > Anura > Limnodynastidae > Mixophyes > Mixophyes fleayi. Next base: position 62,381,159 of record NC_134402.1, read on the forward strand.
ACAGAGGTGTATTGTAAAATGTATGTCACCGCCCGATAATCTACAGTAGTAGGAATCTACTTTTTACCCAGCAAACCACACGGTTAAATCTATAATGGAAAGGTAGCTTGCAATATACACACAGTACAAGCGAATTATACCCACTGGAGGAATCCATCATCATTCACAATGTCACACACACATACTATAGTGGTGATGATAGGGTTTTAATTAAGTTGAATCTTATAATAGATAAACAACCACCAAATAGTCTGTGGAAAAGATAATATTCAAATAAGGAATACTTGACTCACAGAAATATAAATTGAAGTGATGTAAAATATGTGAATTGTATCTTCATACAACCATTAAGAGGTAGGGATTGTAATGACAGAAGAACCATCTAGTAATAAAATACTTGCTATGAATTAAGAATAAATTGAATGACAACACTAAAAATTACAAAATAGAAAATAACAACAAGGATCTTTACCATTAAAAACAGATAATACATACCAATTCCAAATATTATTATAACGCCTTAGGTTGACATTCCAAATTTTTCAATGTAACTTTTCTATATTTTTAATAACATTTTACAAACAATTGTACAGTTTGGAGTGTTTTACTAAATATTAATTAAGTTCAATTTAACTATTGTGGACCTAAAGGTTACCTCAATATCAGAACCTTGTTTCTTGTTTTTAAGTTCTGTACATAGAATGTAGTAATACAATATTCAATGAGGCTAATAGTACCAGGTCAATGAAATAAAATAATCTACTTTAGTTTGAAAAGTAACACAGATTGACACTTTAACAATCGCCAATAAAGGTGGTATCAGTTGACAAAAAAGCTGCACCTATGCACAATGATACTGGAAAAAAAAACATCTCCAACAAGACCTTATAGTAACAAATCTATTAAATCTCATACATGTGTATTAATTATACTCATTGCAAAGTCCAAAGACGAAACGAAATAGGAGGTTTGGCTTGGAGCGCAATTTGCTGACTAATGCTGAATGCTGACTGTGTCTGTAGATCCAGATATTAACAAGTTCATTATACAACCATTGCTGTGCATGGATTTACACTCATTCTGATACTTATCCAGGTTTAAGTATTGTTAATAAAATATTGAGAAATCTCGTCACCATGGAATTGCCCCGTGTGCATTTTAATTAACTTTGCTTATCAGCGCTTATTAATCCGCTTCTCCTATAAAAATGTGATGCACTTGCGGTCTGTTTTGTATGGCTAAAAAGACATTGCATCCAAATACGCACAGCATCCACCCCGTGATGTACATTACAATATCTTGTTCTCAAAAAACGAAAACTCTTTTTTGCTTTCATGCACAAAAATAGCCTCATCCTCATCCTACTTTGAACGGATCAATCAGCTCATGTCCAGCTAGCTCTGCCCGTAATAAGTAGCAAACTGTGATTATTCTACAATCAACTCCAAATTGCCAACTAATTCATGACGGTCCGTTATAATAGAAGCAGCAGTGCAAGAACGGGCACTTGGCGCTACGGAGCAGGAAGAGGTGACTTTTGCTCTGTGTCTTCTCTATTACCTACTCTATTAGTCTATTAGTGATTTAGAAGCCCAATTCAGAATGGTATCTAAGCTAAGAGAATATAACATGTCAGGTACAGACAGTATAACAGAAATCAGTAGAGAAATGGTTAAACTCAGTTATAATAACATCTCGAGAGGAGCCTTAGATCAATTAAACAGCTGTGCAGTGTTCAGACGGAATGGTCAGTCTGCACAAGGCTATAGCGTGTTACACACACTCTCACCGTTCTTATTGTACCTAGTCATTGTAAGCTGTCAACATCAAGCAGATTTCAGGCAGGCTCTATGCATAGCGCATGCTGAATTTTAAACTTTAAACAAAAAGTAAATTTTAATCTAAGGTATACTGTATATTAAATACACAATATCAGCTAGACAGGGACTCCCATTATCAAAAATGATCCTTTTGTCTGATAAAGGTAAAAATATTCATAAACGCTGAACTTTAGACTTTCATTTTCATCCTGATTATTTTTTTTCAAACCTACAATGGCACCATTACTTGCTTGCTTCTAGGGAATATAGAACAACATTTCATTATTTCACCACCAGCATCCCAAATTCATCTCCAACACCCTAACATAGAGCCTTACCTTTCTCTTGCACTGGTGCCTCTGGCAATCCCGGGTCTTAGGGCACTTGGTTTCACATAAATAAGGCTTATGACAAGGCATTTGTCTTGTGTGTTTGCCACATCGACACTGCTTTTCAACCTCCTTAACAAAAGAATACACAAATATCTGGCATCAGTCACGTTTCAAAGCGGTTATCCTTAGGGAAATTTCTTAATGTGTGGCTTGAGAACATCTTTCAATCAATTACTAAATGACCTGAAGCAATTGTCAAACTCTTCAAATTAATTGTATAGCTGTATATCTCCAGGAAGGTTACATCAAAATCACTGCATGGTTTTCATCAATTGTACAAAAACATATTAAAGGACCCAATGACTTTGACAGAGAAAGGCAGCATATACAAGTGACTTTGGTTTCCAATAGCTGCACCAATAATGTAGCTTACAAATAAGTCACCTTATTCCTTCTTACTTATACAATACATGGACATGATGCAAGTGAAAAAATAAAACCTGTATTTAAGAACACTGGCAAATTGTAACGTAATGTTTTTTAAACTGAGAACGTTGGTGTCATGGATGTGCTTGTATAGTATAGAAAAAAACAACAACTGACAAATAGAACTAACCTACAGAGGTCTGCAGCCAAGCACCATAGGTATCTTCTATGGCATTATTTAGGATTTAGCAAGTGAATGAAAGGAGTACAATACATCAAGTTAAAATATAAAATACTATGCTTTTTTCCCTTAGCTTTTAAAGGCTTTGCAATCATTCAGAAACTAAACAACAATTATGAATACTGAAATGTGTTGGTTACACTCAGAATAACCCTTAATTTTTTACCCTACTGAAGTTAGTTTTATATTATTCAGATACCAGTTATCCAGAGAGATCATTCACTGGTACCCAGTGATGATGTACACCAACATAATTACAAAAAGAGCCTCCTACAGTCACTGTGTGGAGCACTGCTCAATAATGTAAGAAAAAAATGCTCTGTACAGCGCTGCAGAATTAGTGGCGCTATATAAATATCCTGTGATGATTATGGCAGTGCGAAAGAGAGACAGGGGTAACTTTATGTGTAATTTAGTATATTTTAAATATGGATCTGAAAACCCTCTTTTAATTTTAACTGTATAGAAAAATCCCTCTTAATATCTTCATTTGTAGTCAAAATATGAAGAATGTGATCAATCATTTGCGGGAGCAGTATCTTCTGACACACCACTTTAAAATGACTAAGACCATCGTATTGATTAACCAACAGATACTCTTAGAGCAAGTCAGAATATGGACGTGTAATGGAATATGTTTAAAGAAAAAGAAACTACAAAGCACAGTCTTACAGCAAATTGTAAGAAAATTGGGAGTGCTAAAATATTGACTTTGCTAACTGACAGTGCAAGCGATATACAATCCACATGGAGATCATAATGGATTAAAACCCACATATTACAGCAATAGCATGTGCGTGTCATTGGCTATGCTGCAAAAGATCTATAAATAAGTAAAGTATCAAATATATAAAAAATAATTCTGTATCTTTAAGAAGCACAAACAAAGAAAATAAAAGTATAAATTAGTGGACAGCAAATAATGTAGTAAAACTAGATGGGGTGCAGTGGTGTTGAAAGTAAAACCAAGGAATCGCTACATATAAGTGTATTAAACACAGTACTTAATTAGGATGTGTTCTGGGTTCAGCTGTGGAACTCCCAAAACACGCTGACACCAATTTATTTCCACAAGGACTGCATCTTAAGCACACAGGGCACTTCTGTCAGACAATCCTTATCATAAGGCCCAGATGAGATGGTTGCTGAGAAGTGAAGTACATCTCCACTTACAAATACAAAAGTAGGAAAACCTAAAAGCCATTAATAGACAGGAATAATTTTGTGGCCAAGCAATTTATGCTGCTGCAAAGCTCCTATATCCAGGACTGAAATCTAAATGTTAGCGATAGTCACACTGCTGTCGGCTTTGACAAATGCCGCACACTTACGACTTAAAGTTGCAAAGGTAAAAGGTCGTGGTGACTTATATAAAGTCCTTTAATATGGCATTGGGCCACCACACCTGTATGTACCGTGGCATAGTGTCTATCAATATCTGGAATTATACAGGAGATGCTGCCTCACTCTTCCACAAGAAGTCACTGGACGGACACCTGGATGACGGTGGTGGTTAAGGCTCTCTCAGATGTTGTCCAGAATACCACATAAATGCTAGACTGGGTTCAAATCTAGTGACTAAGAACTCCATGACACACATCAGTTTCATGCTCAAGAAACAATGTGCTTTGTTGTTGGGGATTTGGGGGTATATTTACTAAACTGAAAAGGTGGAGATGTTACCTACAGCAACCAATCAGATTCTAGCTGTCATTTTGTAGAGTGTACTAAATAAATGACAGCTAGAATCTGATTGGCTGCTCTAGGCAACATCTCCATTTTTTCAAACCCACAGTTCAATAAATATACCCCATGGTCTTCCTCCAAAATACTTTTCCAGTCAAAAAATAACAATATATGGAAAAAAAAAACAAAAAAACAACGCAATTTTGAATAAGGGTATAATTGTGACCTGAAACGTCAGTGGTTTAAAAGATTCCTTACAAAATAAAGGCAAGAAGCTAATTATAAGCTTATCTGCTTGTGTCATTAATCTTACCTGGCTCGTTTCTCTGCATTGCTGTGTTATGAACATGATTTTATGCTATATAGGTATACTTTCTAATCAACCAAGTGTAATTAATTATCAATAACAGAACAGTAAGACTATAAAGCATAGCATCAGATCCAACTATGGGGCAAATGTATCAAGCTGAGAGTTTTCCGGCAGGTTTGAAAAGTGGAGCTGTTGCCTATAGCAACCAATCAGATTCTAGGTGTCATTTTGTAGAATGTACTAAATAAATGAAAACTAGAATCTGATTGGTTTTTCAAACCCGCCGGAAAACTCTCAGCTTGATACATTTACCCTTATGTCTCAAACATGAGCTGCTCCTACCGCTCGACATGCAATAATATACAGTGTGGCCAGCACAGCATTACTTTCGTTTTCTATAAAAAAGGACAGTACTACAAAACATGCGCTTGTAAAACAAGTAACGCTCACACCCCTTTGAAGCCAGCATTATCTTGCCAAAACAACATTTTAACATTTAACCCTGAACTACTGAGGACTTTCTACTTCCCATATTAGTGTTAGGACAGGAGTGGTATTTGGTATCACTGAGTCATCACACGCTGTATGGCCACAGTAATGTTCACTGACCTGTCTGCATGTTTCACAAGGACCTCTGTGGCAGCGTTGCGAGCACATGTGTATTCCACACTCCAGGACCTTGTCACAGCTATCACCGCAAGTAGGGACATCTTCTGTACAGGGCAGGCTGTACTCTGAAGACAGAAATAAAGAGCATACAATGAACATTTCTGAATATACATTTATTTTGCTTTAAAGGCAGATAGAGATTATCTTTGTAGTACAAATAATATCTAACGGTGTCATGTTCAATATAGTATTAGAAGATAACCAGAGGGCTGTTCGGCACTGGTGGAACAGAACTTAATTACAGAGCACTCTATACACTATTGCTTTTAGGCAGAAACATTACTTTGGATGAATATGCAATCAAGGCAGCCGTTGCACCCGCTAAAGTGGGAGTGGGCCTTATTTCTCTGTGCGGTGTTTAAAAGGTGTAAAACTAGCCTGAGTTCAGGGGAAACAACTTATAGAACATTGCTACTCACCGAATGAGAAGCTCTATATTATTTGGAATATAATATTTGGAATTTATAAAATCCCCTTCTTGGGACTAACAGTTTTAAAACAACAACCTGTTGCCCAGCTCACTTGGCCATTTCAAATGTTTCTGCCCTAATGCTGCTCAATCAGAAAGGCCAATATTATTATTAGACAGCTTTTGTTTGAACACTCAAATTGTATATTTACTGCTGTAGATGCTATGTTACCTTCCCTTTCCCTCTACTGTGTTTGTCCTATTTGTATATTTTCCTTGAAAATAAAGTAAAGAATATATTATTTTTTTTAATTGAGAAAAAAAAAAAAAGGACTTGTGAGAAGCACAGAATCAGGATTATGGTGCAGACTGCGACAAGCTTCAAACGTTAACATTCCATTGCTTAAGGAGTTCATTATTTGTTTTCTAGCGGAACTAGAATTAAAAAAATAAAACATTTCCATTATCAGGAGAATGACTTTATGTTTATGATATACAGCACAGAACTAATTACACAGAGAGATTATTGCAGTTCCAATGCTGCAAAGGCTTAGATTGTACAATAGATATGGAAGTCAATAAATAATAACCATTTATCATTTTCAAAGGCATGAACACTTGATTTTACATGGAATTAATAATACAACGAATTTCCTCTAATCTTACATCATCGGACAATCCTTTCCAGCTTAGAGATGACATAGGAGTACTGTGCAGTAAATACACACTGAAGAGTGAAAACAACTAAAGAAATAAATACAGTCTGAGAACCATACTTGATTTTCCACATGGACACAAGCGATTCCCTGAACGAGGACACTGTCCACAGGGGCCGGCATGGCAAACCTGCTCACAGGTGTGGTTTCCACAAGGTAAAGGTTGTCCACAGACCTGAAATAAAAGAGGAGATGTATAAATACACCTGCACAAGCCCATATAATACAGTAGATATGCTGCTGTACATACCATTATCCCAGTTGATTATTATCAAAATATTAATATTACCTCCATATGAACTAAAATAGTAACAGAAACAGCAACCATGGAAACACCCTGAGCAAGTGATTACAGTTTTAGATTTCAATACCACTTCTATGCTCATGACACCCAAACTAAAACCCGTCTGTTAACATCATAAACTGTTTCTGTCTATTGTAGTTCCACATTCCACTAAATTTCCCCCACTTCTTCATCATTTATTTATATAGCGCCACTAATTCTGCAGCGCTGTACAGACAACTCATTCATATCAGTCCCTAACACACACAGACAGACAGACGCACAGACAATTTGTTAGCAGCCAATTAACCTACTAGTATGTTTTTGGAGTGTGGGAGGAAACCGGAGCACCCGGAGGAAACCCACGCAAACATGGGGGGGAACATACAAACTCCTTACAGATAAGGCCATGGTGGGGAAACAAACTCATGACCCCAGTGCTGTAAGGCAGAAGTGCTAACCACTAAGCCACTGTGCTGCCAACCTTGTGGTCACTTTTGATTCAGACTTGTCCATTACTTCTTATATTCAAGTAAAACCCAAACCTTGTCACATACACCTTACTTTATTCAACCTACATAAATACCAATTTCATGATCACCTGCTGTAAGCCTTTACGAAGCTACTCATCATTAACTTGGCTCTGCTTCAATCCATTTCAGAAGCAGCTACTAGACTACTTTCCCCTACTAATTGTTTTGTCAATGCTGTATCCCACTGACATCCTGGCAGTCCCTTCAATGTCTATTTCAACCTCCCCAGCCCAATTTCTTCTTCAAACTCCTTAACAATGTAGCACCTGCCAATCTACACTATCTATGTCTGCCAGTGACTTATGCATGGTATCACCGACCAGTCACACCTACCAAGACTTTTCCCATGCTGCCCCTTTACTCTCAGGGCTCTTTCTTGTTCTAGAACACTAAAACTAAAGTTTTAAACAGTCTCTGAAAATAGACCTTCTCAGAGAAGCGTAATATATTACCTAGTAGTTACCCAGTTGTCCGGTGTAGTTATAACCTCACTGTCTATCTTACCCTTTCTCTACACAACATCACCACTAATATTCTCTTTACCAAATCTATCATCTTATACATTCTCTGGTGCCATCTCTGAAGTACTTTATTTTCATATTGAAATTAGCTTTGTAGTTGGCCCATTCAGTACTTCTGTGAACAACTTTGCCCATACATGTTCATGATTGGCTGCTCAAAACATTCAATTGTGGCTGTTGTATTAATTTATACCATATTAGACTGTAAGCTCTGGCCTCTAGCGAGCAGGGCCCTTATACTATTTGTTACAACTCCGGAACATAGCACCAGTTCCCCCCAGCCTAACTAGCAAAAACCTCAGCCTTAATGTGTCAATAATCCCAGATAAAGGAAGGGCTGAAGGGAACTGTGTGCAGGGGACTATGACTCTTAGGTTATTTCACTCCACCACTCCTCATATCAAAGCTTCGCAGGCCCACAGTCTAGGCCAGTGTTGGCTAACCTGTGACGCTCCAGGTGTTGTGAAACTACAAGTCCCAGCATGCTTTGCCAATATATAGCAGCCTTTTGCTGGAAGGGTATGCTGGGACTTGTAGTTTCACAAACACCTGGAGTGTCACAAGTTAGCCAACACTGGTTTAGGCCAAAAGAGGGAGGAATGCCTATGTGAAGAGACCTGAACCAATGCGGGTTATACACAGCTGCTATATGGAAACAAACAACATAAATTTGAACAGATCTTATAATCATTTTTATATTGTGACTCTGCTGTGGTCTCTCACTCACAAGCTCACACTGCCAGGTTGGACTTGCACACAACTGTTCTGCAACTTTTCTTCCACAAAGGCATTTTTGTTTGCTGACTCTTGGGCATGGCTGACAGTCTCCTTAAATAAGCAAAAGGTAATTGTTAGAGCAGATAATATCTATACACTAGTTTAATTAAAACTCTGTGACAAATGTTACATGCAATCACCTGAGACCTCCTTCCTTCGTAATAATCTTATATCACCATGAAAATATCTTTAATTTAAGTCAAAGAAAAATCACTCATAGGCAAAGTGGAACTGAAGATAAAACATTGACTATTTAAATGAGGATATTTGTCATTTCTGGAAATTAGAAACACTAAAAAGGATAAAAGACTATAATTTAACCAAAGCATTACACAAAGAAACCCCGATCATCATGAAAAAAGAATATAAAATTTATGGTTATAGCCTAACAAATAAAAATTAAGAATAATTGTCATTTAGCGAACACATAGCAAAAATCCTAAAACGCATCTGCTCCTCTGGCTATAAAATACCCCACTCATTAACGGTTAAATAAACAAAAGCAGAATCTGAAAATACATGGATAACATGCTGCATTAACCATTCACAAAATGAAATGTAAAACCCTTGTATACAGATGGTGATCATAATATCACAGCGGTTAGACATAAAGGTACACGCCATCCATAGACAAGTCTACTATTACATACAATGTGCACAGCATGTTCTATATTCAAAACAACTAAAAATGATTATTAAAAACACAAACTAAAAAAATTAGCAACTAGTTATAATTGGATGACGGGGACCCTCAAAAATATTATGCATGTAAGATATCTAGCTGAAAAGGTCATAAAGCTTCAGTAATATTGTGCAACTGAGACAGGGCTTTTAATTGTTGTTTCAAATAAAGCTAGACACATAGGAAAATGTCATTTTATAAATATGATGTATATGTTTTATTCAGTGCATTAAATATACCTTTGTGACACGGATTTGTACACTTGTGCTGTCCACACAACAGCATCCTCCCACACGGCTGCATACATGACCACTCTTTGGTGCTACATCGGCGGGGAACTGACTTTGCCTTCTTACAAAAACAAGTGGTGGTCACCATCTTTGGGCACGGCGGACATGGCCCTAAACGGAGAGAGAGAAGGTCACTTCGGTGGCGTTAGGATCAGCTGCTAATGATGAAATAACGTTATTACTGGAGAAGAAAGGTTTTCTTCAGTACTATGTTTTTTGCATACATAGATTCATGCCGCAGAATCTGTAATAATCTTTTAATTTTCTTCTTGGAAAATATTAATCTTAAACACTACATATGTAGGATAAATATTCAGACAACAGGTATAGGATCTGCAGGTAGTACTGCATTTTGCTAGATACTTGATTTTCCATTGAAAATGCAAAATGAGTTATGACAGACAAGAAAAAAGCAATTATGTGTTGTGTGGCTTATGTGGTGTAGCATAACTGCATATAGTATGTCACATTGGTATACGATCAGGTTAAGTCATTACCTGGATGGCACAACAGCAAACATTTGTGACCACAAGAGGGCTTAAATTCTCTTTCACAAACTTGTCCACAGGAATGCGGTACAAGCCACGGGTCCAAAGGTGGATCTTGCACTTTTCCACAATAACAGTAATACCGAGCGGGTGTCTCTGATCGCTTATATTCATATCTACACTTTGGGCTGAAAGACATTACATGGAGTAATGAGGATGTGTTCTGTAATAGATACATTGAGTGCTGTCTGGGAGAAAGGACAGTCAAGTCGTCAATAGCTAACAGTAGAGAAGGAGAGACATCGTATCCTGACAAAGCATAAGGCTTTGGAAACCAAACATCTTGGGAGTGAGGCTGGATGTTCACCTGACTGCAGCGAGCACACTGCGTAGGGATCACTCACATACCTGCTCTGAAGCGTGAAGGGCGTGCGGTGCAGTTGGCTTCGTTGACCAAATACACAGAGCATTTAACCTGCAGCAGATATCAGTGCACCACTTCTGTACACACCACTACAATCCACAACATGAGGAACGCTGTAGGCATTGCAATGTGAGCAGAGGTCGGGCAATGATTCCAATGTCCTCTGCAGTTTTTGAATTCTGTGTGTGTGGTCATTGTGTATTACATGGGAGATATGCTTCAGAGAAAATATGTTTAGCCCTAAATAAATAAACAAATTAAATATCCTGTAAACTAGCCATAGAATATATATTAATTTCATCTCAGGAGTTCTACGTTCAAAACAAAGTGACTGGCTGGGTGTTGGCGTATAGAACGGATCTTACCTAGGAATATTCACCAGCACAAAACAAACATCACCTACCGTGAATAACACATCCATATAGAATAACTGAAGATAAAATGTGTCATCCTATTGCCACATGCAGAGGTTTGGGAACGTTACAGCCCTAGGTGTGCTTGGGACAACAAAGTATTTTAGCGCTATGGATGTCAGACAGTGAATTAACATGAGGTGTGAGTGGAGATCACCTCTACTATAATAACCCGACTACCTAAGATACTATGCCCACAGCCATTTAAGCAAAATATCATGACATTTTATCATCTAAAAAAATGTAAACAGATAAAGAACAAATACAAAACAGCAAATATAGGACAAGATGCGAGGAACACAGATGTAAAAGTACAGTATTTGTATGAAGTTTGCTTTCACATACCAGGGCCAAGGATAATCTTTCTTTTCAAAGTCATCGTCTGTGAGCGAAGACACAAGGAATATGCTGTCCTTGGCCCACTTCTGGATGCAGGGCATGTGAAAGATGCAGTAACAGGTACAGCAGCTCCAGACCTAGAGAGCAATTAAGAATTAGAATGCAGCTATAGATCTCACATGGACACACTGATCCAATAACTCTATCAGAAAAGGATATCAAATGGATGGTGTGTAGATAGAAAACAGCACACTTCCAGCAGATTCAATTTTTATTTATTTATTTTTAAGGCCTCAACATTTGACTCATTAGGCCTTAAATTAAGCCATGTGCAGACAATTCCAGAGATGAATAAATACTATGACCCTTCTAATCTCTTGGTATGTTGTGCCTACTGTCACAGCCACAGGCTCCTCTAAGCAACTGACTTTAGGGAATGCCACAAAAGTAAGAGAAGTCTATAAGATATTTATTGCATCCCTATTAGCTCCTCACAACAGTACAATAATACTTTAATAAGCCAGTATCTTTTTAGAAGAAAGTGCTGTGGGCTGATGAAGAGGATTTATGTACTTACGTTAAATCAGGTTTCTCTGATTCCGTCTGGGGGTTGTGGAGGGGAGCTCGGGATTTGGCACCTAGCTAGTTAACTTTAGCACTACTGACAGACCCCTCCCCTCTGCAATCCCCCTGCCTCTTCCTGTTCAGTTAATTAAAAAGCCCAAGGAAAAAAAGGCCAATCAAACAAGAGCACACAGAAGAAAAGCAGAAGGGAGGGATCGCAGTGTCCCCCAGACGGAATCAGAGAAACGGATTTAACGTAAGTACATAAATCCTCTTTTCTCTTTCATCCAGTCTGTGGGACACTGCTTACCATGGGGAAGTTCTAAAGCAGCCCCCTAAGGGTGGGACTACTCTGAAAGCCCTGCTCGTAAAGCACTACGAGCGAAATTTGCATCCGCGGATGCAAATATATTAAACTGGTAAAATTTTGTAAAGGTGTGACCAGAGGACCAGGTGGCTGCCCTGCAAAGCTGGTCTGCAGAAGCCCCATTTCTCATTGCCCACGCCGCCCCTTCCGATCTGGTGGAATGGGCCGGAAGCCTCTCTGGCACCAGACGGTTAGCCTTTATGTAAGCTTGCTTAATGGTTGCCGTAATCCATCTTGCAATGGACTGTTTTGAGGCTGGACAGCCTCTCTTATTAGCGTCATAAAGAACAAACAGAGAATCTGTACGTCTAATCTGAGAAGTTCTTTTGACATAAATGTGGAGAGCCCTAACCACATCTAACTTTTCCATAGACTGTTGATCCGAATGGGAAGTAGATGAAAAGACCGGAACTACAATTTCCTGGTTCAGATGGAAAGCCAAAACTACTTTTGGAACGAAGGAAGGGAGGGTTCTTAACACCGCTCTGTCCTCGTGGAAAACCAGATATGGTTCCCGGCAAGACAGAGCTCCTAATTCCGAAACCCTACGTGCAGATGCAATAGCCAAAAGAAAGAGGACCTTCCAGGTCAACCACTTCAAATCTGCCACAAGTAATGGCTCAAAGGGAGGCCCTTTAAGCATATCCAGTACTAGGTTAAGATCCCATGGTGCTGTAGGCGGAACATAGGGAGGCTGAATACGCAAGACTCCCTGAAGGAAAGTCCTAATATCTGAAACTGGCTTTCTGGCTCGCATCATAGTGTTCACTACACTGGGGGAAAAACCCCTAGTTCTCCAGGGGCTGAGCTAAGGTAAATTCTGGTGACGGAAGGGACCCTGCAGATGAAGGTCGTCTCGTGACGGAAGACGAAATCCTTGTCCTTCCGCCATAGAGATTATGTCTCGGCGCGGCCATAAGGGAGCTATTAGAATTACTGGCAGACCGCCTTGCCTTACTCGTCTGAGCACGTGAGGAAGCATGGGAATCAGAGGAAATAGGTATCCCAACCTGAACTCCCACGACATCGTCATTACGTCCACTGCCACCGCTAAGGGGTCTCTTGCCCTTGCGCAAAACCTGTGAACCTTTCTGTTGTGTCTGGAGGCCATGAGATCTATATCCGCACCTCTGAACCAGAGACTGAAAAACTTCCGGATGAAGTGACCACTCCCCTGGCATCATCTGATTTCGACTTAGGTAGTCGGCCTCCCAATTCCTTATTCCTGAAATGAATACTGCCGATATTGCTGGAACATATTGTTCTGCCCAAACCAAAATTTGAGCTGCAATTTTCATTGCAGCTGCACTCCTGGTTCCTCCCCGCCTGTTGACATATGCCACAGCTGTGGCATTGTCGGACTAAACTCTGACAGGGTGGACCTGGAGGAGGGATTGGGCCCCCCGGAAGGCTAAAAGAAAAGCCTTCAACTCCAGCACGTTTATTGATAGGGCTGATTCCTGAACCGACCAAAGTCCCTGGAGCCAGAGGTGCAGGATTACCGCCCCCCAACCTCTCAGGCTGGCGTCTGTCGTGGCTATGATCCATGACCATGGAGCGAAGGACCTGCCCACCGACATGTGATCCTGATTCAGCCATCACTGGAGCGATTCTCTCGCCTCCGGAGACAGCGAGATCCTCTGGAGATCCAAGCGTAGGTGGGATCCTGACCATTTCTGTAACAGATCCCACTGGAAGCATCGAGAATGAGCCCGGCCGAAGGGGATCGTCTCGAAGGAGGCCACCATCTTCCCAAGCAGCCGCATGCACAAATGAATTGAGGGATTGGGAGAGGACAAGACCTGAGTTGTTATAGTCCGGATTGAACTGATTTTCTCCGTAGGCAGGAACACTTTCTGCCGACTGGTATCCATGATAAGTCCCAGGAAGACCATGCGTTGACATGGAACCATCTGGGATTTCTTTAAGTTTATCAGCCATCCATGGCTCTCGAGAACTGCCAAAGTGAGGGATAAGTGCTGATGTAAGCAAATCTCTGAGGAGGATTTGATGAGCAGATCGTCCAAATAAGGCACGACCTGAACTCCCTTTAAGTGAAGACACGCTGCCATGACCGACATGATCTTCGTGAAGACCCTCGGAGCTGTGGAGAGGCCGAAGGGAAGGGCCCGAAACTGATAGTGGGAGGACCCAACTGTGAATCTTAGGAGAGACTGATGGTCGCTCCAAATGGGAACGTGGAGGTATGCGTCCTTTATGTCTATGGAGGCCATAAACTGATCCTTCACTAAGCCGTTTATTACCAACCTCAGGGATTCCATCCGAAATCTGTACACTCTTAAGTGCACATTGAGGCTCTTTAGGTTTAAAATGGGCCGAAAGGACCCGTCCGGCTTCTTGACCAGAAACAGATTTGAATAAAACCCCTGTCCCTTCTGGTTGTCTGGGACCTTGCAAATGACCCTTTGCGAAAGAAGAGAGGCGACACAAGCCTGTATTGCCTGTCTTCTTGTTGGATCTCGGGGTAGAGGGGTTACAAAGAAACAATGTGGTACAGGGCCCAGCAGGTCTATCATGTACCCCCTTGATATAATGCCCCGAATCCAAGGGTCTTGGGAAGACGTTGCCCATTGTTCCCGAAACAGAGACAGACGTCCCCCCACTGGCGCTACCTCCGGTAGAGTAGAGTGGTCGTCAGGACGCAGGCTTCTCCTGGGTCTTGGAGGCCTGGCGCCTAGCTGCAAACGAGGATCTGCCCCTGACAGAGGATCCTCGAGCATTAGGTTGTCTACCTCTAAAGGACTGTCCTCTAGGCAAGGAGGTCCCCCTAAAGGGCCGACGAAAGGAACTGACACGAGAAGTCCGGCCCCTACTTGAAAATACCGGCAAAGTAGTGCTTTTGCCCCCTGTTGCCTGGGAAATCATAGTATCTAGTTCCGGGCCGAACAAACCTGCTGCTGAAAAGGGAATGGTTTCAACTGACTTTTTTGATTCCGCATGTCCTTCCCAGCATTTCAGCCATAACGTTCTTCTTGCTGAAATAGATGCAGCCTGAATAGAGGAGGACATAGACGCTGTGTTCTGGGCCGCCTCATAAAGGTACCCTGATGCCTCTTTCAAATGCAAGGCCAGGGGAAGTAAATCAGAGTCCTGTAAGGCCTCTGCCAGTTGGTCTGCCCATGCTTCCATGGCTCTAGCAACCCAAGCAGAAGCAAATGTGGGCCTAAAAGAAGAACCCGCAGCCACAAATATAGATTTCAGCTGGGATTCTACTCTGCGATCATTGGCATCTTGCAGAGTTGCTGAACCTGGGACTGGTAGTAAAGTGTGTTTGGCCAAACGGGCTACTGGAATATCCACCTTAGGGATACTCTCCCAGCGAGCCACGTCTTCCTCCTGCAATGGATATAGGGAGGAGAATCTTTTGGGAACAGAGAACCTTTTATCAGGCTGTTTCCATGCTTCCTCTGCAATATCTCTGAGTTCTACCGAAGGGGGAAACCGGGAAGCCTTTCTTTTGGCCTTCTTAAAGAGAATTCTGTCTCTGGGAGTAGGATCCTCCTGTTCTGGGAGGTCCAACGCTTGTCTCACCGCTAAAACCTAATCATTAATAAATTGGTTTTTAGAGAGTTTTCTTCCTGTCCCAAAGGTTGAACCTGGTCAGGATCAGAATTAATTTCCCCCTCCTCCTCTGAAAACCCCTCAGAGTCTGAAAGGACCATAAGGGTATTATCAGATGTAGGCCGCTTTCTTTTAGCAGACGGGATGTTTGGGGATTCAAGTAACTGGTTCAGCTTATCCAAACCCTTTATAAAAGCTGTGGACCATGCCGGTTCTGTGGGACCAGGGGCTTGGTCCGTATTTAATGAGGAAGGTCCTGGTATAGACGTTCCAATAGAACCTGTGGTAGCAGGGAGGCCCAAAGGTGTACTAGAATTAGTAGCCACCGAGGTTGCCACAGTAGATAGCAATTGATTGGATTGAAAAACCATCTGTGCTAAAGAGGAAACCGGCTGTGTCAGGGAGGCCACCCAGGCCGGTTCCTCCATCAGTGGGGCTGAAATATGCTGGGTTTGCACAGGGGGGGACCCCTGCTTCGCAGACAGAGCAGAGCGCCAACGGGTCCTTCTGCCCACAAGGTAATTTTACATTACATTTTGAACATGCAAAATATTTTGCCATAGGACCCTTTCCCTTATCTGTCATTTTTTTTTATAAAGGAAGGCACACCAAACACACAGCCTTAAATTGTTAAATTTAGCTGAGTAGAGAGAGAGAGTGTAGAGAGAATAGTGTGAAAAAACAAGAAATAAACTAATCTTGTCATAAAAGTTGTACTTGTAATTTTTTTAAACACAATATAATACTTAGGCAAGTAGGATAACTACAATATAATCCCTACTAGCCCACTTTGTACACAGCAATACAGAGTATGTGTTTAAATAAATCATATATTAAGCCCATAGGCCAAACAGGGGAGAAGTCCAACAGCAGTGTCCTGATGCCTGCTCCCTCAGATCTGTTCTCTCTTCCCGGGCTTCTCCTTGGCGCCAGAAGACCGGGTTAAACCATCTCTTTCTGGAAGTCGAGGAAGCTCTATGTCTTAGCTTCCCCCCCTTCTGATAATGCTGTCTCTGCAGCTGTTTCTCTGCCCGTATAAAAAATAAAAATAGGTATGTGGCAGAGTAGTGGAGACCTCAAGAGTTGAGGTCTCCGCAGCGGTTAGTACCCGATGCCCCCTCCTATGTATGAGGGGGGATCCTGGTATGGCCCCCTGTAGTTCTCCTCGCTCCTCCACGGATCCAAAATGGCCGTCGTCATTTGAAATCTCCGATAACCGGCGCTCTATGCCTACAGTGGCAGCGCCGGTTATCGGGAAGGCTCCAAGAGTGACAGCGGTCCGTGAGACCGCTTGTCACTCACAATTCAGGCACCCCATTCTGTCCCTGTCAGTGAGAGCCTCTGCGCTGCTCTGCTGTGAGTGTGTTCTCTATAGTAGAACACACTCCCAGGTCTGCCACCTATAAAAAGTTTTAAAGAATAAAATAAAATAAAAAGGAAAAAATAAAGAACACATGCAGGAACTAAAAACACTGCCCAACTCCATGGGCACCTAAAAAAACTGAACAGGAAGAGGCAGGGGGATTGTAGAGGGGAGGGGTCTGTCAGCAGTGCTAAAGTTAACTAGCTAGGT
Source organism: Mixophyes fleayi (assembly GCF_038048845.1). NCBI lineage: Eukaryota > Metazoa > Chordata > Amphibia > Anura > Limnodynastidae > Mixophyes > Mixophyes fleayi. The sequence goes on from NC_134402.1 coordinate 62,398,604, forward strand.
GCCAACTCCCGAGCTCCCCTCCACAACCCATGGTAAGCAGTGTCCCCCAGACTGAATGAAAGAGAAATCAATATTAGGCTTTCTGATCACAACTACGAAACATACAAGTGAAGTAACATACACTCTCCTTCCTGGTGCCACTGACAAGAAGCTTGTAGATAGTCATAGCACTTCATCAGGGTCAACCACACTCATATCGTAGCCTCAGTTTGACCAGAGGGTGCCTAAACCTTAGCATACAACATATAAATGCCACATTTACATTTGCCTAAAGAATACATTTTTCTGCCACCAATGTTATTAGAACCAATCACAGGGTAATACTTACAGCTTGGTTTCTCTTCACTGAAGCAATGCATATCAGACAAGTCAAAGCCCCAGACTGAAAGGCCTCATTCACATACTGTTTGGTACGTGCCAATTCGCTGGTATCACCATCTTTAATAAGCATAAGGAAAAACAAATATTCACATTTCTCCATCTAAAAATGTCACACACTGTAATACATCTTCGATAGGGACAATTCCTTCAGGCACGCTAACAAAAAAAAAAAAACGCTCTCAGAATAAAAGGAGATATAGCACAACAGCAATTAAATATGTAGTATGCCTACTCCCAGCCACCCTGCATCCAGTATAAACACATGGGAGAGCTCTAGCTACATTGCAGAAAATAATATGCCCAGGGGTCATCAATGTGAAATCAAGTCAGACTCTACCGTTATCAAATACTTATCTGCCAAGATTTCACTTTGTTCCTTTCCCCTTATAATGGCCTATACAACTCCATTATGTTTTAACGTCTCCAATACTGAGCTCATATTTGTTGGGATATCATTTTTGAGTCTTTGTTTCTCCATACGAAAAGAAGACCTCCACCCACCAGTAAGAATAGGCAGCAGCACCCTCCTCCCCCAACATGCATTAAAGAGAGGATGCCATTTCTATTTTATTTATTTTTTAAAAAAACTACTGTAGTTTTGGAAAGGATCAATTCTCCTGCTGAATAAGATAGTAAAATTTGGAATTTAGAGCCTTTGACACCTCAGTATGATCTTGTGTCAAGCACACAGTGAATGGCTATGCCAACCATCCAATCAGAACCCTCAACACAGGAGAGGACTAAAGTGTTCAAGTTCAGGAACTTACAATTGTGCTGCTTAATGCAACAATAGAATAGAGAGTGCCAAGGCTTTAGTGAGGGTGGTCGTAGATTAAACAAATTAGGCCCTGGATACCTGGTAGAGAGGGTTGTTACTGCCCAATGCCAGCAGCTATTAGAGCTCATCCTAAAGACTTGTTTTCATTTTCATAACATCTCTAGGTTTATTTCTCACACATTGTGCTACTAATCATTTCTCCCGTTATTTCACTTCACTAAAACACTGCAATCAGGATTACTTAATATCTATATAAACAATATTGTTGCTGTTCTTCGCTACCAATGTTTGCTTTGGCGTCTCCTGGTACTTCCTAGAATAAAATGTAAGATTATGTGGCAAACGTACAGTCATTCCCAACTCTGCTTCCTTAAACAAACTAATCTTGAAATATACTCTGCATAACACACAAGTAGATTTCCTCTTCTTTTATTATCTCATCCTCTGCACACCCTGAGCACTGCACTACACCAATGCTATTCCCTGTCACACCCCATCACTTTCTCAGAGGTTCCAAGCCAAACAACCAGCATCATTATTTTTTAGTGGAAAGACAATATGAGAAGAAAAGCTCTAATGCAGTTATATTTAAATAAAAGAATAAAACATTATCTTTCATAACAAAATTTCAAAGATTCATTTTAATTTTCAACTAAAGTTATCATTTTATTAAACCATGATCACCGAGTGCAATGATAATACTGTGATTGTACATCTTTTATAGTGCATGGTATCTTAATTTGCAATCACAGTATTTGTTAATGTAGTACTTTATAAACATTTTTTCCCTCCTAAGTGGACTTGCTGCCTATAACGCAGTGGAGGCAGATATTCTGTGAGCTGAATTAACATCCATGAGAATGGAGAATATCGGTTCACAAGGAATCAGGGTCTAATGAATATTATTTTATTAGAACGCTTACATTTTTATAGAAAGGTTACATTTTAAAATAAATAAGACGTTCCACAATAATAAAATATAATCACAATAGTGAATATAAGGGAGTTCTCTGTGCACCATTTTTCAAATAAACGGCTCTTTTCTTATTAATGTTCAGTTTATGGTCGCACCCCACAGTCAATTAATGAGAAATTTCTCCGAAACTTGGAACTGAGGGTACTATAACTCCTAACAAGTGGTGCGATAGGAAAACCCCTATTTCTGTCTCATGAATATTAGTCCAGCAGTGCCACAGTGATGTCACAGGTTTCTAGGAAATTTATATGCTGCATATTGGTTTGGCCCACAAAACAGACACCTTCCCTGGTGACAGGTCCAATTTCAACACTATGGGCCGGATTCATTAAGGAAAGTAAGGCAACAAAAATGAGTAACTTTGCACCTTGGCAAAACCATGTTGTATTGGAGGAGGAGGTAAATATAAAATGTGAGGACAGATTTATAGTTGGGGTAGGACATGTTGTAGATCAACTTTAAATTTCAGTGTAATAATAAAGCTATAAAGTATTTGCATCTTACATGAAAAAAAAAAAAACAACCAGTATTTTCCTTATGTGCAAAATAATAAACACATTTGCCCCCCCCCCCGTTGCACTGCAACATGGTTTTGCCAAGGTTCAAAGTTACTCATTTATTTGCTTTACTGCCTTTAATGAGTCAGGCCCTATATATTCATATTATCTTTATCTGCAGTTGAAGAAAAAAATGTTTCAAAAGTAATATAAATAGAAGGTATATTATAAAGTACTAATGTAACAACCAGTTTTCCCCCTGTAAACATGGAATAACGCTGCCACAACACACTGCATCAACTAAATCATTAGGACAAAACATAAACAACCTATTTTCAACATAGAAAATGAATTACCTGTCTGAGCAGTGTACGTGGTAAAGGTTAAAGCTAAGATTTCTCTCTGCTTCCCGTCAGCACCTTCATCTCTGTCGTCGTCATCATCATCATCCGAAGAGCTGTCATTATAGTCTACAAATTTTCTTATCACTGCCTGGTTAGCTTTCTGGATTTCTTCAAACTTCTTTTTAGAGGTCTCCGCTTATAAGAAAACAGAAAGATTACCAGCATACAGATCAACACACATCAATGAAAAGTGGCTCAGACACATGAAGAAGGACATTTCACATTGTACGTGCTAGGTAGCAGACTTTGAATTACACAATAAACCACATATCATCGCCCTGACAGATAAGACGGAGAAACATAATATCCACTTTTTTTTATCTGTTTAAAATAAACCAGTTACATACACACAGCGATGGAAGCCATTTTGTGGGTTGAACCAAAACTCGTTTTCAGAAATATTGGTTCAGCCCAAAAAATAGCTGCCGTTAGCGTGTGCAGGTAACTGATACATTACTACTTACCACTAGCTTCACTGTTCCGGGTCACTACATTTAGGGGCTTGCTGACAGACGCATAGGAAACATTTCCTCTCCCAGCACCCGGCCAAGGACCACTATTTCCATCTCTTCTTGAGAAGGCAGCATTTCTGTCGACTCCTGGTACAGGTCCTGGAGCAGGAGCTGGTCCACCATTTAAAGAATTACCGCGACCTCTTGCTCGCCCTCTGCCACCAAGTCGCCAAGGTGCATCCATTGCTGCCAATGCCACAATTAAGCAGCTGAAAATCTAAAAGACATTCCATTATGTATGTCCATCTAAACATAGTGTCAACGAGTAGAGCTCATGTAACGTACTTTCAAGACGGCTTAAAATGAGAAATGATACACACCCATATGTTAGTCAATGACCAAGTGTAGGTAAAACAGCAATAAATTAAAACACATCATTAGCTCAAAATCAAAGCAGGCAATAAACGTGTTTGTAAATGAGATCTGCAATTTTCTGTTGTCAATGATTCTCTAAGAATCAATTTGATTTTTAGAGCAGAGTTCATTGATAAAATCTAAGGAAGTAAATCTTGAATTGTTTCCAAGACCTAAGGAGTAAGAAGGAGAGCACCATGGTTACAACCTTATAATAATGCACAATGTTAATGTGTCTTTATAAGCTATATCTTACCAGATCCCTTATGACACTGCAGTCTCTTGCTCACATAATAACATGTTATTGCCACATATCCAATAGTAACAAAAGATGTTGAATATATTTGGAAGCAGCCATTACATTATCCTTGGCCAGTTGTACAAGGTGTCACTGGTTATTGTTTGCAGATATGACAATGCTGTTTCACATGTATGACTGCGTGCTTATCAATCATAAATAGACAAAGAGCAGTCACTCATTACTATCAGGTCTCACATAGTCTTCACATAACCATAGCCATAACTGACGAATTGGTATTGATCTCAACATTTTATATATTTATATCTGTATTCTATATATGATTAACAAATTGCTTTATGTAAAGTGCTTTATGTAACTTTCCTCCTGCTGCTGTATCCTGTCTGTATAATGACATGATGTTTGACTGCAATACTGATAATCTAAGAAGAGTAACCTAATTTCAAATGAAGATGCTCTGTTACAAACCATATGGTGACACTGCTCATTTAATTGGTTGACAGCGAGTTATAAGCCTATACTTATTATGTTTATGACCTAGGGTCAATGAATAACTGTAACACAATTGCAATGCCAAATAGCCATTTAAAATTGAATCAATAATAGACTTAATATGACAAAAATGAATGAATGAAATAGCAGTAATTAGCCAAAGCAACACTGGCTGGAAATGATGGCATAACATTAAGCTTATTAATCTATAAATCCAGAGATTTAAAACCTCAGACACTAATTTCCCTGCATTAACAGAGCAAACATGAACTTCTCATGGAGGAAATAAATAGTCAGTGGGTGAACTTGAAGTAAAACGTGTGGCATTGTGTTTAGAAGTGTTCTACATACCAAATGCCAAGCTAAAAGATATAAGCAAGATGGTACTGGATAAATGAAATATGACCAGTGATATAAATAACACTTTGTGTCCCCCCGCCCACTACAGCTGTCAGGCCCTATACGTGTATATTATGGATATAATAAATACACTAATACTGGCTGTAGTGTGTACTGTATATTAGGGCTGAAATCCCGAGGTCTCATGCGTTACCTATCACCGGTCACTCCATATCTCTGACACCCGGGGACGGTGGGGAAAGGATTCGCTGTATGATGTGGCCTCCCGTAAGCAGCGGCAGACGCACACCTAAAAACTACATTTCCCGAAATACAGTGCGCAGACAGCGGCGTCTACTGTAGCAACAGAGAACACATAGACTACAACTCCCGGCAACCATTGCGCCGAACCCCTATGGCATCTTATTATCCCGTTGACGTGTCATGTCTGTGGCTGTCGTCTAACGAGTGTGTGCTGAGACGACAATTCCCATCATGCACCGCTGTGGAATAGAATGGCTTTCCTGGTGTTCTGAACCTGCAAGTCTCACATGTCTGTCATTTTCATATACTGTAATATAGTTGCCAACTGTGCATAATTTGCATTCTGGATGTTGGTTGCAATTCTCACTACCAGTTCTTATACCCTATTATTCTCTTACCTTTATAGCATATATACAACCTTCACTAAATTTACTGGCAGTAAAAAATGAAGACATATTTGGCTATCAGAAAAAAATCAAGATCAGCAAAAGATAAGAGACTTCATATCAGCAATAAATTATTATTATTAATATTTTTATTATTAACTTTTATTTAAATGGCATACATGGCTATAGCACAAACAAGGTAGACATAGTTCACATAATCAAAAGTTCACATAAATTGGCATAGCACATATACAATTGAAAAGGTAACAAATGCAAGTAGCAATATGTAAGGGTAACATAAATCAAGTCACATTACAAAGAAATTCCCATCAATTACAAGGATGGTAACGGTAAGGGGAGGTGATAAAGGAGAACTAGGATGCAGGGGGTAAAAGGGGATTGGGAGACAAGATGAAGGATGGACCTGCTTGTGAAAGCTTTAAAATCTAAAGGGTTAGAGTGAAAGAAGGAGTGGGTCACATAGAGCCAAGAAGCTTTGGTGAACCGCTGAGTTTTACACATACCATTAACCACACCAATGATTTTGAGTCTGAATAGGACAGTGATGGCCAACTTGATAACAGGAATGGGAGAAAATCAGCCCCAAAATGACCTAAGCATCCCCAATCACTCACCGAAAAATGCCTCCACATGCACCTCATTTTCTCCAAAATTCCACCACATGGCACTAACACTTGCTCCAAAATTCCCCTCAGACCTCCACAAGCCATCAGATCTCACATGTACTCCATAACTCCTTCACATGCCACTCAGATCTCAACATATGTCACTCAAACCTCCTTACATGACTCCACATACAACATGCTCTCCGCTCACTGGCACTCTCCACATGCTCTCCGCTCACTGACACTCCCCACATGCTCTCCGCTCACTGACACTCCCCACATGCTCTCCGCTCACTGGCACTCTCCACATGCAACACTCACTGTCAATCCCCACATGCTCTCCGCTTACTGACACTCCCCACATGCTCTCCGCTCACTGACACTCCCCACATGCTCTCCGCTCACTGGCACTCTCCACATGCAACACTCACTGGCACTCCCCATATGCTCTCCGCTCACTGACACTCCCCACATGCTCTCTGCTCACTGACACTCCCCACATGCTCTCCGCTCACTGGCACTCTCCACATGCAACACTCACTGACACTCCTCACATGCTCTCCGCTCACTGGCACTCTCCACATGCAACACTCACTTACACTCTCCACATGATCTCCGCTCACTGACACTCCCCACATGCTCTCCGCTCACTGACACTCTCCACATGCAACACTCACTGACACTCTCCACATGCTCTCCGCTCACTGGCACTCTCCACATGCTCTCCGCTCACTGACACTCTCCACATGCAACACTCACTTACACTCTCCACATGATCTCCGCTCACTGACACTCCCCACATGCTCTCCGCTCACTGACACTCTCCACATGCAACACTCACTGACACTCTCCACATGCTCTCCGCTCACTGGCACTCTCCACATGCTCTCCGCTCACTGACACTCCCCACATGCTCTCCGCTCACTGACACTCTCCACATGCAACACTCACTGACACTCTCCACATGCTCTCCGCTCACTGGCACTCCCCACATGCTCTCCGCTCACTGGCACTCTCCACATGCAACACTCACTGACACTCTCCACATGCTCTCCGCTTACTGGCACTCTCCACATGCAACACTCACTGACACTCTCCACATGCTCTCCGCTCACTGGCACTCCCCACATGCTCTCCACTCACTGGCACTCTCCACATGCAACACTCACTGACACTCTCCACATGCTCTTCGCTCACTGTTATGTTAACAAGAATGTATATCATAACAGCTCAATGAAGATAAATCTGTGTGAAATCTTTCCTAATATAAGTATCTTTGTCCCTATTATAGGTTGAGTGTCTCTAAGTGTATCTGATTATTTATTCATACTGCTTGAATATATAGCATAATCTGTGTGTAAAACAACGTAAGTCAAATTAATATGTACTGTGTATATGCTTGTAAGCCCCAAGTCTTTGTTGTCTGCTATGATATGTGTCTGATTGATATATATATATAGTGATACATATGTCTAACACAGTGTTAACTTAGAAAAGGATAGGGTAGTGCTGGCTGGAAACTACATTTGCGAGTGCTTAATTAATGAGATTAGTTATTAAATGGTCATGAGCCTTACAATCAGTCCTTCAGTGCTATCAAGACTTCCTTCTACAGCAGTGTGATGATTATGTAGTATATCTAATGACTGATTGTTATATTCTGTTGAATTCATGTATGACAATGTATATTGTATGTAATCTTGTAATGTAATTTCAATGTGTGCTTTGCTAGATGACATGAGTTTGAACTTATGCAAGTGTCATTAATCTGTTAAAATAGCTAGACCAGTGAGAGATAGGCTATTGGAGGAGTTTGAAGCCCCAAAGTTGTAAACCATCTAGCCAAGCAGAACAAGCAAAGGTGGGAAATCAGGTCATGTGAACATTACGATCTCAGGACATCCCTAGCTTCCTTCAAAAAGCCCTATGACATTTGTAAGATCAATCTGTCCTTATTGACAGCTAAACTCCAAAGGTGGGGGGTGATAGCTATGTGGCTAAAGGTTTAAAATCTTCTGTTTTAGACAATAATGTGTGCATTTTCAAGAGGGGTCTATCAAGACTGAAATGTCGCATCCTTCTCAATTGTGTTCTCTCACACACCAGGTATTAACTAGTATGTAGTAACTCTGATTCTATTTCCTATTTTAATTTAATTTGTGAAACTTACTTGTGCAATATATTGTATGTCTTGTTATTCATTTTTTGTAATTAAGCCTTGGAAACAAAGCCTTCTTTGTGAACTTACGAAGCCCAGGGAGGCTCATGCTACATGTGTATGTTATTTAAGTGTGAAACATTAGTAAGTGGTTTTTGTGAACGTAAGGACACCATAATAAATCCTTTGTGGTGGCAGAAAAGGTGTATTCATTGCTAAGTGACTAAGGTGACGCCAGTCACGGCCAGCTGTTCAGATTGCTGTATCTGGGACAGGCTGGTCGTTCGTGACAAGCAGGTATGGTGACATGCACAGATGCACCTGTCCAGCATCTAAAATGTCCTTGAAATGATGTTGAAATGATTGAAAAGGGTGCTCCTAAAGTGGAAGTAAGATGGATTTTGACCTGACACGCAGTCAGATCCAAAATGTCACAAAAGTAGGTGCACATTGATATTCCAGGGACACCTATCCTTTGTTTTCACTTCTACATTTTTTTGTCTACCTTGTCTGAACCTGTGTTATGTATGCCCTTTTTTCCCCACGATCTGGTGCTGCTGTGTACTCTGGTGCCTTGTAAATCAGCAATAATAACAAAATGTACAAGGTAGACAAATAGGCATATTTGTACACAATGTGAAGGTCTGCATATTTCCATGTGTTACTCTTTCATCAATCATTATTACTGAGCAGATACAAGACAGTAAAGTGATTCTGCATTATACACAGGTCTCCAATGGGGCTCTGCATGGCATACAGGTCATCAGAATGGGTTTATCATTTTATGCTGATCATCAGATGGTCCTGCCAGGGTCACCATCCCCTGGAACTCGGGGTTAGCTGTACACTGGCGCTAACAGCATATTACATATGGGCACTAAAGAGAAAAGTTGTCCTTTGTACCGTAGCAGATATCACGAACAAGCTGGTAAGAGTCAAAACTCTAACATCAGGCTCACTATCCCTCAAACACACAGAGCTTCCAATGCAGGGACCTTTTAGCATGTCCAAAATTAAGACATGTTTGGAAATGGCCTTATATAACTTACCAGACTGTTGAGCACCAACAGTTGCGTTTTTGAGATTACTGCAGATGTATTTTCTCATTAGCTTGGAGCTTATACAAACCTGAATGTTCTAGACAGAACTGCCAAAGGTTCTGCTTCTATATAGTGGAGGTAGCAGTTATTGGTGATAAAATGATGAACTGCACTTGATTAGCACGTCAAAACCTCAAATGACATTTTCTATTGATATGTAAGCTGTATGGGTGTACTTACTTTTCACACATTTTTTTCTTCATGTTGACTTATCTTTTGTTGAATAAATAATGACAAAGTAAAAACTTTTTTTTTCTTTTTAAACTAATAATTTTATTGAAGTCTGCTACAAATACAGAAACACTGACACAGACAGACATATACAAACATTATAAACTTAAGGTGCCCAGCAATAGACGAACGTAAACATAGCCAAAATATGAATGATGGGAATGATGGGTGTTTCCATATCGAAGACAATGGTGAGGCCTATGGTGCTAAACTAATACCCCATTCATACTGTACCAAAATCCCGGGTTTTTTCCGGGGCGAGATCAAACGACCCGGGTCTTGGTGTAGTATGAATGGTACAAGTCAAAAATCCCGGGTCTAAAAACCCGGGTCTTCAACCCAGGATTTATCGAGGGGTAATTCCCGGGTCGGACCCGGGTTGCCTGCACTATGAATGGTACAAACCGGGTTTTTCAAGAAAACAAGCTGATTGGCTGTCTGCCTGTCTCTGGAGGATGATGTCATCGGTGGAAGATTCGAGAAGGAGTTTAGGAGACATGGTGGATGGTGGAGTGCAGATCAAATCACCACCCACTTTTGCATCATCTTTATGCGTCAAAAAACCAGTCACCTTTCAATGACATCACCATTTTTCAGCCAATGAAAACTGCTCTGGTGATGACTCCCACAAATTGCCAGGGCACAGACTTGTGCAGTATGAATGGGGTCAACCCGGGAAATTCCCGGGTCCGAGGTGCAGTATGAATGGTGTTTCTGAGCTGGGACGCTCCGAGCCCCGGCAAAAACCTGGCTTGAAAAACCCGGGATATTGCCGGGGTGGCAGTATGAAAGCGGTATAAAATAGCTATTCACTCTGTCCCAGGTTGAGAGAGTGAAGCAGGTATTGGGGTTATCATAGGCCTAGGGTGGTCTATTGAGCTTAGGAAGTCATGGAACATAACTAATGCTAATTTTTGGGACCATGGCAACCAATATCAACCAATTTCTTGAGTCCAGGTTTGGAGTGCCAAGAATCAATCTGATTGAGCTATACAACATAATAATAGTTTTGAAATACAGGGAGATCAAGACTACCACCTTCTGTTGAGTTAGGCAAGATTGCTTAACTAATTCTAGGTTTTATTCCATCCCAGTTGAATTTATTACACATCGTTTGTACTGACGTCAAAGGGGATCTTGTGACTTGTATAAGAAGGGTTTGGAATAAGTTGAACAGACGTGGTAATATGTAAATTTTAATGACATGTATAAAGTAAAACCTTTTATGGTGTATTTCTCACATCAGATAAGATTTATTAAATTATAGGACATGGGACAGAACTAGGTGATTGTTAATATGTCCTGATATCTAAAAATACAGATCTGAAAGAGTGTGTGCTTTCACTTTTTTAGAGAGGCAGAGAGAGGAAAATATTTTATATCACTGTCAAGTTTTTGGGATCTCACTAATGGACAACATGTGATTCTGATTGAAAAGAGGGCTTGAAAACCCTTTTTGTCCTTTACCAAACCAAAAACTGGAAGGTGACTGATAGTGACAGAGTGAGATGCAATTGGCTTGTGCTACCTACTAATATCACTAACTCACTAGGCATCTCTAAGGGTGGCTGCAAGCAGACAGGATATAATTTCTAATGTTCTTCCTTGGTCCTGTCCTTTAAGCACCTCCAGGTCTCCCGTCCCTCTTCCCTGAATCCCAATATAGCAAATAACTGGGTTTTTGATGTGATTAAATAGGTGTATTTCTACATTTTGCTAGCATAAGCAATGCTGTGTTTCCATGTCACTACTGTACACTAGAATTACAAAGGTACATAGTGGTAGGAGGGGTTATACTATGCAGTGCCATTGAAATTCTTACTATAGATGTACAATGTAATACTCTTAAACACAATCTCAAATGCATTTACAGTGATGCCCTGCAATCTAAACCAGAGCCGTAACTAGGCATGTGCGGGCGGTGCCGTCGCCCAGGTCGCAAGCCCAAGGGGGCGCAGCAGCCGCCCGCTACCTGGCTCTGCACCTACAGACTTTTAGTTTCCCGCAGTGGAAACTAAAAGGAAACTAAAACTAAAAGGATAAAAGCATTTGGAACGCAAACTTGCGTTCCAAATTCCGAACTTCCTGTCATTGGAACGCACATGCGTTCCACTGCGGGAAAGTAAAGGTAAGACAATCTCTCTCTCTCTCTCGAAAATATTTCTATATTACTGTAAGGCAAAGATGTATTCAAATATAAGTGAACAATAAATAATGGACTGCTATCTGCAATTTTTAAAAGCAAACATATCCAAGGAGCAATAAAAAAAAATATAGAACAAAAATTATCATAATGTTTTAAAAAAATGTTTTAATAATCTTGATATTTTTTTAAACTTGCTTGTGGGGAATGTGACAAAATACTCAAAATGATTCACTATTTTTTAGACTTTGACCCATTTTTTTATATTATCAATGTCTGACACTGGAATGTATTATAAAGGCTTTACTAGTGGATATTGAATTGCAAGTATGATTTATTTGCACAATGTTCAGATCTGCTCTGATGAAGGTCATCAGATTGGATGTTATGTCAATGCTGGCCATCCTTTTTATCATCTGATCTGTGTTACATCCAGCATATTGGAAACAATATGAAACAACACATGCATTGTAATAAGTATATTTCATATGGTGCACAATCAGAAAATATATAATGGGTAGAGCTCCATTAGTCCCTGTATGCGCTTCTTTGGATATTTTAGAAAAAAATTCACATGTATAGTATGTCCCCCTACCACATCTGTAAATAGTAATGGGGAGAATGGTGAAATAAGAGAGGTTCAGATGATATGGGTTGATGACTGTGTAAATCTTGCAGGGTGCCAGAAAGTTTTTCAATGTCTATTTCCTATGATCTTCTTTTTTTAAAAAATAGAATAAAAAATAAAAATAAAAAAGCATTTCTGAAATAATAATAATAATAATAATAATAAAAAATGTATTTTATTAAAAAGAAAAAGCATAAAAGCCAACAACACTTTACAGCTTTTTAACACAACAGTTGTAATCAATTGATGCACCATCACACAACCACAGTAAAAAGGTTAGTAAAATTACCCTTTTTATTTCCTAGAATACAAAGTGTCAGACAAAACTTTCTCTTTAAAACAGATGGTTGGATATTAAGCATGCAAATTAAATGCACTGCATTCTAAATTGTATGGTCTTTATAGAACTTACTAAAACTTTTTAATAGTTGACATTTTAGAATCTATTTGCAGAAAAATTTTGAGAAAAATTTGCAGACAGGACTACATCACTTCTGAAGTGGTATGACAGATGGTGACATTATAGACCCCTTTATGTTGTAAATTGATTTTTCATGCACAGGTCTAAACAAGCACACAGATGAAAAGGAATATTATAATTTAAAGGAGGCAGGGAGAAACAAATCAAACACATACAGCAAGAAATGGAAGGAGGGACAAATTAAATACATTGAGAGGGAAAGTAAACTAAAAGTTCAGGTAGTGGCAGCAATAACTAATATCAGGGATGGATAAGACAAGTTTTCATATTATCTGACATTTCCCCAGTGAAGAGATGTAAATCAGTGATACAGACAGCAGATAATAGCTGGAGGTGAATAAAGCGGTGGTCACCTGTGAAACCCCTTGTACCTCACCTTACAGAGGATATTCTTCTCCTCCATGCTTTTGTGCTCATGTTTGGGGTCTGCAGACATGTAACAGAATTCTTTCAGTAAAGTGCTAGCCACACCCACACATTAGGATGGCCACACCCACTTGGCAAATGTCACTCCCACTTAGATGGGGGGTGTCGGTGCCCTGTCTCGCCCAGGGCACTAAAATGTCTAGTTACGGCACTCGCTGTTTTAATTTCCAGGATGGGAGGTTCCAAGTGACTTCTTACACCTTGAAGCAGGTTCAAACAAATATGGTTTTTTTTGTTTATTCCCTGTGATATCACCAGAATGTGTGTGTCACTAGATACATACCAAGTATATTTTTTGCTGTATAGTGATAGCACTATATACAGAAATGCTGAATACTATATTGAAAAAGAAACTAGCCCATTACCTGTGGTTATCAACTGTCCGGAGCCAGGAATCAATATTGTGACTGTGGTTATTAACTGCCTGGAGCCAGGAACTAGCATAGTACCAGTAATCACCAATTGCCCAGAGCAAGGAGCTAGTGCTATGCCTGTAATTATCAACCACCTATAGCCATTAACTAGCACAGTACCTGTTTTCACCATTGCCTAGAGCCAGAAACTAGCATGGTACCTGTGGTTATCAAGTGCAGGGAGCCTGGAACTAGCACAGTGCCTGCGGTCAAATGCTGTTCAGAATTCTCCTGTCGGTATTGTGTAACTGGAGCCAGGAACTGGTGTTATACCTGTGGTTGCAAACTGCTTGTTGCCAGAAATTGGCATTGTGCCTGTGTCCATGAACATGAATCCCAACCAACAGCTACAATTACCATTTTGCTACCTTATTATCAAGTGTATCACACACCAATTAACTTGTATACTGGTTGGTGCTCCTTAATATAAAGTATCCGTACACCGTGTATTTGCATTATCAACAAAATATGAGGATTATATTTAGGTAGGTTATAATTTGCATATGCTATGTATTCATTATATTATGCTATTCTGAATTTTGATTGTGAGGTCAAATAACAGCTCAATGACTGCAACCCTCAAATGAAAATGTTTATGTCTGCAGAGCTTTAATGAATTATTTTAATTATGAATCTATGCACATGTATATAATTAGCATTTATGTTATGAATGTATCACATATGATTGCCACATAGAATGTAATGCACTTTGTAACTTTATGTGTAGCCCTGATTTAGAAAGATATTTACAAACATCTGTTTTGGCCTGTTGGATGTCACCATGCTGTGTGGATTTGCATGCTATTCTGTATACAGAGGAAAAGATGATAAAATACAAATTATAACACACGTGAAAATAGTGTTTCAATTTATTTGTACATTTTTTTCTTCATAAAGAAACCAAAACATTCTAAACGATGTTGAAGTGTTCTTGAATAGTTACTTCAAAATATCAATATTCTGTTCAGCAAATGTATACATTTAATCAAAGTGACTAGGTGTACCATTCCAGCCTCTGTGAACAACCAAATAATTGAAAATTCTTATTAAATCAGTTTACAAGTTCATACATTTTTATAATTCTACCAAGTATTACAGTATATACATATGGGTAAACATTCATGTATATAAACCATTACTTTAAAGAAAAAAGTAATGCTTAACATTTGATTTAATATCTGGACCCCCCAAAAGCTTAATACATTATTAATGACCCTGTTACTGATTTGGATTAATAAATAAATTGCTCTTTTAACAGCAATATATTTATGCTACTGCAGACATCTTCATCCTCTACTTGTTTACTTATCTCACTATAGAAATTTGGAGCAAAACATATCTATGATCCGAGAACTTATTTTCTGTCTACACAGCAAAGTACTGACCAGTACAGTGGTTTTCAACTGTTTATTCTACTTTACATAACACTGTATATTTAACCATTTGCAGTTCTTATAAAATAGCCCCTATGATTAATAAGGTGCTTAAATCTATAATGTTCATTTTTCACAGCATATTATTTCTGGAAAAAAAAATTAAACAAAACAAATATACACCAAATGGGCATTCAAACAGATCACAAACAATTCTTTGTCACCCTCTCGATAATGTCACCGTGATGCCAGTATTCCAAGCTGGTGCTTAATTTAAACAACAATATTTATCCAGTTTTGTCCTTTAATTATCCTGTAAAATCAAAGAATATATATTTATATTCAGAACAATAATAATCTTCTCTCTGTCTATGTTTCTGTTCAGTGTCACCATATATAACCTGATGTTGTACAGTAAGTAAAGGAATGGTTACATTCCTCTATCAGATAATGGCAAAGTCATTCAGCCAGTTTAACTTTTAATGCTTTAATGAATTGAAGTATTATTTTGCAGTTGGTTCTGTTTCTTCCGTTGGCGCCCCTGTTTCTATAACCTCCAGCACTTCAGGCTCAGGTTCTAACATTTTCTCAATTTTGGATACACGCTGTTTAAGTTTCTGTTGCGCCGAGTCATACTCCGCCAACAGTCTAGCAAATTTTGTTTGCAGATTGTCGACTAAGCTTTCCATGTGAGTCACCTTTTCTTCAATGTCTTTGGGATCGACGCCAGCATTGGCAATGTCTAGGTCAAGAAGGCCGTCTTTCATTAGGATCTGTCTTCCCTTTTCCTCCAGCATGGCTTTAGCATCAGGATATTCAGTTAGCGCTTCCATTAGGTCATCTTTATACAGGCAGAAGAGATCAGAATATCCAATACTTTTAATGTTTGCTGTTCTTCTGTTACCAGCTCTACTACCTTTGATGTTAAGAATGCTGATCTCCCCAAAGTAGCTGCCATCGCTCAAAACTACAAATTGTGTAATTCCATCGTCTGCTACAACTGCAAGTTTACCTTCTTTAATAATGTACATTTCCCGCCCAATATCTCCTTTCCTGCAAATGTAATCTCCAGGGCTGTATACTTGAGGTTGTAGCTTCAAAACTAATTCAATCAAAAGTCCAGCTTCGCAATCAGCAAAGATGCGGACTTTCTTCAGTGTGTCCAGATGGACATTGATAGCAATTTCCGCTCTTAACTTGTCAGGTAAGTATTTCAACACTTCTCTTTCATCAACAGCTTTTTTATTTGTCCACAAATAGTCAAACCACTTAATTACTCTTTTCTCTAAATCCTTGCTGACTTTACGGAAGTGCATGTACTGTTTGATAGCATCAATCCTCCCCTGGAACTCTGCTCTGGCTGCGTTCATGTTTGAAATCATGGAACCGACATTACCAACGATGGTAGCGAAAATCAATACTCCCACTAAGAAATCAGCGACCACAAACCAGAATTCTGAGTCTTGAACAGGTGGTGGGGTCTCACCAATAGTTGTCAGGGTCAGCGTTGACCAATATAGACTATACACATACTTCCTGGCCAGACGACCATAGTCTGGGTGTGAAGTATTAGGGTAGACCCATGTATCTTCTCCAAACCCTATGGCTTTCGAAATTGAATAGTAGACACAGGCATTCCAGTGGATGATGATCACGATGTACATGATGAGGTTAGAAATCCTGAAGATGTTTGGGTAGTTGGTCCTTGTTTCAGTTCGCTGGAAGAACTCAAACATGCGAGCGACTCTGAGCAATTTATTGAGCCTAAGTTCTGGGTAGTTTAATCCGAATTTCAAATATAAAATATCTGTTGGTACAATGGACATTAAGTCCAGCTTAAATTGCAAAGTCTTTTTGTATTTGTCTCTCAGTTTGCTTTCATCTCTGACAAGAAGCCCTTGCTCCAAATAACCTTGAAATAAAACAATTAAGGTCATTGAGGTTGGATCTGTGAATTATTGTATTTCATCGCACAATGTACAGTAGTTATATGCATATACATCATACAGGTTGTACAGTATTGTAGCAAAGCAAAATGCTGTTTTTTATATCAAGAAATCTGTCTTGCTGATTTATATTTCTGGATACCTTATTAACACTGATCATCAAATATTGTTTTCCTTGTTAAATATATCTACTTTATTAATCAATACTTCTCTCTGGCATTATTAATATTACCAACCAATCAGAATTATTGGGTCTCCCTCTAAACCTAACAAGTGTTGTTCCTCTCATTTACACAGTGTACTTTTCACACCTAAACAACTCTCTAACCACTTTTTTTTTTTTTTTGCATTACCTGCACAATACCACAAATTACACTTGAAAAATAGAAGAACCTTTTAATGTATTATAATAATAACAATAATCTTTTAAATCACCCATATCCACGCCCCATCTATTTAATCCTTTTATGCCCAGCTCACGTATTTCAAGGTTCCCAATAATAGTATTAATAATCATCCCTAATCTAAACTATTACTGCCACCCAAAAAAGTTCATTAGTAATTATCCCTGTATTGCTCCAAACTATATCATCGGTTCATTTCTGACCTTCGTGTTTAGTTTTCACAAAAACTCTCAAACTCTCAACAATACAGAGTGGATGTTATAAACTTAAGAACCTAAAAGACACTTTTCTGGTCCAATGGAGACATTTACCAGTATAGGTATTTGCATTGTGTCCAAACAGACCAAAATTTTTTATAGGGGGCTATTAGTTCAACTCACTTTATCAGGTTTGAGGCTCTAGTATCTGTCACAGATTTTGGGCTTGCTGGATGGACTGTGCCAGCTAAGACAGATATTGTAGCCTTAAACTTGTTCTAAATGAAATGGAACACATGCAGATAGAGGTCAGGAGCTGGACCTGACAGTTCCTGTTCTGATCAGAATGGGAAGACTTTGGCGTGAGTTGGTCAGCTTAACATTTATTGCAATATGTGGAACTAACATTCCCTGTTTTTAATATAGAACAGTACCTGGTACAGCATTAATTATGTGTTTGGAGAGTGCAGAGTATCCCTGTTTTCTTGTCTATACAATGTGGGCAACCCCCTCTTGCACCCCAGTCTGTACATGGTGAGTGCAGAGGATCTCTGTCTGTTTTTGTTTATACAATATAAGTCCCATGACTCTTGCACCCCATTCTTTACATTAATTAATTCCAACTTGTGTGAGGTGAGTCCCAGGTCTCCCATGGCTGCTAGTGCTAGGGAAAGACTTGCCTTTAAAAGCTGTGTGCAGGTAAGCCTTAAGCCTATAAAATATCCAGATAATATAAGCCAGATAAAATAGCATAGCATTTGATCATGTTAGGACTGACCAGAATGGGAAGACTTTGGCGTGAGTTGGTCAGCTTAACATATATTGCAATATGTCCCTGTTTTTAAGATAGAACAGTACTTGGTACAGCATTAATTATGTATTTAGAGAGTACAGAGTATCCCTGTTTTCCAGTTCCTGTACTGACCCTTCTCTAGTTACAGGGGGAGAGAGATGGTGAAAGGGGGGTAAGGATAAGACTGAAAGGTTCCAGCTAGGGATATATTCAAGGGGAGAGTTGGATTTCATGATTCATTGCCCCAACATTACAAATCAGCTGTTAGAAGAGGGAGCAGTGAAAGATGGTGGTTTGTGTTGGAGGAGTGAGGAAATAATAAAAGTTATTGTTCGCTATGTGACGTATTGCAATCAGCATCTTCCTAGCCCCCAGTATGTCCAAAGAGCATTAATTAGAAGCTGCCAACCTGTCACTTCTTGTGTATATCATCTTGTTAATATTTATATATGTTTGCCAATACTTGCTGTATTATATATGTCGTACGAAAAAACATTGCAGATAGAGCAAGTTGTTCAGAGTAGAGCGACAAGCTGCAGTTTGGGAGTACTCGCAAAACAAAACACGAGGGATGTGGATGTCAGACATTTCATCTTGCTGGTGCTGCAGCAAGTTTATCATCTTAACAGGGTCTTCTACCTTTGAGGGTGTAGGTTTACACAACTGGCCATTGCATAGCAAACTCCTGGGGAACCCTTCCATATAACTTCCAAATTAGTGTGATGCTTTTGTCCCCAGTACTCCTTTATATATGGGCTCGATGCTGGATAGCTGTGTTAAAGGAAAAATCTTGCGAGCATCGAATAAGGGACTGGATGCCATTTCAGTCAATGAATCAAATAATTTGTCTAATGAAGCTTTCCATTAGTTGTCCCAGCTCTGGCCACGACTATAATGAGAGCAGTCTGCAAACTCTCTGATGTCCACACTGCAGAATGTTACATGCTGCTTATGCATTGTTGAACAAAAGAGGGTTTTTCTACACATTGGGCCTCACTTAGAGTAAGGAGGAGTACAATTTTGCACATTGGTAAAACCATGTTGCGCTGCAGGGGAGGGGGGTTCCAAATGTGCGGACGAATTTAGAGCTGGGACAGGGGGCACATCCTAGCTCAGCTTTAAATCACAGAGTAAATTTGTGTTTGTGTGTTACATGTGAAAGCAGGTAGTGTTTTCCCTGCATGCAAAAATACATGAATTTGCACCCCTTGCATCGCAAAATGGTTTATCCGAATGCGCACTTGTACCCTTTGGATAGATTGGCTCCTGACTGTAAATGAGGCTCATTGTCTTATGCCACAATTCAGCTTATTTCTGTTCTGATCTCTTCTATTTTTTTAAAAAAAAGTTCTTGAGCACGTTAATAATATACGAAATAGTAAAAAAGATCAGGAAAAACTTAAGACACTCACCTCAGTTGCCAAACATTTTTTATTATAGCATGATGGCAATCCTAAAGGATTACAAGCATTTGCAATGGTCAGAGTTCATTTAGGTATTAGAGGTGGCGATCTACAAAAAGAGCTACTCCGAAAGGAAACCAAAATGATATTTCAAATGGGGTGTATGGCCCCTTACGGGCTCAATGACTACAACAGTTATGCATCTTTTTTATGACATGTTTCTAACTTAATTTTTACTCATCTAAGATCAATATATACCAATCTATAATAGGTTTACCATTCCTCCCAGAGTCTAATATTCATTAATTTGAGCTATAGGTAGTTAACTCTATTCTCAGTAGCTATTTTTATGTTTTTCTAATGATATCCTATTTTGGGGTATTCTTTGTTGTTTATGATATAATACCTCTCATAATCGCAGCGTAGATATCTGATTATGTCATTCCTAAAAAGCATCGCCTGACTGATTAACATTACATTAATTAAGTCAGACGTTTTGCATCATAAATGACTATTGTCTGCTTCATGGTTTGATTTGTTCTAACTCACTATATAACAAGGATTTTATACTTACCATCAAAATGTATGAAATATTATTAGATTCACATAGATATATACTATTAATAACTTTAATAATTAGTCCCTACTGTCAGTATACTTACCAAATATTAATTACCTGGCTTCCAATATTACTGAGCACAACTAATGAGTATAGACTTTATACTGATGACTTGCTACATATATTTTACAAATTGCATTACATTAACATCAGAAGTGATAATCTATCCGCTTATTAACTAAACTCATCGGGGTATATTATTAAAACAAGCAGGAATATATACCACGGTAAACTTCTAGATGAATACTGCCATTATATTATATTGATCATAAGGAGTAGTTCACGGATGCACAATTGAAAAGATCATCTCTGACATCGATAACTCCCTACAGTTTATTTGCACCAATAGAGTGACTTGTTCTGAACTAACATTAACTGTGATAGGCAAATTTGACTGTCAGTCAAAATCACGGGGGGATCTAAGCAGTAATATACACACCCAGTTTGATAAACCCTCGTGATTGGCTTTGCCCGCTTTAACCACACCTACCTGCATGACTATTTAAGAGCTGTCAAATCTTTGAATCATTGCGTCTTGAAAAAGCCACGGAGCGAAACGCGCGTCTGCGTTTTGTCTCACCAATCCTTTACTCTATTATCTCCGCCAGGAATCGCTCCCCAGTCTTTATTTAGGTAGGGAACTTTCACATAACCCCGTGATTCCTGGTCATAGTATCTGTTATCTCTGATGCTTCCGCTAAGCTTACCAGAGCCTGATGCGGCTTCAAAGTAACCAGTGGGATTTTTATACAGCTCTCAGAGGGAGCCTCTCCGTGACACAATTTGGCTTATTAGCCCGTGGGAGTTTTCAATTTATTAATCCCGCTTTGTTATTTCATATATTATTGTGAGGAGCTAAAGGAGCCTCTCCTTGATACAATTTGGCTTACTAGCCCGCGGGAGTTTTCAATTAATTTATCCCGCTATGTTACTCTATATATCATTGTGAGAGGCACTGTAGATTTGAGTTACCTGACGATGTCTTATGTTCTATATATTAAGATCGCTATGTAAACTCGGGAGTATAATATCCTAATATTATTATTAACACACAGTGCCTTTTCAATTTCAGGCAACAGAGTTTTCTGACATCTTGTATGTAACAGATATAATTATCAGCGCTATATCAGCTTACTATTGTATTTGTATTAGGATACTGGTGAGACCTTGCAAAAAACTTCCCCCCCCCATTTTTTGTAATTTTAAATCACAGTTCACTATATTTTTATTATTTCGCTCATCTACTTTCCATTTTATTCATATTTAATAAAAGTTAAATTTTAATCAAGCACCTACGGAGTGCCTCAAACTACACTGTCTTTCCTTTCTCTCTTCCCTCTTTATACTGATCTCTGTTATGTATTCCCAGCTGCTTACAGAGAATGTGTTTATTGGCTCTGTAGTTTTCAGGGACCAGTGATTGCTATTTTAAGGTCCATTTGTGCTCCATTCACTACAGGTCATCACCTTCTGGGGGTGACTATATGGATGTAGTCTAGCGATGCATATGCTTACCCGTTCTTGTTCTTACAAACATATCTGCAATATAGATGGCATCTGAGAGGTAGTCTAGCACGTACCATACTTCCAAATAGTCTTGTTGGAGTTCGTCGAAGCAGGCCCTGCAACATGGACACAATCTGCTCAGTGCAATGGTTCCTCAACATTGTTAAAACACACCGAAAAATGACCAGGTCTGTTTTTTTACAGTGAGCAAGTATAAAAATATAACACAGACACAAGTGCCAAGAAAGGCTACAACAAACAGATACAAAAGCTAACTAATTTACTAGTAACCGTTCATTAAACGGGTTAGGTCTATTAAATAGATTGCTGACCATTGTAGTAGTATAGAAGAGAGAGCACAGAAAAACTGCACTTTCTACAAAATACCTGACTGCTAAGTCGAGCTTCATAGTAATTTTTGCTATCTCCTTTTAGCATCACATCTCCCTATCTGGTGAGTGCTTGCAAGGAACTGAATGAAGGAAGCGAATGAAAGAGAGCAGCTAAGTCAGGGTATTTGCATAGAGCACAAGTTATTTTCTCTCCCATGCAGAAATCACATAGAATTGCTCAGGTTTGTTGTAGAGAACAATTTTATTTTAAAGTATCAGGATCTCTTCATAGCTTAGAAGTAATGTAGGATCAGTTGTGCAATTTTTACCTTCAGTTTCAATGTGATTATGTGTATTTCTAGTAACTTATTCAGTGTATTAGGTAAGGCAGGTTAACTTTTAAATGGGTGATAGATGGAGAGAAAAGATTGAACTGTAGAAGGTCACCTTGCTATAAGCATGGTCCAGTTGTACATTACTGGCATTGTAATACAAAATAGCCAGTTGTAATACATGTTCCCTGATGGATCAATAACAAAAATGTCTTTCTTCTTCCTGGAGATAAGAAACAGAAAATGCAGAAAGTCATAATATATCAAACATGATTAGTATTATTATTAAAAAGCAGTTACTTCATCTATAATTATGTATCATGTAAGCAATACATACACAGGGCATTATAACAATTACCTGATTTTAAAATGTACTCATTAGACAATGAGGGGGGAGTTCAATTGGCCATGTCACTGCCAAAAGTAACGCGGCCTGCGCACTTTTACTGTTGCTATGGTAATAGTGTGCCTTATTACCGTTAGTATGGTAATGTTTAAAACTGATTTCTGGTGTTAAGTTGATTCATGAATTCAGTGAAGAGTTTTTTCTCACCTTCACATACGATAAATATGTTGTCTATAAATCTTAACCACAGCGTAATATGATCAGTATATTTTTTGTTTCCAATAGTAAAATCGGTTTCCCTTTCCCACCATCCTAAATATAAGTTTGCATATGTGGGGGCACAAGTTGTGCCCATCGCTGTGTCTCTAATTTGTAAATAAAATTTATTATCAAATGTGAAATAATTTTTTGTTAGAACAAATTCCAACAGTTTTATTATATAGTTGTTATGATTACTCTTTATTCTGTTATTTATAAACTGTTGAACGGCTTTTAGGCCTAAATCATGCCCTATACTGGTATACAGTGCTTCGATGTCACATGTGCAAAGCCAAGTATTATTACTAACAATGATGTTTTGTATCTTACCAAGAACATCTGTGGTATATTTTACATATGAAGGTAAAGTTAGAACAAATTCTTTCAGATGTTTATCAACATACATGCTTGCTTTCTCTGTTAGATTACCTATCCCCGAGAAAATCGGTCTCCCGGGCGGTTTTTTCTCGTTCTTATGAACTTTAGGAAGCACATAAAATGTAGAGGTTATAGGATTTTCTGTCCATAAAAAATCAAAGTCATTTTTATTGATTATGCCTTCATCAAAGGCATCTTTTATTTGATTTGGCAGAGAATTGATCACTGATTTAATACTATAACCTGCATATTAACTATACTAGTGCAGCCTCCTAACCATATATTCTATAGTTTTGAGTATATAGGTACTAGTATCCAATGCACCCAGTTATTTTTATTTTTGATTTGTTTTATTAGTATGATATCATTTTATATTTTGCTTTTTAAACTACGTACAATAAAAGTTATGTTTTAAGTGGATGGCTAATGTGATTATAATTATCAATTGAGGATTCTTAGTGCACCTAGCCTTAAAAAACTCCTGTTCTTTTCCTTACTAAAAATGTTATACCTGAGTTGTAGGTTGCACCTCAGTTACAAACTATAAAATTATTTACAAATTATAAAAGGGAATAAATCATCATTTTATCCCTACTGATACGATTATATGTACCGGGTCATAATCCTATGGTTGGTGCGGTAATACAACCTTTCTTTATACTAATATGTAGCAGCCATAGGGCCCTGGATAGAGTGAAGGGTTACAAAGGAAGGATCCATACTCCTTAACCCAGTCCATATTTTGGCCAGAGGAACACAATATACAAGTACTGCTGAAGTCAGTACTCTCCTTCCCTGGAGAAATAAGGAACTGATGTCCTGTGAGAGACGCTTATTCAGTATGTCAAGGGCTACAAGAACTGGGTAGTGAGTGCAGAAAAAATATACTTTTGTCATTCGCTTATCATTGTGTGAAACCTGTACTTTAAGATGAATAAGTG
Source organism: Mixophyes fleayi (assembly GCF_038048845.1). Lineage (NCBI taxonomy): Eukaryota > Metazoa > Chordata > Amphibia > Anura > Limnodynastidae > Mixophyes > Mixophyes fleayi. Next base: position 62,423,280 of record NC_134402.1, read on the forward strand.
TAGAAGCTAGCTGTACCAATGTTACTGGATGGCAATTGCTCAAAAATGTAATTATAGAAAAACATTGGTTAAGAAAGCTAACTCTCTGTTCTGGATATACAGTTTGGGGGTAGGTCAGAATAGGGGCAGAATATAATAGAGGAATGTGTATATGCTTCCGCCAGATTCCACATAATGGAAAGGGTAGCTGTTTAACAGGGTTTAATAAAACAGAATATAATAGCTTTAGAACTAGCTACAAATCATCAGCCTATCGGACTAGACAAAAGCCCGAAGCTGACAGTCGGTAAAAGGATGTGGGTGAGGAGCTCACTCCATCTACCCTGGAGATCTAGGGCATGGTGTTACAAGGTGCATTTATTATTATCCCAGGGGTTTCTACCTGTTACGGCATCTAGCGAGGAGATCAGGTGTTTTGAATTACTGATGTTGCTTTACAGAAACTTGCAGCAATTTTTGTTTCTATGTACAGTATATATAAAAATTTATTACATATTATATAACCTTTTCACTTACTCACATTTTTAGAGCAAGTACCTGCTATGTCTTTTCTCATGCTAATCTGATTTTAGGTAGAACCTGTATGAAACTTCAATGTTTTTCAACCTATTATTGATGTGTATATATGTAGTTAGTGCCACTTTCTGCAAGATTAAATTTGATTTTTTTTTCTATTCTGTCCACAAATCCTTCATTTTCCGCCATAATGTACATTATAGTACTGCCAAGGTTTTATACTTACTCTTCTTTTTTGTCTTTGTCTTTATCTTTATCTTTGTCTTTGTCCTTATCAGCTTTTTCTTTCTCCTTTTCTTTCTCTTTTCCATTGTCTTTCTTATTTTCCTTTTCTGTTTTGTCTTTTGCACCTTTTTCTTTGTCTTTCTTCTTTTCTTTGTCTTTTTTCTTTTCCTTTTTATGATCTGATTTACTATAAAAGAATAAAATAGAAAATATGAAGAGCCATTTAGGCAAAACAAAGACCAGGAACAGCTCTCCAGCTGCCAGCTATCAGCTAAGTATGAGTTACAATATGGACGTTCAGTCTTTATTTCAATGTTCTTAAATTACCTATAGATAAAAAGGAAACAGGCAAACCTATAAACCATGTTCTCTTGGGGGCATATAAACATAGATTTGAGACGCCATGATCATAATTATCATCATCATGTGTATGTTCTAAATATTTCCATACATACCCCTTTTTTTCTTTTTTCTTTTTCTTTTTTTCTTCCCTGAAAAAAAAACATTGAATAAAGTAAATGTTCTATAACATATAATATATATATAATGCATATGAAGTAGAGAATACCTGAAATGTTTCATCTAGGTCTGCAGCAATGTACATTTTAGGATTCAGACAAATATTGAATCCTGTTTCAAAATCTTTGGCTGAATCATGAATAAAGGGGCAGACTTACTACTGGGAGGGTTGCTTAATCTGCTGCTTTTCTGCAATTTTTTTCCGGATGTATCAAACTGCTAGAAAGCAGCCTGAAAACCACAATTTAACAATAGATCACGTAGCAACTCGCCATTCCGATTTTGAACATGATAAATATACAAACCATCACATTTACTAAACGTGGTCAGGTTTCACAAACTGCTGGTAAACTGCCAAAACAACAGCCAAAACAAAAGAGGCAAACTGCATTCTGTTTGAGCTATCTTGCCATTCAGAACATAAGAGGAGGCACAGGTGACTGATAAATGATTGTGGCAAACATTATTTATTGATTATGGGGACAAAATTAATCTATACCTTACAGGGTAAAGCTTATTTTTCATTATATTAAGGAGGCAATATTATTGTATTATGGGGGAAATATGAATAAATAATTACATTAAGTAGCAATACTATTTGATTGCTAACGGGGCAATAATTATTTATGATAACGGCAACACTTATTACATGGCACTACAAGTGCAGCACGCACTTTTACCCATGTATATGCTGGCGTTTGTAGTGCCCCATCATGAAATAATAACTTGAAGGATTTTTTGGGATAACATTTATTATACCTAGATATGAACAATGTAAATGATATGTTAAGGATTTTAGAAAAATGGCTAAAGCTGCATGACCACCTATACCCTAAACATCGCTTTCTGACCCTGGGACCCTGGGGACTGCTCGATGCAATCTCATTTTGCTGGACACTGTGGTTCGTGTCACAGCCCAGCATGAAAAGTTGGGCTGGTTATCTTCATTTTTATTTGTATGTCTCAATGTGTTTGTAATGTTTGTGAAATGCTGCATTATAACCAGTTAGAAAATAGGGAAAAATAGCATGTAATACAAATTTATATTGTCCCCCAAAGTGATCAAGAGAAAAAAGAAATTGAAATCAGATGATTAATATAGGGAAAATGTGAATAATAATTGTTGTACTTTAAATAATTAGTGTAACAGGACAGAGATGTAGAATTCATTAACTAGGGACACTGATTTAATGATGATTGAATACAAGGAGTATGGAAGATAAGGTCTACTTGCTTGTGTAAGGTGTTTTAAAAATAATGCTAGTTTCTAGTGCTATTTTTTTTGTAATTTTTCTTTATTTAAGTTTTAACAATATAATTAACAGTGGAATACAAAAGCATTTTCAAATAAAAGTAGCTAAAATGCTTATGATTTTTCGCCATGAATTTCGGAGATAAAAAATAAGAGTAGCAGTGAGAAGATAAAGAAGAGAGTGTGTGACCATCAGGACGACGCTAGTGGGTACAAGAGAGAAAAAGTGAGCGAGTGGGTGAGGGTCGGAAGGGGGGGGGGAGGTGGAGCTATCTTATGATGGGAGTGATTAGGGGGGAGTATACCCGCTGGAGAATTAGGAGCTGAGCTTATCAATGGTCGTAGTTTCCCTGCATCCTGTAACCAGAGCCGGAGTAACCTAATGGTCTTTGTGGGCTATAGCCCAGGGGTCACAGGCAGCTAGGGGACCCTAACAAATATTTTTATGTAATACTGCCGGCGATCGGGTGGGAGGCAGCCTCCCATTCATTCTAGGCAGGTGCAGCTAACAGCAAATCTGATGCTGTTAGCTGCCCTGCTGTCCATCCGGCTGCAGAGGACATCGCGCTGCTAGAGAGGAGGTCTCATGAGACTATGACTCATAGTCACGCGAGATCTCCTCACCAAGCAGCACGCAGTGCACTGTGACCACACGGACAGCAGGACAAGAAGAAAGAAGAGGAGCCTGCAGGCGGCAGAGTGAGAAGACGACCAGGTAAGTGCTGTATATATATCTGGTGGGGGGGGGGGGTGGATCTCACAGTACCCTTTGCCCAGGGGCCTCCATTGCCTTAATCCAGCCCTGCCTATAACGTCAACCAGAGACACCATGTGGCATAATAATCTGCAAATTTATCGGCTGAGGAGAATATCAACTCCTCCATTGATCTGTAAAATTCCAATCTCTGGAGCCATTGCTTTGTGGACGGAGGGATAGGAGACCTCCAGTGAGTTGGTATAACTGCTTTGGCAGCTGATATGAGGTATTTCAAAATCAGGAGATCGGGGTATTAGTCTTATTTAGTAGCCAGAAAGCAGGATTGTTGGGGACCTCGTCTCCCAATATAGCAGTAGAGACCACTATCACCTGTTTCCAAAAGGGACAGAGCACTGGACAGTCCCATCAAATATGAAGAGGAGAACTAGGGGCATCTTGACATCTCCAGCAAACATCTGGAACCCCCGGGTATATTCTAGCTAATTGGACTGGGCATTTGTACCAACATGACAGGACCTTGTAATGTGTTTCCACAACTGCTACACTAGTGGAGCATGCATGTGTCTTTTCGAAGATATTTGGCCACCCTGCTTCCTGGAACCGCTCACCCAGGTCAGGAGTTATATAAATTTTCAATCAGGAGTTTATATATTGTGGAGAGGAGGTGGGGAGGTCATCCGGCACCCGGACACAACAATTAAAAAACTGTGAGACCCCCTCACTGCAGCTTTGCGGGGGAGCCCCGAAGCCAGGAAATGTTTCATTTGGAGAAATCTCCAGATTTCGGGTTCAGTAGTTCCCATTTAGCTTGGACTATACCAAAGGGGGACACACCAGAGGAGCCGATCAGCTGGCCGACACGTGTGATCCCAGCCTGAACCCAGGTTTTGAATGGGCCAACCCATAGACCCTCTAGCGTTATTTTTAATTATGTTTTACTCAAATTATCTCTTATCTCATACTTTCCCATCTAGAAAATGATTTTCTTTGAAACCATACTGTACATAATATTATCTTGGGACTGTTTACATATATGTATTGCCATATAGGGTGTCCTACTATATAATATGTCAGTAGGCATCACTACCAAATGATCTATTTTGAAATGAATAAAAGCGATCAACACCATCATTATCTAATGTGTGGTATTTCTACAACAACATCTATGTCTAAGTGATAAAAACCCATCCGTATGTTAACTCCAGGAAGTGACAACTCAGTCTTGGGCACGACAGTCTCGGGAAAATTAGGACTACATTTCAACTAGCTGAATCCTAAAGATTACTCTAGACCGGAATCTTGTTAAAAAAAACACCTCAGAATTCAGCCAAATACCAAACCAAATCCTGGACACGGTGGATCCATTTCCTCATTCAAAACATTTGTAGCTTGCAAATTGCTGTACTTGATAGCTATCGACTAAGCTTCTTCATAGGTACCTCCAGCTCACAGGACGGTACCAAACAACATACTAAAGAAGGAAACGTTTTAATCAGACTGGTGAATTCTGTCTACTGAACTTCGCTATAGTTATGTTTAATTTTACACAATATTTAAAATTGTACTCAATAATATCCCCTCTTAAATCATTTCACTCAGTGTTGATCAGTCTTGTAATATAACGCCTATTGCAGGTTTAGGACGTGCAGCTTATTATGTAGTATAATCACAATATACTTACTCATCCTTGTTGTTACTGTTGTTGATATTACAGACTGCAGTTGTGCCGGGAAGATGTTGTTCCCTATGAAAAATAAAAGAAGGAAACGCTCATAGTTTAAAGCGTTTGAGAAAGTTCATACAGTTCTCTGAAATGGCCAGTAAAAAAGGGAATAGTATCATTTCACAAAGACATTTCTGGAATAGCGATGTAACCTGTTTGTAATTTTTATCCCACCCAAACCATCAACAGCTTTTACAACTGCACACACTACAGGGGGTATATTTACTAAACTGCGGGTTTGAAAAAGTGGAGATGTTGTCTACAGCAACCAATCAGATTCTAGTTGTCATTTTGTAGACTCTACTAAATAAATGACAACTAGAATCTGATTGGTTGCTATAGGCAACATCTCCAGTTTTTCAAACCCGCTGTTTAGTAAATATACCCCCAAGTATTTTGTATTCATTGTATTACAGTATGTTTACCAAGTAACAATGTAATGCAGCACTTTACTCAAAAGGAATAATTCAACAAAGTAACACACACAGACTGAAACATGGGTACACTATTTGCCAGACTATACACAAGTTACATTAATATATGTATAAACACTTGTAAATAATATTTGTCTAAACAGTGATTACTTAAGTAAGCACTTAATAAATATTGGTAATTATTAGGAACATTTATGTGTTTTAAGGAATATCATACCCTCTGCCATTCATATACCCCAGACTAGTTCTGTGTATAAAAGCACCCTGTGTACTAGCTTGTGCATTTATATAAGGAACTCCTTGTGAGTCGTAATATCCTTATAATTTATACTTCGATGTATATTATGCCATTCTTCAAACATATAAACTTAAAACCAAAGTAGTTTATCATGGCGGGCAGTGGTGGGTAAGATACCATATCACTGTTGTCTGCATACATTGTGATGGGACCATTAGGCACAATGTCTAAGTAATTGTATCAGAGTGCCATCTGGACACACACATAAGATGCCATCTGCACTGATCTGGATGTTCAGGCTGAAAAAATGGATTGTAATGCACTTTTAATAGGATTAGATATTGATTATGTTTAATGTTGGTTTTGGAGCCCACATATGGTACAGTGGTTGGTTGGTTTGGTTACCATGTCCAAACTGTGAACAGCTTGAAGCTGTGTGTACAGATATAGAACGTACCGGTGTAGCGTTGCGGTCACAGCATGTACCCGGTTCTTGCTGGCGTATATGCTGTAGCATTTTACGTGTTCTCCTGTATGTACTGCGCCAATGTTCTCTTCTTGCTTATTCAAAAATCTGATTTAGAACAAGATAAATAATATTCTGTACATACGTTTATAAAACACTCATTGTAAAATTGTGAGAGCTATTTCAAAAGTCTTTACAGTTTTCTTATAATGCTTGGGCTGTAGTAAAGCCTATTAGTCAGCACTGCCCTACTCCCTAAAGCAGCCTCCTGCCACTCAGTAACACAGACTTGCTGACTCTCCTGGAATGTCGGGAGACTCCCAATATAGCGGGTGATCTTCCTGATTCCCAAGAGAGTCTGGCAATCTCTCTGAAGTCGATCAGCACAGAGAAGCAATGTGAATCCTGCGCAATGACATGGTCATCATGTTTCTCAACGTGTTTTGTCTACCCATGTTCTATTTTTCTCCTGATGAAGTTTAGTTTTATGGGTAGACGAAACACGTTGCGACATTGGAGACACTGTGCTCATCCGAGACTCTGCATCTATCTGTGGCGAAGTCACTGGGTGTGATATACGGATCACCAGACCTAGGATTCAGTACACTGTGTGATCAGATAAGCTGTATTTATTTTTAATCTATGTGAGTGTATTACCTCTTGTGTGTGATATTACATTTTTCTGTACAAAATACTATACTATATGGATCTCTTTTTGTGAGGTACAAAACCAGTATGTGGAGATCCTGTACATACCACTGAATTATACAGATAAGCCCTTTATTGTCCTCACGGTACACAGCTACACACTGGAGTGGGAGTGGTGTGCACCTGGTTGCTTAAAAGTTAATGCACTATCTCTGGCTTTGTTTGTCTATTTCCGTTTTGGGTATATACTACGAGACCTACTCCTGATGCTCTGAGTATTCGGGGATGAGGTTTCTTGGACATGCTTGAATACATTGACAAGCTTTAGTACGCATATATTATATATAAGGATCTTTGAGATATTCCTACATACTACACTATTGTGCGCCCTATCCTCTTCTTTGCATTATCTATCTATCTATCTATCTATCTATCTATCTATCTATCCATCTATCTGGGTAAAGATGTACCCCTATGACTGAAAGTTACCCTAAAACAGATGGACATAAAAATGGCATATTTATGCCCATATGCTGAGCTGTACGTGCAGGTTGGCATCAGTAGCCTATACGCCCGGTATTTGCTAAGCACACATCACAGAGAATTACGTCTTACTTGTGCTCATGGTTTTATCTGCAACAAATGCATTGGCTATTAGACATCAATGAAACTTAAAAACCTCTCTAATAGACCTGTCTCGTGTAAATAAAAAGGTTTTGCTTAAAAACGCACACAAAGCATTACAAATGCCCAAGCAATGAAAAAAGCACCTATCACCATCAGCGGTGCAATCGCAAACAATCAACTGCTAGTGCCAGAGACTGTCATCATCATCCTCATCCGCTAATTACACCTACCTCTGACTATCCACAAATTATATGACTTTCTCACGTGCATATGTGTCATTTTCCCAGTCTGCATCCATTTGCATTTGCGCTAATATGTTTTTACTATACTCAGCGTTACAACACACCCATCTACCCTGTCCCACCTCTCCAGGCACAAGCTGGCAGAGTCACACCAATCTGCATGATTACATATAAATGTACACATCTTAGCATGCGCAGAGCAACTTCTTGCAGGATACACTATGCAAACTGGGGCAGTACTCACTCTGCATCAGCCTCTATGTGTAAAGCGGAGGAGACAGGGTAAACGTTCAGCAGAAAGCAGCCAATACTGCTATGACCTTTCTATGGTGATAACATACATATGTACTGTACCTGCTGCTTTCACCATTTTCCATTCTGTTAATCTCTTCATCCATATCTTGTATTGATACTTTAGGGACTGTGCCATAAGTATGATGAGTATTAATTAGTTTGGCCATTGTACGTATTTCTAAAACAAAAGAGAAAAAAATATAATGAACATGTTTCCTTTATTCTCTTTGTCTTGAGCCATCCTTGATATCTGTAAAAGATGTTACAGGGTGGTATAGTGCCCTCTCTCCAGGTGCTTCTGTCAGCTCTGTCATCCTTATACTACCTGTGCTTAATTACCTTGTAGAAAATACAGACACATACAGTATTTGTATTCCATAGATTGTAAGCTTGCGAGCAGGGCCTTCTCACCTCTTTGTCTGTTTTACCCAGTTTGTTTATTAGTTTATTACGTTTGTCCCCAATTGTAAAGCGCTACGGAATATGTTGGCGCTATATAAATAAATGATGATGATGATGATGATGATGTATTCATACATGACTTCATGTATCTGTTCATAGGCAGCCGGGTGACTCTGGGGATATGAGTTTGATCCTAACTATCTATATGGAGTTTGTATGTTCTCCCTTCTCTTCTGTGATAGAGAAATTAGACTGTAAGCTCCTCTAGGACAAGGGCTGGTGGATGATTAAAGTGCTGCGTCATATGCTGCCACCTCAAACAGCTCAGTAAGGAGCTGAGGATATGGGGCCTGATTCAGTAAGGATCTTAACTTAAGAAACTTCTTATTTCAGTCTCCTGGACAAAACCATGTTACAATGCAAGGGGTGCAAATTAGTATTCTGTTTTGCACATAAGTTAAATACTGATTGTTTTTCCATGTAGCACACAAATACTTGATTGTTTATTTGTGCACTGAAATGTAAAGTTGATATTTGTGTGCTGCATGAAAAAACAGTCAGTATTTAACTTATGTGCAAAACAGAATACTAATTTTCACCCCTTGCATTGTAACATGGTTTTGTCCAGGAGACTGAAATAAGAAGTTTCTTGAGTTAAGATCCTTAATGAATCAGGCCCATAGTGAGGATCTCAGTGAAGGTCCCAGTATGAGGTCTGACACAGAACTGGATAGAGAGGGGCCAAGAAGTGAGATAGTGTACTGACTGGGGAGTAGATGTAGTGGGGGCTATGTGTTTATTGCTTTCTGTTACTCGCTTTACAGTTGCTGACAATTAAGGCTAATTTATTGTTCAGCCTCTGAATTATCTAGTGGAGATCAGTGTTTTGCACATAAACACTTGAAGCTGAGCAAAAGGCTGCTACTTGTGAGTCTAATCCTATCACAATAAATAAAGGTTAATAAATAGATACAATAAGCTCTAAGGAAGCAAAATATTATTGCGAGACACAAAATGTAAGAAATCGATCATATGCAAGGCATTGTGGACTTTAATCATATATACAAATACAATTTAATAACATTCCAGGATAAAAGAAGTCACCAGTACAATCCAGTAGCTGTGCTTCAGACACAGGATGGAGATATATAGATATATAGGGAGGGAGCAAATGGGAAATTCTCCCCATTAGCTCCTTAATGCAGATATTGGAACATCCACCTGTTAAATTCAAAATTTAAAATATTATATATCACATTGAAAATATATTTGAAGGACAGTTGTCAAATATTTAAACACATAACTGAAAGTTAATATTTACACACATTACAGTATTAGGATTACATTTATATACTTTAGGGGTAATTTATGATAAAGGCACACAATAAAGGGTTCTTTATAAACATTTAGTTCCTGCGTCATTAAGGAACACAAAGTGAACACAGTTTGTGTTTTTTTTAGTCGGACGGAGGTTGCACACACGTACGTCCGTATTCAAAGGTACAAGCGGATCTCAAAAAATGTTTCCATATGAATACATGTGTTTGTACGCTATACCTATACGGCACCTGATGTATGCAGACAGACACAACACACTGCAAGATACACACAATACAAATGTACAATATCAAGTCCCAACAGAAAGAGCAGAAAAAAATATTAAATACATTAATACCTGTTAATAATATAATCATTAATAAAAATACATTGAAAAAAATGTTGTTGTTGTTTTTTTTTTACATGAAATACATTTATCAGGATGTTATTAATGCCTACTGTACATTAAATGGATTTTTACAGTTGCTCTTAATTGCAAATACACGTTCTGGCATGCATAAGCGACCGACATCACTATCAAACGGCACTTCACGAGACCTATAGCTGGTGTAATGGATACAGCTAAAAATGAAGACTTCCTAAAATTTACAAAATCACCACTAGAGGGCTTTTTTTAGGTAGCAAAATGGTAAGTGAAACATGAGGTCTCATGAGACATGCATGATACTGATGATGATACTCTTTTTAGAGAAAGCACCGCTTGCAAACCCAGCGACAGTTTTCAGTCAGAAAATAGAATACTCAAAACGTGAAATCAGTCATAAGAACATGTAGATGTGGGAAGTCTAATTTTTGGAGTCAAACTTGATTTTTGACTTTTTCCCCCAGATTGTGACAAATTCTAAGTGGTTTTATTGGGGATTTTTGGTTTGTATTTTTTGCATGATCAGTAATGGTGGTGTAACGTTCTAATAAACAGGTACAATACAAGTGTCAGGCGCCGCTCGGCGGCCGCCCGCCCGTCTGCATAGCACGTCTGGTTGCCTAGCAACCAGACGTGTCACTTCCCCTTCCGCCCGGCCGGCCAGCTACAGACTTGAAAGCGTTCCCGTTGCTAGGCAACGGGACGCTGCATGAAGATAGCGCTACGGCGCTAAAGGATGACTAGCGCTACGGTGCTTGAGTATGACAGCACTACTAGTGCTGAGGGCATTGGCTAGCAGCACTATTTAAGCCTCTCTGACCCCACCTCCTGTGCCAGAGTTTCAGGTCCTTTCCTGTCCTCCAGCGTTCCAGTGTTCCTGTGATTATCTGTTTCCTGACCTTTTCCGTCCTCCAGTTTATTGCCGTTTGCCTGTGACCATTGTGACCCGGATTGCCTTAACTACCCTTTTGGATCTCCCTTTTGTACCTCGCTGTCAGAACGTTATCGACCCGGCTTGACTCACTACCCCTTCGGATTCTCCTTGTGTACCTGCATTGCCCGCACCGTTGCCGACCCGGCCTGTCTGACATTCCTCTCGTACTTCGCTATCTGACTCGTGGAAGGATCGCGACCTGCGTGTTTCCTGCAGCTAAGCCCATACCTCCTTGCGGGGGTCCCTGGTGAACACCAGGGGCACGTTAGACTCCGAACCTTCCTCCGAGTAGTGCCAACGATAGCAGGTACGCTATACTAGTCATGACAACAAGTGTAGGTAAGTATGTATGTTTCACTAGACATCTAAAGGACCAGAAGCTAACACAACCTCTATGTAGACCAGGGATAAGCAGAACATGTTTTTGCACATTTTGATGCATAATGGCTATTTATTTGCTGATGTTAACAGACTTAAATAAAATAATGGTAAATCGTGGTGATAAGTTATATATCTTGGTGATACAAAATGACACTTTTCATAAATAGAACCCTAAGGGGGGAATTGAATTCCCCCTGAAGTACCGCCGCGCTAAAACTATTACCGTTATTACGTCAGGGAGCTGCAAGCAAAAAGCCGGCGTTAGAACTACCGTAATAACGGTAATAATGCTCAGGCCGCGTTACTTTTAACAGTAACGCGGCCAATATGAATATGCCCCTTAGTCGCTTATTCAGCAGCAATGAATGCTGGAACATATTTGTTTGCTGCTGTTGTCTGCTTGCGATTATATTTTACAAAGCCAGACAGAGCAAAGTATTTTGTCAGTATTATACAACGTATCATAACATTTTGCTTAAGATAAAGATGTGAGGAACACCGTTGAAAGAGTTAATTATTACAGTTGTCAGTCAGATGAGGCCAAAACTGCAAAACTGATTTAAATCGGTTTAAAATATCAATATACTACTTTCAGATGCAGCACTTGATACTTCATTCACAGCTTTGCAAAGTAGACATTTTTCATATTTTTGATGTCTGTTCTAACAGCCACTAGTGAAATAATCAGTATAACATATTGCTTACAGGGCCACTTTATTAGGAACACCTGTACACCTGCTCATGCAAATATCTAATCAGCCAATCATGTGACATAAACTAAATACATAAAAGCATGCAGACATAGTAAAGATGACCCATCAACTAGAGCTTCATGTATCAAGATTCTACCTTCTCCAACTCATTGACCTCAGCTTTGTCCCACTAAACTAATCCTCTCAGGACTAAGTGGTGTGGCTCTGGTAGGTAACCCAGCCAAGTGGTACTCTCCTGGGAGTAACCAGGACCATGGCATAAGAGTCCACTTTGCAGCATATTAAAAAAGCTCTCAATATCCAGCATAAATGCCCCAATATCCAGCACAGTCGTCGCAAGGTGCAGCATAATACCCTGCACTAAATTGCTATTACTATGGTTGCAGCTCCTATAGAAGTAATAGTCCAATCCCCAGGGTAATTATTAGCAATGCCACCTCAACAAAACGTGGGGCCTAGGACAAATGTAACATATAGGGCTTAAATCCCTAAAAAATACCCCCACAAAAATAAAGGTATCCTAAAACATGATAGTTTGTTAAAAACAGAAAAAATTGGGATGCTAAATATGTCATTTTTAATTGCCTGCTTAAGCAACACAAATGTCAGTTTTTACAGCATTGCAGAAATATAATCAGAGCTTGTATTACTTAGAACACTCCCAAACATGTCAGTTCTTGTCATAGCGGAGATCCTAAACATGTTAGAGTTGTAGGTATAGAACTGTTCTGATGCTCACCTGTAATAGATGTGATTGGTTTAGAAGCATACGCTAAAACAAAACTTGATTCCTCCTGAAGAAGAAACTGCTGGTGGGTCTCAAGGAAACTATAAATATAGGCAGTTTCAAATGAAGTAACATCGGGCCTGATTCATCAAGGTACACAAACGCATACGCATCTGTGTTTCATACTTTGAGTGACGCAAACCGTTATATTTGCGTTGGAGTTTGAGATTGAGTTGACTTTGAGTGCCGTATCTGCTCTGTTTACGCTGCGTATGTGGTGTTTTACGTAGCTCAAGTCCCGTTTAGCAGATGCGTATGCGTTTGCGTACCTTAAAGAATCAGGCCCATCGTTTCTAAATATCTAAATTATCATATATATTACATGTAATTTTCTAAAACCTCTCTTTTGTTATATTATTGAACCTGTTACGACATTATTAGTAATTAGTACTCCACTCACTGTAATTATGCTCATAAGGACACTAGAGGAATAGGCATTATTTGTCAAAATAAAATCTGCTAATTACTATTACTCTCAGCTGCATATAATTGTCTTATTAATGCTCTTCGGTCTGACTTCCCTAAAATAAAAAATCAGTGTGAGACTGATCTGGGGCCCTTGATCAACGATGATTGGGAGGAGGTTCTAGAAATACCCCAAAAAATAGCAATAAGTGTAAGAAACCAATTAGTTGTAGCAACTTTTATTACATCCATGGTCCATGTGATAGGCCAGGGGGAATCCATTCACAGCAACCCGGATCCTTAATAAGAGGTCCGGAGTAACCAGCCCAGGTACACTAGCAACGAGGTACACTAGCAGCGTCAGTGACCCAGAAGGAACCCGGTTCTGAGTGCCATAGAAGGAGCTCAGTGGTGGCAGCATTATAAGCCCCTCCTACTGCGACAAGAGGGCGCATTTGGGATAACGAAAGGAAACGGTGGCAAAGTAAGCCCAGCCGGTTCCCAGCAACAACAGACAGGGTGGCATAGGCAGTCCATCCTGTCACAGATTTCTGGGATTGTAAAGTGCTACGGAATTTGCTGGCGCTATATAAATAAATTATGATGATGATGAGGGATCTTCGGGTGCCTCCCCGCAGCTTACTTGCTCTCCCCCTGGTTACTATCACAAAGATGGCCTTGTGCATGTGTCACCTTAAGTCACGCATGCGCAAAGCCACCTTTGCATTAGTAACCGGAGTTTTAAGGTGAATAAAGTCATCACCGGGACAGCCCCCTACCGGATACGCTGGCCCGGGATGATTTTTGTTAAATGAGCCTGAAAAATCATCTGTCATCGTTGCGATGGTAAACTCCGTTAATTAATAAATATGCCCATTAAACTCGAAGATTTTATCATTCATTCATTTTGTCGAATACTTAGAACATATTCTAACATTCTCTCAGATATCTAGGTTAAGATATTTTATTTCATACATTTTTTTTATCATTTTTACTTACAATTTTATTTGATATTTGGTCTTTGCTCATTTTGAATGATTTATATACAATGTCTTATTTATATATAATCTTTTATTTACTTTAGATGTATATGTTTAGGTAGTGAAAACTGGCAACATATTGTATGAATTTGGTGTCAGTAATGCCACAAACTCCACTTTTGTGAAATTGACCCGCTATCTTCCTCTGTCAAAAAAAGATTACTGTAAAAGCAATACTTTCAAAGCATTTATACAAAATATAATTTAGCGGTCAGTATGAAACACCTAATATGTTGTCAGTGTTGTGTTCATGTATGATGGATAAAACTACGTCCATGCAAACATTTTTTCCCAGCATGCACTTGGAAAAGCACCAAATTCTCACAAGAGCTTTTTAATTTTTTTTGTTTGTTTTTTGAGCTTGGCAATGTTACTACTTTGCTGTAAGTATTTTGTATGCACATTTTAGGTGCTTTTTAGTTATGTTGCTGCTTGTTAAAGTGCGGAAAATAATGCAAACATCATTTCTGAACCTAAAAAAATGCAAATATTCGGGTTCACAAGTTGTAATCATGTTTTTTGCAAAATTCATATGTGTGTCAAGATTGCTGGCATTTTGCAGAATTCAAGACATCTTCAAATTGCCTTAAATTGCCACAAATTAACACAAAATCCATGGACCTGCCTTTCTTATGTGCACCAGTGAGCCTACTTGTTCAGTGAATTTCAAGGTGTACGCCCGCTTCACAGAAAATATGCGCCTACGGGTGAGGTTTGTTTTTTCAGAAACACGACAAGCTTTACAGTGATGTGAAAATATTGATGAGTATAAGAGCGAAAAAGCAAAAAATGTAGAGTTAGCATCTAACAGGCAGCCACTATTTCCACGACGTGTAATGCCCGGCACATGTAAAATGCGAGTTTCACAAATCTGTACAAGAAGAAATTCTGTCACTACTAATGGCCAGAGTGAAAATGCAGGTGTTAAAGCGGCAATGTCTGGTCCCACAGCCTATATAATGTAATGCAGGCAGTGGGTCCAGCCATTTTCGCTTTAAAACCGTCAAAATAGCAGAACTCAGGCAGAGAGTAGTCATAGCAATTGCAGGGCAAGAACGCTATAACCGTTAGGGAGGCTAAGCCCTCCCTGCCTTTTAAACAAGAGAGGGCCAATCAGAGGAGGAGTAGGGGCCCACAAAGGTGAGTGAAATCAGGTGATTTCAATGTGATTGCACACGCCCCAGCTGCCTGTCAAACAGATGGGGGTGGAGAGATACAGCAATGTCCTGACTGCCAAGGCAACAGCCGGGATGTAGAGGGGTGAAGCGGAGTCCCGGCTGCCTAGGCAACAGCGGGACCGAAGTATGCACCATTATAACAGCGCGGCAGCTCAGGTATGATTTGGGGGTAATGATCATCATTTACTCAATCCGTAATTGAACAGGTCACTGCCTTCCACAAGATCATTACACTCCTGAAATACTATTGGTCATTTTCCTTATCTGATTTACTACAGGATGTCCTATCTCCTCCCACTTCAACGCTGAGACCCAGATGAGTGGGAGAGGAATATTTACTACAGTAAGCTCCTCAAACCCTTCTCAAGTTCACCTTAAAAATTATTACATTAGCATTGTAAATAAAGTGCATTTCAGCTCTATTGTATATCCACACTACTCTGACATCACAAGCTAAACTGCGTAAGCATTTCAAACTATGGAAAAACCTTCAAAAGCTGCAAAATATAACACAATTTTAAAATAGTCACTTTGTGTGGAATGTTTTTGCTTGATTCTTAAAAATGTGCTGGTTTATAAATGTCCCTTACTGATTGGACAGAGGATACAATATATTTCATTTTATATATATATATATATATATATATATATATATATATATATATATATATATATCTTTATATATATACAAGTTAACCCGTGCATGATACTCATGCATTTTTTTGTCAAATAATGTCAGTATACCAAATTTCAGGTCATTCGGATGAGCCCTTTCTGAGAAAATAGTTTTTTCCACAGACACACACACACACACACACGCCGCTACACATGCAGGGGCGGATCTAGAAAATGTTTGCTCCCCGGGGGGATGTTAGGGCGGGGCGATTTAGGCCCCGCCCCCTTTCCGACTTCTGAGGCTGCCGGGGGCTGCACAGTATGTGCAGGTCCGCTCGGCAGTGACAGGCAGGGACAGTGTGTTTAAAACACAATCAGAGCAGCCGGGCAGCACACTCACTGCCAAACGGACCTGCACATACTGTGCAGCCGTCGGCAGAAAACCCCTGCTAGGAGGGGCGATTGCCCCGATCGCACCCCCCTGGATCCGCCACTGTACACATGTGTGTTCATGAGGTAAAATTACCTCACGAAAATGAGTTTGACCCCTCAACTCGTCAATAATGTCAGTATACCAAATTTCAGCCCTTTTTGAGGTTATTTTTCCACACACACTAAGAATTTAGTAGGTCAGTTAACCCGTGCATGATACTCATGCATTCTAGTCTAATCAAGCTACTTAAGGTGTTAAAAACTCCCCACTGTCACCCCCGGCAACCACCAACCACTCCCAACTGTCACTTCTCCTTCAAGAAATATATAGGTCAGTGTATAACTCTGCCCAGCAGGTGGCGCTGCAGCTTGGTGTTTGTTTTTTTCCACACACAGACAGACTAACACACGCCACTAGGCATTTATATTATAGATATATATATATATATATATATATATATATATATATTTCCTGAAATTAATAAACAATATTGCATAACTATGTGAGGGTTCTAGGCACCTGAACAGAGAGACACTCGGAATACTGTAAGCATCTCTATAATCAGAGAGGATCATAACTCTACCGCAATAAATTAAAACTTTCTTTGCAAAGGGGACATTCTCTTTATAAAGGGGGCATCCTCTTTGGGCAAAGAGCACACCATGTGATGCAGCTTCCATTGTATGGTATATATTATAGTCTCATACTGAGGCAATGGAGGGGGAGGCAATACGATGCATCAGGCTTCGCAAAGGGGCCTGGTGGCCTCTAGCTATGTCACTGTCAAAACCCGAGCCGTAAATCTTGATTGAGTTCTGAAATGCAAATTTTAAGAGAGCTGAGATCTTCAGTCATGGAAACATAAATTATTCGGTGTTACAAAATAAATATTTTTCATTGTATAATATGTTCGACATCATTGACAACATTGATTTTATGGACCATCTTCAAAATTTGTAAACCAAATAAACGGAATTATTAATGAGTCAAGGTGAATTGTGGGAGCTACCACAATTATATAAGTTATTTTGGAAACAAAGGGTGTGATTTACAGTTTTGTGTGTCATGTCAAAGTTGACAAACTATGTATGCACAAAACCTGCATCAGGATTTTGAGCTGCACTTATCTAACACTTGCACCCACTTGCACTTCTAGGGGTAAATGTATCAGTCTGCGCATTCCGCAAGTTGCCAAATATCGGTGACTTGCAGTATGCACAGACTGACAATTTACCCCCTAGAATCTAATCAGGGGTGCTCATGTGCAAGTGTGTATAGAAATAGTGTTTAGACGCTAGTTAGCTGCACCTCCTTGGGATGCATTTAATTTTATGTTACACATATCTTTGAAATACATTCCTTACCAAGCATTAATTCTGTACTTGCAAAAAAATCGGTGCAGTTTTCAGGTTGATGGTGATGTTTTCCAAATACTTGTCTGGAGTCATCTATATCCTAGATTTAAGGTTGCACTTATTTAAAGATGTATGTGACTCATACAAATATGAGACGCAAGTGTGCAGAGGCAAGATTTGAGTGTACAGAAACTGACATCTTTTACATTCAACACTATATCACCCCCGAAATATATTGTTTACAAATGGCATCCCATACTGTGACAGGATGGACCGCCTATGCCACCGTGTCTGTTGTTGCTGGGAATCGGCTGGGCTTACTTTGCCACTGTTCCCTTTCGTTATCCAAAAAGCGCCCTCTTGCCACAGTAGGAGGGGCTTAAGCTGCTGCCACCACTGGACTCCTATACCGGCATCCAGAACCGGGTTTCTTCTGGGTCACTGACGCTGCTAGTGTACCTCGTTGCTGATGTACCTGGGCCGGTAACGCCGGACCTCTTACTATGGATCCGGGTTGCTGTGAATGGATCCCCCCTGGCCTATCACATGGACCAGGACTGCATGAGTAGCAGGCAGAGCGGTGGTACTGGGAAAGGTTGGATCCAAACCTCAGACACAGCCGAAGAACGGATTAGATTTAGGTCTAATCTGTAGATCACAGAAATACAGCGATATTGAAGATGTTTCCAAGCAGGTCTTTGAAGCAAGATAGTTTATTTTCTCTCACCCTAGTTGAAGGTACCAGGGTGATCTGGACAGATGAGGTCAGAAGCATGATACATTTCAGTGTACAAGTCAGAGCATTGATACCTTTCAGGCACATGCTATTTTTAGCATCAGGATATACTCTATTTACACAAACATAAATGTACATACATTGCAAAGCCACTAATATTTTCCCAATTGTAAAGCGCTACGGAATATGTTGGCGCTATATAAATAAATGATGATGATGATGATGATGATACTTAGCTTTGAAATTCTTAAAAACCTTGCTGTGATTTCCTGCATCTTTGAAATGCAGGAAATGTCGCAGCACATTTTAAATTAAACCTTCCTGTCTCCAAGTTAAACCTCACACATCAAACGATCTAATTAACACGTGGCCTTTCATCAGACCGTTCAGAATTCATATTCACACAGAACAACAAAAGGACCCACAACAAGCCAGTTTCCCAAACCACAATACACCAAAGGCTTTGTAAACACAGGCTCATTGTATCAGATATATGCATCAGAAATAGGCATATCCTATAGCAAGGTTAGACAAGAGACAAATTTCTTCCCTGATCTCAGAAATAACGATTACCTAACCCACAATATAAACAATATAAAAAAACAAGTGCAAATGCAATTACATAAAGAAGTGCCCTGCGCTATTTGCTTTAAATAAATGTTTACCAAAAGCTATTTAATAGTGATTCAGTCACACATACTCTTTCTTAATAATAAAACATGCACTATTCACCACTGGTGTATTTAAACATCATTTGATATAAATATATAGGCTATTTAGATGTCAGTAAATATGTGAATACATAAAGCACTGTTAAAAATAAACTGGCGGTGTGTTTTTACCAGGAAGCTGCTTATATATATATATATATATATATATATATATATATATATATATATATAACATCAGTGCACAGGATCTTGCTTCCTATTTCAAGGACAAAATTGATAAGATCAGGCTTGAAATGGTATCTCCCTTGACAAGCAATCTGCTCAATTCCTTTGTAGCACCCTCTGACACTCTCTCTTCATTTGATCCCACAAATGAAGAGGAAGTTTCTACTCTCTTCTCATCTTCCTACTCTACCTCCTGGCCTCTTGATCCCATTCCCTCACAAAAGGGTATGTCCCTGTCTCCTGTGCTCATTCCCCCTCTAACTAAAATCTGTAATCTATCTCTTTCTACTGGTATTTTTCCATCTATATTCAAGCATGCAGTGATTACTCCCATTTTAAAAAAACAGAATTCTGACCCTAACTCTCTCATAAATTACCGCCCCAGCTCCCATGACCCTCCAAGCTTCTCGAGAGAATTGCCTACACACGCCTCACACACTTTCTTACAGCAAACAACCTATTGGATCCTCTTCAGTCAGGCTTTCGCTCTCAACACTCCACAGAGACTGCGCTGACCAAAGTTGTCAATGATTTGATCACAGCAAAAAATAATAACCAATACTCTCTTCTAATTCTCCTGGATCTCTCTGCTGCATTTGACACTGTTGACCACTCTCTCCTCATACAAACGCTACAATCCCTAGGTCTTGAAGGCACTGTCCTATCCTGGTTCTCATCCTACCTATCTAATCGCTCTTTCAGTGTTAATTTCTCTGGATCCACCTCTTCTCCGCTTCCTTTATCAGTTGGAGTTTCACAAGGCTCAGTCCTAGGTCCTCTGCTATTCTCTATCTACACCTCTTCTCTTGGAAAACTAATAAGCTCCTTTGGATTTCAGTATCATCTCTATGCGGATGATACACAAATTTATCTATCCTCTCCTGATCTCTCACCATCTGTGTTGTCTCGCGTTACTGACTGTCTTTCTGCCATTTCATCTTGGATGTCTTCTCGCCCACTCAAACTCAATCTTTCAAAAACTGAATTAATAATATTCCCACCCAGAAACAGAAGCTTCCTGCCTGACATTTCTATTTCTGTCGATAACATGACCATAAATCCCACCCCGCAAGCTCGTTGCCTAGGTGTAATCCTTGACTAACAATTGTCGTTTATTCCCCACATCAACTCTATATCTAAATCATGTTACATACACCTAAAGAACATTTCCAGAATACGCACATATCTGACACAAGACACAGCAAAAACATTAATTCATGCACTCATCATCTCCCGCATCGACTATTGCAATTCCCTCCTTACTGGTCTTCCCAAAGTCAGACTTGAACCCCTACAATCTATTTTGCACGCAGCGGCTAGACTGATATTCCTTACAAACCGTTATTTCTCTCTGTCAGTCTCTACATTGGCTGTCTGTATTTCAATGAATCCAATATAAAATTCTTCTACTAACATACAAGGCCATCAACAAAATAGCACCGACATACATTTCCTCACTTGTCTCGAAATATCTCCCTACTCGACACCTCCGTTCTGCACAAGATCTACATCTCTCCTCCACTCTCATCACATCCTCCCATTCTCGGTTACAGGATTTTTTCCGGGCTGCACCCACTTTGTGGAATTCCCTCCCACGCACAGTAAGACTTTCCTCTAGTCTTTAAACCTTCAAGCGTTCACTGAAATCCCACCTCTTCAGACAAGGTTATGATATTCCTCAACCATCATCTTAATTTCCCTAGATTACCCTATTACCATCCTCTACACTGCTAACGCAAGACAACAACCCTCTGACTAACATTGCCACACACACAGCACACTCAATACTTTTACCTTTGCAGTCTGGCTGGTCCATTGTGCAATATGACGTAGCACATGCCCTTGTGTCTCTAACTCCCATTGTCCTATAGATTGTAAGCTTGCGAGCAGGGTTCTCTTTCCTCTCTGTCTGTATGTATTACCCAGTATTGTCTTATCAGTGTTTGTTCCCAATTGTAAAACGCTACGGAATTTGCTGGCGCTATATAAATAAATGTTGATGATGATGTTGATGATATAGGCCTGAAATCAGCCTCAGGAGCTGGCAGTTAAATATTAGCAGCATAAAACTAGCCCATTCCATGAAGCAGGTTTATACAAATAAGATGAAAATCATACTGCAGGGGCCCGATTCATTAAGGATCTCAAATAAAGAGGATACTCATTTCAGTCTCCTGGACAAAACCATGTTACAATGGAAGGGGTGCAAATAAGTGTTCTGTTTTACACATAAGTTAAATACTGCCTGTTTTTTCATGTAACACACAAATATTTGATAGCTTATTTGTACACTGAAATTTAAAGTTGATATTTGTGTGTTACATGAAAAAACAGTCAGTAACTTATGTGTAAAACAGAACACTTATTTACACCCCTTCCATTGTAACATGGTTTTGTCCAGGAGACTGAAATGAGAATCCTCTTCATTTAAGAACCTTAATGAATCAGGCCCCAGATTATTAACTGAGCCTGTGAATCAATGTAACTCAGAGTTGGCAGTTTGAGTCCAGCAATGGAGGTATGATAAAACCTATGTCTCTGGCAGTGGAGCAGCCATGCCATGTTGGAAAAGAGGCATTATATCCAGCATGCAAACAAAAAGATCTCAGGCCACATGCAGCTGTACCAATCGCATGGTAAGTCATGGACTGAACTAGCCAGTCACCTGGCGGAGGATGGAAACTTGGAGGCATAGGGAAATAGTGGAGGGGAAGGGAATCCATCTGAACACTATAGCAGAAAGCAAAAACTACTGTGGTGGGGGGAATGGACTGAAGCAATAACAAAGTGACAAGATGAGGAATCTGTTGTGGGTTTAATTAGAAAACATTGGAGGCCTTGTGGTAAGTTAGCCATGACTGCCAAATATTAATAAACAAACTGTATGAGGAGTTTAAGATATTGTTGCTGTTGTTTTAGATGTTTGTTATGTATTACAGTTTATAAATATACCAAAGGCAACTTATTACCGAAGTAAGCACTGGAGCTCTGGATTCCTACAAGCCATCAGAATCTGACATGTGGGGCACTACACATAGCTCACTTTTAATGGGTAATGGTTTATGTACAGAGATGGCGAGCCTGATGTGATGATTACATAAAGAAGATACAATATCTAAAATATTAACAAATGGGCAAGATCATAATAACTAGAGATGCTTCAAAATTTAGAACTGGTTCAAATTTCGATCAAATTTCACTGGTTCAAAGGCCACGAACATGTTTCCTGTACAATTGTCAATAGACCCAGAGTCTAATTTCGGTTTGAAATTTGCGGCTGGTGTTCACCATTACGCCTACGGTTGCCATTTGCACTTGAGATTCTCTGTTACCATTCATGATTCATGTTCACCTTTCATGTTAAAATTTGTATTTTTAAATGTTTTGAAACACTATTTAAATAATGTTTAAACATAAATGATCAATTCTGTTGTGATACTCTCCCAATCACTCTTAAACAGCTATCACTGGCTGTTTTTGACCCTCTGCAACACTGAACTTCAATTTGTCTGCCGTGTTCAGTGCAGGACAGTATAAAACATTATCAGCAAATAGGTAGGCGGATTGTTGCTGTAAGGGGTCTGGCTAATTGTGGCACTCACTTCATGAATCATTGAGGGAGAGGGTAAGTAAGGCAAAGTAGTGTCCTAGATATATCGGGCCCCTACATGATGCTGCACAAGTGATAAGTGCGGTTTCATATACTTCATCAATAGCCGTATTGCCCAGCTCAATTGCCAGCCACTTTGGCAGCTACACATATAAAGACTTGCATTACTAAAACCACCCATTGCATAGACAACATTGTTTTTTTTCTTCTTTATACTTTCTTTTTTATACTCTACTTTTTTACTTTTATGCTTTCAATGCAGTTGAAAAGGAGGAGCAATTCTGCAAATAATAAAAGTGACCGGTAGCTACTAATGTAGTTTCCCTCAGTGCCCCCCAGAGCTGGCCTTGCTAGATATTCACTGAGCCAAATTTGACTGCATATGCCTGAGTGACAGCTACCTGGTTCAGCTCCAGTTCAGTAAACAACTAGCAGGGCAGGCTACCGCGGCACTTACAGTATGAGCAGGTGTTAACATATACGTCCAAAATGTAGAAGCCACTGTATGTTGAGCTATATTGGTTGCCAGATATATTAACCTGTGTTATATCTGAGCTATATCTGATGCCAAGTATATGAAGCATTACCATATCTGGCACCTAGTATAATGCGCTGAGTCATGCCTGGTACCAAATAAGCAACCAAATATCTGTTACCAAGTATGCAAAATTGAGCCATGTCAAGTCTCATATACATATACTATATCTGGTGCCAAGTCTAATATGAAAGCCATACTTGGTGCAAAGCCTAATCAGTAACGAAGACAGGTATTGAACACACAGTGATCTAGACCTATGGTTCTGACATGTTTTTCATTGGATCTCCCACATACATTACCAGCAAGACCCAATCCTTACTTATATATACAATCATTGCGTTCACTGGTTTTGTAAAGGTTCCCATGACATACTGCCCACTTGTCTGCAAACAGTAAAATTACTACCTCTGACCGATTTAATGCATCATGCTTCTCTAAATTAGTTTAATAGCTCTAAATACCTGCACTGTAATTGTACAAATATGTAATCAATTATATTGTTCTCTTTAGCTTCATCTTTATTTTATAGCTAACAGTATGACATGCCATGAACTCCAAGGTCATGTCACACGCTCCAAAACAGCAAAAAGCAAAATAGTTGATATTATTCAGCCGACCTCAGTCAGGGGAATAACTCAGGTACACTAACAGGATGAAAGAACCTGATCTTTGCAGCAGCAGGATGCCTTACTTCTGTACGTCCCAACTGTGAGTGACAGTCTCTTCTTTGGATCCATATAATTGGCTAGTTGTACCTTTTGAAAACACTGTAAAGTCAGTTGTGTTTTGTGTGCCTTTGTGTCAGTGACACTTGATATATATTTTTTACGAACTTTATCTACATGGCAATGCCATCAAACCATCATTGTCCAGAGCAGAATAAAGTCCACAAAAATAATATTTTCAGAAAGTTATAATCAGAATTCGTCACAACTCCACCTTATGTTTCCAAGAACTAGACCGTCACAGTCCAAAATGACTGATTAAAGTATACTGTCAGGATGGACCTTCTATGGCACCCTATAATTTTGCTGTGGACTGGCTGGGCCTATCTTGTCATCGCCCCCTTTCTTTATCCCAAACCCGGCCCCTCTGAATGCTATAAGGGGTGCTCTACTGCCACCACCAGGCTCCTTTACCAGCACCTGGAACCGCATACTTCTGGGTACACATTTGCTGCTAGGACACTTGGCCTTGCTGGGACCTTGGGCTAGTACCCCTGACCACTTGCTTCGGATCAGGGTTGCTGTGGATGGTTTCCCCTGGCCCCTCATAATGGCCAGAGCTGCAGGGTAGCTAGATAACGGTTTAGAATGGTCTAAGCTGCAGGTCACAGAAATTACAGCAGGTACATAGTTGTCAAAACAGGATCTTGAAGCAGTGATATTTATTGCTCAGAAAGGGTCCTTGTAAGGATCATTACACACTAGTTAGAGGTACTAGTGATCATCCAGAAATGCAGATGGTATATATCAGTTTAAATACAATATACAGTTCTTTTTATACAGTTTCTGACACACATACCTGGCACCACAAAGTCTGAGCTATCACACTCAGTATTAGCATTGGATTTAAAGCAACCTATGTTTAACAAAATTTACATCAATCTGTGATTCCTTGCTTCAGAGAACCAAGTTGCCTCCAAAATTTCATAATAAATCAATACATGAACAATATGAATATGAACAATACATTTACATTCCCAGCGCCCAGTGACGCACTTACATTATTTTTATATATGTATATATATATATATATATATATATATATATATATATATACATTTTAATTAATAAATATTCCCTTTAATACATTCGTACATTCCCTACTGCTGGGGTTTAACCCATTTTTTACAGTGGCATCAGGTGTTAACCCATTCGATGCTGCGACAACCATCTTGACCATGTGGAAGGTGAAGGTGACTGTTATGAACCCCTCCAGCCGGCACAACACGACCCGGAATCTACTCTGCCAATCAGGTGTTCACTGGAGCCCCTGATGGTGGGGACAGACTGGGCCGCAGACTGACAGAGGGTCGTGAAGTGTGTACCGGCTGGGGAGAACCCAGGCAAGCGGAGTGAGGTCCATGCAGAGGTCAAGGGCCGGCAGCAGACAACAGTACCAGTAAACAAGCCGAGGTCAGGGGTCACAAGCGGATAGCAGAAACGGTAAACAGGCCAGAGATCAGGGTCACAGGATACACAAGCGAAGTCCAATTCAGAGCCAAGGGCCATACACGGGAAATCAGTAGAGGTTCAGAAGACAGGAACGGGAACAAGCAGGTCAGCAGACTGGCGTGTAGAAGCTATAACCGGCAATGAGGTAGTGGACCTCATTGCCTTAAATATCAGTACCAGCCAATCAGAGCCTGGCAGTGGGATCACATGGACAGAGGTCCTGATACAAATTAGTACTTAATTAGCCCACAGGCTTACCTATTCCTGCGCCTGTGTCCGGCTGTCCCCAGCCGCCGGGACGCAGCGCTACTGTAGTTAGCGTGATGACGTCACGCCCGACATGCACTGCGAGCGCCGCATGGAGGAGGAGACCAGGGAGGGAGCCGGATCGCCAGCTGAGAGCAAGGTAAGTATTGTCATCTTCTTTTTTTCAGGAACTTTTTTTTTTAGCTGCCTCTGACGGGCCCCCTGGGCTGCAGGGCCCCCGGGCACCTGCCCATCGTGCCCTATGGAAGAGAAGGCCCTGATACACACACACACACACACACACATACACACACACACACAGACAGAGAGAGAGAGAGAGAGAGACTAGGGTCAATTTGATAGCAGCCAATTAACCTACCAGTATGTTATTGGAGTATGGGAGGAAACCAGAGCACCTGGAGGAAACACACACAAACACAGGGAAAACATACAGACTACACACAGATAAGACTATGGTTGGGAATTGAACTCATGACCCCAGTGCTGTGAGGCAGAAGTGCTAACCACTAAGTCACTGTGCTGCCCCATCACAGAAATATCTTCTCTCTCACACCTCAATTAACCAATTTCAAATTAGTAAAGAACTTACAATTGCTAATTTGAAATCCATTAGAATTGGAGAAAAAAAAACTTTGTGGGCCCTAAACTTTGGCCCAAGATCTATCTCAGACAAGATCTATCTCAGACAAGATCTATCTCAGACAAAATGCTCAATCTGTCACAATTTAGCATTTAACCATTAATCATAATACCAAATCCTTGGTTAGACCTGGCTATGTAAGATTGCTTACTGAGAAATAATATTCATTAAGTCTCATTCCCTAAGTAAATAAGAGCACATATACTGTATATTGGCAGATACAGAAGAGGGATGTATAGTTTTATAATTGTGCAGACCATGTGGTAAAATGGATTGTTCTGATCTATACTTGTTTTTGCGTTAAGAACTTAGTTATAAGCAAATAACTGAATTTTTTTTGTCTGTATATCTACACATGTAAATTTGGTTTTGTAAGTATATAACCACAATGCAGGGGCGGATCCAGACTATTGCTATACCCGGGGCGATTTTAGGGGGGGCTATTTAGGCCCCGCCCCTTTCTAATTTCTAAGGCTGCCGGCGGCTGCACAGTATGTGCAGGTCCGCTCGGCAGTGACAGTGTGCTGCCCCGCTGCTCTGATTGTGTTTAAAACACAATCAGAGCAGCCGGGCAGCACACTGTCACTGCTGAACGGACCTGCACAGTGTGCAGCCGCCGGCAGCAAGCCCCTGCTAGGGGGGGCGATCGCCCCGATCGCTCCCCCCTGGATCCGCCACTGCCACAATGACATATTGTTCTTTGTCCAATCATTATCTTGTTACTACGCTTTGGAAAACAGAAACAAGCCCTTCTGGCGCTCTCAAACATATACGTTATAAATTATGATATCACAATCACTGCCTAAGGAAAAAACTTCCCACATTCAAGGCTCGAAGAATTAACTGAGGTGAGGAAACGCGTTATATGGGAGAGGAGAGAGTATAAGAAAACAAAAGCACTTTTTATCCAGTAACATAATTAATCTGCAGAGTGTCAGCGCTATGTGGAATGTTCAGTAAATTTGAATATAGTAGTTTTCTTCCTAAGGTGATGATTATTATTATCGGCACAGTATGTAATGTCATTTGGGACTGAATAGTTCCTAATTTAGAAGATAATACTATATTACATGTGCTTTAAAATAATTGCATAGCATTTATGTTTTTATGTATGTTTGCTTCATATTTTCTCTCTCCTCATTTAGCATTTGTATTTTAAGTATTACTTTTTAATAACTGTACTATCTTTTAACCAGTTACATGTCATTGTATAACAATTCTGCTTCAAAATTAGAGCTTTTTGTATAGAATCTGAGAGTATAAGATTACTTTTAGCTGTGTTTAATTTTTTTCAAATTTATTTACCATGCTTTGAGTCATATATTCCTGTATAAGTTATATGATATGTAGAAGGTTTGACAGATACTTCGCCATACTGATGTAAGAAACTCTTGATACTTCTCTAGTAGCAGTTGCTTGATTACAGTAAAATTGTCTTTAATTGTTTATACTTTTTAAAATGACTATGTAAAGTTTTCTTTGGTGCTTCAAGTGGGATGCAAGCACCTGGAGTGAAAGGGACAGGAGACTATGTACATTGTATCTCACGTCGATACCCCAGTATGCTTAAGTAAGAAATCTTTTAAAATTTCTTTTGGAGTTCTTGGCAAGGGGCTATCTTTGACTTCTGTTTTCTGCCAGATATTATTATGTATGAACTTTTGTTATCCTGAATTCTCAGATACACCTTTGGTAAGAATTATTATGTAATTAGACTATTTTGTTAATGCATTTATTTTTTATGGGAATTGTATACCTACACCATAGATGGTACAATTAACTAGAATATTTGATATTGACAAATGAGATTATCTCTTCAGAATGTGTCACACACTGGTCTCTCACGGCTGCCGCCTGGGACCCAGCGCACTTACCCGCCTCCTGATTCCCCACTCCGTCAGCCGCCGGCTGTCACTTCAGCGGCGATTCTGCGCCTCTCTTTTCAAACTTGCCTTGTCTTCCTATTCGCTGTCCATCCATTGACAGCTCTTCTTCTCATCTTCCAGCGCTGGATCTTTCAGTCAGTTTCCTATCCTAAGAGCAGCTCCATGTACTCTCTGTGCTCCCTGTGCTTTTCTACTCCCAGCTCCTCAGTGGTAACTGCTGCAGAACATTGCATCCTGTTCTCTACTCCCCAGTGGTACTGCCGCAGATCATCGCTCTCTATTTCCACTCCTCAGTGGTAACTGCCGCAGAACATCGCATCCTGTTCTCTACTCCTCAGTGGTACTGCTGCAGATCATCGCTCTCTATTTCCACTCCTCAGTGGTAACTGCCGCAAAACATCGCATCCTGTTCTCCACTCCTCAGGGGTACTGCCGCAGATCATTGCTCTCTATTTTCACTCCTCAGTGGTAACTCCCGTAGAACATCGCATCCTGCTCTCCACTCCTCAGTGGTAACATTGCAGCAACTCATCATTTCCTCTTCACTGTGACTACGTTTAGCTACCCTGTGCCTTGTTCTCTCTCTCGGCTCACTGAAAACTTCCTTAAAGGGCCGCGACCTGTAGGGTGGAAGCCGCAAAGCCCAAATCCCCTTGCGGGGTTCCCTGGTGAACACCTTCCACTCTGTCAGACTCCGTGCCTCTAGGAGAAGTACTACCAATCCCAGCTGAAACCCAGAAGGATCCAATCTATCCTAGTCTGAACGTGACAGTAAGATGCAGCCATGATGGATCCTGATAGAGAACCTTCAGCTAAGAATTTGCTTCAACACCTCATTGGTAGTCTAGAGCGACAAGACGTTACCCTATTCCATTGATCACTGAACTCTTAAACTGTATCAGGGATGCCAAGATCTTCACAAAATTAGTGGGGTCTACAACCTTATCAGGATTCAAGCCGGGGACGAATGGAAGACAGCATTCAACACATGAGACGGCCATTATGAATATATGGTTATGCCGTTTGGGTTGTGCAACTCCCCTGCTGTTTTCCAGAGTTATGTCAATTAAATTTTCTGTGATCTCTTATATTCTTTTGTAGTGGTTTAGCTGGATGACATTTTGATTTTTTCTTAGGGTCTTATGTCTCATCACCTCCATGTAGCCGAATTTCTCTCCCGATTACGCAGAAACCATCTTTATTGTAAGCTTGAAAAGTTCTTCTTTGAAGTCTCCATACTACCTTTTGTTGGTTATATAGTCTCGGGCTCGGGTCTACAGATGGACCCCGAAAAACGTTTGGTCTATCCTGGAATGGCCTCAGCCTAACACCCTTAAGGCTATCCAGTGATTCTTGGGATTCGCAAATTATTACAGATGATTAATTTCTGGGTATTCTACTATCGTTGCACCTTTAGTAGCCCTCACACGGAAAGGGAGCAGAAACTCATTCTTGGTCACCAGAAGCCGTTGAAGCTTTTTTATTCCTCAAAAAGTCATTCTCTTTTGCCCATATTCTCAAGCAACCTGATGTGTTTCTTCCATTCTTCCTTGAGATAGATGCATCTACAGTTGGAGTAGGAGCCAATTTATTCCTGAAAACCATTCAATGCAAGTTTCATCCTTGTGCTTCTATCCTCGCAAGTTCCTGCCAGCAGAGAAAAACTATGCCATTGGAACAGCTTGCTATGAAGTTAGCTCTAAGTAAATGGTGCTACCTCCTGGAGGGGGCTCGGCACCCCATCACCGTTTTCACAGATCATAAGAATCTACTCTACGTCCAGGCATCCCAGTGCTTGAATCCCCATCAAGCCCGCTGGTAGCTCTTCTTTAAATGCTTCGACCTTCGTGTTACCTTCAATCCTGGCCTTAGGAATAAGAAGGCGGACGCATTGTTCCAAGCCTTTTCTGAGACTTCCAAACCCGAGGACTTCTTTGAACGCCCTATTTTGGACCCTAAATGCCTCAATTCGGAAACTCTCTCTCCTGCTCCTACTCCTCATTCTGGGATGACGTTTGCTCCTCCTCACCTATGGAAAAGACTTTTGGAATGGTTCTATGCCTCACGCTTTGCTGGACATGTTGGTACTCGCAAGACCTTCTAATTAATTTCTCGACATTATTGATGGCTAAATACCAGTCCGAAGTAACAGATTTCGTAGCAGCCTGTGCTGTATGTATTCAACACAAATCTCCTCGTCAACCCCCGATGGGTTTGCTTCATCCTCTCCCATTACCCGTCAAAACTTGGACCCATATTAGTATGAATTTTGTCACAGACCTACCGGTCAGCAGAAAATTTGGGTATTTCTGGACCGATTTTCCAAGAAGGCACACTTTGTTCCTCTCATGGGCTTACCATCCTCGGAACTATTGGCTCAGCATTTTGTGTTGGAGGTTTTTAATTTACATGGTTGCCCCACTGAAATTGTCTCTGACCGCATACTTCAATTTGTGTCAAAATTCTGGAGGGCCCTATGTCAACTTCTTGGTATTCGTCTAAAATTCTCTTCTGCATATCACCCTCAAACTAATGGCCAAACTGAAAGGGTCAATCAAGACCTTGAGACCTTTCTCAGGAAGTTCTCCTCTGCCAACTAGGACAATTGAGTTGACCTCTTTCCATGGGCAGAATTTGTACACAACAATTCCATTCATGAGTCTACCTCAGCCAATGCTCTACAGAAGGACTCTTTATCTATCTGGTCTCAAGGCCGGAGGTCCCTTAAGAAATCTTCTACTAGTTACAAGTTGTTTGCAGACAGAAAGCGCAGAGCGGTCCCTCTCCTCCTCTCCTGAAAGTTGGTGACAAGGTGTGGTTATCTACGAGGAACATTTATCTCAAGGTGCCATGTATGAAATTCGCTCCCCACTACATTGGTCCTTACAAAATTTCTCGAGTGATTAACCCTGTCTGCTTCAAGTTACAGCTACCTTCTGACTATCGCATCTTCAACGCCTTTCACATCTCTTTGTTGAAACCTCTTATTATCAATCGCTTTTCTTCTCCTATTACTTCCTCCTCCCATCCTGTTGTCCAAGAGAGTAATGAATTCGAAATCAGCCGCATATTGGATTCCAAGAATTCGAGGGGAGGAATTAAGTACCTTGTGGATTGGAAGGGATTCGGTCCCGAAGAACGCTCTTGGGTGCAGGCCTCTGATGTCAATACACCACTTCTGCTAAATAAATTACATTCCAAATTTCCCAGGAAACCTGGTCCTAGGTGTTCGGTGACCATCTTTAAAGGGGGAGGTACTGTCACACTCCAGTCTCCCGTGGCAGGGAGCCCATGGCTGCCTGCCGCCCGGTGCACTTACCCCCCTCCTGATTGCCCACTCCATCAGCCGCCGGCTGTCATTTCAGTGGCATATCTACACATGCGCAGAATCGCTTCCCTTTTCACACTTACCATGTCTTCCTATTCGCTGTCCATTCATTGACAGCGCTTTATAAAGCTCCTCCTTTCATCCTCCAGCCCTGGATTTTTCAGTCAGATTCCTGTCCTGGAAGCAGCTCCATGTACTCTCTCTGCTCCCTGTGGTTTTCTACTCCCAACTCCTCAGTGGTACTGCCGCAGATCATCGCTCTCTATTTCCACTCCTCAGTGGTACTGCCGCAGAATATCGCATCCTGCTCTGCACTCCTCAGTGGTAACATTGCTGCAGCTCATCATTTCCTGCTCTCCTCTTCTCTGTGACTACGTTTAGCGGCCCTGTGCCTTGTTCTCTCTCTCGGCTCACTGGGAACTTCCTTAGAGGTCTGCTACCTGCAGGGTGGAAGTCGTGGAGCCCAAATCCCCTTGCGGGGTTCCCTGGCGAACACCTTCCACTCTGTTAGACTCCACACCTCTAGAAGAAGTACTACCAATCCCAGCTGAAACCCAGAAGGATCCAATCTATTCTAGTCTGAACGTGACAGAATGCTTGTGTCTAAGGTAAACAAAGTTTCTCAAGCTCAATGGAATAGTTATTTTGACTGATACAGAGACAGAGAAAATACTAATTACATATTAGGCCTCTAGAAGCTTCTCACAAAGGAACAGTTGAAAATTTTAAATATATACAATATGAATTGAAGTAACAATTGAATATACCTCCAAAACAGGTGTCCTGTCAAAGTTGAACACTATCTGCTCCACACAACTGGAGTAGAGTATGCTCATGGAGACAGACTCTAGCTACACCCTTTGTGTCACTATTTTGTTTTCCACATATCTTTGAAAACATTACTTATAAAGTGTTTATTATATGCCTAGCAAGACAGGTGCAAAACATACACCTTGCAACTTTGTAAGGTTCACGTATCATAAGACAAATGTGCAAATGCTAGTATGCAGACGCACATTTGCACATACTCAAAAGAACATCTTTTGCATTGAAATGAAAATCTGCAAAGTATTAGACAAGAATCTCAGAAGCTCAGAGAGGAATAGGAAATTATATTACATGTTGCAACCCACATTGAGCAAATATTACAACTTCAAATAGCAGATCTCCTAAGTGATGTTAGGGCAGCTAATTGGCCAGGAAAACAACTCACTGAGCAAGAGTTAACACAGAAAAATTGAGAAGCTGTAACTAGAGCCTGCCCAAAGCAAACTGATTGAGCTCAAATACATAGGAGTAAACAGAACAAGGGAGTATATGCTGATTATTTATACAGATTAAATATCTGTTTTATCAACATCCAGGGAGTGTAAATGCTGCTGACAATGCAACACAAGTGATGCCTGAATTTAATGCCACCTGAAAGTGATACCAGTATACAGAGCCAATTATGCACCATTGTTGTAGGATGGCAAAATAAGCACTGGCTGAACTTCTCACCATTGCAAACCACTGCTTAGCTTGCCAGGAAAAGAAAAAGTCAGCTACTGAAATTAAATTGATGGCTCTGCAAATTAAAAATTTGATCACAGAAGGAAGAGGTAGAGAAGGTTTTAGAGGAGAACAAGGTAGAAGATTTAGAGGTAATTTATGGAGTCCAGCTAACATCAGAGGCGCTGACCATTATTGGGTACCAGATCACTGGAAAGCACAGTGCCAAGACCTCCCCGACTTTGCTGATAATCTTTTCTCTTAAAACAATACCTACATTTTATCTTCCACAAATACAATGCCATGAGGAAAGTAACATTATTGCTCCTTTTATTTTAGTTTAGTAGATCAGTTAGAGTCCTCTGTATCTTGTACAGTAAATGGTTTATCTGATTAACATTGGAGCTTCACATTCTGTTCTGAGATCTCAGAATTTCTTGATGCTCCATAGGCCACTATAATTGTGAATGTAATAGCCTTTTCCAACCAAACTTTATCTAATCCAGTGACACAACTTATGCTTGTTTAATATGTATGATCCCTTTGCAGCATGCTTTTCTTTTTAGCCCTTCGTCGCCTGTGAATTTGTTAGGGAGAGATTTACTGTAAGCTGTAATGTACAATGTACTGTTCTCCAGATGTATGTGCCACTTGAAAATGAAAACATGTTACCATTGTTCTGACACTGTACCTGTATCATGCAAATGAATTAGGTCACATTTTGCCCTCAGCCAGCATCTCTGTTACCCTTTCTGATGAAGATACACATATGATTATTTGCAAGTTACTGTCCAGCTTACTATGCTATGCACTGACTTACAAGATACTCCTTTGCACAATCCACATTTGGTGCTTTATGTTGACGTCTCTTTTCTCAGGAATGAGAAAAGGAATTTGGTTCCACAATATACAGTATGTTCTCATGTTATATTACATCATTCATGATGTCATTTAACATAACAGTTTGCCTTTAGTCTTGTAATCCCAGGATACTAAACTATTTGTTCATATTTGTAAAAGTACCTCTGTCAATAGTATTATTGATTCTCACTATTCATTTTCATGGTGTATAAAAATGGGCACTTGTGAAAACAAAAAGGATTTATCACCTGGTATTTAGGTTATATGTTATTTGAAGCTTTAATATTACCTTCTTCAGTTGATATCATTACATGTCCTACACATCTAACACATCTTGAGGATGTTACAATAGGAAAAGCTTTAGTTGATTCTACAGCAAATATAACAATCCTTTGCACACCTCAGGATATACATGTAACTTTCATTTTCAACTGATCAGTCTCCAATGACTACTCTGAAATAACAATTTTTACGGGCCCAAGCCCCAAATCAGAAACCATCTAGCTGCTTACTGGCACTCTCTAGATGGTCATCTTAGCGGCACTCTTTGAATGGTCACCTTAGCGACACTGTCTGGATGGTCACCTCAGTGGCGCTCTCTGGATGGTCACCTTAGTTACACTCTCTAGATAGTCATCTCAGTGGCACTCTCTAGATGGTCACCTTAGTTACACTCTGGATGGTCACCTCAGTGGCACTCTCTGTATGGTCATCGTAGTGGCACTCTCTAGATGGTCACCTCAGTGGCACTCTCTAGATGGTCACCTTAGTTACAGTCTCTGGATGGTCACCTCAGTGGCACTCTCTGGATGGTCACCTTAGTTACAGTCTCTGGATGGTCACCTCAGTGGCACTCTCTAGATGGTCACCTTAGTTACACTCTCTGGATGGTCACCTCAGTGGCATTCTTTGAATGGTCACCTTAGTTACACTCTCTGGATGGTCACCTCAGTGGCACTCTCTAGATGGTCACCTTAGTTACACTCTCTGGATGGTCACCTCAGTGGCATTCTTTGAATGGTCACCTAACTGTCACTCTCTGTATGGTCACCGTAGTGGCACTGTCTAGATGGTCACCTTAGTTACAGTCTCTGGATGGTCACATCAGTGGCATTCTTTGAATGGTCACCTAACTGTCACTCTCTGTATGGTCACCGTAGTGGCACTGTCTAGATGGTCACCTCAGTGGCACAGTCAGTATTAATAACTCCCAAAAACACAAAAACAATTTCTAGGCACTAAAATAAACTCCAAATTGTATCCCCAAATATACCTAATTTAATAATAATCTAGAAAGTCATATTCTAAAGTATTAAGGGGTGACATCCCTCATAATAAGCTATAATAGAAAAAGAACAATATGGAAGCGCCAATCTAATTACTAAAAAATATCCATATAATTACTAAATTAAATTAAATAAGGCAGAAAGAAAATACAATTGACAAATGTAATAGTACAGATGTATTAACAACACCTAAATGATATGTAAATAGTAAACACAGGCCAACCATGATTTCTGACAGTGATGAAATTTGTTTCTCCAAGGTCTTTATGGACCCACATTGACTAACATATGTATGCACATTATACACAGTTATTTCTGAAATTAAATTAGAAATGTAAAAATGCTTGTATTAAGAACCATAATCTTGTAAAACAGGCAGACGTTGGATTTTGTTGTGGCTAATAAAGGACGTGTGGGGTCTAATTGGTAAAAAATTCAGTATTTATAGTCTCAATAATTTTCAATAAATATATAACCATTCCTAAAATATCAGTATTCTTCTGGGTATCAGTAGTTATTTTTATTTTATTTTTATATAAATATTGTACGACCTGTATATGTGACCAGATTGTAGAATACATTACACACAAAATTGGCATCAGCAAAGACAAGTTATCTTGCTATATACTGAAACAATTAAAAGAGAACAAGGAAGTGAATAATACATAATGAATATACAAATGGAATGCAATTGAGCCAAAAGATGCTCAAAAGGGGGTGGTGGGGGGGATATCCATTGGCTCACATACTTAAATGGATAAAAAGCAAGATTGTGACCAATAAGGATGTATTGTTTTAGAGTTAGTTAGTTAGTTCAAATTTTAGTGCTTATCATATAGTTAATATATTGTGTTAACTATACTGTACAGTTGATTCTGCTTATATATACATGTTTTAGTTTTAAGAACTCTGTAATAAACTGATAGTTCTGATCTGGCTGTGTAGCTAAACATATGCTTTTCTTTTCGTAGCTATAATGATGTATTATTTTTTTGTCCAATCATTATCTGTTACTTTGCTTTGAGACTTTCTTCCATGTAATTATATGTTTATGTAAACTATATGATATCTGGGTTTGGCAGAAACTTCTCCATACTGATGAAGAACACTCTTTGCACTCCGAGTTCCCTCCTAGTAATTGCTTAAATATTATTGCCTAGTGGCAATACGAAACAAAATAGACTTGTTATATTTGAATAAGATACCCCCTTGCATAGAGCAGTTATAGACAACCTGATACACTTCATGGGCTGCATGAGTGGCCCTCTATCCTTCAAAAAGGCTGCACATTAATCTCAGTCATAAGGTTAAAACAGTGCAGTTAATCAAAGAGACCCTATCTGTTATAACTTATCAGCTGACATTTAACACAAGAGTCACCAATAAAAACAAATCTGACAATAAAGCAGGAAGGAGCTGGGGGTGGAGGAAGGTTCAGGGGGCTGCCCGTTGCTCGTCACTGACATAGAGTGATAGGTTATTCTTGCTGTGCCTCTGAGGAAGGAGAACTTTTGTACTAGCAATGAGCTCATAGATGTGATTTCATTTTGAAAAGAGAACTGATTTGAATTCATGATGGAATCCATGATGTCTCCCCCTACAGAGTGTGCATTGAGGGGTCTTCCACACTAAAAACCAATGCCCCAAACCTAAGGCCTCACCAAATGATTCCCTGGTAATGTTACTGGCCAGTATCACTCTGGTGAAGGGCATCATCTGAAAGCTTTGCCTTACTGGAATAACTACAGGGATTGCAAGGCAATTATCCACCACTGCTAGTTTTGCTTTAATTTAGCTTACAACCTTCAGTGGAACGGTTTTAAAAAAAAGGTGGTTATCAGGGAACACAGAGGAGAAACCACAAATTTAGCACAGACCTGCATGTTCATGTATTGACTGTAATGTTTCTCATCTATTTCAGATTTGGACAAGCAGTAACTAACTATAGCATCCTTTTTGTGCCGTATTATTCGAGGGGACTTGTATTTCAGAAACTAGGGAAGAAACACTTACTTAATCATACTAAACATATTGCAACTAATCATAATTCAATTTCAGTATTGTAATTTGTACTGATCAACATAAATGTCAGGGAGGTTATTTTATATTACACACTGCATTTGTGTTACGCTATTTAAATATGTTATTATTTTTCTCCTTGATATACAATTTGTAAAAACAATTGTTTAATATTCCTTTTAAAACTGAAGACATCATTTTTGTGTTTACCTTATTTTTAAGAACATCTAAATAGGAAACACACATACATACGTACATATATACTGTAGCCAGATTTGGGGAACAGGTGCCATCTCTTGGGGTAGATGGTAGTGTACAGCAGCAGTGAAGTCACACAAGTCCAAGGTACAGAAAAAAAACAAATAAAACTTCAAAATAAACACCTTGCCTGTCCGCCACTAACTAAACACACAGGAACACTCTCTCTCCTGTGAAGGACCTTGTGTCCCACACACATACAAAATAGAGCTAATTGGTCACCATTTGCAGTGTCTCTCAGGAGGTGTCCAACCTCCTCCCCAGGTCTGAGAGAGAGAGAGGAAACTGCCTAGCAGCTCTTGTTAGCACCTTGCAGGTACAACTCCTGATTACCAGCACTTGCTAGCTGGTTGGAAAACCTGAAATGGGCCTTATAAATGTAGCCCACCCTTCTCTCTAAAGTAATACCCCAAGAACCCTTATGCCAGCTCTTCCTATAGCCAAACACACTTTTTTCCCCACACACAGACAATCTCTCTGGGGTTTAACAGCATATGAGACACAGCATGGGGCATATATATCGCTGTCACCACTTGTTCAGTGCTTCTGTTACAAAACCTACATATATATAATTATATATTGATATCTGTATTTATATCTACTTACAGAAGTATGCATGTAACCATAAATAAACTACATATTTAGTAATTATTGTCTTTATAAAACTGAAAGAAAAACAATTAATTGTGGACACACTAAGTAGAGTTCACAAACATCTCTTCCTAAAGACTTAATTAGTGAATTAATCGGTAATTTTAAAAAAATATAATATAATTTAAATAATAATATTAAAAAGGAGAACATTTAACACATGCAATATCTTTATGAATTCCACTAATTTTATTTACAGTAAAAGTATTTGCTAAGCTAAGATAACTCACCTCAGTATCCTGTAATCCTGTTTTAGAGAAAGCTCTGACATTTATCAGCCATCATATGCAGTGTGATACATATCTGCCACGAAAAAAAAGATCCAACCATAGCCGAAAGTCTTGAAAAGATAGAGGCCCATAAAAAAAAAACCTTTACAATTCCTAGAATAGGAAAATTGCCCACATCTGAGTGTTGAAAAGAATTTTCCTGATGCTGCACCAGGTTTAATTTAGGATTTGGAGATTGATGCGTTTAGCACTGACAGAGTTACTATGATCCTGAGAAGAGGCTTATGAGTATGTATGAGGGAGACAAATACTAAGTTGTGTTTAATATGGCCACTCAGGAGTGCAGTTTATTTCATGATATCTTTAAATGCTGCTCACTGGGACATTGAACTACCATCCACAAGACTCCCTTGGGTGCAGTTTTAATTAATGAGATTGTATTTATCAATAGGATGAAATTTATATGTGTTCAATAAGCTTTTAATTGCAAAGACAACAATCAGCAGTTTGTGAAAGGGAGTGAATGTCAATATTTCTGAAATAAAACATGAGTAAAATAATGATGTCTAAAGCATTGTTATCATAATAAGATATTGTATAATGATGTTGTAAACAAATCAAAGACAACGCTAAGACTTGGACATAACCAATATAATATTATTTGTATGTCACAAAGTAATTTTATACAATAATAATTTGCACACATTTTGTAATGATCTTTGAATTCCTGGGATGTCATCAGTTATGTAAGTAGCCCTGGATATAAACAATTTGTAGGGAACATCTAATACTATTGCATTATAAAATTACATTACATATGTTAACTATACTCTGCAAAATAATGTTTATCTGAATTAAAAAATAATGTGTATCTGAATTAAACAATGCAGATAATACTAATATCCTATTAGTGTAATATAACTAAACAATCCATGATAACATTCCTAGTTTTACAATGAACATGTAACCTTGGCTGATAGGAATTGCACTAACATTGGATTATGCTTACACCAGTTCAGTAATCTGTTCCTTTAACTTGCTTGGTCAGCTCCCTGTAATACTACATAATCCTATTACGTCTATCTCTATATATTCTCATAATCATACAGAATATGTACTGCATACACAAAGGTGTCATATGTAATGTGTATGAAAAGTTTCTTTAAGGAACAACTGAAAAAATACTAAGTTCTGAATAGCAGTAAGTAGAGTATATACACAATAATGTGCAAAATGTACTCTCAGTCATCTCTAAGCAAACTGAAACCAAGAATGTGAAATATTGGTTATTAGCAGAGATTTATGTCTGAAAGTAACAGGTGGTTTATTGGAATAAATCCTGGTGAGTGCTATGTGTGACCCAAACCCAGTAACGTTCATGCTCCAAGAAACACATGGCTTAGTTGCTTTCACTAACACACTGCAACTGCGGACATATGCAAAAACGGCAAGATACGTGCAGGTCTGCACCAGTATCAGATGTGCCCGTGTTAAGCAAGGCATATGTCTCACACACTTATGCCCATGTTTCTAACCATTTGTTTTGCGTACGAAATATATATTCGGTATTATGGATCAATAGAATGCCAAAAACCCATCTAATACAGGCATAACAGTTTCCTGTCTCACGTACGTAAAAATCAAAAAATGGCTTAAACGCAAAAAGATGCATACTGTTATTATTATTATTATTATTATTATTATTATTATTATTAATACCACTTTTTTCGTATCGTGTGTTATGCACGTTTAGTCGCTATCCAATAATGATTGTCAAATCCCGATGTGTGGTTCCAAAGCACAAAGTAATTTATTAGCCAAAAGTAGCAGAATAAATAATGAGAAATAAAACAAGTACAGCCGTTACTTATCACAGGCACTCTGGATCCAGTGAACAGTCATTCAGGTCTGAAGGCTGTGGTCAAAGAAGACTGGTCACTAGGTCCAGAGCCCCTGCTTATATGCAGTCAGTGAATACAGTAATACAATGCAGATGATGTGGCTTGCTTCTATTGGTCCAGGCTTCAGGAAGGTCCAGGGTACTGCAGGTCATAGGCCAGTTCAAACCAAAATATCCAAAGGTGGGGGTCAACTCTCCAGGGGATGTGCTCCGACTTTCCCGCCAAGAATCCAGTTTCAACTAGTCTATTTGCATTTTACAGTTTGTATCACTTTAAACATTTATTCCCGAACATCGCTAACTAGAGTATGCAATGTGCGATCTCTTCGGAGAATTTACCGGACAACTGCTGATGAATAGGGGATTAAAATTATACTAAACATGACATAGTTCCGGCAACCTGAACCTTTGATTTCACTAATATGCATTAAACTTATAATACTAAACATAAATACTGCTATATTTCGACATAAATAACTATGTGTTGCAACTACAATTAATGTGTACTAATTACTAATGTGTATGTTCGTGTGAATGTGTTTAAAAGTGTAAAACCTGTTATTGCCACGTGTTGCGGCTGGATACGCCCTTCCACGCCGTAGCGTGCTCTATGCATAATTTCAGACAAAGACAACCAAATCTGCTCGATATTAATTGAAATGACTTTATCCAATTTGCTGACTTCGACAGTTCCACCCTTTGATAGTGTAATAAACTATCACCCAATCATATTCTCGAGCTTAGGATTGTACTGTACTTCTTCACAGACCACGATCTCAGTATCCTTCACCACCATTTTAGTCTCGTTTTCAGTGTTTCCTCAGAAGACTGCTTTCCACACTTCTACACAGTAGGAACACATCTGACATGCAAGCCAATTACTAAAATGACACCAAGTATAAGGAGAAGGAGCTTACCTACGTTAGCAACCATTTTCTGTACCCATTCCCCTAGACCAGAGAACCATTTTACAGGATTTAACCATGAGAACCATCCTGCCACCTTTTCTCCTATCTCATACAATGAAGAATTATGGTTCCTTCGAAATTCCCATTTCAGTTGCAAAATTTCATACATCTTCCGGTCTATAACTTCTTTGAGGTCAGCTGTATTATTGGTGATGTATGTGCAACATTTGACACCGAACTGGGTGGTCAACGTCACAAAATATCCACCAGTAATAGATGTTAGCTAATTCAATACCAGTCTATATTGCACCAACTCCTTCTTATACGCTTGTAGCTCCCTTCACGTATACCTGAAAGTGTCATCATACATCTCTGTGATATTGTCTATCAATTTAGCTAGATCTTGAATATACTTAAAATTTAATGTTCCCCGAGCGATCCTGGTGGGATCTAGAGCGATCATAACCTGAAAACCAGAGGTTTCACTAATCAATTTTGTAGCTATGGGTTCTTCACCAGGAATCATATTTCTTTTGCCACTGTGTTCATACTGTGTGTGTATGTATGGTGGGGATGTAGTCTTGTGAATACCAACCATTTCTTCATGAGTAATAGTCATGATTTCAGGAACCAGTTTACCTAGGAAGCACAAACCCTTGGAACTCGGAGTTACCCAGGAATAAGCTTTTCTCCCACAAACAAAGTACACGTCATCTGGAAGAACATAAGGTACGGTATGCCCATTGATAATATCACACAAAGTTTTGACAAAACTACCCCTGCCTAGTGTCTCCATTTGTTCAAGACATATATCAGCATGGATAACATTCATATAATTACCTATAGAGACTTTCCCAATGGATACGTTCTTATGTCTGTTTACACGTCCTAGTTTATGGTGTCCATCAACATTTCTGCCTATTGGTGACCTTGCAAGTCTCCCTCCAAAATGAGTGCGGCGAGCCATTGTCTGATCTGATAGGTCAGCTTCTCAATTCTCCATTCGTTTTACATGTGAGATATTTAGACACAGTAAGGACCGGTCTAAGGAGTATTGCGGAAGCTTCAGACTAGGGGACCTAGTGTTATTGTACTTCCCTTCTATGGACCTCCCTCCCCTTAATTCGAGGACCTCAGAGATATTTAGTGGGAACGGCACTAGTCCTATGTTATGCTATCCCTGAGGCACATGAGAGCACACCCAGCACTCAGTTTGGGTTAGAACCTTACCCACTAAGGAGGGATAATCCGCCAGAGGATGCCTGCCCACGACCAGATTACCAGTGGACTGGCATCACTGGATGCATTTCTCTTCAACTAGGGTGACACATTACTTACAAATTCAATATTCATCAGACAATAGCCCCTCACACTGTCTCCGAGTTCCCGAGCTAGCAGACCTTTTCATAACCCCTGGACCAAGCTTGATAATGGGCTGCTCTGTGTATTCTAATAACTTTTCCTCGAAATCCATCTCATCAGTATCACTACCAGATTCTGCCTCTGTCATCCATTCTCCTTCACAAAAATAGGGTGTCCTATAAAAATGTGCCCCTTCCACCTAATTTAGATATCTCATCCCACAAAATGAATTTTTTGTTTTGCATGGGGACGCAGTACCAGATCCATAAATGCACCTAGCAGTGGTGGAACTAACGTTGTTGCAGGGGGTATAGTGGCTACAGGTCCTGGTGACGAGTGGGTGACTGTAACCACCGAACTCTGTGCAAAAGTGATAGATCCACCACAAACTATAAAAACAGGGCTTAACTGAGCTTGTGCAGGCCCCCTTGCATGGTCAGAAGAGGTTTCACCAGCGTCCCCACCCTCTAAATTTTGCTAGGGAACCTGGAAATGTAGGATTCCTCCCCTGTCACCTAGCCTGAATTCAGCAAGGAACACTCTAATCTGTCAACTTCTCCCTGTAGCGGCCAGAATCTTAACGCTCACATGTTAGCACTTAGCTTAAGAATGGGCACTTTGCATCACAAAATGTTATTTGTGCGTCAGTTTGCAAGCCCACACTTTTGCGCGTGATCTTTAACGCAGATAACAGACCTTAAGAGCATAATTTAGAGTTGGACATTTGTGCACCGAATGTACATAGAAATAGACAAAAACAGTATACATACATGTGCACATTGGTCAGACATATCTCAAGATGTACGATTTACCAAACTTTACTAATAAAGTAGCGAGGCATAGCAAATTATTTTGCTATTTTAATTCACTTTAGGATCACTTTATTTGTTTTATATTTCGCTATTACAATTGGAGGGATTTATTCTCAATTTTAGTATAACTAATAAAGATTCAGATATTTTACTTATTAGAAAATCGCTGAGTGCCTCAAACAAGCACATTTCTCTTCTTTTTCTTCTTCTTAGACATATCTCAAGATGTGTCCCATTCAAAGGCAGCAGTGTTTACAGCAGACATACATCACCCTAATTATAGCGTAGATATGCAGCTTCACAATGTCATTAGTAAATGCTAAAGCCACTTTACCCTACTTGTACACATTGTATTAATGTAATGCACAAGAGAGGATAGTGTCTTGACTGAATGTCGCCTTTTGTATATAAGATACAATGAAAAACAAACAACACCACATCTGTTGTTTTATTTCCAGAGAAAGAGTTACATCAGTTGCAGAAGGTACAGATCTGTGCTGCCAGGGTGCCACATTACTGCCACATTACACCAGATCTGTGTTGCCAGGGTGCCACATTACTGCCACATTACACCAGGGGGTAAATGTATCAATCTGCGGGTTCTTCAACACCCGCGTGTTCAGCCTCTTCCGCGATTAAATTTCAAGCGGCGCTGCATTGTAAAGGGTTAACTTCCCTTTACAATGCAGCGCCGCTTGAAATTTAATCGCGGAAGAGGCTGAACACGCGGGTATTACAGTACCGCATTATCGCGGATTTTCGTTCGCAACCCTACGGGCTGCGAACGAAAATCCACGTTATTGCGGTAACGTGTATTACGTTTCGCGGCTGTTCCGGCGCGTTACCGCGAATCCGAAAGCTAA
Source organism: Mixophyes fleayi (assembly GCF_038048845.1). Taxonomy (NCBI): domain Eukaryota; kingdom Metazoa; phylum Chordata; class Amphibia; order Anura; family Limnodynastidae; genus Mixophyes; species Mixophyes fleayi. The sequence continues at coordinate 62,467,846 of NC_134402.1, forward strand.
TTGAATATGCCCCATTTAATCTATTTAAATATATTTCTGAAGGTAATTCCTCAACTAGAATGCTATGTTTTTAATATATGATGTATATTCAAGAGCTTTACATGCATATAAAATGGGTAACACTTTATATATGCTACACTTAAAGACCCAAAGATTTTATTTTCCAACAATTCTACAAAATGCATGCAGGTGGCTGTTAGGTTAGCTCTGTACCTTAGCTCCCACATAAACATACTGCCATAAATTTACTGAATAAACGTAATCATTTGTTAAGGCAGTGGGAAATTGAATAGTGGTTCCAAGGAATATCAACACACCAAGGACAGGGTGGTTTAGATGGTCTACTGAATACCATTTTAGTTCAGCTGCTGGACCCAGTGAGTTCAACTTCCATTGTTGTCAGCAGCTGTGTTCCTCCTTAAGGAAAGTAAGGCAAAAAAGGAGTAAGTTTACTCATGGACAAACCATGTTACAATGCAAGTGGTGCAAATTTGTTTATTATTTTGCACATAAGTTAAACACTGGGGGCCTGAGTCATTCATGAGAGAAAGGCAAAAAAAGGAGTACATTTGATCCTGGACAAACCATATTACAATGCAAAGAGTGCAAATTAGTTTATTATTTTGCATGAAAGGAAGATACTGACTGTTTTTTTCCTCTAACACACAAATACTTGATAGCCTTATTTTTACACTGAACTTTATGGTTGATCTAGAACATGTCCTACCCAAACTATAAATCTGTCCCCGCATTTTAAATTTACCTCCCCCTCCAATGCAACATGGTTTTGCCAAGATGCAAAGTTATTCCTTTTTTTGCTTTACTTTTCTTAATGAATCAGGCAACTTGTGTCAAAAGTTGGAACTGCACACAGGAAAATATAAACAATTTGCAAACATAAGAGCAGTGGTGTAATTACCACCGAAGCAGCCTAGAAATGCGGGTACACCAGCTACAGAGGCATCGTAAGAGTATGCGTCAACTCCCAGAGTTGAAAGCCCAAATGGAGCTTCATGACAGTTGCACGTGCTCAAAAGTGCACAGCAGGGGACTCTGGAGCAGATTGCCAGGTTCCCCTCAAATTGTACTATGGCGCCCTTGTGAGTTATGAATTAATACATTTTATCAATGCAATTCCTTGCAGTGTGTCAGTGATCTCTATTGACACACTGTAGTTAATCCATATTCCACATGTAGCCAATCAGAAGTATATTATATTGGATTAGATAAAGTGCAGGCAACCAATGGCAGAGCGGAGTAGGAGGAGGTTCCAATAGGTTGTGGGAGAAAAGGAAGCATGTGAGACAAGTGTAGGCAAGCATCTCCAATAGCCTGACGGGTCATGGGAATTGAGAGATGGGAATTGAGAGGTGGGATAGTAATCTGAGAGAGAACTTACAGTAGGTCAGAATTCCTTTGTTTCAGAATAGGAGTAATAACCATATGCTTGAATAACACAGAAAGATACCAATGGAGAGCGAGAGATTACAGACAGGCGCGGGCTGGCAACATGTAGCCCGGGGGGGCGCACAGGCGGCCGCATCACATGACACGTGGATGCAATATTGATGTAATGCGGTCACTCTGAGCGGCCCGGGGGACCGATGCCCCTCAGCCCAGCCCAGCCCTGATTACAGATATGAATTAAGGTTAGAATGAGCACAGGAGACAGCAATCCACTGATTTGTGAGGGTATAGATAGTAGAGTGGGAGGAGAAGAAGAGGTATAGACTTCATCCACATCCATGGGATCAAATGATGAAAAGGTACCAGAGAGTACAGGAAAGAAATTGAGCAGGTTGTAGCTCAGGGAACCATACAATTATATATCACATCTGGTCAAACTTGTCCTTGCATCAAGCAAGATCTCGGACAGTGATGGTGGTCAGTGGCTGATGGAGGGTTAAATAGAGATTTAAATGTATTGAAGAGGCATTTGGAATGATGCTGAGAGGAAAGTGTAGCTGAAGCGAATTGTCAATGTGTTATTAAGACCATACAGATCAGAAGAGAAAAATGTATAAATTGGAGAGAAGAAAAAGTTGTAAAGCCTGGGTACAGGTAATTGTCTGAGAGAGATAAATGAATGTTAAAGTATCTGTAACTTAAGATAAATCATCTCTAGATGATAACGGTGACATACAAGTCATCATTATTGGCTGCAACAAATTACACCTGCCTTGATGTAGGTGAAAATTTAATGTCTAGAAATTAACATATTTCAAGATGCATCCATAGCTAAATAGGATGCATCTCAAAGGGGCCATACTTAACTCGCAAGTGCATGTCCTTACTGTGATGAACTTGCATGTGAACAGGACTGATCCACTTTTCAAAGCGCAATATATGTGTGGCTCAAAATAGAGGTGCAAGTTTGACGTATTTGCAGTCTGTTAAATTATACTCAAGATTAATTTTTTGTTGTGCAAATGAATTTGTGTTGCACCTTAAATTGAATTCAGAGCATGCATTCTATAAGGGGACATTTCAAAGATTTTAAAAATTAGGTTAGGCAGATAATGTGCAAAATCAGAATAAAGTGCATGGGGATGTAAGGGAGAGGGCTGGATTTAGAGGTAACAAAGATCATTATAAAATTTTAAAGGTATTATTTTGTGCTGACAGGTTGAGGATATTGTGCTATATTGAGTGTTTATTAGAGGAGAGTGAAACAGATATAATATAGATAGATAGGTGTGGAGGGGAGTAAGGATGTTCTAATTAGAGATACTCACTGACCCCCGTGTTTTGGTTTTGGATCTGGATTAGCTTTGGGTTTTGGTTTTTGGTTTTGCCAAAACCTCCCTTGCGTGTTTTGGTTTTGGTTTTGTTTAGCTATTTTTTTATTAAATTTAATTTTGGAGGGTAAAATCACATAATTTCGTTATTATTTTGTACCTATATTATTATTAACCTCACTAACACTAAATTCCAGTGATTTCCATTCAATTTTTACCATCTCACAGGTCACAATATGCTTTTCATGCACTTTTTGCGTGCTTTTATCAGACACACACCAATCCAGGGTGCCAGACAATGCACTAAAAAGACCCATTGAAATTCATAGCAAAAAGCCAGTTCATCATCATATTCAGCATCATCCTCACCCTCATCAGTGTGTACATCATCATCACAGACTATTAATTCATCTCCGCTGGAATCCGCCATTAGAGAAGTGTAGTTCTCGGATGTATTTGCCGGTAAAGGCCTTCCTCGTGGAAAATGTAGTTCATTTTGATAAACATCATCTTTTCCACATTTTTAGGAAGTAACCTCTTATGTCGATCACTGACAAGGTTCCCAGCTGTGCTGAAAACTCTTTCTGAGTACACACTGGAGGGAGGGCAGCTTAGGTATGGCAAAGCAAGTTTGTACATGGGTTTCCAAATGGCTTGTTTTTCCTCCCAGTATGGAAAGGTACTGTCTGACATTTCGATTTCAATTAACTCTTGAAAGAATCCTCTACCATCCTTTGCAGAAAATACAGCTTTTTTATAAGGGGGTATATGAGACCCCAAACACTTTGTAGTGCAAATTCAGAAAAATACAGTTTAATCCCTGCTAGGCCCTCCCTAAACAATACAGTGCTATATTAGGTGTTCACCACTCACAAATTACAGCTTTTTTAGAAGGGGGTATATGACACCCCAAACACTTTGTTGTGCAAATTCAGAAAAATACTGTGCTATATTAGGTGTTCACCACAACGTTGAAAAAATGATGTTTATAAAAATGAATAATCAATTCCTCAATGAAGTACAGCACTGCCCTCCAGACAGTACAGAGGGACCTGTGGTTGTGGAGTCCAGCAGGGACGAATTGATAATGTGTGAGGAGGAGGAAGTACACACTGTAGGGGGAGAGGAATCAGAGGTTGAGGATGAGGACGACATCTTTCCTCAGTAGAGCCTGTTTAGTTTGTACAGGGAGAGATGAATTGTTTTATTGGTGTGGGGGCCCAAACAAACCAATCATTTCAGCCAAAGTTGTTTGGTAGGCCCTGTCGCTGAAATGATTGGTTTGTTAAAGTGTGCATGTCCTATTTCAACAACATAAGGGTGGGTGGGAGGGCCCAAGGACAATTCCTTCTTGGAACTTTTTTTTTTTGCATTATATGACCAATCAACAGTCGTTTGCCATGTTCAAAAAGTAAAACCAAATTTAAACAAATTCAAGAAATTAAACCAAAAGTAAAATGCCCTGTCATAATTTAAAACAAGAGGGATTGACGTGCTCTAGAACTACTGTATTGTTGTTTATATTTTATAAACACTACACTTGAAAGCTTGAGTCTTTCAATGAAAAAGTAACTCTCCATTGCACGAATATTTGCAACAGGGACAATTTTAGGGTTAAGAAACTGAGGCTCTGACTCATAATGCCGTTGTTGGATCTCGCGATACTCGGATCCTATAAATTCCCCGCTAGTCGCCGCCATCTTCACTCGGGCATTGATCAGGGTAGAGGGAGGGTGTGTTAGGTGGTCCTCTGTCCTGCTATATCTCGTGCTGTTCAGTTCTGTTCAGTTCTGTGCTGTGCTGTGCTGTGCTCAGTCCAGTGGTGCTGTGTCCTGTGCTCTGTCCTTCTGAGGTCAGTGGTGCTGCTGGGTCCTGTGCTGTGTCCTGTTCAGTCCAGTGGTGCTGTGTCCTGTGCTCTGTGCTTCTAAGGGCATAGTTATTTCCCCAATATTCCCAAGTGTTTAAAAAAAGAAAAAAAAGTTATTTAAAAAAATACAAAAAACTAATTATTTTTTTTTTAATTACCACAAAATTTGCACAACCAATCCTGCAGTATAAGCCCATTGGTACTGCAATATTACCAAGTTCACACATTCAGCAGTAAAAGTCCAGTGGTACTGCAATATTACAAAGTTCACACATTCTGCAGTATCAGTCCAGTGGTGCTGTGTCCTGTGCTCTGTCCTGCTGAGTTCAGTAGTGCTGCTGGGTCCTGTGCCGTGTCCTGTTCAGTCCAGTGGTGCTGTGTCCTGTGCTCTGTGCTTCTAAGGGCATAGTTATTTCCCCAATATTCCCAAGTGTTTAAAAAATAAAAAAAAGTTATAAAAAAAATAAAAAAAAAATAATTATAACCAAATTTGCAAAAACAATCCAGCAGTATAAGTCCATTGGTACTGCAATATTACCAAGTTCACACATTCAGCAGTAAAAGTCCAGTGGTACTGCAATATTACAAAGTTCACACATTCTGCAGTATCAGTCCAGTGGTGTTGTGTGCTGTGCTCTGTCAATTTTGAGTTCAGTGGCGCTGCTGGGTCCTGTGCTGTGTCCTGTTCAGTCCAGTGGTGCTGTGTCCTGTGCTCTGTGCTTCTAAGGGCATAGTTATTTCCCCATTATTCCCAAGTGTTTAAAAAATGTAAAAAAAGTTATAAAAAAAAATACAAAAAAATAATTTTAAAAAAAATTAATTACAACAAAATTTGCAAAACCAATCCTGCAGTATAAGACCATTGGTACTGCAATATTACCAAGTTCACTGATTCAGCAGTATAAGTCCAGTGGTACTGCTATTACAAAGTTCACTGATTCAGCAGTATAAGTCCAGTGATACTCTCTTGTGCCGCATATAATTTTTAAAGGCTTTGCCGAGTGTGTGTGGCTTAGGGGTACGCTCTCTTGTGCTACATATAATGGAAAACCAAAATTTGGAGGATAAAGTAGGGAAAGATCAAGACCCACTTCCTCCTAATGCTGAAGCTGCTGCCACTAGTCATGACATAGACCAGGGGTGTCAAACACAAGGCCCGCGGGCCAAATCCGGCCCGCCAGACCTCGTCTGATGGCCCGCGGAGCCGCCGCCAGCCTTGCAGCCTCCCCTTTTTTTTTTTCAATGAATTTACTCCGTGCCTCAAGTTAACAAAAAAAAAAAATTTTACTTACCTTCCGGGACCTGGCCCGACTTCTTCCTGCCCCGCACTGCTCCCTGGGTGTCGGATGTGACGTCATCACGTGACGTCCGTCCGACATCTCCAGGGATCAGAGGAGCGCGCGGACGCCGCGGAGAGGAGCCAGACTGAAGAAGAAAGAAGTAAAAGAAAGAAAGAAGTAAAAGGTAAGTAAAGTAAATGGAGGGGGCACATGGCTGGGCACTATAAAAGGGGGCAGATGGCTGGGCACTATAAAAGGGGGCAGATGGCTGGGCACTATAAAAGGGGGCAGATGGCTGGGCATGGGCACTATAAAAGGGGGCACATAGCTGGGCACTTTAAAAGGGGGCAGATGGCTGGGCACATATAAGGCAGGTGGAGCGGTAAACTTTGGATATACTGACCACTTCCATGTCACTTTACAGTGGTATAGGGACCATAAACTACAATCAAATACCCCAAAAATGTCCAAGAAAAGAAAAGTTGATGCAGAGGGAAGGCAATTTCAGGAGAGATGGGAAAGTGAATACATGTTTGTGATTAATGGAGACAAGCCGGTATGTCTTATTTGCTATGAGGCAGTGGCAGTGATGAAGGAATACAATTTACGCCGGCACTTTGAGACCAAACATGGAGCCAAATTTGCTAACTTTAGCCACCAGGAAAAGCAACAAAAGGTCCAAGAATTAAAAGGTAGCCTGCATTCTCAACGGAATATTTTTTCAAAAATGACAGCAAAAAATGATGCAGCAGTGAAAGCCAGCTATCTTGTGGCTGAAGAAATTGCGCGAGCTTCAAAGTGCTTTTCAGAAGGTGCATTTGTAAAGAAGTGTATGCTGAAGGTATGTGAACAGGTGTGCCCTGAGCAGAGACAGGCTTTTAACAATGTCAGCTTGTCAAGAAACACCATCACAGACCGAGTCAGGGACCTAGCCTGTAATCTTAAAACAAAGTTGGCTGAAGAGACATGCAGTTATGTGGCATTTTCATTAGCTGTTGATGAAAGCACTGACAATACTGATACAGCTCATCTAGCTATTTTTGTAAGAGGTGTGAAGGAAGACTTGTCTGTCAGTGAGGAGCTCTTGGATGTGGTCGCCATGTATGGGACAACAACTGGGAGGGACATCTTCAATGCAGTGGAGGAATCCGTAAATAAAATGAAATTACCTTGGGAAAAGTTGGTGGGACTTACTACTGATGGAGCTCCAGCAATGTGTGGAGTGAGAAATGGCTTGGTTGGACTGTTAAAAGAGAAAATGGAAAAAAGTAATTGCCACACGCCGCTGATAACTTATCACTGCATTATCCACCAAGAAGCTCTGTGTGGCAAGGTTCTGCAACTGGATAACATAATGTCCACAGTCACGAAAACAGTGAATTTTCTGCGTGCACGGGGTCTGAATCATCGTCAGTTCCAACAATTTTTGAAGGAGGTGAGCATGGAACATACAGATGTGCCATACCATACAGAAGTAAGGTGGTTGAGTAGGAGCACCGTTCTAAAGAGATTTTTTGAGCTTTTGGAAGACATTAATCTTTTTATGCAAAGTAAAGGGAAGCCCTTGTCAGAACTGTCAGATCCAAACTGGCTGTGCGATTTTGCCATGTTGTGTGACATAACAGAGCATCTCGCCCAACTGAATCTGAGGCTGCAAGGCCGCAAACAAGTCATAACCTCAATGTATGACGCAATAACAGCTTTCCAGGAGAAACTGCGCCTATGGAAGTCACAGCTTGAAAAAGACAGTCTTGCCCACTTTCCTATCTGCCAGAGCATTTCAACCTCATTCCCAGGTACTTTTTCATGTGCTCGATTGGGTACCAAAGTGAATCGGCTGATTGATGAATTCAATCAACGCTTTTCTGATTTTAAAGAACAAAACTTAACCTTTACCAGCTTTGCCAATCCCTTCAACATCGATGTTGACAGTGCACCACATCACCTTCAAATGGAATTAATAGAACTTCAGTCCAACAGCAGCCTGAAAGCGAAGTTCCAGGATGCGACAGTCGATGACTTTTACCGTCTCCTCCCCCCTGCTTTGATGCCACAGCTCCGACTTCAAGCTGCACGTGTTCTGGCCATGTTTGGGAGCACTTATCTATGTGAACAGATGTTTTCAGTCATGAATCTGAACAAGACCAAGCTCAGATCACGCATCACTGATGATAACCTCCATGCTGTTTTGCGGATTGCTACAGCACAAGACCTAACGCCAGACATCGATGGACTGACCTTAGGAAAACGATGTCAGCCATCTAGTCAGAAAAGTTAAAAAAAAAGGTAATGCCTTGTGTTTTCCATATGTTTAATAAACAGTGTTTGGCAATATTTGTATGTTTAAAAAAAAATTAATGTTTGTTACCAAAAAACATTTTTCAATGCATTGTACAATAATTGTACATTTGAATATCTACTTGTCATTATTCTGACTATGTTTCTGCTTTCAGAGCTAGTTATTACTTACATTATTACAAAAAACAGTAATAATTGAATGCAGTGACATTAATTTATGATAATAAAGAGTGGGCACATAGACCTACAGATACAACCGGCCCTTTGATGGGGACCAAACTGCTGATGCGGCCCCCGATGAATTTGAGTTTGACACCCCTGACATAGACGATGAAATGCCATCAAAGTCGTCTGGCAAGCCCGATGCCCAATCTCCTAGTACAGGGCATGTAAAATCCAAAAAGCCCAAGTTCTCCAAAAATAGCAAAAAGAGAAACTTAAAATCAGCTGAGGAGAAACGTAAAGTTGGCAATATGCCATTTACGACACGTAGTGGCAAGGAATGGCTTAGGCCCTGGCCCGTGTTCATGACTAGTGGTCCAGCTTCACCCAAGGATCTAAGCCCTCCTCCTCCCCCCCCTACAAAAAATTTAAGAGAGTTATGCTGTCAGCAACAACAACAACAAAACAACAAAGAACTCTGCCTTCTAAACAGATGACATCACAAATCCCCAAGGCGAGTCCAAGGGTGTTGTTGGTTGTGAACCCTGACCTTCCCATCACTGTACGGGAAGAGGTGACTCCATCCAGCATTTGCAGCACGCCCTCTGCATATGCTGGAAGGATCACCCACAGTCCAGTTACAGATTTGGCTAATGAAGGTGTGAATGTTGTACACCGGGAGAAGGATATTGATGTAGCTGGCGCTGAGGAGGATGTTGATGATTATGATGCAGACAGATACCAAATTGCCTTTCTCAATTTCTATTTATATTCTATATTATATAACGGCTGAATAGTTTTCTGTTTTACTCCTAGTGGAGAGGGGATCTGATGCGGACAGATACCAAACTGCCTTTGTCCATTTCTTTGTATATTTGAATGTCTAGTTCTACAGTCTATACAGTCATTTGCCATGTTCAAAAAGTAAAACCAAATTTAAACAAATTCAAGAAATTAAACCAAAAGTAAAATGCCCTGTCATAATTTAAAACAAGAGGGATTGACGTGCTCTAGAACTACTGTATTGTTGTTTATATTTTATAAACACTACACTTGAAAGCTTGAGTCTTTCAATGAAAAAGTAACTCTCCATTGCACGAATATTTGCAACAGGGACAAGTTTAGGGTTAAGAAAGTCAACAAATAACACTTCGACGCTGTCTGTCTTTATAAACACTACACTTGGAAGTTGGAGGAGGTATTGTGGCCCCGGCACCAAATTTACTACCGGGGCCACTCCACTGTGCAGTCCATATTTAGGTGTATCAGATATTAAACAACGGTGACAGTTGATGCCCAATTTTTTAATTATATTGTTGGCGCTGTAAAAAATTGTGTTCCGGGCACACCACACTACGCACTCCATACCCTTTCTTGGTGGAATTCTGACCCGTGGAGGGTTTTTTAATTATATTGTGGCCTCGGTACAAAATTGTGTACCGGGGCCACCACACTACGCAGTCAAGAAAGATAGATGCGTATCATAGATAATGTACATTCAGTGTTGTGGGGCAAATCGAAAAATATTCAAAATGCACTGTCATTATCAAAAACAAGAGGTTTTGACACGCTGAAACTCCAACATGTATATGATGGAGAGGATGGAGGAGCAGCCGTATGTGCAGTGTAATGCAGACCTGTTGAAGGTTTTCTATATATTATATTGTGGTGGCCAGTGGCCAGTCCTCTACGCAGTCCAGATACTATTTTTGGGTGTAATTCAGACCTGTTGAAGGTTTTCTATATAATTTTTATTGTGGTGCCCAGTGCCCACTACTCTACGCAGTCCAGATACTATTTTTGGGTGTAATGCAGACCTGTTGAAGGTTTTCTATATATTATATTGTGGTGGCCAGTGGCCAGTCCTCTACGCAGTCCAGATACTATTTTTGGGTGTAATGTAGACCTGTTGAAGGTTTTCTCTATATTTTTTATTGTGGTGCCCAGTGCCCACTACTCTACGCAGTCCAGATACTATTTTTGGGTGTAATGCAGACCTGTTGAAGGTTTTCTATATATTATATTGTGGTGGCCAGTGGCCAGTCCTCTACGCAGTCCAGATACTATTTTTGGGTGTAATTCAGACCTGTTGAAGGTTTTCTATATATTTTTTATTGTGGTGCCCAGTGCCCACTACTCTACGCAGTCCAGATACTATTTTTGGGTGTAATGCAGACCTGTTGAAGGTTTTCTATATATTATATTGTGGTGGCCAGTGGCCAGTCCTCTACGCAGTCCAGTTACTATTTTTGGGTGTAATTCAGACCAGTTGATGGGTTTTTAATTATATTGTGGGGAACACTCCTCTACGCAGTCCAGAAAGATACCTCGTTGCAACGTTTTGTACTAAAAAAAAAAAAATATTGTGAGGTGTTAGGTGTTCAGAATAGCCTTTAAATTAGTGGAAATTATTGTTATTGAATGTTATTGAGGTTAATAATAGCGTAGGAGTGAAAATAAGCACAAAAACTTGATTTTTACACTTTTTAGTTTTTTTTCAAAAAAAAATCCGAATCCAAAACCTTAAATCCGAACCAAAACCTTTCGGCAGGTGTTTTGCGAAACAAATCCGAACCCAAAACATCGAGAAAATCCGGATCCAAAACACAAAACACGAGACCTCAAAAGTCGCCGGTGCACATCCCTAATTTTTATATCACCCTTTTGTTTTATCACTGTTTGGACAGCAGGTGGCGCTCCACCACCACTTAATAGGCAAACATGCTAGACATTTCTTATATAGATTTAAGTGGTAAAATCCTTTTACAGTGTCTGCTATTGTAAGTCACTGAAATGACCATTCATTGTATTAATTATTTTAGGTTTAATGACTTTAAATTAAAATTGGAACTTTACATATGTATTTGTGAATGTGATTTGTGAAGTAAAATACCATATAGGGACAATAAGAAAGGTTGATAAACAATGTGGGATTTTATTGGTGTATCCCAATGAGTGGCATTTGTCCAAGACAAACAAAAGGAAACGTTCATATTTGATCAACTTGATTTCTGTGGATACAGGTTTTTGGGCTACACCAATATTCCTGAGAATATAACTTTTATTAGTTAGGAACTAGTCCTGTCTATTGAGCAGAACCAAGCTGAGGCAGAGGTTACAGCTGCCTGTTTTTGTAGCTGTGTCCTCTATACATAATAGCACATAACTGTGCAATGACACCCCCAAATGTTAGGAACATCAGCTGTCTGAACACTCTCCATTCTCTTACACACACTCGCTAAGCATGCTCTCCTCTCTTATATTCCCACTGCTGAACCACTAACTAGCTGAGCGCTCTCCACTCCCGACCCACCCACCCACTGCTGAGACTGCTAACTAGCTGAGCGCTCTCCATTCTCTTAATCCCCCACTGCAGAGATTGCTAACTAACTGATCAGTCTCTACTCTCATACATACAACCCACTGCTGAGAGAGGACTAACTAGCTGAGCACTCTCCACTCTCTTACAGACACACTATTAAAGATATTTGATCACTTACCAATAATCATTGTCTATGTGATTTGTGTGGTTCCAACTCACAAAGCGGTTTATTAGCAAAGCAAAAGAATAACAATTAAATAAATAAGTACAGCCGATACATACGCCACGCTGTGCTGGATCCAGCTTACAGTCATTCAATGCTGAAGTCTGTGGTCAAAGAGACTGCAAACTGATTCCAGAGAGCAATATAGATACATTTGGTGTTACAGTAAATACAATACAGATGACTTGGCAGGTTTCCATAGGTTCAGGCTCCAGGACAGTCCAGTATAGTGTAGTTCATAGGTCAGTTCAAACAACACCCTCCAAGGGTGGGGGGACAGCTCTCAGATGAGATGCATACTAATCTTCACGCCGAAAGCTAGTTCAAACTGGTCTATTAACATTATACACACAATACCATTCTGATCACTAATTCCCTATATTCCATAACTAGCATACACGAGGTGCGATCTTATAGCTGATGGAACCGGATCACTAAGGATAAATAGGGGATTATAATGACACCAAACATGATATGTTTCCTGTAACCTGAACTTTAGATCTCACTAAAGTGCATATAACATTATAATATTTAACTATAAACTCAATAACATCTGTTCATAAACGACTGTGGGTTGGAACTATTGTAAAATGAACTATGTACGAGTGAATGTGTAAGTGTAAGTGTATGTGTGCATTATTTATCGTGCGATCGCGTCACGACACGTGGCGCACTGATTGCAATCGCACGGTAAAACAATATTACTCAATATACTTTCTTTCATCCAATTATTCGACTTTGACACATACCACTGCTGAGACTGCTTATTAACTGAGTGCTCTCCATCCTCTTACATACACCCCTCTGCTGAGCAGGCTAACTGACCGAGCATGCTCTCCTCTCCTACATACAGCCCACTGCTGAGACTGCTAACTAGCTGAGCACTCTCCACTCTCTTACACACACACTGCTGGGCAGGCTAACTGGCTGAGCATGCTCTCCTCTCTTACATACCCAGGGCCTCCATTCCCCCGTGAGGGCCCCACCCTATGATCCAAGCTGCCCGCAAGTGATCCGAGCTGCCAGCGACCCCCCCACCCCCCCGGCACTTACCTCCTTCTCCGGCCTCTGTACGCTCTTTACTGAGGAGATCTCGTGAGAGTGAGACTCACGAGATCTCCTCAGTAAGGAGACTACAGCGCGCCAGAGAAGGGCCGCAGTTAAAGTGCTCAGCAGCACTGATCGCGCCGGGGGCGCCCCCGCCCCCGACCGATCAATACTGCTGCTGAGCACTTTCAAGGGCCCCCTGGATGCCATAGGCCCCTGGACTGTAGCCCAGTTAGCCCTATGGTTAATCCAGCCCTGTACATACCCCCACTGCTGAGACTACTAACTAGCTGATCACTCTCCATTCTCTTATATACACCCCACTGCTGATACTGCTAACTGGCTGAGCACTCTCTCCTCTCTTATATACACCTCACTGCTGAGACTGCTAACTGGCTGAGCATGCTCTCCTCTCTTACATACCCCCACTGCTGAGACTACTAACTAACTGATCACTCTCCATTCTCTTATATACACCCCAATGCTGAGACTAATAACTAACTGATCACTCTCCCTTCTCTTACATACAGCCCACTGCTGAGACTGCTAACTAGCTGAACGCTCTCCTTTCTCTTACACACACACTACTGAGACTGCTAACTAGCTGAACGCTCTCCTTTCTCTTACACACACACTGCTGAGCAGGTGAATTGGCTGAGCATGCTCTTCTCTCTTACATACCCCCCACTGCTGAGAGAACTAACTAACTGAGTGTTCTCTACTCTCTTGCATACACCCCACTGCTTAGTAGACTAATGAGCTGGGCGGTCTCCCCTCTCTTACAAACACCCCACTGCTGAGACTACTATCTAGCAGTGCGCTCTCTCCTCTCTTATGCACCAGTACTGCTGAGAGGATTAACTCACTCAGCACCATTAAATAATGATTAGCATTGATATTGCCTTGAATGTGAAAGTTTGATGTAGGATTGTTTAGTTTGTCCCATTACTTTTGGTCCCTTAAAAAGTGGGAGGCACATATAGAAACCGTTGTAATTCCTACACCATTCACCTGATTTGGATGTACATATCCTCAAAGTAAAGCTGAAAGTCTGCAGTTACAGCACATCTTGTTAGTTTCATTTCAAATCCATTGTGGTGGTGTATAGAGCCCAAAATATGAGAATTGTGTCGATGTCCCAATATTTATGAACTTGACTGTAAATCCTTCACTGTTGGAAATTAGACCTCAAGGCTGTAGACCTTTTTAGTTTGATTCCATATGTGCAATTGACCATTTGTAGCAAACATGATGGAGAATGATTCATTAGACCATATCACCTTCCTCCACTGCTCACTAGCCTATTGCCTGTGCTCTTTGCAGAACAGTACTCATAAAAGTGCATTATCAGGTTTGGTGAGCGGTTTATATACTACACCATGACCATGATATCATGCTCTGCGGTGTTCTTGTTGGACTGACTTGGTGAAACTGGCGTCTTGCACCACAGGTTAACATTTTCAGTAAATAGATCTGCAGTTTCTTTCCCGTTTTGCCTTGCACTTTGAATGAATGCTTGCATATCACAACCCTGGAGTATGAGATGCAATCCACTGTTGTCCTCGGCTGATAAGGTTGTTTTCTCAGAGTTTCATTCTGACATCGCTTTGTACACTATTGTTCATGGAACATTAGAAAGTTGAGCTGTTTTGGCCACTAAAGCTCCTGTCCAACGCACTCCAACCAAAACCCCTATTTCAAAGTCACTGAGGTCTCATTCTGCTGTCATGCTAGCCATAATTATAGGCAACTGGGGCAGCCTAGCATTTTTATATATAACTAAGACCATGCTAGGATGTTATTTGCCTCATTAATGCACAAGTTGCACCGTTGTTTGCAGTATATGCTTAGTTTCCCTCATCTACCCAGGTGTATAAGTTTTATGTGTTTTCATGTTGTGCCATAAAATAATCGTCTATCTTTGACTTTTTATCTCAATACAATTCCAATTTAAACATTCAGCAATATTGATCTGTGAGGTGAACTTTGTTACTGTAATGTTTCATGAGAAGAAATGTGTTGCAACACTAACCATACCACTTTATAGTATCCCGCAGAGCAATGTCTGTTCTTCGGAAGAATAAACACCTCTTATAAACAGAATTTTATCTTTTTATTTACCTCTATGACAGACACGCTGTATGGCAGCAATTTGCAAAATATTTCAAATGTAGTTTGTATACTTAGTTGACACATTGGTTGATAAGTTGGTCAGAGGTTTATATGTGACCAGGTACCAAAGTACAAACTGAGTTAAAAGAAAAAACTCTAAATAAATATTCAAAAAGTAGTTGAAACAAGCTGAGGATCATTTATTGGTTGAGGCATATGCACTCTGAACATAAATAGAAAAAATACAGATACTTGATATTGATCTTGCTCGTGTTAGTAGGAAATAATGAAGTCCCATTACCCTACACCAATATAATAATATAAGGAAGTGCCATATACACAAGAGAAAATAGTATTTTCACAGGGTTATTATTTATTGCAAAATTCACATTTTCAATATAAAATGTAACTTAATACAAGCAAAGACACAAATACTAAATACAAATGAAATACAAACATCTGTTGTTTTTCCCTTTAAAATTCCAATGGGAAGCATTTTTCCTGCAGTGTCTATGAAAATGTCGATTTAGTAACGCAAATCAATGACATACAAAAACTATATACGTACAAATGGGTGCAAATTTATGGTGTGCATGTTCAGTATGGAAAAAAAGATATACATCCAACTCTACAGCCCCACTGTAGATTATATAGAAAATGCAAAGACATACAGTACATTTATGGATACTTCAAAACACAATTTAACATAAAGTATATTTGAAAAACAAGTTGTGAAATTCACACAAACAGGTAGTTGTAGTGATGTACCAATACTATTGCAGAGATCACAGCGACCCTTAATTCTCAAGGGACACCCGTATTCCACTCAATATATCCCCTTTCAAATGCCAAAATGTTGCCTTGTAAAAGCCTATAGCGAAACGCGCGTTGGTGTTCGCTGGGCTCGCTGCTAATGTCAAATTAATTTGTGAATAATATCTGGCTCCTCAATTATAGGGTTTAATAGATCGATCCTAGATTTGATCCAATTAGGTATGGTCACGGTTGGCAAAAATGGAAATAGATCCCTAGGCTCTGCTGAACATGGCTAGGCCCACCCACGGGCGCGGAGTCTAACAGTGAGTGAATGAACAGCAGAACGATGTGGAGGAGCCAGGTGATGCAGGAGGTAACACTAGTACCAGCAGGTAAGTGGTAGAGACACAGGAACATTGGTAACATATACTGATGGTCACTGAGGAAAAAGCAACATAGGAGAATAGTGGACAACAGTGTTAGGAACCCCCACAGCCAGCAACAGAAAACCCGGAGTCTGCTCAGAAGTCTGGTTTTCGCTGGAGCCCCTAGTGGTGGGGACAGACTTGGCCGCAGACAGCTGAGGGTCGTGAATTGTGCGCAGACTGGGGAGAACCCAGTGATAGAGGATAGGAGAAATAGCAGAGTGAGGTCCAGGCAAGAGTCGAGGCCGGCAGCAGACAGAATATCCAGTACACAAACAGGGGTAAGGGGTCACAGGCAAATCAGCAGCGTAGAAGTCCAGGCAAGAAGGTCAAAAGGGCACAGGCAAACAAACAAAGTCAGGAGTCAGGCAAAAAGGTCGGCAACAAGAATCTATCCAAAGGTAACAGCAACCAGGGACACAGCAGGCTAGTCAGCAGCAAAGCAGGAACTATAACCGGCAGGGGAGGATTGCCCCTCCCTGCCTTAAATACTAGCCCTGGCCAATAGGAAAGTCTGAGGCACAGGAGGAAAATCATGGCCAGCTGATATTCCTCTAATTTGCGCACGCGCCCGGCTGCCCTGGATGCCGGGGCGTGGCACTACATTTCAGGAGCGTCCCGGCCGTTGCCTTAGCAATGTTTGGGGTAAGGCAGAAGTGACGTCCCGGTCATCATGACGACGGCTGGGACGCCAGGAAGCAGAGGGGAGCGAGTCGCGGCGGCTCTGGTCACCGCCGCGGCTCGTAACAAACAGCTGATGAATCACAGAAGTAGTAGTTGCTCGGCAAGATAGCGGTGAGAGAACCGAAGCTGTCACAATGGTGTACTCAGGAGTTGGTAATAGAGATACTGGAGCAGCGGGAGTTCAACACAGGCTACGAGCTGTGAGCAGACTGAAGTAGCAGATGTAACTTGAGACAGCAGCTGATGAATCACTGTCGTAGTAGCGGCTCTGAGAGGTAGCGATGTAAGAACCGAGGCTGTCATGATGAAGTACTCTGGAGATGGTAATAGAGATACTGGAGCAGCGATAGTTCAACACAGGCCACAAACAGAGAGCAGACTGGTTTAGTGGAGGTAACTCGGGACAACAGCTGATAAGTCACAGACGTAGTAGCGGCTCTGAGAGGTAGCGATGAGAGAACCGAGACTGTCACGATGAAGTACTCTGGAGATGGTATAGAAGTCCTGGAGCAGCGATAGTCCAACACTGGCCATGAGCTGAGAGCAGACTGAAGTAGCGGAGGTAACTCGGAACAACAGCTGATGAGTCACAGGTGTAGTAGCGGCTCTGAGTGGTAGCGATGAGAGAACCGAGACTGTCACGATGAAGTACTCTGGAGATGGTAATAGAGATACTGGCGCAGCGATAGTTCAACACAGGCCACGAACTGAGAGCAGACTGGAGTGAACGCAATCCACAAGGAACAGGAACCAGAACCACAGGCTACAGGAAGTGAGCTTGAAGAACAGGCATCAGACAGGTGAATCCAGGAGGTTTAAATAGTGCTCCAATAACACTTAGCCAATGAGAAAGACAGAGGAGGTCCTGAAGTGCAACAGAGCTTGCAGATCTGACAGTAGATGAATGAATGGTGTGAGCCTGACGCTGAAACATGCCAGTTTCACGATCAATGAGATGTACGTAAAGAGACAGGTACCCGTTTGAGGGACCGGAGCGTGACAGGTATCCAACTAAGGGAGACTATCAGACAATGAAAGGTTCATAACCTAACTAACTAACGATTCTGAATGCAAACCTCCGGGATCAGAGGGGGAGGTGGTACTTGGCTACATTTGTATTTACTAAATAGCAGTGTATAAAAATCCTCCATACTCTAGGTTAATGAGTGTGGTTATTTCCTTCAGTAAATCAGTGTAGGAATTATCTGCAGATATAACAAAAATTGATCAGTCAGCATCACTATTAAATAAGACTGACTTACAATGGGGGAATCTATGCTGCAGATGATAGAGAATTTGGATAGCTACTACTAGTATAAAATATCCAGATTGACATACAACTTTCGGGTATTTTTTAACCCCTTAAATGTTACTTGTATGTTGATACTTACCTATAAAATTCAAGACGAGCCAGATCTAAGGCTGAAGATGCCAATTGAATATTAATCTTAGAAATTTTATTGATATTTAACTCATGAATGATATTTCAATCTAACATGTGGTGAATCAGCAGTTTATTACATCTATATGGGCATTTATACAGCGAGACAGCAGGGCAGATCTGCTACCTGTTATAACAGTATATATATTCTCATCAAAATTTTAAATTTCCTCTTTTTTAATATTTCGCTATAATTATTTTAAAATTAACTAATAAAAATGTATATTTTATATTTGAATCAGCAAGCATTAAGGAATAAAGAGTGCCCTTTAAAACACATTTTCCTTTTTCTTCTTTCTATACCGTTTTTCTGAAATGCCAAAATGTTCCTGCATTGCAGTTTTTACTTATTGCTCCGCAATGCACTCTTCCACCTTCTGTTGCCATAATCCCCGTTGTCACCACTGCTCATTTTAGCTTATAAATGAGCAAATCCTGCCGGGTGTATTAATGGTTCTAAGCAACCAATGTACTTATTGGTTATAATGCAGCAAACTATTCCCCTTCTGTGAGCTCCACAATCCAATTAGAGCTCACAGAAGCGCTTGTATTGCAAATGAGCACATAGATTGTATGGATCTAGAACTATGCAGGAACGTTTTATCTAATAAGTAGAATGAGTACAATGGACAGGAGGAGTGATAGGTGGAAGAGAAAGTATAGGTTGTCGGGGGAGAGGGGAACCTAGATTTTGCAATGAGGACATATGACTCGTTACTAGTATAGTAGATTAGTATAAAAGAGCTTTAAAAAAATATTTATCTTAAATTATGTCTAAGTATTAAGATTAAACATACTTTTGTATCCCCAGCACAAAGTGAAAGAGAAGAAACAGCTATATAAAAACATTCCCCCACCACTACTAGTGGAATCCTATGTAGCAGACATTGGCACTGCAACGGTTACTTTCAACTTCCAATGTTAGTTATTATTATAGTAGACATGACTCTGCTCCTCTATTTGCATGCAGCCTGGCTGTGTATAGTCAACAGCTGGTGGCATATTCACTGGAAACAAAGATAAGGAAAGTATGTAAGGATCGCAGAGATCTGTATATAAAATAGATATACACTTTGGGTGTTTTCCTTTATCGCAGATATACCTCTCCTACTAAGTTCCAATGTTTAACACCAGATAATAGCTCTGGTCACAGGGAGAAATGAGCCAACTAAAATTGGATTATAATTTAATAACTGGATTAAAACACAATAAACAGTAATCTTTAATTTAACAAGGATGGCTGGGATTTTGAAGCAAATACAGCACCTGGGTTTTTATTTATTCATTCAGGGTAAAAAAAAAATATTACAATTATGGAAAAGAAAATATAAAATATTAGATAATCTCTGAAGTTATACATAAACAGTCAAATAGGTTGGACAACATTTTCAATGAAATGCATACATGTGACATGATTTTTTGGCTATAGTTATATATATATATATATATATATATATATATATATATATATATATATATATATATGTATATTGTTACCTCTGTGGGGGTCCTCCTGCACTCTCCACACAGTTTGGGCCTGCTCCGCTAGCTCAGAAATCGGAGCTGGCTTCTCCTCAATGACGGCCTCCTCAAGATTCAAGGCTGGCTCTTCCTCTTCTTCTTCCTCCTCTGTGGCTGCTTACTTGGGCTTTGGGGCTGTCTCTTTCCACTCCTCCACTGCAGTCACCTGTTCTAGAATCGGGCCTGCCCCATCCTCTGTGGCCAGCTCCTCTGGAGTCAGACTGCCTCCTCCCCCCTCCTGTTCTTTGACTTGCTGTTCTGTAAAATATAATAAATGAACATTTAAGTGTTTTGTGTCATATGTGTTGTTGTTTAATAAATAAGATTACAGCCTTACAGGACTAAGTGGCTTGGCGGACGTGGTGTGTCTCTTGTAGTTATCTCAGCCAAGTGGTTCTTTCCTGGGAGCTGCCATCACCATGACGTTTTGCCCCTGCCAAACATAGACCACGCTGGGGTAGAGCTACAGTGTGAAAAACGCTCAGAGATACATGAAGCGGAGATTGACAATCTAAAGCAAGCAGGTTTTGTTTTGGGCCACTCTGCGCTACAAAAGGGACAATTCACTGATGGGTAACAATAAGGACTTTTTGCCACATTTGACTCCGGGTCGCACCGCCAATGCTGCTTCAAGACTGGTCTCGATTGAGCAACTTGGTCACTCAGTCGCCCTGAATTCCAGACCCATACAACAGAGATCTGATGGAATCATGAGGCATTTCTAGCTTCCTTCCTAAAAGAATTGGTGGAACCAATGAAAGAAGAGTTCACCTGCCGGTATCTTTCCACTGCCCTGGAGGGACTCATCGCCATGTGCATTCTGGAAAGTCAGGATCAGAAGAAAGAGATGGCTACTCACTATTTCCCTGACTGACCAGCCACAGATATTCAGTGCCTTGCCATCTGAAAGCTTTGAGGAGCTTATGCAGCTCGTGAGACCATCATTGCAAATGAACATGAGAACTCACCCCCTAAAGATGGGTAGATCTCTATATTTTGGGCACTATGGTCACTGATAAAAGTGTGTTCAGCATTAAGAATATCCTAACCATGGGGAAATGGAGTTGCTCACTGGAATAGGAGGCAAATCAAGTGAATATTGATGCCACTTTTCCTCTAGTTTTCTCTCTTTAATTCCAGCTATTCAGTGCCCTCTCCTGGGGGGTTTGCTCTGTTGACACTGAGGACTTCTTGGATTTTGGAGCAATGGAGAATTTTATAGACTTGGGCTTTGCCCCAGAAGTGAAACTATCTCTCGTTCCTAAAATCAGGCCAAAGCCATAGAAGCTGTGGATGGATAATCAATAACACCAATTTGATTGATCCATTGTCGAAGTCAGCAAATTGGATAAAGTCATTTCAATTAAAGTCTAGCAAACTTGGTTGTCTTTGTCTGAAAAGATGCGTACGGTACGCATCGACGTACAAGGGCACGCTACGGCGTGAAAGGGCGTACGCATCCACTACACGTGGCAGCAACAGTAATTGGTCTTTTACCATACATTCGCACAAACACGCATACTTATAAAATAGTACACATTATTGGTAGTTGCAACACATAGTCAGTTATGTCGAAATATAGTAGTATTTATATGTTATATCAGAGTTACATGCATATTAGTGAAATACACAGAACGGGTTAAAGGAATAACATCATGAGTGGTATCATAATGAACCTTGTTACATATCCTACTGTTTGGTGCGCTCTGCGAGGGAATCGCAGAGTGCATACGCAAGTTATGAATGATAGGGAATTATGAACTACTTAAGACTAAGGAATTCTGGCGGGAAGAGCAGAGCATACCCCCTGCAGAGATGACCCCCCTCCTTTGGATTCCTTAGGATGAACCAGCCAATGATTGACGACCCCTTGGACATTCCTGAGACCCGGACCAATAGATGCAAGCCATACCATCTTCATTGTATTACTGTATTTGATTGTGTATAAAAGCAGCAGCTTGTGATCCAGAGTGCAGACTTCTTGTCCCCAGACTTCAGGATTGAATGACTGCACTGGATCCAGAGCGCCTGCGATAAGTAACGGCTGTATTTACTATTACTTCGCTTGAGCATATTTTTTTCACTTATTGCGAATAAATCTTTGTGCGTTGGAAACACAAATCGAGGTTCGACAATCGTTATTGGTTAGCGACGATACGCACATAACAATTGGGGGCTCGTGAGCTTTGGAGGTTTCGTTGCCGATGATACGCAAGACCAACGGATTTCGGTTCCTCAACAAAGGGTGGAGACGCGTCATAAACGGGTAAGAACGCATGGTGTTCAAAACCTGAATTTTACTCTGTGTTGTGAAACCGAATGTCCGTTTTGCATTATCTAGGGCACGCTAACTAGAACCTAGGGACAAAAGAGAAAACTGTTTCTTTTTTCTGTCATTGTGCGTTTTAACTGTATTGCATTGTTTAGCGTATGTGTACTTCCTGCTGTGCGTACGCGAACTTCCGGTAAACTTGCCACGTGGTTAAACAATCGTTTTGATAGTTATTATACATGCATAGTATAATTACTTGTGAAAGCCTCTGAGACATTATTACTATTGTTGGGAACTTTTGATTTTCTGCGCAGAAAAGGTGTATAGTGTGTGATATTGTAATGTAGATACACTGTTTTATTGTTGAGGTGCTCAGTTGCTGTCTGACGAGGCGGATTGCCCAACTGAAGGACGGTATACAGGGCAGGTATACCGAATGCGAAAACTGGGTTTTCGCAAAGCGCTACCAATAGATCACAAGGTTTGCTAATAATTAGTATTGGTAGGCAGTGCGATCCGGTCGCACCGTTAGTGCGAATTGGTGAAGCAGCTAGGAGGAATTATACTGGAAAGGCAGGTTGATTGTATCGACTTTGCGCTCCCAGCGATAATAAACTCAGCAGATTTTGTGGTTTAGCCAGGGTATTGAGGAGCTGATAGCCCTTGGGGCCCACAGTGATATTTCTGTATTAGGGAAAAGCGAGTGAACGCGGCTAAAGGAAATACGTTCACCGAGGATTATAGATCTCTAGCGGTGAGTATAGCAACAGAGTTGAAATTATTAGGTGGAAAGAACAGAGCATTGCGGTGTGTCTGTATTTCACATTTGGCCGGAAGGAACAGAGCATTGCGGTGTGTCTGTGTTCCGGGTAGAAGGTATATTGTTCAACATGGGTGCTAAGCATACGCTAGAGATGGTCAGTGTACTGCCTAAGGAAGGCCCTATTGGTTCAGCGAGGTTTCTCATGTGTAAGAAATATGGTGCATATGCAACTGTGTATTGTGACACGTGGGTCGGGATGACCAAAGCTTGTGATAGGCCTTTCCCAACAATAGGGAGTTTTAATGCAGAGGTACTGAATACTGTAAAAGATAAAATATGGTTGATCAAGTCAACGAAAAAGAGAAATAGACATAATGATTGTTTAAAATTGTGGCAAATGGAAGGTAACACGTGGCAGAGCAGCGAATACAAACCGGAAATAGGCGTGGCGAAAAGCGCGCGCAAGGCGGATGTAACCATTGAGAAGCGTGGCGAACTCAGCGCAAGCGCGCCCCCGCCACCTTATGTGGCGGGAGGGGTAAGTACAGCCGTTGTTAAAACTGAAAATAGAAAAATTACTAAGTTGTACCCTGTTTTAAATCAGTTTCAATCAAGTGTATCTGAAAACGAAGATGAACCCACTGTGATTTCGGCCATTGCCCATGCCGTTAATGTACTAGAGGCTCAGCGCAAGTATGAGAAAATGGCTGAGATAGGTGAGAGTAGCGTGATCACTAGGAGTGAAAGTGTTCTAAATCTAGGGCCTGTAAATCCTGTAGTGTCCCCTGAAGTTAGTGTACCAGAGGGTGTGTTCCCGGTCCGCACAATATCAGTTCCCAATGGGAAACCGGATAAGGATGGTGTAGTTCCTTTAAGAAATGTTACAATGCATTGTCCCTGGACTAGATCAGAATTACGTTCCATTATGACTGAATTCCCAGATCCTAGAAAAGAGTTAGCTAAATGTCAGAAATTTGTTAAAGACTTAGGGAATGCTCATGAACCAACCAGTAAGGATTGGCGGGTAGTGTTGAGGGCGTGTCTTCCTCCCAATACTAACATACAAAAATTTATTGGAGATTGTTTGTTGGAGGAAGATGACACCCTGACTGATGAGATTAACCAACGGAATATAGAACAAATTGTCAAACACTTAGCCATCTGTTTTCCAGTAGTAGTAAATTGGAGTAAGATTTTCACCATTAAACAAAAGGATAGTGAAACTGCCTCAGATTACTTTGCTAGAGCTATAACAGCGATTGCACGATTTACTGGGATATCCAACATAAGTGAGGACCCACATCACAGAGAGGTAGCTGTAGGGGTACTGATGGATGGCCTTAGGGAAAATTTAAAGACGAGAGTACAAACCACATTACCTAATTGGAGAGGCGTCACGGTAGACTTCCTTAGGGAGTCTGCTGTGGAGCATGACAAGAACCTTTTTAGAAAAAGGGAAGAGAAAAGTGATAGGTTAATGACGGTAAGTATACAGGCTCTAGAAGGGGTGCATACACGACCACCAGCATACAACCCATATAACAGGAAACCTAAAGTGATCAGGTGTTTCAACTGTAACGAGGAAGGACATTACAGGAGAGATTGTAATAAAGAAAGACTCAATACACATAGGGGTGGGTCACATAGATATCCTCCAAGAAAGGATTCACATAGACTAGAAGACTCACATCTACCCGCGCATATTACGGCAGCAAATGCTGCGCGGGAAATCAATAGTCAGCGCTAGGGGTCAGGTCATACCTGTAGTCTACAGCCAGTGAGGTTAACTGAGAGTCAGAGTGAAGAACCAACAATGATAGTTGACATAGCTGGCAGGAAACAAACTTTTCTTGTAGATACAGGGGCGGCCCGATCTGTGATAACCTCTCCTTTCAATCTACAGGTGACCAGCAAAACTATTCCAGCTATGGGGGTGACGGGAAAAGTGTTACATTATCCTCTAACTAAACCCGCCGAAGTTACTATCGGGCCTCTGCATACTAAGCATTCGTTTCTCTTGGCTGCAACGGCTCCTACTAACTTGCTAGGGAGAGACTTGTTATGTAAAATGGGATGTGTCATATACTGTACTTCAGATGGTGTGTTCCTAGATATACCCGAGAGGGTTGCACATGAGGTACAGGACATATTGGACACCCCTCCAAGGTTAATGTTACACTCTCCTGTTATAGAACAAAGTCCATCTCAAGTAAAGGGGATGTTGCTGGAAATACCAGGTTCCCTATGGACCAGAGATGGACAGGACACTGGACTGATGGCAAACGTAGCCCCTGTCATGGTCAATCTAAAAAGTGGTAGGATAGCTCCAAAAATCCCACAGTATCCATTAAAACCGGAGGTGGAACTAGGGGTATATCCTGTTATTGAGAGGCTGTTACAACAAGGGATTTTAATTCGTACAGCCAGTACAGCAAATAGCCCCATTTTCCCTGTGAAGAAGAGTGGGGGGAGGGGCTATAGATTAGTCCAGGACTTAAGGGGAATTAACAAAGTTGTTGAGAGCCAATTCCCCGTAGTGCCGAATCCAGCTGTCATCCTCATGCAGATTCCACCGTCTGCCAGTCATTTTACTGTCATTGATCTATGTTCTGCTTTCTTTTCAGTCCCTCTTCACCCTGACTGCCAATACCTTTTTGCATTCTCCTACAGGGGAGTGCAATACACATGGACCAGACTACCCCAGGGGTTCATTGACAGCCCCAGTATTTTCTCCCAAGCCTTACATGACTGTTTGCAATCCTTTCAACCCCACAATGGGTCTGTTCTAATTCAATATGTGGACGATTTGTTGTTGTGCTCTGATTCTTTTATGTCATGTTTACATGATACTAAATTGTTGTTGCTTCATCTTTCACAAACAGGGCACAAGGTGGCAAAGGATAAATTACAGCCATGTCAGACTAAGGTCAAATACTTAGGACACTGCCTCACTAAGGGGCTAAGACACCTGACAACCGACAGAATTGAGGCCATACAACACATGACCCTGCCGCAGAGCCAGAAGCAGATTCGTACTTTCTTGGGGATGTGTGGATACTGTAGGTCCTGGATCCCAGGTTTTTCTATTCTGGCATTACCATTGCAGGAGCTAGTCTCTTCCTCAAAACCAGAACGTGTCGTACACACAGAAGAGTCGGAGCAAGCGTTCTTTAATCTTAAAGATAGTCTGACAAAAGCACCTGCATTGGGAATACCTGATTATGAAAAGCCTTTTGAGCTATTTTGTACAGAAGCTGATGGCTGTGCAGCAGGTGTCCTCACACAGAAACATGGTGACGCTAGCAGACCGGTAGCATACTACAGTGCACAATTAGACAATGTGGCAAGGTCACTCCCAACATGTCTTAGAAGTGTAGCAGCAACGGCCCTTCTAGTAAGTAAGAGTGAGGATGTAGTATTAGGACATAATTCAACCATCTATACACCCCATGCTGTATCAGCTCTGTTAAATTCAGCCCAAACCAGACATGTTTCTTCAGCTAGATTCACAAAGTGGGAACTAGCCCTGATGGCCCCCTCAAACATCACCATCAAACGATGTAGCACCCTAAATCCAGCTACATACCTTCCGTATGTGTCTCAAGAGACACAAAGGGTGGGAGGTGAGGAGACCCTGGTTGATGATGAGTTAGGCAAGAATACTGACACGCATGACTGTATGGAACACCTGAATCAGACCTTTACTGCAAGGCCCGACATACGTGACACCCCCTTAGAAAATGTAGATTTTACGTTTTATACAGACGGAAGTTGCCATAGACAGACAGAGACAGGAGAGCTATGTACTGGTTACGCTGTTGTAGACGATCAGGATGTGGTAGAAGCTGAACCCCTTGGTCCACCTCACTCAGCCCAGGTGGCGGAACTAGTAGCACTAAGGAGAGCGTGTGAATTGGCAGAGGGTAAATCAGCCAACATATATACTGACTCTAGGTACGCCTTCGGGGTAGTGCATGATTTTGGGGCCCTTTGGCGTCTTAGAAACTTTACGACAGCAGCAGGTACACCAGTGGCACACTCACAACACATAAAAGGACTTCTGACAGCGATACAGTTACCCAGAACAGTAGCCGTCATAAAGTGCAAAGCCCATACCTTTGAAGAAGACCCAGTGTCATTGGGCAACAACAGGGCAGACGAAGCTGCTAAATGGGCAGCAGGGCAACCTATGACTGTATCGACCGAGACTATGATGGTTTTTCAGACATTAGACACGCAGAAATTAATTGAAATGCAAGATTTGTGTTCCCTGCAGGAGAAGGCGGTCTGGAAGGCGAAGGGATGTGGTCAAGAGTCCTCAGGACTCTGGAGGGATGGACAAGGTAAGCCTGTAGCTCCCCGAACATACTATCCAAGCCTGGCTGAAGCAGCACACGGCCTGACTCACCTGGGTAAAGAAGGTATGTGCAAAGTGGTGAGAGCATACTGGTGTGCTCCCGGATTTTCCTCTCAAGCTGGTAAGAAAGCAATGTCATGTCTTACTTGTTTGAGGAAAAATGTTGGGAAAACTGTTCCAACTGAGCCATCCCACATCCCTCCTACAGACGGACCTTTTCAGGTAATACAAATTGACTATATCCAACTACCACCGTGCAGGAATCTAAAGTATGTGTTAGTGTGTATTGATTTGTTTTCCGGTTGGGTAGAAGCATATCCGGCAGCCACTAATACTGCTGTGTTCACTGCAAAGAAAATTGTACAAGACTTTGTGTGTAGGTTCGGTATCCCTAGAATCATTGAAAGTGATAGGGGTACCCATTTTACTGGTGATGTCTTCCAAAATATGTGTAAACTCATGGGAATCAGTAGCAGACTTCACACCCCTTACCGACCACAAGCCAGTGGTAAGGTGGAGAGAGTAAACGGTACTATCAAGAACAAACTAGGTAAGATAATGGCTGAAACTGGGTTGGCATGGCCTGAGGCTTTGCCGTTGGTCCTCCACAGCATTCGAACCACTCCTAGACCTCCTCTTAATCTGTCCCCCTTTGAGATACTGTTCGGACGACAACCTCATTTGATCGTGAGTCCACAAGACGACTTAAAGTGTAATAATGAAGTGACTGTACAATATCTTATAAGAATGAGTAGACAGCTGAAACAACAACAACAAAAACTAAAAATGCTGTCACCTGGTATGCCAGAGACGAACTGTCATGATGTTGAACCTGGAGACTATGTTATGATCCGCAATTTCTTACGTTCAGGTTGTTTAACAGACCGTTGGGAAGGCCCGTACCAAGTGCTGCTGACCAGTACTACATCACTGAAGGTTGCAGAGAGAGACACTTGGGTCCATTCCACCCACTGCAGGAGAGTCCATAATCCGGAGAAAGTGCAAGACAAGGCTCAGACCGACGACATAGAGCTGTCACTTGTGAGCCTGTTCCGGGAGACCTAAAGCCTGCAGCTGAGACACCTGAACCAGAGACGTTGCCTCAGAACTATCTTTACAGCGATGGAGTGGCGGTTTTTGTTTTTCTTTTGTTCCAGGATTTTCCTTGTTTTTACTTTTTCTAGGACATTCTATTTTTGTGAAGGAGGATGGAGGACGGAGGAGAGTTCTGGGAGTGATACGGATGAAATAGAGGCCGAAGAAAAGTTAATAGGATATCCTGAGCAGCCCATTATCAAACTTGGTCCAGGGGTTATGAAAAGGTCTGCTAGCTCAGGAACTCGGAGGCAGTGTGAGGGGCTATTGTCTGATGAGTATTGTATCTGCAAGTTCTGCAACTCCCTAGTTGACGAGAGATGCATCCAACGATGCCAGTCCCCCAGTACTCTGAATATAGGCGGGCATCCTTTGGAGGATTATCACTCCCTGGTGGGTAAGGTGCTAAACCAAACTGAGTGTTGGGTGTGCTCTCACGTGCCTCAAGGGCAGCATAACATAGGACTAGTGCCATTCCCGCTAAACATATCCGAAGTACTCGAATTAAGGGGTGGGAGGCCCATAGAAGGGAGGTACAATAACACTAGGTCCCCTAGTCTGACGCTTCGACAATACTCCATAGGCAGATCGTTGCTGTGCCTAAACATATCTCATGCAAAGCGCCTGGAGAATTGGGAGGCTGACCTATCAGATCAGACAATGGCTCGCCACACTCATTTTAGAGAGAGACTCACAAGGTCACTACTAGGCAGGAATGCTGATGGAAGTCACAAGTTAGGGCGTATAACCAAACATAAGAAGGTATCTATTGGAAAAGTCTCTACAGATAAATGTGAAAATATCATTAATGCCGACACGTGTCTAGAGCAGATGGAGACACTAGGCATGGGTAGTTTTATCAAAACTCTATGTGATATAATTCATGGGCATACTGTTCCTTATGTTCTCCCTGATGATGTGTATTTTGTTTGTGGGAGGAAAGCTTATTCCTGGGTGACTCCGAGTTCCAAGGGCTTGTGTTTCTTAGCTAAACTGGTTCCTGAAATCATGACTATTACTCATGAAGAAATGGTAGATATTCACAAGACTACATCACCACCATACATACACACACAGTATGAACACCGTGGCAAGAGAAATATGATTCCTGGTGAGGAACCCATAGCTACAAAATTGATTAGTGAAACTGCTGGTTTCCAAGTTATGGTTGCTCTAGATCTCACCAGGACCGCTCGGGGAACATTAAACTTTAAATATATCCAAGACCTAGCTAAATTAATAGATAATATCACCGAGATGTATGATGACACTTTCAGGTATACTGGAAGGGAGCTACAAGCGTACAAGAAGGAGTTGGTGCAACATAGACTGGTACTAAATTATCTCACCTCTATTACTGGTGGGTACTGTGTGACACTGGCCACCCAGTTCGGTGTCAAATGTTGCACGTACATTACTAATAATACGGAAGACCCTAAAGAGGTTATAGACCGGAAGATGGATGAAATTTTGCAGCTGAAATGGGAATTTCGAAAGAGCCATAATTCTTCGTTATATGAGGTCGGGGAAAAGGTGGCGGGTTGGTTCTCATGGTTGAACCCAGCAAAATGGTTCTCCGGTCTGGGGGAGTGGGTACAGGAAATGGTTGCTAGTGTAGGTAAGCTCCTTCTCCTTATACTGGGTGTCACCTTAGCAATTGGTTTAGTTGTCAAATGTGTTCCTACTGTGTTGAAGTGTGGAAAACGGTCTCATGGGAGTAACACTGAGAAAGAGACTGAAAGGGTGGTACCAGATACCGAGATCATGGTCTGTGAAGAAGTATTATATAATCCTGAACTTGAAACGGTGATTGGGTGATAGTTTATTACACTATCAAAGGGTGGAACTGTCGAAGTCAGCAAATTGGATAAAGTCATTTCAATTAAAGTCTAGCAAACTTGGTTGTCTTTGTCTGAAAAGATGCGTACGGTACGCATCGACGTACAAGGGCACGCTACGGCGTGAAAGGGCGTACGCATCCACTACACGTGGCAGCAACAGTAATTGGTCTTTTACCATACATTCGCACAAACACGCATACTTATAAAATAGTACACATTATTGGTAGTTGCAACACATAGTCAGTTATGTCGAAATATAGTAGTATTTATATGTTATATCAGAGTTACATGCATATTAGTGAAATACACAGAACGGGTTAAAGGAATAACATCATGAGTGGTATCATAATGAACCTTGTTACATATCCTACTGTTTGGTGCGCTCTGCGAGGGAATCGCAGAGTGCATACGCAAGTTATGAATGATAGGGAATTATGAACTACTTAAGACTAAGGAATTCTGGCGGGAAGAGCAGAGCATACCCCCTGCAGAGATGACCCCCTCCTTTGGATTCCTTAGGATGAACCAGCCAATGATTGACGACCCCTTGGACATTCCTGAGACCCGGACCAATAGATGCAAGCCATACCATCTTCATTGTATTACTGTATTTGATTGTGTATAAAAGCAGCAGCTTGTGATCCAGAGTGCAGACTTCTTGTCCCCAGACTTCAGGATTGAATGACTGCACTGGATCCAGAGCGCCTGCGATAAGTAACGGCTGTATTTACTATTACTTCGCTTGAGCATATTTTTTTCACTTATTGCGAATAAATCTTTGTGCGTTGGAAACACAAATCGAGGTTCGACAATCGTTATTGGTTAGCGACGATACGCACATAACACCATTTATAGACTTGGGCTTTGCCTCAGATGTGAAACTATTTCTGGTTCCTAAAATCAGGCCAAAGCCATAGAAGCTGTGGATGGATAACCCATAACCCCAATTTGGTTGACCCATAAGGTGCTGATGTGTGTTGGTTGGTTGTGGTCAACAGGAGCTGATCTTGTTCAGCGCAATCCACACCCCCAAGTGCCCAATCATCCTGAGTTATCCCTGGTTATACATTCACAACCCAGTGATCAATTGGAGGACCAAATAGATAAAAGGGTGGCACTGCTCATGCCAGAACACTTGCCTACAACCATCAAGAATAGCAACAGTATGTGCAGCTACCTATGGTGAGGAGACTGGATCAAAGGGCCTGCCCATGGAGTACCAAGATATTTTCAGGGTCTTTCAACAAAGTGCATGCAGAGGCACTCCCATACCCCACAGAGAATGATAATACCTGATCAGCCTGCTGTCTGACACCATGCCTCCGTGGGGCAGGAAATATCTGCTGTCTAAACCTTAAACAAGGGTCATGACCACCTATATAGAGGAGAACCAAGGGCATGGAGTCATCACGGAATCCAGATTCCTTGACGCTGCAGGTTTCTTCTTCGTAGTGAAGAAGGATGGTCCCCTAAAACCCTGCATCAATGATCCTGGGCTTAATGCAATAACAATAAAACAAATTGTATCCACTCCCACTGATCTGAGAGCTCTTCAAGAGACTCTGTGAGGCCATGGTCTTCACCAAACTGGACCTGTAAGGAGCCCACTACTTGATCCGTATTCAAGAGGGAGACAAATGGAAGATGGCATTCAGCACTATGGATGGACACTACAAATACTGGGTCATGCCTTTCAGCCTGTGTAATGCCAAAGAAGTCTTCCAAACCTATGTGAATTCCCTCTTTAGCGACCTACTGGATACATAAGTTCTCTTTTACCTGGATTATTTAATATCTTCTTTAGCATGCTCAATGAACATCACAACCATGTGGCAGAAGTACTGCAAAGGCTACTGGACAATCAATTATTTGCCAAAATGGAGAAGAACCAGTTCAGTGTCAGCTTCTTTGGACACATCATCTCAGCAAAAAGCATAATAATGATATTCAGAGAGCCGGTACTCAGAGGGTTCGAGGAACATCCAGAGGCTCTTGGGGTTCAACAACTACTATAGACATTTTTATCTGAAAGAGTAGTTATCCCTATCACAGCATAGACCAAACAAATGACTCCAAAGGACACATGAACTTCCCAGGGACAACAGGTTTTTGACACCTTAAAAAAGTTCTTCACATCAGCACCCATTCTCCAGCATCCGAATCCCAGAATGGCCTATACCCTTCAGTGGATATATCAGAGAGTGGAGCGGGAGCCGTGCTCTCCTAGACTGACAACAACGATGTCTTCCACTCCTGCTCTTTCTTTTATTAAAGGTTCACCTCTGTCTAGGTCAACTATGATGTGGGAAACTGTGAGCAGCTGGCCATCATCCTGGTTCTTACCTAGTAGAGGCACAATTATACCTACAATCCATATAAAGACACATGTTTATAACTATAGTTTTATTTTGGATCATTAAAGATAAAAATGGGGCATAAATATTTTTATTTTAGAACAATAACTCTTAAGTTTTGAAAAGCATTCATGTCATAATGCTAATTTGCATCCACTCCAGTCCCTAATCTATCAACAGTAAATGCTCCAACAAAGCCTGAATAAGGGCTTTTAATTGCCTATGTAATCATGATCTGATACATTTGAGATGATAATGATGTACAGTAGCCACTTATTAAAAATAATATGTGTTAAGCTTTACAGTGATGTTTTTTCATTGAAAGATGCAACATTTTTTTATAAACTAACTACAAGCTCTTTGATGTATTCTACTTATCCTGTTATCATCATCATCAACATATATTTAAATAGCGCCAGCAGATTCCGTAGCGATTTTTAATTATGAGGAATTAAAGGTTGGGAGTTAATTATAACTGCAAATTGGGAAGCAAATTCCTTAGGTCCCCAAATGGAAACCAAGAAATCAGTGCAAAACAAAGATCGAATCCTAATTGATATTAATAATTTATTTTATTCAATTAAAGATGTTTAGTGGTCTATGGTCTATTTGTGAGCCTTCGCATTTGTCTGTATGTTAACTATAATTTCTTTCGATGATAAGAAATTATTTAACATACCTATTTCACAAATTTGTGCAGCGAAGAGTCTGTAGTACAGTGATCACAATTGCTATCACTTTACTTCCAGGTTCTGACCTGGTCTTTGTACTGAGCATGTGCGGAATGCTTTTGAAATCTAACATCTTTGTTTAGTGTGGTATGACTATATTGCTTCTTTTGTGAGTAGGCTCCATCAAGCTTCTCTAGGGGGACCATCTCGCAAATTGCTTGCGAGATGGTCCCCCTAGAGAATTTAGGATGTCCACAACAATGAGATCAAAGTCTCTCAGGATTATTAACTCTTCTTTAAATGCTATTTTAGCCATATCCTCCAGTACAGCTATGCACAATTCCTCTTCCTGTCCTGTAAGTCTGTAGAACACTGCAGTATGGAAAATAACTCTTTCTTAAGTTTTTAGGGTTACCGAAAGTGATTTTTCAGCAATACTTTGTGTCTCCCCCTTTCCTTTAGGATGTAAGCTCTCATGAGCAAGGTCCTCTTTCCTTCTGTGCTCCTTCTACTATTCCATCACCCTCTGTACCTCTTGGCCTGCTTCGCTAGCCCTGTTTTCCCTGTCTTAAGCTTTGGCCTTATTCTCGCTGATTTCTTCCATCCCTTTCACTATCTGTCTCAGATATAATGCTGATTTACTTTACCCTGTCACCTGTGTTTGTATACATTTTTGTATCATGTTGTGTCTTGGTTCTGTTTTCTGTATATGTAATATACGGCGCTGCGGACCCTTTGTGGCGCCTTATAAGTCAAAGATAATAATAATAAAGTAAAATTTATACTTTCTTTCATACAACTTGCTACTCCAAATGCTATTCTTCCTACTCTGTTCTCCCTAAATAAAGTGTATCTGGATATAGCTGTGTACCAGTCATGATTTTCATTGCACCATGACATGTAATAGCCACAATATCCAAATCATCCCTTATCATTATTGTACTTAGTTCTGAGATCTTATGACCCAAGCTGGGAACATTCCTGCACATGGCTCTAAGAAGTAGTTGTACACCCAGGCTTATATCTCATTTGAGACTAAGCGCTCTATTTATCAGAGAAAATCCCTAGATGTGGCTAAAACGAGTGTTTTCACTGGATTTAGGGATTTATCCTAAGTATCAAAGCCCCTGGCTGGTGAAGACCATTACTAGTGGTAGCTGCTGCCAGGGGCCTCTGGCAATGCTCCCCCATGCACGGCATGAGAAGTGTATTTATTATGGACAGCAGCAGTACTAGTACCACCGCTGTCCTCTGATTGCTAATGCCGTCTCAGGGTGGAGTTAGCCGGGTCACTGAAGGAAACAATCATGTATTTTTTTTTTGTTCTAATAAAAATAAAGTTACTTGTTAGAAATCTTATTTTGATTTTTTTAATGTAATCTGGAATTGGTAGCTAAGGTCCGGGCTCCAAGTTCCAGTTAACAAGCTGGCATACTGGCTGACACATGTGCTGAATGACACTGCACTGGCCTGGTGATCAGTAAGACTCCTCCTTCCACTGACGGACAGTGCCACGGTGTGTTCAGAGTCTTCAGAGTGGAGGGGTCTTGTTAAATACAGCCCTAAATGTAATCATTCTAACTACATATTTGCCTATCTGTCATATAAACACTATCGCAGGATATATGCAAAATAAGTTGAGACGGGTGAACAGATGGGAGGATTTTAGGTGTGAGATGGGTGATATTAAAAAATATAGAATAGGTGATTAAAGTTCTAATTTCTAAGATTCACCTTTTAGTTATTCCCTATTGTGATACGGGGAAAGAAATCTAATGTTTGTTGTGATTGCTTTTCAAAATGTGGTCATGAGTCACTATGTACATAGGGGGTTCCTTTGGCAACCAATAGTCTGTAGCTGTTAAACAGGAAAAACAAGCCAGACAGAAATAATAATATAAATTTAACATTAAGAAGTTAGAAAGAGTTGAAGATTCAAACTGTTCATCTCTACTAAAATATTGATTAATATAAAAATGTTTTATTGTGTTACTCTAGTGACATAATTAGGTGACATTTCTAGTCTTACTGATTAGATTACTCCAGTTTTGGACACCTATTGCTGAATCACACCAAGGGGTAAATGTATCAAGTTGAGAGTTTTCCGGCAGGTTTGAAAAACCAATCAGATTCTAGATATCATTTATTTAATACATTCTACATAATGATAGCTAGAATCTGATTGGTTGCTATTGGCAACATCTCCACTTTTCAAACCCGCTGAAAAACTCTCAGCTTGATGCATTTACCCAGAGGCGGATTGGGAACTTAAAGTGGCCCTGGAAAAAATGTATTATAGTGGCCTAATGTGGGCGGGACCAAATCAACTGCAGGTGGGGCCAACAAAAAAGTGTGCAGTATTTAGAACTACTGGAATTTGATTGTAGTAACATTTAGGAAAACCTAGATGTGATGACTTAAGACACAGTGGGTAATTTCTAAAGCAATGCAGGGAAAGATAACAGAGGGCAGGGATTAGCCCGAGGTAACATAACGCTGAGGGGGCAGGTAAAAAGGAAGTACCAGTATAGCAAGAGTTAACTCCACTGGGTGGCAGGGCTCAGCCAATCAATAGGGACGTAGGGGGCAGGATTACAGGAATGTAGTGGGGGAAGCAGGATAAGGTCCAGGACCAGCAGTCAGCTTCCCCCTTCATTGTCTGGAGAGTTTTCGGAGAGCTCGCTGTCCTACTGTCCTGGTGAGTACACATTGTAGCAAACTGTTTTATCCTGCATTTTACTTGACTTACTGATTGTTGCTTTCCTTGCTTATCCTCTCTCTCTCCTGCTTTTCCTGACTGTATCCTTCTATTTTACCTCTCCTCTGTTTTCTTCGTCCCTCTTTGGTACTTTCCCTATTTTTCCCCTTTTTCTTTTTGATTGCCTTTTCTCTTCTTCCCTTTTCCTTATATTCATCCGCAACCCTCCCCCCCTTCGCCATACTAAGTCTCCCCCCTTTCCATCATGTTCATGGCCAAAAGACTCTGTGTGCCCCCCACGCCTATTGGAGGCTGCTGCCCCGCCTGCTGCCAACCCCAGGCGGCGAGTCCAGGTCCAGGACTCGCCGCTGTGTGATTGTACCGTCCCCCTCGCAGGCCGGGGGTCTAAGGGGGAAGGGGGTCTGCCGCGACCATCGCGGCAATAAGCGCGTCTGCGCATGCGTGTCGCCGCGCTCGTGCACATGCAGAATGGGATGTCGGCGGCCATTTCGGATTCGGCCACTCTCCCTGCCACTGCCACCAATGTATTAATGGCCAGTAAAAATCCACCCTCACCCCAGCGCTAGTCTGCCGGTGGGCCTGGGGGGGGGGATCGCTGCAGGCTCTGCTGTTATAGTTGCCAACAGTAGGGCAGGGCAACATGCGCAGTCAGACGCGTGTGGGTGCCGGCGGCCATTTTAGTTGCGGGAGCGCCCGCAATTTCGGCACAGGGCAGTCCCGCTGCCACCAATGATTCAGGGGCGCTTATTATTACCCCCCCCCCCCCAGAGCACCAGTCAGTTAACAGGGCTGGGGGGGTGATGCAGTTTTTAAGCTGACCTCCATTATCATTCCCCTGCCCCTTCCTAACCCCCCTCTCTTAGGGTTCCTGTTATGTTTGCATAGGGCTACATGTTAGGCACCCTCCAAGTGCTGTTTCCCAGGTACCGAAAGCCCTGCTAACCCTCACCCTTCCTCCTATATTTCGAGCTAACCCAGGCCATTTATCACCCCACCCCCATACATCAGCAGTTTTCCATAACTGGGGATACCTCTCCCTCCCTGCAGCGGCATTTTGCCGGCCACCTTCCCACGCCCCTCATGTTCAGCTCTTCCAACCTCTTTATGGGAGTTTTGACAATTGTTTGGAGCAGGGTGCGTGACAGATACGCACGGGCCGGTTTGTATATATGTTTGCCATTACCAACAAGGCTAAGGACGATTTGGCAGCAGCAATGTCACGCTCTGGCGTGGGTAAGGAGGTTTATGGGAGTTTTGCCAATTGTTTGGAGGGTTTCCTGGTGTCTGCAGCCTGTTATTCGGGGAGTAGGCCGGAGGAGCACATGAACATTGTAAAACGCATTCTCTTGATACAGGGGATGTATACCCGCTCCAGAGGTAACATGTGGTGACGTTATGATGAGGCATTTCACAGGAAACAAGATGATTTATTAATGATGGATTTGGTGTAAGGTTATGGCAACTCCCAAACAGTTTGGCCCAGCCCTTTCAAGGGAGATGTGTTACATATAACGAGAGTCATTGTGACAGAGGAGTGGCCTGTACGGGGACGGGGCATCAAAAGGTGGCCCATTACCTGAATGATTTCTTGTTCATTGGGCCAAGTGGGGCCACGGTGTGTCAGGAATTTTTGTTTTCCGCTCAGTCAAGGTTAGAATTATGGGAGTTCCTGTGGCGGCGGACAAATGGGAAGGTCCATCAGAGAGATTGTCATACCTGGGTAGTGGAATTGACACTAGAGCAGGGTGCTATAGGTTGCCCAGGGAGAGAGTGGCTAAGTCGAAGGGTGTCATTGTCTCGTTGCAGGGCAAGAGTAAGGCTCAGTTAAAGCACGTTCCATCCTTGCTTGGTCTACTTAACTTTGCTTGTCGCGTTATCCTCATGGGTAGGGTTTTTTGGCAGGAAGTTGGAGAAAGCTACAGTTGGGTACAAAAGCTTGTCATCTGGTTAGGATATCCTAGGAGATTAGGGACGATCTGGTCATGTGGCGTTTGTTTTGGTAAACTACAATGGGGTTTGTGGATGTTGCCTGCCGCCAATAATGTGAAGCTGCATTTGTTTACGGATGCGGCTGGCTCATATGGGTTTGAGGCTTACCTGGACGGAGAGTAGCGTGCGGCCGAGTGGCCCCCTTCGTGGCGTCAAGAAGGTTTCATGAGGAATGTCTGGTTTCTGGAGTTGTTCCCAATTCTTGTAGAATACAGTTTTCGGTTGTGATAATTTGGGGGTAGTGCATGCTATTCGTCCGCTAGCCCCTGGGGCTAACATGATTGGTGTTTTATGCCCTAGCTTTGTCTGGCAGATTATAAGGCGGTATAGTGGACCTTGTAAAATATATGATAGCAAAGGGTACCTCGTAGAAATATCAGTTGGCTTGGCAGTCCTGGGGAGGGTCTTGTTCATCAAGGGAGACAGAAAGTAAGCCTGATCAGCAGCAAATACTGTTTTTATGTGGCATTGTTTTCATGTGGGTAAATCGAAGCCCTATTTGGTGTCAGCTTTGGCAGGTATTTACTTCTTTCTGCAGTGCACGGTGGTCAGGATGTTGCCAAGCAGGTTTTGGCATTAGGGGTTGGGCTAGAATTCCTCCTGCGGTGGAAGTCAGACGTAGGCCCATTGACAGAGATTGTTGGCCGGTCTTGTGAACATCATCCCGGCGGTAGCTAGCAATGCTTTTGAGGCTGCTTTGATTAGGTTTTCATTTGCTATGGCCTTTTTTTGGAACATTCAGAATAAGTGAATTGGTGGCGCCCTCCAGACTGGCGATCGGGTCAGGGTTATGTCGCAAGAATGTTGTGGTAAGAGCGTTGGCATGTTCGTGTAAAATACATAGATCAAAGACAGATCCCCTGGGGAGAGGGCGGTGGGTTACCTTGTATAGCAGCAGGGACAGTGTATTTTGTCCAATTGAGCTTGCTAGGTTGTATTCGGACATGGCCCCCCCCTCCCCTGGTGGTAATTGGCTTAGACACCGAGATGGGTACCCCCTTGCAAGGTACTAGGGTTCAGCTGTCTTTAAGTAGTGCGCTGCGAAGGTTGGCTTGAATACCGCAGGTTATGGGACTCATTCCTTCAGAATAGTAGCAGCTACAGTGGCGGCTGAAGTAAGCGATTCAGAACAGTCTGTTATGGCGTTGGGTAGGTGGAAGTCAAAGTGTTTTCGGAAATATGTTCGTCCACCTATTGAACTTTAGCGTATCGCTGCTATTTCGGGAGGTTGACCCATGACATAGGTTGCTTATCTTGTTGAAAGTAGGCGCGGAGGGTTTCGCCATTTTCTTTTCTCCGGGGGCTGATTGGCTGTTGGCACCCCGGGGTTTCTGGTTTTACCTCCGCATGGGTCACCCTATCTTGCACAAACAGTGGTGTGCCTTTCCGCTATTTATTTGGTGTGTATTACGTCTCTTGTTGACGCGCATCTCAATCCACCTCGCAGGTTCTCGTCAGGATGGGCAAGGTATTTTGCTGATTGGCCATTCATTCGTATTTTGGGCAGGAAAAGTGACCACGCTCATAATCCGGACTCTTACAGCATGTTGCAAGCACTTAGCAGCAAGCACCTATATTAAGTTGTTTTTAAATGTGTTTCATAAAACCTATGAGTCGGACGGAACCCTTTCCTTGTCTTTGGGATTGTCCCATTGTTCATCACTTCTGGCTGAAAGTCAAAACTCATGCACAATCATATTTAATTAATTATGATACATTTACACCAGAGTGGGCAGTGTTAGGGGTCTTTCCAAAAGAACAGAGAATAACTAAAAGGGGACAGAAACTCCTACTGGTAACAGAGGCAAATGCAGGATTTGCAGAGGGGGGTTTCCACACCATGCTGCCAGTGGGCATGACCAGCATGCCTGGGGGCGTGGCTATAATTTTAGAGATTGCTTGGCTGCTCTCCAACTCTCTCTATCCCCATAATTTACAAGGGCAATGCTGCGTGCACTACTGTTAGGTGCATGCAGCTCTCTCTTTTCGAGCAGAGCCATTTGAAGCGGGGGCAGTGTCCAGCCACCTCAATTATACAGTGCCACAGGCTTAGAGGGGGTTTCAAGGCACTAGGAAACCCCCCTCGGTTTGCCTATGGGCAATACGTGCAGCAGCAAAAAAGATGATCAGCCACCCTTCACTTCCTTTATATAAGAAAAACTGTTTTACATTTTCGGCGTGGACCAGGTGGAGACCATGTTTGAAAAGGAAAAATACGCAGAACATTTCTTTGTATGAGTATGGCTGCATTATATTGAGACCCTCCCTGTCCATACACAATCTCAGATCCAAAACTGTCTCACAAAACACAACCTAATATGACCTTAGAAATGCACTTATTTCACCCCATGGGTAGACCTCATGTCTTATACCTTTTACTTTTTGTTTGACTTTGAATTTCTACTGTTTGAGAAATATTTTATGATTCAGATTTTATAATATGTTTGTTCTGTATATCAATATTGTTGAGTTCAGAGTGATGAGTAACCTACATTTTTTCATTTTTATTGTAATTTCACAAATATTGAAATTCACAAACATGATGTATTAAGCTTCAATAAAAAATATAAAAAAAAAAAAAAAGAGTTGAAATCACATTTTTGTATGTCTGTGCCAAACTAGGCATGCTCATTCAGTTAGTCCCCTTTAAGCAAGGAACATTCGATCTGCCAAATCCCTCCATGGAGTACACGTAATGCAGTTGACCTTTTCAGATGATCATTCTGAAAGGAATCTTGCTAAACTAGAAGGTAAACGTGACCACAACAAGGC
Organism: Mixophyes fleayi; assembly: GCF_038048845.1. NCBI lineage: Eukaryota > Metazoa > Chordata > Amphibia > Anura > Limnodynastidae > Mixophyes > Mixophyes fleayi. The sequence goes on from NC_134402.1 coordinate 62,508,555, forward strand.
AACTGCAATTAGTGCTAACATTGTTCAACATTTGTTATGGTTAGAATGACATCATGTGTGTCTCATTTCTTCTTTTCATACTGCTGTGTACACAAAGCCCTTAGCAGGAAGACATTTCTGAACAGCAATACCTCATTCTTTACAAATATGCATAATTGCTAATCTATGGACATTATTTGAGACTTCTCCCAAATATTAACAACTAGTTAACAAAACTATGATTTGGTAGATTAATTAAGTCATTTATTGGCTAGGGAATCTCCACTGACTATTCTAATTTTGAGTTGACAAATATGATTGTGAGCACGACTAAGGATTTTACATCCACAATTTAAAATTCCATCTGTTAGTTACTGTTATATGGAACGAATCACATTATATATTTGACATTTTAATGTTTGACTGGTAAAATACAGAAAATCTGAATGTGTCAGGTTCTTTTGATGCCCCCTGGCTGGGGTAATGGAGTTAGCAGCCTCTGCAGCTTGGACTCAGGATCCAGGACACGTGCAGTTGGGCTGAGTGGGTTCAGCCACCAAACAGACATCTCTACAGTAATGACAGATGAGTTCAGTGGGTCTTGCAGCTGAATACAGATGGTGGTCCTGTAGATCCCTGAAACCCTTGCTTTGGTGTGATCACACTCCTCAACGCTACTTTCTCGTTTTCCATCAGTTTTCACAGATTTTCTAAGATTTATATTTGTGAAAACATGATGAAAACATAATATGGGATGTAGGGCATTGAGCTGAGCTAATGTGCAGCTATCTCTTACTGCTATCTGCATTCCTCCCCACTCTCTCAAGATCTACCCCAGCTAATCCACATTCATCCACTTTTCTCCCATCACTTGACCACCTACGTTTACATTCTTTCTTTCTCATACCCACTTTCAGCACTTGCACCTACTCAATTTACATTCTTTGTGCGACACACCACATTTCTCTCCAAACTCCTCCTCTCTTTTGAGCTTCCTGTTTATCCTTCCCCATCATTAGTTTCCCTTCACTGATTCCCTCTTTGCTGGTTTGCACCCATGAACTGTTTGCCTCCTGTACCCACACTCTCTGTCTTACAAGCCTCACATTCACAAGTCACCCTCACATGTCCTCTTTCTTCTCATTGCTGCTGGTGGCACCTCACCCAACCCTACCCCACTATTTGCTCACGCTCCTTGTTCCACATCAAACTTCCCATGCGCCTCGTACTTCCAATTCCTACAACCGTATCTACATCTCTATACTACCCTCCCTACCATTTTCCTGTGCAGTTTGGAGCGTGACATCTGTTTGTAAGAAACTCACATCCATCCACGATGATATTCGTTTCAAAATCTCCTATGACACTACATCCCCTTCAGCTTTCTCCTACTGGGTTTTCTCTGCCACACTGCCAGACCAGGAAATATAAAAGGTGGCCAAGTAGTCTTTCTCCATACTCCACATCTTAGTCATTCTCCGAGAACCCTCCCTCTTCCTTTGAAGTGCAATCCAGCTGTCTATTCTCTCCTCTCCACTTTTATGTTGCTGTCATTTATCGACCCTCAGCTCCGGCTTTCCTAATCATCGACAACTTTGCTGCCTGGCTCATTTATTTCTTATACTTTGTCCAACCTGCTCACATACTAGGGGATGTCAACATTCCCATTGACAATCTCACTGTCCCTGTAGTCACAAGACTTCTTTCACTTATATCATGCTTTGGTTTCTCCCAGTGGACCTCATTTCCCACCCACTGAGACACTCGATTGACCTTGTGGTCTCCAGCTTTTACTCCATCTCTAGTTTCTTCATCTTGGCCTTCCCTCTCTTTGACAGCAAACTCCTTTCCTTCAGCTCACCTTATTATATGCCCCCCCGCCCACTAACACAAATCCACAGGTACACAGCGATACCTGAATAGTTTCATCCCACTCCCCATCTTCACTATAACACTATAATAACAACATCCTATAACTGCATGCGTCCTATAACTGTAAGCTTGATAGCTGTTACAAATACACCAGTGTTTTATATGACTGTCTACAGCCGAATGTCTATATCCACGGACTTTGGATGTAATAAAACTTTGTTGACTATGTGCTAAAGAGGGGGACTATCTGATTTTTCTATCTGAGGATAGAGTGACTTCATATGTAAGTTATGAGATATCTTTCAGACTGCTTCATACCATCATAGAGTGGTTTCTACATGGAGGTTCGGTTCTCCTATCAAGACTATACTAACATTATGCACAGTATTTGTCCTCTATAAGAGACATAATTTCATAGGACTTCTTGGTTCCTAGTGTTGACTATTTACTTGTCAATAAAATCTTGAATTATAGTTGTAAAGAAAAGTTGTATTTTTAGTGATTATATATAAACCACCATATTGGAAATGTGTGGTATATGAAGTGTTTTATTTTTTTGTACTATGAATAAATATTTTTAAGATCTATGTACTGTCTTGGATTTCTGAGACATTTTTATAACAATTTTTTAGGAGGTTTTGTAATTCTAACTAGAGGAGAGTAAATGCAACATAGCATCAATATTTAAACTACTATCTTATAACTACGCTGCCTCTTTCTACAACAAGACAACCCTAGATAATGCATCTACAGTCACCACATATACTCTCCAACAATCTAAATCTCTACCATGACACACCAAACTGACTTTCCACCTGCAAAAGTGCTCCTCCATTGCCGAGGACCACTGGAGGAAATCTCACTCCAAAGTTAACTTCACTATAAATGAATCACTTCACTTTACAACACTTCTCTTTCACTTGCCAGGTAAACTACTTAACATATACTTTTCTAATATCCACACAGTGTTCTAACATATACAATATGGGATATACCGAGCGCAGGCTTATTGCTATGCAGCTGTTACCATATATAATATGGGAGACACCGAGCATGGGCTTATTCCTTCCCTGTCATTGCAATTCACGCTGCTTTGTGCTTCATCTTGAACTAAAACCAGTACCAGGGTATATGAAACAGTCTTTGCTGGTTTCAAACACTGTTGATCACCATCTTCTCTGTGTCCTGAAAGTCAATGGAATGAATGGAGTATGCATTCCATTGACCTTCATGACACAGTTCTTTACTGGTTCACTTCCTATCTAACCACTACACTCTCACTATCTGTTGGCCCTTTTTTTGTCCCTCTACATTTTTCAGTTCACATCTCTTGTCTCATTCAACTTCCAGTACAATCTCTACAACCAAATCTTCCATGATCTCTTCCCTTGTGTGTCGTGTATCCAAATGTTTCTCTGCTGTCTCCACATGGATATCCCAATGTTAACTAAAGCTCAACTTATGCAACAAAATAGATTGTCATTTTCCCTCCTCCCAGAGTCACCACTTCCCCTTAGCAACAACAGAAATTTCTCAGTTTCCTAAACCTGCTGGTTTGGTGTCACACGATATTCTGCCCTATTCCTTACATCATGTATCTCTCCCAGTCCTGCCACTTCCACCTTTGAATATTGTCAGAATATACCCTTTTCTCAACTAAGATGCAACCAAAGCTTGTTTCCATTCTCTCATCATCACCCGCATCAACTACTGCAACCTTCCCCTACCTGGCATTGCTCTCACCCACCAATCCGTAATTCAATCTGTCTTCAATGCTGCGGCAACACTGGTCTTCCTTTCATGGTGCTCCAAATCAACTGCACCACTCCCTACACTAGCTCTCTGTGTCCTCAAAAATCCAATTCAAATTACTCACACTCACGTACAAAGCCCTAAACAACATCACCCCTTCATTAATCTCAAATCTCATTTCGAAAAACTCTCCCTCATGCCTTCTTAGATCAATTTCTGAACTACATCAGGGCCATCTTAACAACATTATGGGCCCCCGGGGAAAGCAGTGCACCGGGGCCCCTACATATATATATATATATATATATATATATATATAGAGAGAGAGAGAGAGAGAGAGAGAGATAGATACAGATATAGATATAGATATAGATATATAGAGATAGAAATAGATAGATGTACTTGCTCAGTGACCCTTGAAGTTATTTTTTTTGCAGGTTTTTTTCTTTTGCAGGATTATTTATTCTAATTAAAAGCCCTGCCTATGGAGCCCCCTTGCCCATGGGGCCCCCGGGCACCTGCCCACCGTGTCCAATGGAAAAGATGGCCCTGAACTACATCATATCTGATAATCATTTCTCACTCCCATGTACAAGACTTATTAAAGTTTATCCTATTCCTGGCTATACTACTCACACTAGTACACCCTCACATCTGTCCTATTCTCCACTCTGAGCCACACTCACACCTCTTATTTCAGATGTGACCTTTTCCCATTACATTGTAAGCTCTCTAAACATGCAAGAAAATCGGCAGACAATACCTCCTCAAACCACTTTCGCCCAATTAATGTCTGTAGAAGCGGGCAGTGTGAGAGGAGCCCAAATGGTATTGACCCAGACCTGAACCCCAGAAGCCATCTGCCATGGTGGTGCAGGTAGATGGCAAAGACAGACTTACTCCAGAGTGGAATAGGCCAGTCATCTTAGGACAGATGAAGGCCTCCTTGGTAGAAATTGCCCCAAGTGATGTCGAGAGACTGCAACAAATGCTGTGAAGAAGACAGAATGTCTTCTCTTGCCATGAGTAAGATTTTGGGTATACATGATAGAGCATAAGATCTACACTGGAGAAACACCACCAATCTGAGAACGCTATTATCCCATTTTGCTTATAATAAGCCCCCTCTGCTCTCATCACATTTTGCTTATAATAAGCCCCCCTCTGCTGTTGCCCCAATTTGCTTATAATAAGCCCCCCTGCTCTCACCCCAAATTTGTTTATAAGCGCCCCTTGCTCTCACCCATGTTTCACTTTAACAAGCCCCCCTGTCCTCACCCCCATTACATTGCCACAAGTCCCAGTGCCCACACACACATTACCATAACATACAAGCACACACACACACACTTACCTTGCCGCACTTCCTGCAATGCACACATGGGACGGCACCTGTGCGTGTCCCATGTGACTCCTGGATGGAATAGGCTACGCATGGTGGGGAGAAGAAGGAAGTTGGCCGCTGCTCGGCCGCTGTGGTCTTAAAGCATTGCAGCCCACCAGTGATTTTCCTGGTATCTTGGTGGGCCAGTCCGACGCTGTATACAGGAATAGAAGTACCCCAATGTCAGGAGTCTTTGCCCAGGATATCATCAGATGATGGACTTACCAGAGTAATATAGTTGGTACTATGGTTCTCTGGTAGCAGGGTGACAACGGAACAGGAGAAACAGCAGATGGTGAGAGAATGCTCGAGGAAAGTCTATGACTAGCAGCAACTGGTAATGAGTAGATGAATGTACATGAGGAACCAGATGGACAAGGAAACGTGAGGAAAGTCAGTGGTCTGCGTATAGCAAGTTGTACCACTGCTATAGTGAGGAGGAATGTCCAGGAGTAGCGAGGAGGTAGTGAGAGTCAGCGGTCTGCGTATAGCAAGTTGTACCGCTGTCTATAGTGAAGGAATGGAATCCAGGTGAAGTAGGTAACGGGGAAGTCAGTGGTCTGCATATAGCAAGTTGTACCACTGCTTATGTGAGAGGATACTTGAAACTGGTGTCACGGGGAACAGGAGTCAGTGATCTGCGACAGCAAGCTGTACCACTGCTATATATATGTGAGGAGGGGCACGAGGAGATGAATGTAAAGCAGAGTATACACGGGGCACACAGAACTTGATCCCATGATGATATCCACAATACAACGATAACTGACAAGCACTGCTTGAAGTATACAAAGTCACAATAGCTATCCAGGCAATAGGAAACAAAGTCAATGGTAACAATAGCTTCAGTGGATAGGAGGCTCCGGAGGAGAACACAACTCAATCCAGATGGATATGCAATACAAAAGCAAAGTCAATGGAAAGTATGCACACCGCGGTTCAGGAGAGCAGGCTGTCAGAGAGACGTGCAGGGATACCTGAACGGCTGAAGGCCGGCAGGAGGAGAGACCACTGGAGGGTGGAAGCGGTAATCAGGTTGGTGCAGCGCACGGCAGGTAATCCAGAATCAACAAAGCAATACTCAGGAAGCAGTATTAAGTGGAACTGGAAACATAAAGAACACGGGAGAGTTGAGGCTGTCTGGTATCCAGTAGTAGAGGTGGAGGCAGCGGAGAGAAGGCACGCTGAACACGGGAGAGTAGAGACGGTCTGGAACCCTGTAGTAGTAACGGAGGCAGCGGAGAGCTGACACAATAAACCCAAGAGAGTTAAGACGATCAGGAACTCTGTAGTAGTAACGGAGGCAGCGGATAGCTGACACGATAAACACAGGAGCGTTGAGACGATCAGGAACTCTGTAGTAGTAACGGAGGCAGCGGAAAGCTGACCTGATAAACCCAGGAGAGTTGAGATGATCAGGAACTCTGTAGTAGTAACGGAGGCAGCGGATAGGAATCAGCTGAGTGCAGGCACGATGAACACAGGAGAGTTGAAACGAACAGGAGTCCGTTAGTAATAGCAGATAGGAATCAGCTGAGTGCAGGCACGAGGAACAGAGGAGAGTTGAAGTGGTCTGGAAACCACAATAGCAGTGAACAGGAATCAGCAGGAGCTGAATACATGAGGAACACAGGAACACCTTCAGAGGCTCATGGGGAATGAGACTCCAAGATCAGGCAACCAGGTAATGATCACAGGTGGTTTAAATAGGGAGGGTTGCCTGATCATCCAATCAATTAAAAGCAACAGGTACTGAAGGTTTGATAAGGGCTGCACATGCGCAGACCCTCAGGATGGCGGACGGCCACGGTTCCTGAACACACGGGAAATGGGACTCACAGTCCGGTGAGTGACACCCAATGAGCAAGACACTCATCCGGCCTCCGAGTTTCCACTACATCCCTGCCACAGCTAGCACCTAGGGTCCCGAGACGGATCCCAGAAACCCTATTGCCGTGACACTAAGAACAGGAAGCTGCTTTTGACAAACTAAAAGAGGAGTTGACCACGGCCCCAGCTTTGGCATATGCAGACTTCAAAAAGCCCTTTACGTTCTACATGGATGGCAGACTGAAGTGTCTAGGGACAGTATTGATCCAGATCCAAGAAGGACAGGAGTGAGTGTTTGGTTATTGAGTCAGAGTTTTGGGGAATCCAAGAGGAATCCGGAAAACTGCAGATCCTTCAAGTTGGAACTGCTTGCAGTAGCCTGTGCAGTAACTGAGAAGTTTGCAGAATACTTGATCACTGCAGAGTTTGAGATCATCACCATCAAAAAGCCCCTGGCTTACTTGGGGATAGTGAAGTTAGGAGGGCTGGAGCAGTGATGGATGGCAAGGCTTATGAAATTCCACTACAACATACATTATTGCAAGTGCAAAGCCAGCCGGAATGTAGACTCCCATACTCGATTGCCAATGGGTGCACTAGAGGGGCCGGGAGATGAAGAAATGGAAGGAGTGGAGATTCCTGACCTCACGTGGATTTTGCAACTTGCCCTAACAACTCCCAACCCTTAACTCCATGTGCGCCCTAATTTTACCGAAGTCCATGGAAAACTGGGTTGGGAAATAAGAAGAAGATCCCCATGTGAAGCGCATCAAGCAATGGAAGCAAGAAGGGCACTGGCCCTCGGTGTGAGAACGAAGACATCTCACGGCTGACACTCAGAAGTTATTGCACAGCTTGGACTAATGAGGGAGTGCTCTATCGATGTGCCTATTTAGAAGAGGAATTTTGGCAAGTGTGGCAAGTCGTGGTACCCAATGAGTTAACATGAGATGTGGTGGCGGAGGCCCATGAACATCTGGTGAGCAGGAAAGGCTCATCATTTTATGCTAGGAATGATGGAGATCACCATGGAGGTGTGAGGAGCTTGCCAGAGATGTGGAGCTTCCAAGCCTGGCAACAAACAATCCCCTATTCAGATCATCAAGGTGGGTCGCCCCTTGGAGATCCTCATGATTAACTATGTCTTGTAAGAGTCAAGCCAGTAAGTACACACCAGTACGCTTTGGTGATGACAGACCACTTCACCAAGTTTACCGTGGTCATCCACACGAGAGATCAGACTGCGGAGGCCACTGCTGCTGCCATTGTGGAGTATTTAATCTGGAGATACGAATGCCACGAACTGATCCATTCTGATCAATGGGCTTGTGTTCAGGAACACCTCATGGAGGGACACACCTATGGAATCCAGAAGTCCCGAACTACATCCTATTATTCTCAAGGTAATGGAGTATTAAAGTGATTCAACTGGACCTTTCTTCAATATTGTGAACTGTGGAGGGGGAGAAGAAGAGGCGTTTGCCAGAATTTGTTCAGGAAGTAGTGTGTGGATTTATAACAATTGAGTACACCATACCATCGGCTACTGTCCCTACATTTTGTTGTTCAGGCGGCCTGTATGGGAGACTCAAGATTTGGTGCTCTCCGCCCCAGAAGAGGAGGAAATTTGGAAGCCAAATGGTTGGGTAGATGAACAGAGATGGCAACTGAACATGGCTTGTGACCTGGCTAGGGATCAGATCCAATCCAAAGTCCACCATGGGTAAGAAGTAGTAAGCATGGCTGAACCCCTCTCTGTGGGACAGAAATTGCTTGTGGTGAAAAATCCAGGTAACAAGATAAGTGACAGGTCAGTAGTGATACCCTATGTGGTGCAGACGCAGGTGTCTCCCGATATACTCGTGTATGAGGTGATTCCTAAAGATGGACATGACCAGGTCCAGACCCTGCATCGCACTCTTCTTCTTTCAAATAATTGTGGTTGTTCTTGTCTTCCCCCTAGACTGAAGCGGTATGGGAGAGATCATTGCTGAAGGTGAGGTGTGGATGGCGGGTGAACAGACTGGGGAAAAGTAAGTTCCATTACAAATATGCAAACAAATGTTAAATAAGAGTCATTGTGTTCCAGACATGTATTGCTTTTCTATAATGTTTTACTTGAACTTTGTGATGAAGTGTTACTTAGCCTATTAGGGGCACTATTAGGGGCTTCACTTTGCTTCTAACATTTGGCAGTAGCTCATTTGTGAAGTGGAGTCTATGCTACATATCCTTGCAAGTAGGTAATGGACTTTGATGCAAGACATTTGTAGGTTGCGGCCCCTAGACTAACCCTACCAGCCACTAGCCAGTACCTAAAGAGACACAGACATAGTCAGGGACAGGTCAAGGATCAGGAGGGAAGTGTAGTTTCAAAGTCAGAATACAAGTCAAAGGTCAAAATCAAGAGTATGCAGGGTTGGTCTGAAACAGCTAGTAGACCATAGGCAGAAGGAAGGTTAGTAATATGTAGTCAGATTGGCCTATAGCCATACAGGGCATACAAAATAGCTGTTGCTCAACTCTGATGTGTAAGCACATATCCGTTAAAGATGAGAAGAGGGGAAGTGCCTAATCAGGTGCCAGGAGCTGCTGCAGTGATGGCCGTGTGAATATACCCATCAAAAAGGGCACGTTACAAACAAACCATATTAATCCACATATAAAATACCATAACAAAATAGAAAACCTGCTGGAAAATAGCAGATGCACGATTTTCCAGCAATTTGCTCTGACCTACGGTTTATTTTGGCGTCCATGTGAACAAGAGGATAAGTAATCCACGTGCTTCTAATATTTTAAAATTGTTTTACTTGTTTTGATTGTTTGTTTAGAATGCTGCATGAGAAGATTCTAGTAAAGTGCTTGTCTGAACAAACCCTTGCTGTTCAGGGCAGCTACTAACAGATCCATTTGCATTGGGATCACACTGACTAGTATGTACATTTAGGATTAAAAAATTAGAGCAGGAGACCCAGAAATTCTAAAATGACTTGCCTGAACCATTCAATAAAAAGGGATCAGAAAAAGAAGGGATTTGGAAGCACTCCTATCCACATTGAAAGGGTAATTCAATAATTACCACTAAATAGTTACGGGCAAAAAGCCTTTATTGATAAATAGAAAACATATCCATCTAGATGATGGTATATAACCTCATTGGTAAGAAAGTGAAATATTTAAAAACAGATAGAATATAGTGAAAAGAAAATAGAGCAATGTGTATTAAAAATTAGGGATAGTGGAGCCAGGTAATATGAAAATACATTCCTCTAGGTGTCCATATCTGATAATAGGACAGAGTAGAACATCTATAATAACCTGGTATGAGCGCCCCAAATGACTATGGCAAACGCCTATGATGGCCTAGCTAAGGTATGTGTGAAGCGCTCTTGCCAGGGATATCCTAAAGTGTCAGCCCCATGCTAAATGATAATTGATGGGGATTGGCAAAAAACAGGTGAAAAAATATCACAGATCGGTATATGCCATAGGGTTGGTATTAGAAGTCCCTTAATAATAACAACATTGATATAGTACCATCAATGTGAGTGAATTAACTGATATACCGCATGCCATGGATTCCCTAGCCAAATATGCATCAAGCGCTTAGTGAATTCAAAACAAAAGACACACAGTCAGTAGTATCAGAGCGCTAGCGGCACCACCGCTCGCTGGCTCCACTTCCGGGTATGACGTCAATGTTGACGTCAGTTACCCATAACCTCAGCGTACGTTTCACTTTAGAACAAGCTTTATCAAGAGGAGCCGATTGTAGCAGAAAACGGGTCTTTTATCACGGGGACATCCAATCAGATGTCTAGAAAATAACTGACATCTAAAGTAGCCAATGATTGTATCAACATAGAGTAATCCATTGTATCTATACGACAGCTCACGTTATCCAGTCTCAATTAAACAGCAATCTATTATTGATACAACTATATTACTATCGTTAAGCTACAGATAGGATTGGTAAGTTCATATATGATATTATATCATAAAGAAAAATGAATTTCCTGAAGATATAAGAAAATGATAAACTATATATTTATATTAATAAAAATTATTATAGGTCTCAAATGTATAGTGGCCAATTATTGGGAAAAAATCCCAGAATTCTTATAGGCTCTAAAGGTTGAAAAGTTATTAAAAATGATAACATGATAATGAATGAAAGTTATAAGAAAAATTATATATATCAATAAACAGATATATGATCACCATGGATGTTGGATATAATATGTAAGGGATACAAGTAAGTATCAAGGTATAAATACATGAGGATCTTGATGTCAAAAAGGATATTTGTGTATAATAGACACACCACATAAACCATTCATCATAAAATCAGATTCATGGTGTATATATATGAAAGCCCATTATTAGGATAGATCTCAAAATATAACTGGTTCTTAAAAAGCGAATGGATTCATACGGATTAAGGCATAATAATAAATGAAATTTAATCTCGTACCCGGAAATGCGCATACAGTAGTAAACAAATATATAATTATTAGATATGATATGTAGAGGATAGAGGTAAGTATTACAATATCAGTACATGAAAATCACAACATTAAGGAGATGTCAACTAATAAACAAACCCCATCAGCCATATTCTGACCAGATAGAATATAGTACCATATTTGATTTATAGAATTGTATATCATAATCATTCAATGAACATGTGAGGTTATAGATTGAAAAATAGAGGGAAGAGACATATAAAAATATGGTTCTCAAAAAAAGAAAAGAAAAAATTCTATAGATCAATATAATGGTTGCCTAGGGAACCTAAATATCATATTGGTTACCCCAGAAAGCATGCATAATTGGTATATTCATTCAAACCATAGGGTATGAGGGAGTCAAAAAGGAAAATCCATCTGCTTTCTCTCTGAAGTAGTTGTCTATTCATATCCCCTCCCCTTATGCCCAAATGCATCTGTTCTGTTGCAAAGGCTTGTAATCCATGAGCATTGCCACCATGTTCATTCAAGAAATGCCTGGCTACTGAGGTAAGTTGTTTAAATTTATCTCTGTCAGATTTGGCATTCCTTATAGTTCCTACGTGTTCCAGAATGCGTGTTTTCATAATTCTGCTAGTCATACCAATGTAATATTTATTGCACGGACATTTAAGGGCATAGATGACACCCTTGGAGTTGCAATTAAGAAATTTGTCTATTTTATGATTATCTCCGAATTTATCCTTGAAATCCTTAGTTTTAATCATATAGTCACAAGCCTTACAGTTACCACATTTGAAAAATCCTTGGGTAATAAAAGATGTCTTCTTGGTATTACTAAAATGACTATCAACTAGCCTATCTTTTAAGTTCTTAGATCTACGCCAGGTTAGATTAACTTTGTCATCCAAAACTGATTTGAGAGTCTCATTATTCAATAGGATCGGCCAGTGTTTCTGTATTATCTGACGGATATCTCTCCATTCTTGGCAGAAATTGCCAATAAATCGAATCTTGTTGGACTGAGTTTTTGATAGTTTCGGATATAAGAGATGGTCCCAGTCTTTTGTTTTTGCTTCATAAAAAGCTCTTTTTATAATTCGTTTACTATAACCTCTCTCAGATAATCTCTTTTGAAGTTCTTCCGATCTTATTATAAAATCTTTCATATTAGTACAATTACGTCTAATACGCAAGAACTCACCTTTGGGTATATTTTTCACAACTGGTGGATAGTGAGAGCTCGTGTTGTGCAGTATACTGTTTGTAGCAGTTTGTTTTCTATACAAATCCGTTTCTATCCTACCTCCCAGTCCTTTTTTAATTGTGATATCAAGGAAATTAATTCTTTCCAAACTCATCTCATAGGTTAATTTTAGATTATTATCGTTGGTATTAAGTGTTGTAATAAATTCCTCAAAATCTGAGTTGTTTCCGTTCCACAAAATGAAAATGTCGTCTATATAGCTGACCCACATAATGATGTGGTCAGAAAATCTCTTAAAATTGTCATTAAAGACAGTCTCTTTTTCCCATTGCCCTAGATAGAGATTAGCAAACGTTGGTGCGCATGCCGCGCCCATTGCGGTTCCCCGCGTTTGTAGATAGAAACGGTCCTCAAAAACAAAGAAATTTTTGGTTAGAATGAATCTTAACAGTTCAAGTAAAAAATTACTGAATGATAAATCTTGATTATCCTGTAGAAAATATCTCACCGCCTGTATACCTGTATCATGGCCAATGCTAGTATAGAGGCCTTCTACATCACATGCTATCAACCAGGTATCAGAATCAATTGAAATACCATCCAACAATTTTAAAACATCAGTGGTATCCCTTACGTATGAGGGTAGGCAGTTAACATATTTTCTTAAATGTGTATCCAGAAAAACACTAGCCTGTTCAGTCAGACTGCCCATCCCAGATACAATGGGTCTGCCTGGTGGTACCTTTTTATTTTTGTGTATTTTGGGCAGAAGGTATATGGTAGCAGTTTTAGGATTATTAACCTGCAAAAATTCATATTCGCATTTGTTGATAATGTGTGACTCCAAAGCATTCTTAATGATGGTGTTATATATCTTTTGGAAATCATCCAAGGGGTTGGAAAAAAGGCGGCGATAGCAGTTAGTGTCATTTAATTGGCGATACATCTCACGTTTATACATATCAACTGGCCAAATAACAACATTGCCGCCTTTATCCGATGGTTTTATAACCACATCATTCCAAAGTTCCATTTCTTTCAAACATGAGTACTCATCTTTGGTTATATTTTTGTTGGTAAAATGAGGACCACTAGTTTTTAATTTATCAAGATCTTGTGATACAAGTTTTTCAAAAACTGATATTTCTGGGCAAACAATATCCTTAGGAAAAAAGGTAGATTTTTTTCTTGCAAATTGGTCTTTCAGTAGAGGTAGGAGTATGTGCTTCTGGGTTCTGTTCATCCATAAGTTGTTCTAAAATTTGAATTGCTTCCATATCCTCTCTACTGTCAAGACAGGCAATAGGTTCTGTCTCATTATCACTATGATAAGTTGAATCTAATTTGTTTTTGTTGTAGTACAGAGACAGCTTCAATTTCCGGGTAAAAAGATGTAGGTCTTTCTCCCAACAGAAACGCTCAAAGATAGTCGCTGGGGAAAAGGAGAGACCTCGTCGCAAAAGACTCAAATGTGGTTCCATTAAGACCTTATTTGATAAATTAATAATCTGGAGGGATTGGTCACTCATTTGCCCCTCCATTGTCTCTGATTGAATTTGCGATTTTCCTTCCAACCCCAACGACTTCTGTCCCTTAGGTTTCTTCCTACCTCGCCTGATTGCCTTACGCCTGATCCTCCCTCCTTTTCCATTCTGTGAGGATTCTCTAAAAAACGACTTCTATTGGGGAAGAGATCTCTGTCTCTATTTTCAGATCTACTGTTATTAGTTTCATTGTCCGATGTATCCAATTCTGATGAGTCATAACTGTCAGTATGATCTTTTTTACTTCGATTATAAGTTTTTTTATTCCATTTAAAAATGGTACCTTCTGCATAATCCTTACGATCTCGGGCAAATTTGCTCTTTTTTTTATCTATCAAGATTTTTTCAAATTGTTCAAGATCTCCTTTATATTTGGTATAGGTCATTTGAAAATTGGTATCATTCTCAAAGTCCTTAAGTTTTGAGCTGATTAATTCTATCTCTTTTGAATACGTGTCTAAGGTGAGTGTGTCATGTTTGAGAGTTACCTGCATCAGATCTCTAGAGCATTTCAATAAAATGTTCTCCCATTCGGTCTTAAGCTCTAAAGTAGCCAACTGATAAGCAGGATATACTTTTGGTCTAAGGCCTCGTGGTGTTAGTGAATGTTTTAAATAATTCTGTGTGGTGGTTAGATTCCACCATGTCCTACTTTGTTTAAATAGTAAATTTTTTAAAATATCCAAATCCTCATTCCAAGTATTCACATTGTGACTTGTATACTCGGTACCCTTATCAGGAAATATCAAATCAATACTTTCATTCCATTTATCACATCTACTATTGAGATCTGCTTGAAGGTTAAAGCTCGCCATGAGTTGGATTAAGGATACAAAAATTAGCAAACTGATTGTCCCCTGTTGTAATTATTCTGAGATATGTTTAGAAAAAAATATATCAAGTAGAGCTCGTGCTGGACATAAGAAACTGAGAAGAAAACCTCAGTAATAATTGGAAGCTCAAGAAATTGTATAATGTCCTGCACAGAGCTAGGATATACCTCAAAATATATAGAAATCACAGTCTACATAAACGAGGGGGTGCTCCCTACCATAATAGAACATAAAAAGGGATCAGAAAAAGAAGGGATTTGGAAGCACTCCTATCCACATTGAAAAGGTAATTCAATAATTACCACTAAATAGTTACGGGCAAAAAGCCTTTATTGATAAATAGAAAACATATCCATCTAGATGATGGTATATAACCTCATTGTAATATGTAAAATAACTGACATCTAAAGTAGCCAATGATTGTATCAACATAGATTACTCTATGTTGATACAATCATTGGCTACTTTAGATGTCAGTTATTTTCTAGACATCTGATTGGATGTCCCCGTGATAAAAGACCCGTTTTCTGCTACAATCGGCTCCTCTTGATAAAGCTTGTTCTAAAGTGAAACGTACGTTGAGGTTATGGGTAACTGACGTCAACATTGACGTCATACCCGGAAGTGGAGCCAGCGAGCGGTGGTGCCGCTAGCGCTCTGATACTACTGACTGTGTGTCTTTTGTTTTGAATTCACTAAGCGCTTGATGCATATTTGGCTAGGGAATCCATGGCATGCGGTATATCAGTTAATTCACTCACATTGATGGTATTATATCAATGTTGTTATTATTAAGGGACTTCTAATACCAACCCTATGGCATATACCGATCTGTGATATTTTTTCACCTGTTTTTTGCCAATCCCCATCAATTATCATTTAGCATGGGGCTGACACTTTAGGATATCCCTGGCAAGAGCGCTTCACACATACCTTAGCTAGGCCATCATAGGCGTTTGCCATAGTCATTTGGGGCGCTCATACCAGGTTATTATAGATGTTCTACTCTGTCCTATTATCAGATATGGACACCTAGAGGAATGTATTTTCATATTACCTGGCTCCACTATCCCTAATTTTTAATACACATTGCTCTATTTTCTTTTCACTATATTCTATCTGTTTTTAAATATTTCACTTTCTTACCAATGAGGTTATATACCATCATCTAGATGGATATGTTTTCTATTTATCAATAAAGGCTTTTTGCCCGTAACTATTTAGTGGTAATTATTGAATTACCCTTTCAATGTGGATAGGAGTGCTTCCAAATCCCTTCTTTTTCTGATCCCTTTTTATGTTCTATTATGGTAGGGAGCACCCCCTCGTTTATGTAGACTGTGATTTCTATATATTTTGAGGTATATCCTAGCTCTGTGCAGGACATTATACAATTTCTTGAGCTTCCAATTATTACTGAGGTTTTCTTCTCAGTTTCTTATGTCCAGCACGAGCTCTACTTGATATATTTTTTTCTAAACATATCTCAGAATAATTACAACAGGGGACAATCAGTTTGCTAATTTTTGTATCCTTAATCCAACTCATGGCGAGCTTTAACCTTCAAGCAGATCTCAATAGTAGATGTGATAAATGGAATGAAAGTATTGATTTGATATTTCCTGATAAGGGTACCGAGTATACAAGTCACAATGTGAATACTTGGAATGAGGATTTGGATATTTTAAAAAATTTACTATTTAAACAAAGTAGGACATGGTGGAATCTAACCACCACACAGAATTATTTAAAACATTCACTAACACCACGAGGCCTTAGACCAAAAGTATATCCTGCTTATCAGTTGGCTACTTTAGAGCTTAAGACCGAATGGGAGAACATTTTATTGAAATGCTCTAGAGATCTGATGCAGGTAACTCTCAAACATGACACACTCACCTTAGACACGTATTCAAAAGAGATAGAATTAATCAGCTCAAAACTTAAGGACTTTGAGAATGATACCAATTTTCAAATGACCTATACCAAATATAAAGGAGATCTTGAACAATTTGAAAAAATCTTGATAGATAAAAAAAAGAGCAAATTTGCCCGAGATCGTAAGGATTATGCAGAAGGTACCATTTTTAAATGGAATAAAAAAACTTATAATCGAAGTAAAAAAGATCATACTGACAGTTATGACTCATCAGAATTGGATACATCGGACAATGAAACTAATAACAGTAGATCTGAAAATAGAGACAGAGATCTCTTCCCCAATAGAAGTCGCTTTTTTAGAGAATCCTCACAGAATGGAAAAGGAGGGAGGATCAGGCGTAAGGCAATCAGGCGAGGTAGGAAGAAACCTAAGGGACAGAAGTCGTTGGGGTTGGAAGGAAAATCGCAAATTCAATCAGAGACAATGGAGGGGCAAATGAGTGACCAATCCCTCCAGATTATTAATTTATCAAATAAGGTCTTAATGGAACCACATTTGAGTCTTTTGCGACGAGGTCTCTCCTTTTCCCCAGCGACTATCTTTGAGCGTTTCTGTTGGGAGAAAGACCTACATCTTTTTACCCGGAAATTGAAGCTGTCTCTGTACTACAACAAAAACAAATTAGATTCAACTTATCATAGTGATAATGAGACAGAACCTATTGCCTGTCTTGACAGTAGAGAGGATATGGAAGCAATTCAAATTTTAGAACAACTTATGGATGAACAGAACCCAGAAGCACATACTCCTACCTCTACTGAAAGACCAATTTGCAAGAAAAAAATCTACCTTTTTTCCTAAGGATATTGTTTGCCCAGAAATATCAGTTTTTGAAAAACTTGTATCACAAGATCTTGATAAATTAAAAACTAGTGGTCCTCATTTTACCAACAAAAATATAACCAAAGATGAGTACTCATGTTTGAAAGAAATGGAACTTTGGAATGATGTGGTTATAAAACCATCGGATAAAGACGGCAATGTTGTTATTTGGCCAGTTGATATGTATAAACGTGAGATGTATCGCCAATTAAAGGACACTAACTGCTATCGCCGCCTTTTTTCCAACCCCTTGGATGATTTCCAAAAGATATATAACACCATCATTAAGAATGCTTTGGAGTCACACATTATCAACAAATGCGAATATGAATTTTTGCAGGTTAATAATCCTAAAACTGCTACCATATACCTTCTGCCCAAAATACACAAAAATAATAAGGTACCACCAGGCAGACCCATTGTATCTGGGATGGGCAGTCTGACTGAACAGGCTAGTGTTTTTCTGGATACACATTTAAGAAAATATGTTAACTGCCTACCCTCATACGTAAGGGATACCACTGATGTTTTAAAATTGTTGGATGGTATTTCAATTGATTCTGATACCTGGTTGATAGCATGTGATGTAGAAGGCCTCTATACTAGCATTGGCCATGATACAGGTATACAGGCGGTGAGATATTTTCTACAGGATAATCAAGATTTATCATTCAGTAATTTTTTACTTGAACTGTTAAGATTCATTCTAACCAAAAATTTCTTTGTTTTTGAGGACCGTTTCTATCTACAAACGCGGGGAACCGCAATGGGCGCGGCATGCGCACCAACGTTTGCTAATCTCTATCTAGGGCAATGGGAAAAAGAAACTGTCTTTAATGACAATTTTAAGAGATTTTCTGACCACATCATTATGTGGGTCCGCTATATAGACAACATTTTCATTTTGTGGAACGGAAACAACTCAGATTTTGAGGAATTTATTACAACACTTAATACCAACGATAATAATCTAAAATTAACCTATGAGATGAGTTTGGAAAGAATTAATTTCCTTGATATCACAATTAAAAAAGGACTGGGAGGTAGGATTGAAACGGATTTGTATAGAAAACAAACTGCTACAAACAGTATACTGCACAACACGAGCTCTCACTATCCACCAGTTGTGAAAAATATACCCAAAGGTGAGTTCTTGCGTATTAGACGTAATTGTACTAATATGCAAGATTTTATAATAAGATCGGAAGAACTTCAAAAGAGATTATCTGAGAGAGGTTATAGTAAACGAATTATAAAAAGAGCTTTTTATGAAGCAAAAACAAAAGACCGGGACCATCTCTTATATCCGAAACTATCAAAAACTCAGTCCAACAAGATTCGATTTATTGGCAATTTCTGCCAAGAATGGAGAGATATCCGTCAGATAATACAGAAACACTGGCCGATCCTATTGAATAATGAGACTCTCAAATCAGTTTTGGATGACAAAGTTAATCTTACCTGGCGTAGATCTAAGAACTTAAAAGATAGGCTAGTTGATAGTCATTTTAGTAATACCAAGAAGACATCTTTTATTACCCAAGGATTTTTCAAATGTGGTAACTGTAAGGCTTGTGACTATATGATTAAAACTAAGGATTTCAAGGATAAATTCGGAGATAATCATAAAATAGACAAATTTCTTAATTGCAACTCCAAGGGTGTCATCTATGCCCTTAAATGTCCGTGCAATAAATATTACATTGGTATGACTAGCAGAATTATGAAAACACGCATTCTGGAACACGTAGGAACTATAAGGAATGCCAAATCTGACAGAGATAAATTCAAACAACTTACCTCAGTAGCCAGGCATTTCCGGAATGAACATGGTGGCAATGCTCATGGATTACAAGCCTTTGCAATAGAACAGATGCATTTGGGCATAAGGGGAGGGGATATGAATAGACAACTACTTCAGAGAGAAAGCAGATGGATTTTCCTTTTTGACTCCCTCATACCCTATGGTTTGAATGAATATACCAATTATGCATGCTTTCTGGGGTAACCAATATGATATTTAGGTTCCCTAGGCAACCATTATATTGATCTATAGAATTTTTTCTTTTCTTTTTTTGAGAACCATATTTTTATATGTCTCTTCCCTCTATTTTTCAATCTATAACCTCACATGTTCATTGAATGATTATGATATACAATTCTATAAATCAAATATGGTACTATATTCTATCTGGTCAGAATATGGCTGATGGGGTTTGTTTATTAGTTGACATCTCCTTAATGTTGTGATTTTCATGTATTGATATTGTAATACTTACCTCTATCCTCTACATATCATATCTAATAATTATATATTTGTTTACTACTGTATGCGCATTTCCGGGTACGAGATTAAATTTCATTTATTATTATGCCTTAATCCGTATGAATCCATTCGCTTTTTAAGAACCAGTTATATTTTGAGATCTATCCTAATAATGGGCTTTCATATATATACACCATGAATCTGATTTTATGATGAATGGTTTATGTGGTGTGTCTATTATACACAAATATCCTTTTTGACATCAAGATCCTCATGTATTTATACCTTGATACTTACTTGTATCCCTTACATATTATATCCAACATCCATGGTGATCATATATCTGTTTATTGATATATATAATTTTTCTTATAACTTTCATTCATTATCATGTTATCATTTTTAATAACTTTTCAACCTTTAGAGCCTATAAGAATTCTGGGATTTTTTCCCAATAATTGGCCACTATACATTTGAGACCTATAATAATTTTTATTAATATAAATATATAGTTTATCATTTTCTTATATCTTCAGGAAATTCATTTTTCTTTATGATATAATATCATATATGAACTTACCAATCCTATCTGTAGCTTAACGATAGTAATATAGTTGTATCAATAATAGATTGCTGTTTAATTGAGACTGGATAACGTGAGCTGTCGTATAGATACAATGGATTACTCTATGTTGATACAATCATTGGCTACTTTAGATGTCAGTTATTTTCTAGACATCTGATTGGATGTCCCCGTGATAAAAGACCCGTATTCTGCTACAATCGGCTCCTCTTGATAAAGCTTGTTCTAAAGTGAAACGTACGTTGAGGTTATGGGTAACTGACGTCAACATTGACGTCATACCCGGAAGTGGAGCCAGCGAGCGGTGGTGCCGCTAGCGCTCTGATACTACTGACTGTGTGTCTTTTGTTTTGAATTCACTAAGCGCTTGATGCATATTTGGCTAGGGAATCCATGGCATGCGGTATATCAGTTAATTCACTCACATTGATGGTATTATATCAATGTTGTTATTATTAAGGGACTTCTAATACCAACCCTATGGCATATACCGATCTGTGATATTTTTTCACCTGTTTTTTGCCAATCCCCATCAATTATCATTTAGCATGGGGCTGACACTTTAGGATATCCCTGGCAAGAGCGCTTCACACATACCTTAGCTAGGCCATCATAGGCGTTTGCCATAGTCATTTGGGGCGCTCATACCAGGTTATTATAGATGTTCTACTCTGTCCTATTATCAGATATGGACACCTAGAGGAATGTATTTTCATATTACCTGGCTCCACTATCCCTAATTTTTAATACACATTGCTCTATTTTCTTTTCACTATATTCTATCTGTTTTTAAATATTTCACTTTCTTACCAATGAGGTTATATACCATCATCTAGATCAGGGGTGTCAAACACAAGGCCCGCGGGCCAAATCCGGCCCGCCAGACCTCGTCTGATGGCCCGCGGAGCCGCCGCCAGCCTTGCAGCCTCCCCTTTTTTTTTTTCAATGAATTTACTCCGTGCCTCAAGTTAACAAAAAAAAAAAATTTTACTTACCTTCCGGGACCTGGCCCAACTTCTTCCTGCCCCGCACTGCTCCCTGGGTGTCGGATGTGACGTCATCACGTGACGTCCGTCCGACATCTCCAGGGATCAGAGGAGCGCGCGGACGCCGCGGAGAGGAGCCAGACTGAAGAAGAAAGAAGTAAAAGAAAGAAAGAAGTAAAAGGTAAGTAAAGTAAATGGAGGGGGCACATGGCTGGGCACTATAAAAGGGGGCAGATGGCTGGGCACTATAAAAGGGGGCAGATGGCTGGGCACTATAAAAGGGGGCAGATGGCTGGGCATGGGCACTATAAAAGGGGGCACATAGCTGGGCACTTTAAAAGGGGGCAGATGGCTGGGCACATATAAGGCAGGTGGAGCGGTAAACTTTGGATATACTGACCACTTCCATGTCACTTTACAGTGGTATAGGGACCATAAACTACAATCAAATACCCCAAAAATGTCCAAGAAAAGAAAAGTTGATGCAGAGGGAAGGCAATTTCAGGAGAGATGGGAAAGTGAATACATGTTTGTGATTAATGGAGACAAGCCGGTATGTCTTATTTGCTATGAGGCAGTGGCAGTGATGAAGGAATACAATTTACGCCGGCACTTTGAGACCAAACATGGAGCCAAATTTGCTAACTTTAGCCACCAGGAAAAGCAACAAAAGGTCCAAGAATTAAAAGGTAGCCTGCATTCTCAACGGAATATTTTTTCAAAAATGACAGCAAAAAATGATGCAGCAGTGAAAGCCAGCTATCTTGTGGCTGAAGAAATTGCGCGAGCTTCAAAGTGCTTTTCAGAAGGTGCATTTGTAAAGAAGTGTATGCTGAAGGTATGTGAACAGGTGTGCCCTGAGCAGAGACAGGCTTTTAACAATGTCAGCTTGTCAAGAAACACCATCACAGACCGAGTCAGGGACCTAGCCTGTAATCTTAAAACAAAGTTGGCTGAAGAGACATGCAGTTATGTGGCATTTTCATTAGCTGTTGATGAAAGCACTGACAATACTGATACAGCTCATCTAGCTATTTTTGTAAGAGGTGTGAAGGAAGACTTGTCTGTCAGTGAGGAGCTCTTGGATGTGGTCGCCATGTATGGGACAACAACTGGGAGGGACATCTTCAATGCAGTGGAGGAATCCGTAAATAAAATGAAATTACCTTGGGAAAAGTTGGTGGGACTTACTACTGATGGAGCTCCAGCAATGTGTGGAGTGAGAAATGGCTTGGTTGGACTGTTAAAAGAGAAAATGGAAAAAAGTAATTGCCACACGCCGCTGATAACTTATCACTGCATTATCCACCAAGAAGCTCTGTGTGGCAAGGTTCTGCAACTGGATAACATAATGTCCACAGTCACGAAAACAGTGAATTTTCTGCGTGCACGGGGTCTGAATCATCGTCAGTTCCAACAATTTTTGAAGGAGGTGAGCATGGAACATACAGATGTGCCATACCATACAGAAGTAAGGTGGTTGAGTAGGAGCACCGTTCTAAAGAGATTTTTTGAGCTTTTGGAAGACATTAATCTTTTTATGCAAAGTAAAGGGAAGCCCTTGTCAGAACTGTCAGATCCAAACTGGCTGTGCGATTTTGCCATGTTGTGTGACATAACAGAGCATCTCGCCCAACTGAATCTGAGGCTGCAAGGCCGCAAACAAGTCATAACCTCAATGTATGACGCAATAACAGCTTTCCAGGAGAAACTGCGCCTATGGAAGTCACAGCTTGAAAAAGACAGTCTTGCCCACTTTCCTATCTGCCAGAGCATTTCAACCTCATTCCCAGGTACTTTTTCATGTGCTCGATTGGGTACCAAAGTGAATCGGCTGATTGATGAATTCAATCAACGCTTTTCTGATTTTAAAGAACAAAACTTAACCTTTACCAGCTTTGCCAATCCCTTCAACATCGATGTTGACAGTGCACCACATCACCTTCAAATGGAATTAATAGAACTTCAGTCCAACAGCAGCCTGAAAGCGAAGTTCCAGGATGCGACAGTCGATGACTTTTACCGTCTCCTCCCCCCTGCTTTGATGCCACAGCTCCGACTTCAAGCTGCACGTGTTCTGGCCATGTTTGGGAGCACTTATCTATGTGAACAGATGTTTTCAGTCATGAATCTGAA
Source organism: Mixophyes fleayi (assembly GCF_038048845.1). Taxonomy (NCBI): domain Eukaryota; kingdom Metazoa; phylum Chordata; class Amphibia; order Anura; family Limnodynastidae; genus Mixophyes; species Mixophyes fleayi. The sequence continues at coordinate 62,532,163 of NC_134402.1, forward strand.
CAAGACCAAGCTCAGATCACGCATCACTGATGATAACCTCCATGCTGTTTTGCGGATTGCTACAGCACAAGACCTAACGCCAGACATCGATGGACTGACCTTAGGAAAACGATGTCAGCCATCTAGTCAGAAAAGTTAAAAAAAAAGGTAATGCCTTGTGTTTTCCATATGTTTAATAAACAGTGTTTGGCAATATTTGTATGTTTAAAAAAAAATTAATGTTTGTTACCAAAAAACATTTTTCAATGCATTGTACAATAATTGTACATTTGAATATCTACTTGTCATTATTCTGACTATGTTTCTGCTTTCAGAGCTAGTTATTACTTACATTATTACAAAAAACAGTAATAATTGAATGCAGTGACATTAATTTATGATAATAAAGAGTGGGCACATAGACCTACAGATACAACCGGCCCTTTGATGGGGACCAAACTGCTGATGCGGCCCCCGATGAATTTGAGTTTGACACCCCTGATCTAGATGGATATGTTTTCTATTTATCAATAAAGGCTATTTAGTGGTAATTATTGAATTACCCTTTCAATGTGGATAGGAGTGCTTCCAAATCCCTTCTTTTTCTGATCCCTTTTTATGTTCTATTATGGTAGGGAGCACCCCCTCGTTTATGTAGACTGTGATTTCTATATATTTTGAGGTATATCCTAGCTCTGTGCAGGACATTATACAATTTCTTGAACTGAACCATTCAATGCAATTAACTCAAATAATACTTAGAACTGAATGAATGTAAATAAGTGTTTATTTGTTTATTCTACTCTAGAAACAAGCATTGGTAGCCAGTAGCAAGTGAGCTCAGAGGATCTCATTAATGTGGCCTGAAAATGTGAGCCTGAACTGGCTTTGGACAAAGGAGGAGCATGGGGACTAATTAACCTGGTTTATGTATCAGCTGTCAGGTGGAATTTTTACGTGATAACTATCAAGGGATTTTAATGGATGCAATTTCTCCAAAGTGAGACAGCATGCATAAAATAGTATCCAACTAGGTATCAGTGATAACAACCATATAGATATAATCTGCCATTCTTAATCACCCTCATGTGAATTATATGAGGGATAATCTATACACTTTAGTAAAACTATACAGTATTAGTCAGAAACGAGTGACAGCGTGCAAACAAATCTTTCCTCAAAGGTGGGTGGTCTGGAAATAAAATGTAAATATTTAATCTGCAGAGGAATTCACTCCGAAACAAATCAATATCTAGCTATCATTTATCTAGAATGTACTATGTGCCTTCTTTTTAGAAGTTTTCGATAAATCTACCCATGAGTATTGGCATTGATAATCTTGTGTTCAGTGAAACTCTGAATAATGTATCCATTCCAGCTTTTAACATTTTCACATAGTTCACTTATAGAGAACAGTGTTGAAAACCATATTTTGTTGAATCATACCTCCCAACATATAGAACACCAAAAACGACACAAACAAGCCCCTCCCATGATCACCCAGATAACAATCACTAAGCGCCATTCTTACACCTAACAACTCCCACATTCAAACAAAGCCATGTCCGCTTTTCATGGAGTTCTATTGCTTTCAGGGGTCTGAGAATTGGAGCATTCCTGACAAAATCGGAACTATTTGGAGATATGATTAAAATCTAATATTATCCATAATATTACCCCAATTGTGTTTCACTCCACTCTAATGTAATGTTAATTGTTACCATACTGATCCAAATTCTCAAGATATGTCTATGTCAAAATACAGCAGCATTTCTACTCAGGTGTATACTTATGTACAACTTAAACTATGAATACGCACATATCCTACTCATGACACTACAAAAGCTCTAAATCATGCACTCATCATCTCCTGCATTGACTATTGCAATTCCCTCCTTACTGGTATTCCCCTAAACAGACTCTCACCTCTACAATCTATTATGCCCACAGCAGCAAAACTGATTTTCCTTGCAAATCTTACTTCCTCTGCTAAGCTACTCTGTCAGTTTCTACGCTGGTTGCCTGTTTTTTTTTTACCAAATCCAATATAAAATACTTCAACAGAACTGCACTTAAATAGATCTCTTCACTTGTCTCAAAATTTCTCCCAACTCAACAACTTCGTTCTGCACAAGATCTGCGTCTCTCATCCACCCTCATTACATCCTCACTTTCCCGTATACAAGACTTTTTTCAGGCTGCACCCACTCTATGGAATTCCCTCCCTTGCACAATAAGACTTTCCTCTGGTCTACAAACCTTCAAGTGTTCTCTGAAATCCCACCTCTTCAGGCAAGCTTATATTATTCCTCAACCACCCTCTTAACCTCTCACCATTTACACAATTCACACAAGACAACAACCAACTGACCCACGAACCATCATTGCTGTGTGACTGGATCATATATTATACTAATCACTTTTTACCTGTGCAATCTAGCTGGACCTAAATGCAAAATGTAGATTTAACCTCATGTATCTGACACCATTGACCCATAGATTGTAAGCCTGCAAGCAGGACCTTCTCACCTATTTGTCTGTTTTACCCAGTGTTGTTTACTACTGTGTTTGTCCCCAATTGTAAAGCGCTATGGAATTTGCTGCCACTATATAAATAAATGTTGATGATAATCATGTGATAGAGATGCCAGTAACACAAAGCAGTGCCTGAAGGACATAAAAAGCTAAATTGGAGTGCGTCTTATATCTGAAATATATTTATAGTTTAGTGGAAATTGCATCTCTCACTAAAGACTGCTCACTGTAAATACACTATTCTCCCTTGTGTATGTAAGATTTCATTACATTATAATGTGTATGAATAGGGTAATGCAACAATTGCATATATAAATAAATATTCTCCATTCTACATTATACTGTGTACATATAGGGTAACACAACTTTCCCACATATAAATAGCACTGTCAACACACTATTCTCCCTTGTGTATGTGCTACTTAATTATATTATATTATATTATATTATATTATATTGTGTGTAAGTAAGGTAATGCGACTTTCACATTTATTATGTCTTATGTATTAATACTTTGCATATTCTGAACACTTTGTACTACTGTTATTATTTCAGCTCCAAATTTTAATGCAATATAATGTATGTGAAAGAAAACAGTTTTCACAAATATTACTGTTTTATTAAAACAATAAATTAACATATAATTAAGGTAAAAACATAAAAAAGGACCAGCACTAACTAACAAATAAATAAATAAGTTCAATAAATGCCATCAGGTTTGCCCACTTGTCTGTGGATGTCATTCAGATCCTCTATGCATCACATATTATGGGGCAGCACGGTGGCCAAGTGGTTAGCACTTCTGCCTCACAGCACTGTGGTCATGAGTTCAATTCCCGACCATGGCCATATCTGTGAGGAGTTTGTATGTTCTCTTCGTGTTTGCGTGGGGTTCCTCCGGGTGCTCCGATTTCCTCCCACACTCGAAAAACATACTAGTAGGTTAATTGGCTACTATCAAAATTGACCCTAGTCTCATTCTGTCTGTCTGTGTATGTTAGGGAATTTAGACTGTAACCTACAATGGGACAGGGACTGATGTGAATAAGTTCTCTGTACAGTGCTGCGGAATCAGTGGTGCTATATAAATAAATGGTGATGATGATGATCTTAATTTCCTGGATATCAACCTCTCTGTCACAGATGATTTAAAAATCAGTACAAAAACCTTTTAAAGGGAAGTTGATACATAGTTATTTACATTACAATCATCAACAAAAAATGTTCAACAAACAAGTCCAAGAAATAATAATGCCATTAAAGTAAATGAAATGTCCATATATATTAATAACATCAACTCATTACTTGTTTGATAAAAAATAAAAAATAAAATAGAGAACATTTATTGGCAGATCAACCTAAATTGCTGAAGAATGTTAGCATAGAGTGGTGAGGTTTTTATATCAAAATATAATTGTATTTCTTGCAAAATTATAGGTATTATTAATACATATAATTTTATTTTAAAACGGTTATATTTTGAATTAAGTGTAACTCAAAACATAGTAGATATTTTTTAAAAAAATCAAATAATCTGAAAAGTTTTTTAGCTCTAAGTTTTTGTAAAGGAATAGAGATGACTAATGTGTAAAGTAAAATTAATAAAGAAAAAACACTTTTTACCACCCAGGCCTTTAGGCTTCTAGAAATGTGGCATGAACACATGTAAGTTTGTTTTACATACAACATAAATATTTCAATATACCATTATAGGAGAATACGTCTTGATCAAGGTTTTTGATATAGATATATATATATATATATTAGGGATGTGCACCGGCGACTTTTGAGGTCTCGTGTTTTGTGTTTTGGATCCGGATTTTCGCAATGTTTTGGGTTCGGATTTGTTTCGCAAAACACCTGCCGATAAGGTTTTGGTTCGGATTTAAGGTTTTGGATTCCGATTTTTTTTGAAAAAAAACTAAAAAGTGTAAAAATCAAGTTTTTGGGCTTATTTTCACTCCTACGCTATTATTAACCTCAATAACATTCAATAACAATCATTTCCACTAATTTAAAGGCTATTCTGAACAAATAACACCTCACAATATTTTTTTTTTTAGTACAAAACGTTGCAACGAGGTATCTTTCTGGACTGCGTAGAGTGTTCCCCACAATATAATTAAAAACCCATCAACTGGTCTGAATTACACCCAAAAATAGTATCTGGACTGCGTAGAGTAGTGGGCACTGGGCACCACAATAAAATATATAGAAAACCTTCAACAGGTCTGAATTACACCCAAAAATAGTATCTGGACTGCGTAGAGTAGTGGGCACTGGGCACCACAATAAAATATATAGAAAACCTTCAACAGGTCTGCATTACACCCAAAAATAGTATCTGGACTGCGTAGAGTAGTGGGCACTGGGCACCACAATAAAAAATATATAGAAAACCTTCAACAGGTCTGAATTACACCCAAAAATAGTATCTGGACTGCGTAGAGTAGTGGGCACTGGGCACCACAATAAAATATATAGAAAACCTTCAACAGGTCTGCATTACACCCAAAAATAGTATCTGGACTGCATAGAGTAGTGGGCACTGGGCACCACAATAAAAAATATATAGAAAACCTTCAACAGGTCTGAATTACACCCAAAAATAGTATCTGGACTGCGTAGAGGACTGGCCACTGGCCACCACAATATAATATATAGAAAACCTTCAACAGGTCTGCATTACACCCAAAAATAGTATCTGGACTGCGTAGAGTAGTGGGCACTGGGCACCACAATAAAAAATATATAGAAAACCTTCAACAGGTCTGAATTACACCCAAAAATAGTATCTGGACTGCGTAGATTAGTGGGCACTGGGCACCACAATAAAAAATATATAGAAAACCTTCAACAGGTCTGAATTACATCCAAAAATAGTATCTGGACTGCGTAGAGGACTGGCCACTGGCCACCACAATATAATATATAGAAAACCTTCAACAGGTCTGCATTACACCCAAAAATAGTATCTGGACTGCGTAGAGGACTGGCCACTGGCCACCACAATAAAATATATAAAAAACCTTCAACAGGTCTGCATTACACTGCACATACGGCTGCTCCTCCATCCTCTCCATCATATACATGTTGGAGTTTCAGCGTGTGAAAATCTCTTGTTTTTGATAATGACAGTGCATTTTGAATATTTTTCAATTTGCCCCACAACACTGAATGTACTTTATCTATGATACGCATCTATCTTTCTTGACTGCGTAGTGTGGTGGCCCCGGTACACAATTTGGTACCGAGGCCACAATATAATTAAAAAACCCTCCACGGGTCAGAATTCCACCAAAAAAGGGTATGGACTGCGTAGTGTGGTGTGCCCGGAACACAATTTTTTACAGCGCCAACAATATAATTAAAAAATTGGGCATCAACTGTCACCGTTGTTTAATATCTGATACACCTAAATATGGACTGCACAGTGGAGTGGCCCCGGTAGTAAATTTGGTGCCAGGGCCACAATACCTCCTCCAACTTCCAAGTGTAGTGTTTATAAAGACAGACAGCGTCAAAGTGTTATTTGTTGACTTTCTTAACCCTAAAATTGTCCCTGTTGCAAATATTCGTGCAATGGAGAGTTACTTTTTCATTGAAAGACTCAAGCTTTCAAGTGTAGTGTTTATAAAATATAAACAACAATACAGTAGTTTTAGAGCACGTCAATACCTCTTGTTTTAAATTATGACAGGGCATTTTACTTTTGGTTTAATTTCTTGAATTTGTTTAAATTTGGTTTTACTTTTTGGACATGGCAAACGACTGTTGATTGGTCATATAATGCAAAAAAAAAAGTTCCAAGATGGAATTGTCCTTGGGCCCTCACACCCACCCTTATGTTGTTGAAATAGGACATGCACACTTTAACAAACCAATCATTTCAGCGACAGGGCCTACCAAACAGCTGTTGCTGCGGAAGGGGATGCATCTACCCAGTGGGCTGTCACAGTCATATAGTCATTCGTTTGCCCAGAACCACTTGTCCACATGTCCGTGGTTAAGTGGACAGTGGGTACAACCGCATTTTTTAGAGCACTGAGGACACTTGATCGTACTTCTCTGTACATTTTTGGTATCGCCTGCCTAGTGAAGTGGAATCTCGACGGGATTTGGTACCGGGGACACAATACCTCCATCAACCCTCTAAATCCCACTCCACTGATGGCGGACACCGGGCGCACGTCTAACACCAACATTGCAGTTACAGCCGCAGTTATACGCTTTGCAATAGGGTGACTACTATCGTATTTTGTGGTCATGGCAAACGACTGTTGGACGGTCAATTGTATTGTGAAAGACTTAGCGGTCTTACGACTTCCCCTCTGGGAAGATGACCGACTAACAGCAGCAACAGCAGCAGTGGCAGTAGTAGGCGTACCGCTGCAGGATTCCTCATATAAATCCCGTATTGAAGAGGACTCAGTCTGGCTGCTGACTTGGGCTGCAGGACTGAATTTGATGGAGATCGTGGAGGAAGTTGACGAGGAGGGTGTTGCTGGTGTGTATCCAACTGGACCACGGGATTTAGGTGTCCCTGTACCGATGACGGTCCTAGCCCCAGTTCCTGAACTAACCACTGAACTATGAAGGTTATTCAGGTGACGTATAAGGGAGGATATTCCTAGGTGGGCAAGATCCTTACCCCTGCTTATTTGAGCTTTACATAAACTACATATGGCCATACATTGGTTGTCTGGATTTGGATAAAAATAACTCCAGACCGAAGAGGTGCATTTTTTGGTCTTCTGACCAGGCATGACGATGGGCTTTTTCATCCCATGGACATCAGCTGTTTCCCCCCCTGGTGCCTCATTTACAATAACCACATCACCATCCTCATCATCAAGTTCCTCCACAGCGCCAGCTACATCATCAATAGGCTCCTCCCGAGCCACCTCTTCCCGTACAGTGATGGGAAGGTCAGGCTTGACAACCACCAACACCCTTGGACTCGCCTTGGGGATTTGTGATAATTTCTCTTTAGAAGGCAGAGTTGTTTGCTGTTTTGTTGCTGACAGCATAACTCTCTTCAATTTTTTGTAGGGGGGGGAGGAGGAGGAGGACTAAGATCCGTGGGTGAAGCTGAACCACTAGTCATGAACACGGACCAGGGCCTAAGCCGTTCCTTGCCACTCCGTGTCGTAAATGACATATTGGCACCACTGGACTGAACAGGACACAGCAGCACTACTGAACTCAGCAGGAGAGAGCACAGGACACAGCACCACTGGACTGATACTGCAGAATGTGTAAACTTTGTAATATTGCAGTACCACTGGACTTTTACTGCTGAATGTGTGAACTTGGTAATATTGCAGTACCAATGGGCTTATACTGCAGGATTGGTTGTGCAAATTTTGTTGTAATTAAAAAAAAATTAAATTAGTTTTTTGTATTTTTTAAAATAACTTTTTTTTATTTTTTTAAACACTTGGGAATATTGGGGAAATAACTATGCCCTTAGAAGCACAGAGCACAGGACACAGCACCACTGGACTGAACAGGACACAGCACAGGACCCAGCAGCACTACTGAACTCAGCAGGACAGAGCACAAGACACAGCACCACTGGACTGATACTGCAGAATGTGTGAACTTTGTAATATTGCAGTACCACTGGACTTTTACTGCAGAATGTGTGAACTTGGTAATATTGCAGTACCAATGGGCCTATACTGCAGGATTGGTTGTGCAAGTTTTGTTGTAATTAAAAAAAAATTAAATTAGTTTTTTGTATTTTTTAAAATAACTTTTTTTTTTTTAAACACAGGGGAATATTGGGGAAATAACTATGCCCTTAGAAGCACAGACCACAGACCACAGGACACAGCACCACTGGACTGAACAGGACACAGCACAGGACCCAGCAGCACCACTGACCTCAGAAGGACAGAGCACAGGACACAGCACCACTGGACTGAGCAGAACACAGAGCACAGCACAGCACAGCACAGAACTGAACAGCACGAGATATAGCAGGACAGAGGACCACCTAACACACCCTCCCTCTACCCTGATCAATGCCCGAGTGAAGATGGCGGCGACTAGCGGGGAATTTATAGGATCCGAGTATCGCGAGATCCGACAACGGGATTATGAGTCAGAGCCTCAGTTTCAGATTTGAATTTGGCGCCAATACCCGGATCTGTCTCGGATCCGACTCGGATCGGCAACATTCGGGTGGGCTCGGATTTCAGAAATCCGAGTGCGCTCATCTCTAATATATATATATATATATATATATATATATATATATATGTACACATATATATACACACACATACATACGCTATATGGACAAAAGTATTCAGACGCTTGACCGTTACACCAACAGGGACTGTAATGACACTGTATTCAAATACATATGCTTTAGTATGGAGTTGGTCCCCCTTTTGCAGTGATAACAGCTTCCACTCTTCTTGGAAGGCTTTCCACAAGATGTTGGAGTGTTTCTGTTGGAATTTGTGCCCATTTATTTTGTAGAGCATTTATGAGGTCAGGCACTGATGTTGGACGAGTAGGCCTGGCTTCAGGGCCACCTTAACAATATTATGGGCCCCCGGGCAAAGCAGTGCAGCGGGGCCCCTACCTCTATATATGTGTATCATATATAGATATATATAGATATATAGATATATAGATAGATATATAGATATATATACAATGGGAATCTTCTTTCCTGCAGTTGTCCAACTAAAAATAACAAAGGAGACATCTGATTGACAGCCGCAACTTGACATTATATAGCCACATCCCTAATGAATCAGCTGGAGGGCTCAATATGCAAACAGGCAATCAGAACACGACTAGATACCTACTGCTGGTGTCATCATCAACAGCATGTAACTTTATACCAGGTTTCCAATACCAGCAAAAGATTCACCTCAGAAGTGTATCTGGAAATGGAAAGTCTAATTAGGCCAACTCTCTAGATGGGTGTGCTATACTTATGTGTACATGCCTTTATTGTAATTAATCTACGCTTGCCTGTCCACATTTTGTCTCTCCAGACATAAGGGACCTAAAAATTAGGGAAGGCTCACATTTTAGTACAAACGCACAGTAAGGAAATATATATGTTATGCTCTACAAATGACCTTACGTCCAACTCTAAATTAGGCCATTAGTCTAAAGCACGAAAGTCGCAGGTGTCTATGTTGTGGCTCCAGCAACTGCAGAATTTCCCTTGGACAAAATATAAAAGTCCACTAGGTAAGAATACACTTATTGTAAGAATAAGTCAACCTTTTGCTGGCAGAGCATGTTGTGACTTATAGTTCCCCAGCAGCAGGACAGTCACAGGTTGCCTACTTCTAATTGTGGTTTATTTGAGCAATATTCAGCTAGTCTGCTCATTATTAGCATAAGCACAACAAATGGAGAGCTCTGAAAAAAGGGACTGTGGAGGTCTTGCCACAATATGTGCTTGTACCCTGCATGGTAAATGAGATTATTCAAATCTTTCCTGATACATCCATTTATAAACAGCACTGTGCCTGTGAAATCATTGATGCCAAAATAGTTCATGCCCTCAAAGTATAATAATCTGTCATATAACTGCAGACTATGTATTGATCATCTGCCAGATGGCTTCAACAGTTTGTTCTACACCTACACTGATAAGAGCATGCTGATTAGATACTGCGGTGATCTGTGATCTTCACATCTTTGCCACTGCTCTCTACAAAGAACTGCTGCTTAATGGTAGTGCCAGGGGTGGGGAGAGGGCAGGTGGGGCAGGTACAAAGTACTTGGGACTGCCTTGGGGGCCCAGGCCTCTGTGTGTAGTTTGTGCGGAAGCCAGGGAAAGCAGATGAATGGGTCAGGACAACTGTGGAATGTAGTCTTGTTATGTGAAAGGTTTATAAACCCCTTTAGCTAAAGGTTTCATTATCAGTAGCATATAAAACCTTCCCGTTCTTGAGTACAGGATTTTCACAGGGAGGACTTCAACTGCTAGTATTACTGATTCATGTACTGCTTATGGAGTAGATTTTATGTGATAAATAACATTAAAATATATTGTTTTTAAAACATAAAACTACCTAAGAGAACCATTATAAAATGAATAAAATCTAGCCATAATGTACACATTTTACAAATACAAGTAGTATTAATGCATTATACTAATATGGAACAAAATGAATAATGGTACATATAATTGTGGTTTAAAACTGGTAAACATTTCAAACCCAAGAATAGTCAATGCCTGGGCAGAGGGTACACATAATCTCGTATTCATATACAAATCACACACCATGAATGCCAAGGTAAACATTCATAAATATAAACTAAAAAAACCATAGATATACAGTACAAAAGGCTAGGAATTCATGAACAAATGCAAATAAAAGTAAAAAAAAAAGCTAAGTACAAATAAGTGTATATAAATCCTCATAAAATAAATCCTCAGCACAGTAAACCCTAATTAAGGGTTCAGGCCAACCTAGGCTAATATGCTCGTAGCGCCCCCCTTTGCCTTCCCAGCAGGCCCGGCGCTCCCATTAGGCAAGGTTAGGCACTTGCCTAGGGCGCCGGGGCTCTGGAGGGCGCCACAGAATACTAAATGACTTTAAAACTGTGCGGCGACCGCTGACCATACCTGTCACGGCCGCCGCACAGCATTCAGATGCACAGGGAGGGGGGGAAGAGGCTATTTTGTCACCACCGCCGCCTCTGTACTCCGTCTCCTCCCCTCCACTTACTAGTGTCAGTGAGTGGAGGGGAGGAGAAGGAGCAGAGAGGCGGCGGTGGTGAGACAAGGTAAGGAGAGACAGGGAGAGGGGGGAGGAGGGAGGAGGGCGCCGATTTTTGCGGGGGGGGGGGGGCGCCGATTTTTTAAAAATGCCTAGGGCGCCATGGATCCTAGCACCGGCCCTGCTTCCCAGTGGTAGTAAATATGAACTCATCCTTAATTTAAAATTTTAATTCAGTGTCTACACATATGATCTGGATGTGGTGAAAAGCTTTTTAGAGTACGAGGCCAGTATGGCGGCCATCTTGAAGTCAGTAATCTTGGATGCAATGCAAATTTTTTTAAATGAGAGGGTAGTCATGTGACATATAAAATCAGATGCAGAATTTCATAAGAAAAACAATGGGGTTCTATGTTTTAACGTAACTTTATTTTTTCTCCAGTTTTAACATAAATTTTATAGGATATAGGACCTTTGCCCCTGAAGGTTGGCCGAAGTTCTCGCAGGTCTGGACGAGTGATGACAACGAACGCTGGTCAGCGCAGAAGACAGTGACGTCGTCCATGTCAAGCGAACACTTGGCCTTCTTATAATATATGGGTTTCCAGGTGCGATCAAGGTGCAATTCTTTAAGCATCTGCAACAAAACACTTCTTTTGAAACAACTGTATATGAGCAGTAAATTTGCCCAGTCATTTTGAGTGGTTTGAATTAATAACAGTGCAGGGAGGTTGGCAATGAGATCAGTACAGTGGGGGCTGAGAATGGCATAAGTGAAGGGGAGAGCTATTCCAAGGGATTGCTGGTGGTACAGTAAGTGCAAAGGAGACAGGATTGGTGATATTGTCAGTGTAGATATATGTAGATATATGTGTAGATAAATACACAGGCAATACAGGGTGCACACAGCTCTGGCTTCACGAGCAGTACAGTGTGAAACAGGACATACCTCCCAACTGTCCTTGCCGTCAGACCAAATCCTGACTGAGACAGTCACTCAAATTCTGGACTGCCCCTCCAGATTCAGGACAGTTGGCAGACTGTCCTCCTCTCTCCTACCTGTTCTTGTCACTTTCACTCCCTGTAGCTGCTGGTGTCTTTAGCTCAGTTGCTGCTTGTCTGGATCCTGGAATGTTGGGGGCTCTATTTGGAAAAATAATGGGTACATGAAATTTAGAATACTCCAACCAGCCCCTGGCATTAAATCAATAGCACCCACGTTCAATAATTAGGCCTACCTTAAGCCCCATCATTAAAATAATAGTACTCACATTGGATAAATAGATCTATTTCCCTCCAACCAGCCCCAATATTAATAGTATTCCCATTTAATAAATAAACCTATTTCACTCCCTCCAAACAGCCTTAGCAATAATTTAACAGCATTTACGTTTAATAAATTTAACTATTTCCCACAACCATCCCTGGCATTAAATAATTGATATTTACATTTAATAAATAGCCCTGTTACCCAGCCTTAACCCCATATTCATTTAATAGCCCTAAACCACGCCAGCATTAAATTAAAAGTCCTGTCACCTCACCTTAAATTAATAGGGCCCACTATTAAGTTAAATAGCCCCACCATCACTCCACAAATAAAGTAATAGCACTACCAATCAGGGCCGGATTTACCGCTAGGCAACCTAGGCACCTGCCTAGGGCCTAGCGGCTCTCGGGGGGCACAGCTGGGTGGACAGGAGAAATTTAAAATAAATAAATAATAAAATAAAAAAATCTGCCCCTCCCCCGACTCGCGTCACCCCCCCCCCCCCCACGACTCGTGCGAGGGGGGGTGCCGCGAGTCGGGGGAGGGGGGGTTGGGTGCCCAAATCGGGTCCTGGCAGCCTCTTCTCCTCTCAGTGTCTCAGTGATAGAGAGAGGAGGAGAGACTGCCGGGACCCGACGAGCGATCACGTCTTTTTTTTTTTTTTTTTTTAAATCTGGACTGACCGAGGAGGAGCAGCGCGTCGGAGAGGAAAGGCAAATAGAAAGGTGAGTAATACAACGGAGGGACAGAGGTGGTGATGGTGATTGGCACATAGGTGGTGATGGGCACAGAGGTGGTAATGAGCACAGAGGTGGTGATGGTGAAGGGCACAGAGATGGTGATTGGCATAGAAGTGGTGATGGTGATTGGCACAGAAGTGGTGATGGTGAAGGGCACAGAGGTGGTGATGGTGAAGGGGCACAGAATTGGTAATAGTGATTGGCACAGAGGTGGTGATGGTGAAGGGCACAGAGGTGGTGATGCTGAAGGGGCACAGAATTGGTGATGGTGATTGGCACAGAGGTGGTGATGGTGATGGGCACAGAGGTGATGGTGATTGGCACAGAGGTGGTGATGGTGATGGGCACAGAGGTGCTGGTGATTGGCACAGAGGTGGTGATGGTGATGGGCACAGAGGTGGTGATGGTGATTGGCACAGAGGTGGTGATGGTGATTGGCACAGAGGTGGTGATGGTGATGGGCACAGAGGTGGTGATGGTGATGGGCACATGTGATATTGTGAAGGGGCAAAAGTGACAATGAAGGGGCACAGTGTGATGATAGAGGGACAAAAGTGACAAGAGCACATACTTGGATTTATGCGTATTATTTTTGCAAACAACTTAAGTATTTCTGCCCTGACTTCAATATTTATTAAGTTGTTTTGACCCAACTACTTAAAAAAACGGGACTGCTTGGTAATTATTTAGGGGTGCCTTTTTCTGCAGCAGGGTGGCCTTGCTCTTTTCACATGTTAGGTACGCCCCCAAAGATGCAAGCCACGCCCTCACCTCCTTTGGCGGCACATGCTTTCATATCTACGTAACTATAGGGGTATATGGTAGGCATGCGGCGGCACATGCTTTCACTTCTACGTAACTATAGGGGTATATGGTAGGCATGCGGCGGCACATGCTTTCACTTCTACGTAACTATAGGGGTATATGGTAGGCCGCAAAAATATAGTGCTATGGATTGTTTCAGGGAGGGGGCCCAAAAACAGTATCCTGCCTAGGGCATTATGAGGTCTAAATCCGCCTCTGCTACCAATAAATAATTACCCCACAGTCCAAAATAAAATTTATAGCCTACCTCCCACCCAAATTACAGTAGATATTCCCCCCCAGCAATAAATTAATAACACTTACCTTTATTAAATATACCTATTTCCCACAACCATCACTGCTATTTAATAATTCATATTTAATAAATACATTCTCGCGACACAGCCCACATTCAATTAATAGCCCCAATACCATCTCAGGATTAAATTAAAGGTTCCATCAGCCCATCTTAAATTAACAGGCTTCACTATTAAATTAAATAGCCCCATCACCTCACAAATAAAATAGCATCCATTCAATAATAAGCCCCCAACTTTACTCCTCCATTAAATGTATAGCTTCAACCCACATCATTTTAAGGCCACCCACTCACTTCCATCACACATTATATTAAGACCCCCTCCTTTCCCTTACACATTTCTAGCAGCATAGCCCTCCATTCCCTCACATGGTAGAAAAATATAGCCGTCCCCCCCCCCCCCCCCATTCCCTCACATAGCATAGTTATATAGCAGCCCCGAAATCCCTCAAATGGTATATGAATATAGCAGCCCCCCATTCTCTCACATAGTATAGGAATAAAGAAGCCTCCCTATTCCCTCACATACTATAGTAAAATAGCAGCCCATTCCCTCACATAGTATAGGAATATAGCAGCCACCCCCATTCCATCACATAGTATAGGAATATAAAAGCCTCCCCATTGTTTCACATAGTATAGGAATGTAGCAGAACCCTCATTTCATCACATAGTATAGGAATAAAGCAGCCACCCCCATTCCATCACATAGTACAGGAATATAGCAGCCCCCCCCCCCTATTCCCTCACATACTATAGGAAAATAGCAGCCCATTCCCTCACATAGTATAGGAATATAGCAGCCACCCCCATTCCCTCACATAGTATAGGAATATAACAGCTTCCCCATTCTTTCACATAGTATAGGAATATAAAAGCCTCCCCATTGTTTCACATAGTATAGGAATGTAGCAGAACCCTCATTTCATCACATAGTATAGGAATATAGCAGCCCCCCATTCCCTCACACATAGTATAGGAATATAGCAGCCTCCCCCCATTCCCTCACATAGTATAGGAATATAAAAGCCCCCTCCATTCCCTCACATAGTATAGGAATATAAAAGCCTCCCCATTGTTTCACATAGTATAGGAATGTAGCACAACCCTCATTTCATCACATAGTATAGGAATATAGCAGCGCCCCATTACCTCACATAGTATAGGAATGTAGCACAACCCTCATTTCATCACATAGTATAGGAATATAGCAGCCTCCCCCCATTACCTCACATAGTATAGGAATATAGCAGCGCCCCATTACCTCACATAGTATAGGAATATAGCAGCGCCCCATTACCTCACATAGTATAGGAATATAGCAGCGCCCCATTACCTCACATAGTATAGGAATATAGCAGCCTCCCCCCATTCCATCACATAGTATAGGAATATAGCAGCCCCACATTTCTTCAAATAGTATAGGAATATAGCAGCTCCCCTCATTCCCTCACATAGTATAGGAATATAAAAGCCTCCCCATTCCCTCACATAGTATAGGAAATAGGAATATAGCAGCCCCCCATTCCATCACATAGTATAGGAATATAGCAGCTCCCTCGTTCCCTCACATAGTATCAGAATATAGCAGCCCCCCATTCCCTCACATAGTATAGGAATATAGCAGACCCTCTCATACTTATCTTGTTCCAGCGCTATTGGAGACTCCTCTCTGCGTCGCACCTCTCACGCATGCGGACGGCACCTCTCACGTATGTAGTGCGCGTTCCATGTGATGTGTGGATGTACAGAGATTGGAGGAGGCCAAACAAGATGAAGGAGGGAAATCCACAGGCAAATCAGGTTAGGGAGCTGATCCCAGAGGAGGGGCCAGCCACCATCCTGTCCCCGCACCAGAACCCCTGCCTGCACCACTGGAAACAAAAATCACTTTAATTTTAAAAACTTTTTTTTAAAAAAACATCAGACGGCCACATTAGGCCACTGGCTTACCTGGAAAATTCCCAGTAATACTTATTACTAATCTGCTCCTGGCCACAGAGAAGTGTATCACATTACCCATCATTGATGAAAAATCTTGAAAGTTAATACACCTGTGAAATCACTTAATGTGGACGATCTTTCCATAAATCTAGAAGAATTAAAGTGACGGTATGGAAAATAGTCTTTAGAACAAAAATGCTGTGGTGTTGGGAGAACATGGTGGCTACGACATATCAACAATATCCAGTCGAAATCAGTCAGCAGTATAGGCCAGAATATATCTAAAAACATTTTTATGTCTTTCTAATTAATGCAATTGGTAGACTCGAAGACATTACCTTTACCTTTGGAGTCAACAATAAATCACAAGTGTAATTTGAGAATGTCAATAACATCTCTTGATCAGTTCAATTAATGGATTGTTGGGATTGGTTCTCAAAGTTGTCCTCAGTGAAACATATTGGGCCTGATTCATTAAGGAAAGTTAAGCAAAAAATTTAGTAAGTTTTCTTACTTAAGTTCTCTGGACAAAACCATGTTGTAATGGAAGGGGTGCAAATGAGTTTATTATTTTGCACATAAGTAAAATACTGACTGTTTTTTCATGGAGCACACAAATACTTGATAGCTTGTTTGTACACTGAAATTTAAAGTTGATCTAGGACATGCCCTACCCCAAATATAAATCTGCAATCACATTTTAAATTTGCCTCCACCTCCAATGCAACATGGTTTTGCCTGACTTACTGACTTTTCCTTAATGAATCAGGCCTATTATTTTCATTCTTAAAAACTGTCAAATATGAACAGTATGTGTTGAAGTATAAGGATGGAAGTATGTAACAGTATCTAACTTACCTGAATTAGGTCCCTAGCTCCTTGTCTTTGCTCCTCCACATCATCGTTCTAAGGCCCGGTGTAGTGTTTGGGTGTGCGTGATGTCAGAACCTGATGATGTCATGCGTTAGTCTCTGCAACTCTTGCTTTTGCTGTTTTTTTATTTGGATATGAATAATGACATCACGTCTCATTGTTGTCTACACCTACATTCCTCTTATTTAAGGCACCTTTCTCAGTACTCGTTTACAGAGCAAAGCATGAGTACTGAGACATAGATGTGAGGACTCATCTAGTTGTGGTTTTTCTGTTGCTGATCTTTTACCTGCTTGACCTCCCTGTATTCTCCGTCCCTTGACATCGGCTGGTGACCTCAACCATTCTGCTCTGACCAATTCTCACTTCAGCCTGTCACGTTGATTAGCCTACCACTCCAGAGTCTGACCTTGGCTAGTCTGTTCGACTATTCAGTCTGAATCTACTTCTTGGATCTTCAGACAGTATAAAGTTTTCACGTAAAAGGCAGTTATTTTAGTCCCTATGTGTCCCTGGCACTAGCTTCTGTCTGTAAGAAGCAGCTTTATGAGGCACATAACTCAGAGCAAGGTCACTGGTTGGAAGAGATGTCATAGTCTACAAAATGTTCTCTTTGTGATAGAGTGCTCCTTCATGCCCCTGATTCCCCAGAAAAGGCCCCGGCATCTAAAACACCAGCTCTAATGGCAGCTATTTTCAGGGAATCTTACATTCCAGAACATCTCCATGATGGAAAGCCACGTTCCTGCTGAATCATCCAATTTAAGTTTCAGCCATCCATGTCGCTACTCACCAAGGAACCTCTGGCATTGGCATCATCTCTGGGGCCTATTTATTAAGCCATAAACCAGGTGGAAATGGCTTTTTCCACACAGATTATGAATTTTCAAGTTAATTAGCAATCGAACAAAAGCCTCACGCAGGAGATATAATATATATCTCTTGCATTAGGCTAAGTTTCCCATTAAACCGCAGTCCCTATAATTTTCAAAGGGTATTGCAGTCATAAAGCTTAGCTTTATGTAGTTTCCGCCGCTTGGCTAAAGCCATCTGAAGAGCAGTGAGAAGTGGGACATACCTCCCAATTGTCCTTGCAGTTTTAACAAATCCTTACTAAGCGAGACAGTCACCCAAACTCAGGACTGGCCCACCAGATTCAGGATAGTTAGCAGACTGTCCTGCTCTCTCCTACTTGTTCTTGAGGCTTTCACTACATGCAGCTGCTGGTGCCTTTAGCTCAGTTGCTACTTGTCTGGATTCTGGAATGTTGGAGGCCCTATTTGAAAAAAAACAGGTACATGCAATATTGAAAGTTCCAACCAGCCCCGACACTAAATTAATAGCACCCACGTTTAATAGTTAGGCCTATCTTCCTCCCTGCAACAAACCTCAAGATTAAATTAATAGAATACACATTTAATAAAAAGACCTATTCCCCCCCAACCAGCCCAACATTACATCACTAGTATTCCCATTTACACTTATATCTCTCCCACCAAACAGCCCCAGCAATAAATTAATAGCATTTCTATTTAATAAATATATTCAATCACCTTACCTTAAATTAATAGGCCCCTCTATTGATAGCCGCACAATTACCTCACAAATAAATTAATAGCACCCACCATTAAATAGTTAGCTTCCGCCCACACTGCACCATTAAATTAATAACCTTTCGACCAACACTATATTAAAACACCACCCCACCCCGGCAAAAAATGAATAGCAATACATTTAATAAAAATACCTTGTTCCCACAACCATCCCTAAAATTAACTAATTCATATCCACATTTAAAAAATTGCCTTCATTGTTCTCAAACTCAGACCCAAATTGAAGTAATACCCCCATAACCACTCCAGCCTTAAATAAAGGTTACACCACCTTAAATTAATACACATAGGGGGAATGGGAGGGAGGGAGGGAGAGAGGTGTGATAGAATTGTTTGAATAATCAATCTGGGTTACAAAATGGAGTCCAGCAGCCATTAATGTACTAATATGATTCTGTTTTTTTATGAAGCAAGTTTTGCAGGACATGAATATGTTTATGTATTTATGTTTCAAGCTTCTTGGAATGTGCTTATGCAAGGACCATACTTGTACTAGTTATTATTTAGAAATATTGATAAGAAAATTAGTGTCTCCAAACCTCCGAGATAGGACCACATTGTAACATGTTATGGTTAAGGAGCCACATTCTTTGAGTAGAGGTGCACGTAATTAATAGTTATTCAATCGGTGTAAATGCCAAGTTAAACGTCCTTCTGCGTAAGGGTGCTAAAATTATTGCTTATGAAACATATGTGCAAATGTATTACCGTTACCTTCTGATCTGATTAGACTTGTTGGTCCGTGTACACGAAAGTTAATAAACTTGACTCTATTCTTCATCAAATTTTCTGAGAGTCACTTCTATTAAAAACAGCTATGTCACAGTAACAGATCATAAGATCTGCAGCTGTAAGAAGAAATGTGACTAGTCAGCCACTTGGTACCATATTGTCCCTCTATGGCACCCCTTGATCCAGTCTGGGGGGCACACTAAATGATTGGGGCCCGAGGCACATGCCCCTGTCCCCCTCAATCTGGCTCTTTTTATGTCCACATCTTCTTCTGAAGAGAAACACTAGGTGGCATGTGCCTTCCTAAAGACGAAGGACATCTCAGAAGCTCACTTGGACCTTGCTTATACTCTGGAAGGTCTGTCCTGTTCACAAAACATGGTACTAGCTAAATAATGTGAATTGAGATAGTGTCACAAATAAAGTAAAAAAATTAGTAAGACCATATGTGAAGTTATAAAGATAACAATGCAGCCATTAAAATTCACCATGACATTATAGAAACCATCCCAAAGTCTATAAAGTCCAACTGGTAAATCACCACAAATTCCAAGAAATATCCGTAGTGTCCAAATCTCTTAAATCTTCCTCCCACGTGATGTATATCTAAAAATTAAAACAAACAGAAAACACATCATAGTGTAACACTGTAAATCATAACATTTGTAATCAATGTATTCCAGATGATTACTTTTCGCTTAATATGGTGAATGATCAATATCAATCAATACCACCACGGGAATACTTCCACACCCCTTTGTGAATGCACTCACAAGATGTTGCTTATAATATGGCGCTGTCAGTCAAAGATATACCATCTTCTTAAAACCAGATACCTAGAATTCCCCTTTGGGATCTGCTTACTCCATGCATAGGAAAAAGAAATGCCACTAATAGTGCATTATCGTTTAAACATTTATTAAAAAATTAAAAAACAAACAACTAAAAACAACAATGATGCCCAGATGGAGATTAATCCGCATGGATAAAAGTGGACTCCTACCCAACAATAATAGATAAGCGCATAAAGAAATGCAATCCCCACGATGGTATCGGGGTAGCCACCTTTTTCTTTCTGCAGATATCGGAGATAGAGAAACAGTCCTGTCATTGCCACTTTAAATCCGGAAATCACACCGTCGCAATGCTAAGTTACATAAAGTTAGATATGGAGGTGATATTTAGGCATAAGATGAATGTTTACTTTTAGAGGTTTCTTACTGATAAAGGGGAGCGATGCTGTAACGTCAACACAGAAGTCACATCACTCGAAAAATGCAAATTTATTTTTAAACATTAATTTATTGTAGACAGTGATGGTCACACCAATTTTGAACTACAAGATTTCAATAAATGTTTAACAAACGCAAAATTTCTGCATTCTCATTATTCTGTACAAATTCTGACAATGGCTTGATAAAAGACCCTTCTGCCCAGGGGCGGAACTGGGCATTGTCAGGTCACTAGTTTTGGGGATCCTGGGGGTGATGAAGAGGGAAGGGCACCAGCATTGCTTGGCTCCCTCGCCTCTGGGGCCCCGTAGCAGTCGCACCCGCAATAGTTCTGTCGCTGTCTCTGACCTTGTGTAATACTTAATAGGGACCAGTCACCTACGAAGTGGAAGCAACAGTTTTGTAGACTGACTTAATAACCATGAAAATGTAGTCTATCAATTATTGAACCTCATGAATATAAATCAGGCCTCGTGAATATTAGTCAGGCCTCATGAATATTAGTCAGACAGACAATGGTCAAAAGGAGCAGGAAAGAATCAATCAGCCCTCAGCCTACATATTATATAGACATTGTACCTAGGACCTGCTTGCTGCTACAACTGAATTCTTTTACTCATGTACAGTGGTTACCCTGAAACTAAGAATAAACTAGTAAACTAAGTAACCATAGGAAATACTTTGAGTTCTTTTGCAAAATACATTTGACTATTCCTGAGATGATATGCTCTGACCTATATATTTCGATTTATCTATAAAAGAACAATTATTATTGCAAATTATTATTTAATATAATAAAAGAGAAAAAGGGGAAACTGGAAGGGTCTCCATGACACAAATGTATACGTATATGGAACAATGTACCCTACAGGTGTAAGCTATAAGCATATTAAAAGTCACTTTAGTGTTCCATGACAACGTAGAGGCATGTAACCAGTGTCAGAGAATTTTGAGTGCATACTATCTTCTTCAGCATGTTTTATAGCACACAAGTTTTCCTGATAATTACTCTCATAATGATATCACTACACTCTGATTATACAGGCACTAGTATATTTTACATTAATATGTATTATATACAATACATATTAATCTCACTTGTAAGTAGATCATTTACAAAAACGAATCATCTTCCACAACTGTTTACCCAAGAACACTGCATTTTATTTTTACGGCCAACTTAGAACATGGGCCAAAGCTGGTGTCATAGCAAGGGTGGCCTTATAGAGTAACTTAGATTGTACGCTCCCTTGAGCAGGGCCATCTCTCCTCCTGTTTCCTTCACTTCTAACTCTGCTCTCCAGCTACCTTTCCCCCCACCCCTCTGGGGGTCTCCCCGTCATCCGTGCCCTTCCTCTTGGGCTCCAGCGCTTGCTGGTCTTCCCTCCCCCTCTCTCTAGCTGTGCTTTGAGCTTACTGAGTTACTGTGCTTATTGTTTACTGTACCGTGCTGTCCCACCTTGTATTGTACTTGTTTGTCCCTGTACGGCGCTACGGACACTTTGTGGCGCCCTATAAATAAAAATTAATAATAAAAGTAATAATAATAACTTACACACAATGGAATATATATAATAAATTGTATATATGCCTGGCCTGTTATCCATTGGCATTAAAATGCATGTTTTTACTAATATTTTTTTAACAACAGTAAAATAATGCAAACGGGTATGGAGATGGAACATGTTGGTTCCAACCTCATACCCACTTTTGTTTATGCCAGTGTATGGAAATTACATCCTATATGCAGGACCGCCATCAGGGGGGTACAGGCAGTACGGCTGTAAGGGGCCTGGACAAACTATAGGGACCAGGCAGACCCATCCATCTGTCCGGGACCCCTCGACTGTCCGTGCCCCTTAGTCTGACCAAGCGCTTACCTGTCCCTCACAATGCTGCGACTCCCAGGCACTTATAGGATGGGAACAAGTGGCGCAGTGACATCATCACTGCTTCCCAGTCTATCAGTGTCCAGGAGCTGCAGCATCACTTCAAGCACAAGGTAAGTTAATTGGGCATTTATTATGATAGGGAAGGGAGGGGAGTGCAACATTTATTATGATAGGAGATGGGGGGAGCATTTACTGGGATGGGGAGTGGATGGAGCGAAGCATTTACTGGGATGAAATGGCGAGGGGGGCGGGGCATTTACTGTGATGAGGAGGGGGAGCAGAGCATTTACTGTGACGGGATGGTGTGGGGGGGACATTTTCTGTGATGGAATGGTGAGGGGGGAGGCATTTACTGTGATGAGGGAAGCATTAACTTGATGAGGGTGGCATTTACTGGGATGAGAGGGAGTGAAAGGAGGCATAAACTGTGATGAGGAAGAGGGAATTTACTGTGATGAGGGAGGCGGGCATTTACTGTGATGAGTGAGGGGGTGAATGTACCATGCAGAGGGAGGGGGGGTGCATGTATGGCGTACAGGGACAGAGGGGAGGGGGGTCTGCCAGATGAATTAGTACTGGGCAGGGGCACACGTGGGGGGGTTTCTGGTTCTACATAAACCCCTCCCCTCTGTGAAGAACAGGGGCTAAACAGTGCCCCTACATAGCGGCACTTTACTGTACAGCAGCCGCGGCGCTGCGCCGTGGCTGCTGTACAATACAGTGCCGCGGAAATGGAGCGGGAAGACCCCCCCAACCCCCCCTTAAAAATCCTGCATGCGCCCCTGCTGGGCCCCACAAATTCTGATGGCGAACCTACCAACATGTCAAATACATCTTTAACTGACCTAAATATGGTAAATGATGATTAATAAGGTTCATCTTATGGAGCTCTAAGTAAATACATACATACATAGGCAAATGTGTTACCCTGAGAGCTAATAAATTACAATTCACAATAAAAAAGCAGTTCAATAAACATATTGTTTTGTGTTATATTGTTTCATTGCCGTGATCTTTGTCTTCCTAAACACATTCTCTTAAATCACTGGAGAATTATAAGTTGCTAGGCAATATCACCGCAAACAGTTTTATGTTTTAAACAAGCAATAAAACTGTTGGAACATTTAATAAAAGCGCGAGATAAATGCAACATCTACAACTTTCATACAGAAAACAAAAACCGGATTCTTGACACTGGCACAGCCTTGTAACACCAACACAATCATACAAGTAGTTACTGTAACCTTAAATGGGTGTCGCCCTCATGAAGCAATAATGAAGTGAAGGCAGGGAAGGGGCCGGTCTACAGCGTGGAGTGAACCGTAGTTGACAACAAACTATCAGGAGATTGGGGGACTCTGGAGGGTGAGCTCAGGGGACCTATTCCTGGATTGAAGAATGGGAGAGATATCAGCTGTTCTTACCGTGCCAGAAGGAACAGTGTGTAACACAGGTTAGTGACACCCCTCCTATCCCGACCTCACCTCATCCTAAAATATATATATTGTGTAATTATTTTACCTCTGGGAGAGTTTATGTTCCCCTCTGGGGGGGGGGGGGGGGTATTTACACCTGTTGCCTTGTATTTGATCTAAAAATACATCTCCCATCTTCCTTTGGTGCTGAATATTTACGATACAAAGTTGAAACTGAAATTTATTTTGTAGTGTATAATATAACATGAGAGGTTTTGAATTTATACTAAACGAGATACAATAGATGTTTAAACAGACATAGTATCCTATGATACATATTGACATGTAAATAGTTAAGTGATGTCTGGTTTCATGCTTAATTGCCTGTAGTAGAATATATTCGGGGACTGTTTGATGTTCTATGAAATGAAAATGGAACATCATGAATAGTTCGTTTTGCGATTATGGAATTTGTGGCATTAAAATTCCTGAATGATGGAATACGGTGTTATCATGTCTCACATGTTTTATTTCATAAGATGATTCCTGATTTTGTTCTTGGCAAATATGGAATATTTAAGGACCTTGCTTTTATTTCTGTAATAAATCTGTGTTAGTTTTCCACTGGTGACACCGGCTGTCATGTAGGTGTATGTGGTGACAGGTGAGGTCAGGTGAGTCAGGTAGAGATGATGGGATGACTGGGGAGGGGTGGGGCAGACTGTACAAATGACATTTTTGACATCAGTGCAGGACGAAACTGGCTGCTAACACGTAATGTGTACTCTGCACAATCCTGGATAGTCACAGGTGATTCAGTGTAAAGGGGATTGTACAGGTACAACACACTCAGTTGAGATTTCCATTAGTAACTATGTGCAAAGTTTAGTTGCAGGGCGGGGCAAAATAACACACTGTTCCAAACATCATGACGTCTGCACCTTTCCCATCACCTGAAATAAAATCAGCCAAAACAGAGGTAAAAAAATTACAAATTGCGATAAGTGAAATACATTTAAGGGAATCTATGGGGCCTATTTATTATTGCTTTTTTTTTTCATTAAACTCCCATGAAGACGGCCGATTTAAGTAATGTTCACATTTAGTAATAGTGCATCACAGCAGATATTTTAGGTATCTACTGCTTTGCAATTTTTTTTTAAATATACCACAATTTAATAAGTTCCGAAAAGGCAATTGCACATACGATAATGTATGCCAGCTCAGCTCCCTCTATCGGGGACAGCATTGCCATAGAGGGATCTTCGGATACCTCATCGCATCTTACTGCTCTCCCCTATGGTCATTATCGCAAAGGTGGTCACTTTGCGGCAGTGACCATAGACAGGGGAGCACGCAGGATTTTTAGGAGGGGGTTTCCCCCCACCCCAAAAAAACAACAAAAAACGCGGTGCATGCGCAGCAGCTCCATTTCGGCAGCACTGTACCATACAGCAGCCGCGGCGCTGTCAAAGAAGCGTCCGCGGCGGTGCTGTATACAATACAGCACCGCCGCGGACGATTCCTTGACAGCGCCGCAGCTGTAATATAGTCCAGTGCCGCTATGTGGGGCACTTCGTTAGCGGAGGGGAGGGGTTTCTGGAGACCCAGAAACCTCCCCTTCGTGCTCCTCTGATAGAGGGACATAGGAGACAGGTCTTCGCCGGAGAAGCAGTTTTTTTCATGACTGCTGTTCCTGTTGAAGTTTTTTAAGAAATATGCATAATATTTCAATCCTTTGCGATGATGATTGAAATAATTGTGTATAAAATGCAGTAATAAATAGGGGCCTATGTATTAACATCATATGGTGCCAATCAATATACATTGCTGCAAATTGCAATAATACATATTTTAGCACCAATGAAATGCACCATGCCGGGTACACTGGGAGCCCTAGCAAACTCCCCCCTATAGTGAGATCTGTTTTTCCCGTGTACCGGCAACCTCGCGATGTCGGCGCATGTGCATAGCACTTCCGTGGTGAGGGATCCAGCGAAGCCGGAGTGGCTTCAGCTGGATCCCATTTAACCAAAGCTTTTCAAAACTTGATGCATTGCAGAACTTCACAGTCCCCATATTAAGTTATAGGGGCTGTCTTAAGAAACGTTAAGTGGGTTATGTCAGGATAAATCTTTGGTTTCTAATGAAAAAAAACCTTCATACATTTTGCAATGACCATTTTATGGAGAAAACGACTGTTTTCTCTGTTTTAATTGCTGATCGCAGTCTCATACATAGGGTCATATAGCAAATAGTGATGGTGCACTATCGTGCACTTACCATGAAATCCAGGTCCCTCTGTGTGTCCCGCATATTTATCCATGATATCTGCTGCTTTGCATTCCTTTTCTCGTTTTTGGGAGCAGTCACCATTTTACAGTATGGTGACTGCTCCCAACCGCAATCTAACAAGTTCCGAAAAAAAGTTTTTTTCTGAAGCTGACGTACATTATCATAATTGAAAGATTTCATGGCTGTCAGCTCTGCTCCGAAGAGCAGAGCTGGACAGCGCATGTGTGGAGGGATCACATAATCCCTCCCTGTCACTCACCGCTCGCTCTCTGCAACTTGTTGCAGAGTCAGAGCGGAGATGTCTGTGCACATGTGCAGTTCGAAGACCTGCACATGCGCAATTCTAGTGTGAAGAAAAATGAAGAGGACAAGGAGGAGATCCGGAGACATCGTGTTCCGAAGAGGCGGGGTAAGTGTGATTTTTTTTTTATCACAGAAACAGCAGTTTTTCGGAACTGCTGTTTCTGTGTTGCAATTTTCATAAATTTGAGAAATAGTTGAATCCTTATCAATGCGATAAGGATTAAAAACTTTTTTTCACTTTATGATAAGATTGATAAATATGCCCCATAGATCACTAAATATTTATGTCTCACAGTATGCTGAAAGGTTTTTACTTTGTCATGGTTATAGCCAAAAGCAGCATTTATTTAGTACAACCCAATATGTTTTTAGGGGTATATTTACTAAGCTGCGGGTTTGAAAAACTGGAGATGTTGCCTATAGCAACCAATCAGATTCTTGCTGTCATTTTGTAGAGTGCACTAAATAAATGAAAGCTAGAATCTGATTGGTTGCTATAGGCAACATTTCCACTTTTTCAAACCCGCAGCTTAGTAAATCTAGCCCTTAGAGTCATTCTACTACAGGAGCACTAAGTTATTATCTATTTATTCCCTGAAATAAAACTCCATTTTAGGCTGGCAGATTATATGGCCATTTACCAATTAGGACACTTGTACCATGTTTTTCTATGAATATTGTCTGCTATCACCATCCTGAGACGGAGGATTGCAGCTGTACATGGACCGGTGAAGAGATTTGCTGGAGAAGTCTGACGAATTTCTCCACAGTCTGCAGTTCTGCCAGGTCTTAGCTGTAATCTGTTTTGGTTTCAGCCTTTGATCAAGTCCACAAATTCTGGTTTCCCCACTCTCCACTGTTATCTTTGGCAGATTACATTGTGCTATACTATGAAAGCACATTATAGTACGACTCATATTATAATCTACTTTCCAATAACTATTTGACATGCTCCCTTCATACTGTCAAACCCTATGCAATCCCCACCTTTTATGCACAGAAACCAGATAAACCTGTAACACCAGCCTTCAAGCTCAGATTAATAAATTAACTGGATTGTTGCTCACAGTCGGTTTAATTAATGAAACTGGTTGTGGCAGTGGCCTGGTGTTTACAATTGTATTGTGACTTTCTCCCTGTAGATTAAATAACCAATGGTGCTGTATAAATGAACATATATATTGTACATTGAAACTATTTAAAAAACTTTTATAATGAATACCCTCTACCATGCAATTAAAACTGCAATAGGAATATATAATGCATAACAATTCAAATTAAACGTTACTCCTAGAACTGGTTAATAATTGTTTCTTTAATAAGCATTAAAAACATGTATAACCCCGATGTTCAGAGGCAGGCGCTAGATTTTGACAGTAAGGATTTGCCTTTCACCAACATTTTCATTTTCGCTGTGTATACATACTGCTAGTATTTGTATATTGTAAACCTTAGATATACACCCTGCTGTTTTGTTGCTTTAAAAAAAAAAAATCCTACAAATCACCCTTCAAAAAAGGAGTCACCGAGTACCTATGCAGTATAATATCGGCTACTTGTGATAGTGGAATATAATTGATTGGGTAGCACGGTGGCTTAGTGGTTAGCACTTCTGCCTCACAGCACTGAAGTCATGAATTAGATTCCCGACCATGGCCTTATCTGTGTGGAGTTTGTATGATCTCCCTGTGTTTGTGTGGGTCTCCTCTAGGTGCTCCGGTTTCCTCCCACACTTCAATTAAATACTAGTAGGTTAATTGGCCGATATTAAATTGACCTTAGTCTCTCTCTGTCTGTCTGTGTGTGTATGTTAGGGAATTTAGACTGTAAGTTCCAATAGGGCAGGGACTGATGTGAGTGAGATCTCTGTACAGCGTTGCGGAATTAGTGGTGCTATATAAATAGCTGCTGCTGATGATGATGATAGGGACAAAAACTTTGGGGAGGGGTAATTTATTTATTTTGTATTTATTCTATACATACATTGTTCTCTACGCTCTCAGGGTCTGAGTCATTAAGGACAAGAAAGCAACAAAAGAAAAAGGAGTAACTTTGCACCTTGGCAAAACCATGTTGTATTGGAGGGGGAGGTAAATTTAAAATGTGGGTACAGATTTATAATTGGGGTAGGGCATGTCCTAGATCAGCCTTAAATTCAGTGTAAAACCAAAGCTATCAAGTATTTGTATCCTGCATGAAAAAAACAGCCAGTATTTTCCTTATGTGCAAAATAATAAACTAATTTTCACCCCTTGCATTGTAACATGGTTTTGTCCAATATCAAATTGACTCTTTTCTTTGCTTTGCTCGCTGTAATGACTCAGGCTCTCTATGTCCTTCATGTAGTAACCATGCACATTGTGAACATATCCTAATTAATAATTCTGTCCCTATCCTATTTGGCTACAGTAACAACTTGCTGCAATTAAATAGATTATGAAGTTCAACTATATTTCAAGATAACTCTACCCAAAGTGAAAAAAATAGTTTTGGGTGGAAGTAGATTGGATTAATAAGCCTAATAACATGCAGCAAAAATGCGGAAATGTGGATGGGTAATAACAATATGGTTTTTTTTTATTTTATATCTTTGAAATAATGAATATTGTGTGAGTTATATGTCATCATAATCTAGTGTATGGCGATTACATTGCAGTAATGGGGCTGGTTCAATACAGTATATCAGGTGCTTGCATAGGTGAAAGCATAGTCCACAAAGGTGCGAGTACATGAAGAAGCCTCTGTGTCAGAAGTTGGTAAATTAGTTAGTCCATTACTCATACTTGCCAACTCTCCCGGAATGTCCGGGAGACTCCCGCATTTTGAGAGAGTCTCCCGGACTCCCGGGCGAGTGTGGCAAAATCCCGGATCTGCCCACTTTCTAGTGAAGTGGGCAGAATTATGTCACAAACGCCGCGATTCCTGGTGAATTGGCCCTGCCCCCGCTGTCAAATGACGCATTTTGCGTCATGCCTTCACGGGGCGGGTCCAAAATGACGCGGATTTTGGAGGCCCGCCCCCCATGACGCCCACCTCCCTCGTAGGCTCCCGGATACCAACATTGTAAAGTTGGTAAGTATGCCATTACTTGAATAGCAGCTTGGCTACATTACTCTTCTTAATGCAACTGACTTGCAGTGCAAGTAAACTGGGTGTGGAGGCTTTAGAATGAAAAACAAAAAGGTTTTAATTAGAGTGGGTGTACAGACTGACTAGTGATTAGGACAGGAAAGGGTGTGTGTTGCACAAAGAATAGACTAGTTGATAGCACAATGTATATGTATATTTGTACAGTATCATTTCTGCTCCAGCGATATTTTATAATAAATGGACTGATTTTGCATCGCTGTGATAAACGATGATAGAGAATCTATGTTATGTGGGCCGTAGTCCCAGAGATCACACACACATGTTTTCCTATATAACAATCATACTTGCCAACTCCCGGATTCCGGGTAGGTCTTCCGGACTCCCGGGAGAGTATGGCAGCCTCCCGCCTCTGCCCACTTCCTAGTAAAGTGGGCAGAAATACATCCAAAATGCCGGCGATTCTAGGGGAATCGCAGCATTTGGCCCCGCCCCCGCTGTGAAATGGCGCGTTGCGTTATTACATCGGGGGGTGTGGTCAAATTGGTGTGATTTGCATAACCCCACCCCTGAAATGCCCACTTCCCCAGGCAGCTCCCGGATGCTGACTTAAGAAGTCAGCAACTATGATTACAATCCAGGAGAAATGAGTGTCTGTGGGCATGGAAGCTCCTTTTATAAGGCTATAGACCTGTGACATTTGTTGATTCTTACTGATTGGCTTCTTCTTTACGTCTGTACCACTTGCCTTTCTACAGTTGGTGTAAATAATCCACATATATCTCTCAAATTCTGTATAATTCTGTAACACTCCTTGTCTATCCTTTTTCCCCGGTGTTTAATGTAATAAAAGGATAGTAAATTGAAAAGTTGAATATAAATGTTGTAATTACAATATGTATTTGATTATATTTCTGATATAAAAAAAACACAATTTTTTATTCAAAGTCATAGAAGTTATAACTATAATATTTTCTATGAAAATTAAAAGGGGATATTCCCACTTTCCAAAATGCAGGAAGAAGGGAATTAAGGGGATCACTGCTATGGAATGGATAGTTAAATGTGCTGTAAGATATTGGCAAAGCTCACATTCACAGCTGAATAGCCGAAAATGGACTTACTATAACCATGAGTAAACAGTATTTCCACGACAAGGCTTGTCGGGGAAGTCCTGAACAGAGGTGCAATCCATGGGCAGCAGGACTAATTTATGACAAATAAATAACTTTTAACACACATGATCCCTTAAAAAATGTCTCTTGTCCAATGCTCAACGCTGACAGATCAGCATGAAAACTTACCTCCATTGGAAAAAAGCCAAAATCTGATACTGGCAAAAAAAAATGGGAAAGTATGCTCAGACATTCCTATATCGCTAAGTAAGAGAAGAAGAAATGCTAGTGTCAGTGGTACTGAAGTAAAGTCACCATCAAACTTATTTAGCATTCCTCCAAGTAGTGAGTGCTAAATGTTTGGCAGTTGTACATAATAAAAAGCAATCTTTGTTTGTAGATGTCACAAAGAACTAAATGTAAACTGACCCAAAAATATATGTGATAATGCACCCACTACTGTCAATCTAAGAATTCACGAGAAGTTCTGTGTCCATATAAAAACAAGAGGCTGCAGACCTAAGTTATAGGACTCTCTGATTACTTCTGTTATGCTTATATTTCATAGTGATGGTGCATTATTCCTTATAGTACATGAGTAGCAGTGTTATGACAAAGAAAGCAAAATATACGTTTTAATTACCATGGTGTTAACTATGTTTTGGTGTACTAGTTTTTGTTTAACTTCTTTGCTGCTGTGACTTTTTATCACCCATGTGCTGAGCCTATTTTGTTTTATTTTTTGGCTTCTTTATAACACCTGATATGGTAAAGAAAATCTGCCCAAAATTACCATGTTTATTTGTGAGTGTTTTCTAGTTTTGCTTTTCTTTCTCTTTTCTAAGATACACACTGGTGGAGATTCAATTCAGCTCAAAGTGCCACACTCGTCTATTATACGCACTGAATACTAGGTGTGAGCAAATGAGAATAATTGAGCCCTATTCCATGCACAATGAGCATCACAGATCGCTAAATTTAATTGCCCCCCTAGTATTCGTGTATAATAGATGAACGAGGTACTTTGCTCAGAATTTAATCTCCTTCTTTGGGGTTACAGGTTTGGAATTTCTTTTTCTCTAAAACAGTAACATCAGGGTTATACACTCAAGTTTTCCTAACTTCAGCAAAAAAGATTTTTTGGAAAAAAATAAAAAATATTTTGCACTAAATAATACACCCAGTGGTCATTTTATTGGGTATACCTTTCTAGTACTGGGTAGGTCCCCCATTGTCCCCAGAACAGCCCTGAAATCTTCATGGCATTGATTGAAGAAGGTGCTGGAAACATTTCTGTCTCGCACATGTTGACATGATATCATCATGCAGTTGCTGTCGATTTTTCGGCACTATCATTGTGCAAATCTCTTGTTCAACAATATTGTATTGTATTGTACTGTATTGTATTGTAATAATACAAAATTGTATTGTATTGGAGTGAGTTCTTGTCCTTTCTCTTGGTACAATTTCATCCAAAACAGGATTTATCACTTGAATTGATCAAATCACACATAGCCAGGGGCAGGCTGGGCCAAGGGACAGAGGGCCCATGCCCCCCAGGCTGGTCCCATAGTGGGCTACCTTGGGCTGGGCCACCAGCATTTTTTTTCCTTTAAAATGTTCCTAATAGGCTGCCCAGAGGTTTAAGCATTTACTTGTGGCAATTTATTCTAAAATAATCAACTGGCCAATGAAATTGCAGCTTGTGTGTACACCATTGTAGATGACATCATCCAGTAATAGGGTTAACAGTGCTAGCAGCCGTATCTGGTCTGCTGACACCCCTATAAGCTACACAAGCTCCGAACTAGAAATACCTGTTAAACGAAGCATGCTGATCCCTCTGCTGCAGATTTTGCATTGGACTCAGGGTCCTAGTAGCAGGCTACATTGGAATTGGGGAAGTGTAAGTGATCTAATCTCTGCTGACACAGGTCAAGAGGTATTCACAATACTCAATGTGAATATTTGTCTTCATAGTGACATAATGCAATGGAATAAGAGGAGATGGCATTAGTGTGTCAGCAGAGACACTGCTCGGGGAAGAGCCATGTGCATTTTGTGCTTGGTGTGTGTTACAGCACCAACATTCTGGAGTCCTTTGCAGATGCTTAGTCTTATCCATTAAGGTAGCTTTATTTATTTATTTTTACTTTAGGCACCAGTTTTCATAAATGTCCCCCAGAAGGAACATTTTAATGGAAAACAAAATGCAGGTGACCCAGCCTAAGGCATACTTGCCAACATTTTAGATTTGACTTCCAGGAGCTGCCGGGTGGAGGTGGGCGTGCAGGGGGCGGGGCTCCGAAAATAGCGTAATTTCACGGTGAATCCCGGTGTTTGAACCGAATTCTGCCCACTTCACTAGGAAGTGGGTAGATCAGGGAGATTGCCACACTCTCCCGGAATGCGGGAGTCTCCCGGACATTCCGGGAGAGTTGGCAAGTATGGCCTAAGGTAACCCACTCAGGCGATCAGCCTGGGGGCAGATGTCCCCTGCCCCTGGTTATATGCATGTTAGGACTTCTGCCTCACAGCACTGGGGTCATAAGTTTGATGTCCAACCATGGCCTTACCTGTGTGGAGTTTGTATGTTCTTTGCGTGTTTGCGTGGGTTTGCTCCTGGTGCTCTGGTTTACTCCTGGTGCTCTGGTTTCCTCCCAAACCCCAAAAACTTACTCGTATATTATTTGGCTGCTGACAAAATTAACAAGTGTGTGTGTTAGGGAATTTAGATTGTAAGCTCCAATGGGGCAGGGATGTGATTGACAAATATTCTCTGTACAGCGCTGCAGAATTTGAGGTGCTATATAAATAAACGGTGGTGATGATGATAAGCATTGTGCTTTCAGTTATTTTTCTATGCATTGTTTGTTTGGAAGATAACTGCTATCTTCAAGTGAAAAAAACATACTACAACAAAACCCAGATACATGTGTTCCTCTAAGCACTTCCAGTGTTGCCAGAAAAAACCTCAGTGAGTTTTTAAACTATGCTCTGTCTGAATGTTTTTTCAAGCATCTCCGCATATATCAAACAGATTATAAAATGAAGCAAACTTAAGCTCATCAACCCTAATTTATCATGTGTTTTCTTTTGTCTCTGGTTGTAGGTGCTGTCTTATCGCTGATGTGCTCTCACAGCGTTTCTCAGATATGGTGTCAGATAATGAACACGTCACAGGACACATTGCCATTCATTACTTTACACAACATGAGTCCGTCCACCAATGAAACTAACCTGAGCACGGCAACGTCGTTCAGAAACAAATACAACCTATATATTGGTTTAATGCTGGCAATTAGTTCCAGTCTTTTTATTGGGTCAAGTTTTATCATGAAGAAAAAAGGACTTTTACGATTGGCTGAGAAAGGAATCACCAGAGCAGGTAAGGAAAGTGACACATGTTTGTTCATGATAAGATAAGCAGAGGGTTTCAGCAATTAGTTACAGCGTGTATTATGTATTATGCAATGATGCTGTGGAAAGAAAAGGAAGTTCTGATATTGAAGGCACTTTATTAGTACTAGATCAAATGTATGACTAAAATATATGACACA
The DNA here is from genome assembly GCF_038048845.1 of Mixophyes fleayi. Taxonomy (NCBI): domain Eukaryota; kingdom Metazoa; phylum Chordata; class Amphibia; order Anura; family Limnodynastidae; genus Mixophyes; species Mixophyes fleayi. The sequence continues at coordinate 62,566,576 of NC_134402.1, forward strand.
CACATATATATATATATATATATGTGTATATATATTTGTGCTAGAGTAGCTCTTCTGTGGGATTGGACCAGATAGGTTAGCGTTTGCTCCCAGCGCACATCAATGAGCCTTGGCCGCTCATGATCCTGTCACCGGTTCACCAGTTGTCCTTCCTTGGACCACTTTTCGTAGATACTAATCACTGCATACCGGGAACACCACACAAGACCTGTTGTTTTGGAGATGTTCTGACCCAATCATCTAGCCATCACAATTTGGCCCTTGTCAAAGTCGCTCAGATACTTACGCTTGTCCATTTTTCCTGCTTCCAACACATCAACTTCAAGAACTGATTGTTCACTTTCTGCCTAATATATCCCACCCCTCAACAGGTGCCATTGTAGCAAGATAATCAATGTTATTTACTTCACTTGTCAGTGGTTTCTAATATTGTGGCTGACTGGTGTATATATAGTACCAGAGTGTCGCCAGTGTCTGAAAATGTATGAAAATATGTAAGATTGATTGAAACTGGGCAAACAAGAGAAGATTCCCCCTATAGGTCCTCAATGTTTTCGTAGTATATTTTTTTTAGATTATATATTATCTGTTACCAAGTGGATAATGGGCTGAATTATTCACTGTATTTATTTTGAATATTTATATATAAACTGACAAAATTGATTGTCATTTTAGAGATGAACACTTTGCTCTAATGTAACTAACAATAAAAAGCAGATATTAAACCAGAAATATCATCTCTCACAATTCAGGTTCCATTTGCTTTACTATTTCTCATTTTTTTTCTTAAATTTCTTACATTTCTTGTCTACAATGTCTGTAAGATAGTGGAATTTCAGAAATAAGACTAGAAAAACAGTAAATTATTTTAACTGTGACCAAAATAATGATTATATGAGATGTATGAACTGTGGTTTATAGCCAGGCACACCATATGCTAATTTAAACCCAAGATTTTAAAAGTGTTTAAATAAATTTGCATTTATCACTCTGATGATCCTGAGCTGGCGTACATTACCATATGTGTACCGTATGTGTGTACACCAGCCTGAGCTGTCGTACATTACCATATGTGTACCGTATGTGTGTACACCAGCCTGAGCTGTCGTACATTACCGTATGTGTGTACACCAGCCTGAGCTGACGTACATTACCGTATGTGTGTACACCAGCCTGAGCTGACGTACATTACCGTATGTGTGTACACCAGCCTGAGCTGACGTACATTACCGTATGTGTGTACACCAGCCTGAGCTGTCGTACATTACCATATGTGTACCGTATGTGTGTACACCAGCCTGAGCTGACGTACATTACCGTATGTGTGTACACCAGCCTGAGCTGACGTACATTACCGTATGTGTGTACACCAGCCTGAGCTGACGTACATTACCGTATGTGTGTACACCAGCCTGAGCTGACGTACATTACCGTATGTGTGTACACCAGCCTGAGCTGACGTACATTACCGTATGTGTGTACACCAGCCTGAGCTGACGTACATTACCGCATGTGTGTACACCAGCCTGAGCTGGCGTACATTACCGTATGTGTGTACACCAGCCTGAGCTGGCGTACATTACCGTATGTGTGTACACCAGCCTGAGCTGGCGTACATTACCGTATGTGTGTACACCAGCCTGAGCTGGCGTACATTACCGTATGTGTGTACACCAGCCTGAGCTGGCGTACATTACCATATGTGTACCGTATGTGTGTACACCAGCCTGAGCTGGCGTACTTACCATATGTGTACCGTATGTGTGTACACCAGCCTGAGCTGTCGTACATTACCGTATGTGTGTACACCAGCCTGAGCTGACGTACATTACCGTATGTGTACCGTATGTGTGTACACCAGCCTGAGCTGGCGTACATTACCGTATGTGTGTACACCAGCCTGAGCTGGCGTACATTACCATATGTGTACCGTATGTGTGTACACCAGCCTGAGCTGGCGTACATTACCATATGTGTACCGTATGTGTGTACACCAGCCTGAGCTGGCGTACATTACCATATGTGTACCGTATGTGTGTACACCAGCCTGAGCTGGTGTACTTACCGTATGTGTGTACACCAGCCTGAGCTGGCGTACATTACCATATGTGTACCGTATGTGTGTACACCAGCCTGAGCTGGCGTACTTACCGTATGTGTGTACACCAGCCTGAGCTGACGTACATTACCGTATGTGTACCATATGTGTGTACACCAGCCTGAGCTGGCATACATTACCGTATGTGTGTACACCAGCCTGAGCTGACGTACATTACCGTATGTGTACCATATGTGTGTACACCAGCCTGAGCTGACGTACATTACCGTATGTGTGTACACCAGCCTGAGCTGGCGTACATTACCGTATGTGTGTACACCAGCCTGAGCTGGCGTACATTACCATATGTGTACCGTATGTGTGTACACCAGCCTGAGCTGACGTACATTACCGTATGTGTGTACACCAGCCTGAGTTGGCGTACATTACCGTATGTGTGTACACCAGCCTGAGCTGACGTACATTACCGTATGTGTACCATATGTGTGTACGCCAACCTGAGCCGCTGTACATTACTGTATGTGTAAATGCATCTTTATTACTTGTTACTTTGCGGTATGGATTTTGTTTAAAAATGCAAAGCTGCAGATATCTATGCTCTGCTGCGTTACTCTGTTGATACATTTGGACGATACTTATACTTGTGTCTATTCCCCGAAACAAATACTGAATAATAAATAGATCTATTAAAGTTTAAACACTGATTTTGCTGGAGGTATCAATAAATATAAGATTAAGTTTACCGGTAATTTACATTTTTATTCCTGTGAGTGGTTGTTTAGGTAGGGCCCTAGTGCACTGCTTTACCTGGGGACCTATAATCCTGGTAGGACGGCCCCGACAGGCCTAGCAATGGTGGATCACCCAACCCCCCTCCAAGGACCCCCACTCACTTAGAGGCCCCCACTGTCATCACTAGTACTCAGGACTTAGACCAGCCCTGTGCCCAGAGCTTGATTCGGACGTGGCTGCCTGCGCTGTAGTTTTGCCCCTACTGTACATTGACAACGGGCAATTGCCCCATCCCCGCCCCGTTCACTCCCAGAAATCGAAAAGAAAATGTAGGCTGTAGTGAGGGTCCTGTGCGTCTGTAGCTGCAGGGAACATTGCTGCGTATATCCCGTTTCTGGACGTTTGCAGAGTGATTTTGCATGTGATATGCACAAAATAGGTAGTTACGTGCCTTGATGAATCAGGTCCAAATTGCTTAATCAATCCCTCAAGAGAACAGTGTGCCACATTTTACAGGAGAGATAATAAAGATATATTTAACAGCAAATCAATCATGTGTCTGAGGTAGAAGGAATGTAGCCAAACAGCAATGAAAGGTCACTCCTTTTTATTGTTTGTGTAATTGCTATTAAAGTGAAAAGTCAATAAAAAAACATCAAACAAAAAATTAGGAATAGTAAATCTAGACTGGACGCTAAACAGTGCAATATAATCTCTCTATATATATTTCATACTTGAGGTAAGGTCATGTGACAAGTGCATGAGGGGGCGCTATTGCGTCACCATGGCCCCGCCCCCTGCTATGAAATATTCACGCCTTTGCCTAGCGGGAGGGGGGGGGTCTTGATTAAGCCCCGCCTCCACCACGACCCGAGAGGATGCCTACTTTTACGGGAGGACTCCCCAAAATTCATGAGCCTCCTGAAAATTCTGGGAGAGTAGGCAAGTATGATATATTTATGAAATCATTAAAGCAGACTTTAGACGTCTTCTTCCCTGGCCACGTAATAATGGTTTCGTAATATAGTTTGTAGTGGTCAAAGTTCTTTCCGTTCAGCTAAAGCAATATACCTGTTGGAGGTATAGTTTGTTATTACCTTTGGGAATTTGAAGGGACACACTAACTGTATGGACATCTGCGACAGCAGACTTTGTTTCAGTCACTACATCGTTAGAGCAGCAGTAGCTCATTCACTTATCAGAGAATGGATACACAGGATTTGTTATAGTGTATCAGCTATAAATTTACACTTCTCAAGACACTGTCTCACAAGGGAACTAAAGATATTTACTTGTTTGAGCTGACATCTCTCCATTTTATTATTCACCTATAACACCAGTAGATCGGAGGGTAAATGTATCATGCTCCGGTTTCTTCAAGTCGCTCTAAATCGGCGAGATGACAGCTAAAATTTAAATCGGCGCTGCCTTGTAAAGGGAAACTTACCTTTACAAGGCAGCGCCACTTTAAATTTTAGCTGTCATCTCGCCGATTTCCGGCGACTTGAAGAAACCGGAGTATGATACATTTGCCCCCGGATCTCTGTACTATAGAGTTAATGACTAGGATTAGGATTAGGATTTGGAAATTTCTCGAACTTTTCCTACAACGATAGAACATTATAACAACATCTCTAAACAGTGGTTTGTTATTGTTTGTTCCTTTGATGTATGTAGGATTCATCATTTATTATTTTTATTGTATATTTTGTCATTATAAAGGTGACATGTGATTTATATGGTTTTGATATGTATTAAAATGCTGACATTTCTACTGTTGTTTTGTGAGAGAATTTGTTAACAGCTTATTAATAATTGGTTATTACGATTAGTGCAGTTTTGGTTATTAGTGCTGCATTAATTATTTTTTCCTAGGTAATTGGTTTATACATGGAGGATTGCAGTCTCCTATCTTTAGCTGCTCAGCCGCTGCACCTTTTGATATCGTTTATAGATATATTTCTGGATATTGTGCGCCATTTAAGTTTTTTTTTGGTTATCTGTTGAACCATTGGAGGATGGCAATCAGCCTACAGGCTATCAGGCCAGCCTGGAGGTCTGTATTGGTGCTATCAAAGTGCGACAGTGATGTCGCTAAAATCATTGTATACTACATAATTATTAGGTGTATCCGCGATCTTGCCTTCCTGGTGACAGGCTATAAGTTGCTTCAGTATTTCCATTTATGAAGAAATCTAGGAGGAACGATCACTTGAATCTTCACTTGTGTCTTGTGGAGATACAGGCCCTCAAAGGTCCCTTGTTACAAGAAGACTTGACACAACATTTATGTCTCAGCCGAGCTAAGTAAACACTGTTTAAGCAAACTATGCACATTTTCTATTCTTTATATAGTTTAAATACATTTTAACTAATGTACAGTCTGCAGCCCTTGTTATTCTTTGGTGTTATAAACTGTTGTGTAGCAGTTTTATATGAAACCATGTAATGCATTAACATATGTCTTTCTGGTAAGTTGTCTTTTTAAAATATGAACTGTAATGTTTGCTGTTCTGCTCTTGTCTCATAACCACTGCAAGCAGATTCCCACAAGACACATGGAAATACAGTCCAGTGGCAGCTGGTTGGTGCTGAGTAGGCTCATGGATTGGTGACAAGCAGAATCGTGTCTTTTCTGTGGATGCCACTTTGTTGATATAAAACAATAAGATCTAAACAGCTGCCTATAGACTTTGATTTTTAAAGCTAATACATTGAACCCATTTGGAACAACCTTAAAATGTGTCACATTAAATGATGTGTACATGTTTTAAAATTTGTAACTGATTAAGCTTATTGATCAGTGGTACTAATATGTGATTTTTTTTTGTGTTGCTCTTGTGGGAGAGGTGTACACCATTCTGTTACTGTGTAATGTGTTGGTTATCTTCTTACCAACGGGGGTGTAAAGTGACAGAGGGTCCTGTCCTTGAGGGGCTGGCAGTGATGGATTTTAATGGAAGTTGTCCATTTTGATTATTCTGTGTGGGATGTGTTGAAATAGCTTCCAGTGGTTCTTGCCCTATATTGTGTATACTTTATATTGATGTTGATTGAAGTATTTTGTATCTTTAAAGCTTTAAGTATGATTAGTTTATTATTGTCATTTATTTTCCATTGTAAAATGTTTTGGTGTTTGCTAAACACAAACCAGCGCTTTTCAATGTTTTATTATTTCACCATGGTGTTCAGCTTCTGCATCTGGACAGCTTATGAGCGGCAAGTAGCAATAGTGGTTAATATCGCTTACTTACAGCAGCGTTCTGGTGAACACTTTAAAATGCATGTAATATACTTTTTGGTTTGCTTTTCACAACCTTTTGCATACCTCTCAAGTTAAAGAATCAGGCAATGTCACCTTGATGCAGTCAAGAGTGAGGTGTCACTTTGCGTGGCCACATCTCCCCATGGGCGAATCAAATGCTTCTGAGCGCTAGTCCGCCAAGTGCCCACTTCAAAACACCCCGACAATGCAGAGCAGTAGTGAACGGGAATGCCTCCCAACCTTACCACCGCGGGACAAAGATGTCCGAGGATGGGACAGAGCTCTCAAATCAGGACTGTCCCGCCTAAATCGGGGCCGTTAGGAAGTATGGCTCTTGTTGTGCTGAGCAGGGCTTCGTTCATTGAATTGATTGGTCTCCTGTGCTGGCCTCCCTCCATGAGCATTATGCATAGTAGATATGTGTATAACACACCTTTTATTTGATAGTGTATACATACATACTCTGCCATAAGTGAGGCATCACTGTGTGTTGGCAATTCTGTAACTGGTTTTATTCAGGAAAGGTCACCTTCTAATTGAGTATTTTCTGTATATTTAATATTGGCTCTATCAAACTGTAAGGAATCTCTTAGGAATTATTATTTTAATTATGTTTCTGTCTAATATGAAAAATGTTGTTTTACAGGACAGGGCGGATTCTCGTACCTTAAGGAATGGCTCTGGTGGGTTGGACTACTGTCAAGTAAGTCTAACTACTAATCCACTGCTTTAGTTAATAGTTACATTAGTGATTTACCGATGTGTTTTCTGTGCCAGCTGAATAAGACACACCTAGTGGAGTGTTGACATATGTAGATGCACCTATTCATTCAAGGTGGTGGTGGAATTATAGATTAATTCATGCAACCCTAATATTTAGAACATCTCATGCATTAGACAAGGGATTTAGTAAGGTCAGACAACAGAATGGCTTCTGTCCTGGGCTTCAGACTTCAGAATTTCCTAATTAACCATGATTTGTAAATAATGCCAGTAAATTCTTTTGTTGGGTTTAAAAATTGGATTTATTTTAGTAACCACAATAGTTTTAGGCTGATTAGTCTCCTTGTGCTCTACAGTTCTGTCTTTGGCCATATTAAAAACACCCACAGTGTTTAAATATATTCAGATTATTATTTTTACAGATTATAAGACACTAGGGGTATATTTACTAAACTGCTGGTTTGAAAAAGTGAAGATGTTGTCTATAGCAACCAATCAGATTCTAGCTTTCATTTTGTAGAATGTACTAAATAAATGATACCTAGAATCTGATTGGTTGCTATAGGCAACATCTCCACTTTTTCAAACGTTCAGTTTAGTAAATATACCCCCAGAATTTCTTTCATTTTTATAATATACAGTTCTAGATAAATATAACATAGGAGAGTTGCACACTCATGGACTTGTTTATCCCAGAGTTTTTCAAGAACATCATGTGACTGGCCACACGTGAATTACATTCATGGACATGGTTGTTTTTTTTACAAAATTATATTGAGGGTAACTATAAAGCTGATGTCTTCATAAATAGGAAAAACATGAGCCCCGTTCAGTGCTTGGCAGTTGGAAATTGCTAAAAATTTAAGAGGGGGGGGTGTATATCGGACACGATCCAACTAGGAGAAATTATGTCGGACTATCCTAGAAAGTGAGCATTTTGAAGGGATGCAGCAACTGGGACTGCGATTTCCCCTCTGTGTATAGTGCATACTTGCCAACTCTCCCGGAATGTCCGGGAGACTCCCGCATTTTGCGAGGGTCTCCCGGACTCCCGGGCGAGTGTGGCAATCTCCCGAATTCTGCCCACTTCACTAGGAAGTGCCCATTTCCTAGTGAAGTGGGCAGAATTAGATCCCAAACGCCGCGATTCCCGATGAATCGCGCCGTTTAGCCCCGCCCCCCGCTGTCAAATGACGCAATTTGCGTCATGATGTCACAGGGGGCGGGGCCAAAATGACGCTATTTTGGCCGCCCCGCCCCCTCACGCCCCCCTCCACTGGCTGGCTCCCGGAAGAGAGCTGAAGAAAGTAGGTAAGTATGGTATAGTGGTAATAGAAATGTAAAATGATTCAACTGTTCATGCTTAAAACAGGTTTTGTAAACAAATAAATTTTTTACAAGGGCACGTATTTTCAGTTCTTAGAGAAGGCATCATTGTAGCGGGGAAGTCCAAAGTTAGTAAATCAAAATATGTCAGTTTGTGTTACAAAGGGTGATTGCCGTGAGATTTGGAGTGGTGGAATGTAATAAAATTATAACAGCGATTCCACAGCCCAGTCACAAAGGAATTATGTCTCGCCTCTGGTAACCATCTCTCACTCGCGCCTACAAGACTTCTCCCGTGCTGCTCCCCACTTCCCTACCATGTCCAATCAGGCTTTTCCACAGCCTTCAAATCTTTAGACGTTCTCTAAAATCCCATCTCTTTTGTAAAGCTTACCTTATCCCTGATGATACTATTCACACTAATACACCCTCACAACTGTCCCAATCTCCACTCTTAACCACACTCACTCCTCTTGTTTCAGCTGTGCCCTCTTCCCTTTAGAATGTAAGCTCTCTAATGAGCAGGGTCCTCCATACCATTGTTTTCATGTCTGAATTTATTTTGTCTGCCTTGTATGTCTTTGTTTTATGTATGTCTATGTTTTATGTACGACACTGCGGAGCACTGTGGCGCCTTACAAATCCATGATAATAATAATAATTATGGAGTAATTTGTCCTTTGCTGATCAACAAATGGATCATTCTTTTATTCTGTAACCTAAGATTGATATATATATTTTTACTCCTTTTTAGTGGGAGCAGGAGAAGCCGCCAACTTTGCTGCATATGCATTTGCTCCTGCTACTCTGGTGACGCCTCTTGGTGCACTGAGCGTCCTCATCTGGTAAGTGTGGCCTTAATCGCTGTCATTAACCTGTATTAGTATGCAGTATATTGGTATGTTACAGTTATTACACACTTTCTATTTAAGCGGAAATTTTCATGCCAGTAACAGGACCTGTTGTGCGGAACAGCAAGAAAATATGGTATTGGACATGAATGTCTATCCAAGCTGAATACTGAGCTACCTGAAATATAGACTTAATGGAAGGATAGCGCCTTCAGATAACATTAATATATTGTCTTGTGCATGCCTGCGTGAAATATTTTAAACACCATGGTGCTGAGGTTGGGGTAATAAGTCCTAGAAAGATGCATGTACAAAAGCGCATTTTTGACCCATAGGCTGAAGCGTAGGTATCAAGATGGGTTCAGCTGGGCACCAGTAGCGTACGCACCTGGTTTCTGTCAGGCGTACTTACACCAAGATACACTTACACTCAACCAGGTCATTAGTTTTGATAGCGTAAAACTCATTCACTGTAAATAAACACCCTTCTGTAATAGAGCAGATGTAATATTAATTAATGAATCATATATATGCACGATAAATGAAGAAAGCATCTATTCGCTCCAGAGTTTGCAATCAGCCAATCAGAAGCAGTTAGCTAGTGGCAGTGACTGTCATCATCATCATCAGTGTGTGTGTGTGCTCCAGAATTTAGTCCGTTGATACGGCTACTGACAGGCATATAACCAGGGCCTTATGTGTCTGGAGTTTGTATGTTCTTCCTGTGTGTGCGTGAGTTTTGTCTGGCTGCTCCGTTTTCCTCCTACACTCCAAACACCTACTAGTAGTTTAATTGGCCGCTGACAAAACCAACCGTAGTTTGTGTCTGTCTGTGTGTTCTTTCCAGTCCAGTGATAGGTAGCCTGATACACTACAGGGACCACTTGGACAGCCCTATAACCATCTAAAGAGCCGCACATTACACTTAACCTCAGCAATAAGTTAAAACAATACATTTAATCAAAGAAAGAGACACCAATCTGTAATAATATATTATCAGTCATTTTAATGTAATTAAACAAGTATTACAAGCTATAAAAATAAATCTAATATTTCAGTGTGACTTCTGGGTGGCCAGATCTTCCACCAGCTTTTGAAAGTGTGCAGGTCTGGGACAGTAACCACACAATTCAGCAGAGCAGTTTCCACCCATGCGGAGCAGACCGCATTTCCCTCTCGCTCTGATTTCAGGTGAACACCCTGCGTTTACCTTAAGAGAAGGTTGTTCTCTGCTGAATTACTGTTATAAACACTACATTCTCCTAGCTGGAAATGCATGGTTCCTTAACAGGTCCATACTGGGTTGTTAGATCTCCATTACAACCAGTGCCGGATTAAAGGAATGGAGGCCACAGCTATCCCCCCCCGTGATCCGCCCGCCACCCCCCGCCCCAAGTCTCCTGTCACTGTAGTCCTTCCGCGGCGCGCTGTAAGCTCCTTACTGAGGAGATCTTGTGAGAGTCAGACTCACGAGATCTCCTCAGTAAGGAGACTACTGAGCACCGCAGAAAGACTACAGTAACAGTGCTCAGCAGCATTGATCGGGCCGGGGGCGCCCCTGCACCGATCAATAATGCAGCTGAGCACTGTCAAGGGCCCCCTGGATGCCCGAGGCCCCTGGGCTGTAGCCCAGTTAGACCTCGGGTTAATCCGGCCCTGATTAAAACTATACCTTCCCCGATACATGAACAATTCCGTGTGTATATATTACATAGTAGTTATAGATCTTTTGTCTTCCACATTTTGGTGTTTGACAATTCACACTTGTCTAGAGAACTAAACTGAAATTTTCATATGTAAAGTATGACAGTAAAATACACTGTTCAGTCCAACCATGACTTTTCATAACAGCTCTGTTAAAAAAATAAAGTGTCATAACCTGTCTATGCCTCATCCATCAACAACAGCCAAATACATGTTTTGTGTCTCAGTACTTTCCATGTATGGGTTGCAACTTGCAAGATATAGACACTTGCACTCTCAGCATTAAACAGACCAGCTTCAGCAAAGGGCTATAACTGAGCATGCCGGACAACTGTAGTTACCTAAACATATTCCATTTTATTTCTGGCTTCCCTCTGTGCTTTTCAGCCATGTATGTTTAGGTGGATTTGTTTGTTTTCATTGCACTGGATATGGCACACAGCTGTTGCCATGATAGCATTATATCCATTGCATAGAGCACAGTAGATTGGTGTCGTAACCCAGGGCAGCGGGAAATAAACAATTATGTTGCTACAAGGCTGAGGATATAAAGATATTACTAAAAAAAGTACAGACAGAGGCTAGAACAGTGATGGGCAACAGGCGGCCGTCTGAGCGTTCATCTGTGTCTCCCAGGCCGTTTCTGCTTTATGTATCATCAGCCCTCTCCTCAACTTTATGCTCAGCCGGCCACAGCTCTCATTCTCTCCTTTTTGCGCTGGTTAAGCTTAAACCACGGCCCTGACATTTATTGAATAATGAGACAGTGGCTGAGGTTCTAGGGGTTATACAATGTGGTGGTGATAGATTGAAGAGAAGGGGTAATGTTCCTCTCCGATCACACAGGCCCTTAGGATAATGCATGCAATGGTTTCTGAGTGGAGTGGTGTCTTGCGACAGAGCACATTCCTTTTTATTTTTTCTCGATTAAGTATTTTTATTGATTTCAGAAGCATATAACAGGTACATTTTGAATTTAACCAACTAATCATAGCTCATCTGACTAAGACATAATCTGGCCGTGAGAACATTCTTATGCAACAGGACATAACATAAAAGCTATCAGCAGGCAAAAGTCACTTGCTTTGAAAAGGTAAAATTACATATATATATATAATATATATATTATATATATATATATATATATATATATATATATATATATATATAAAAAAACTCAACAGATTTGTAACTTAATAGTAATCAGCAGAGTGACACCACAGAAAGGCTACATATCAGCATTATAGTACTGGGCAGGGCTGGCACACCCTACAAGAACAGTGTGAGGAATAATTGAAGGGGTCATCATAACTGGCTCCAATCTCACCCTCCCCACCTGCTAATTGTCTTGATGGTTAACAAATTGTGATTTACACCATGGATGCCAAATCTTGTGATCTTTGCAGAGAGTGTCTCTACTCTCGTACATGAATCTTTCATGTTTCCAAACGTCATTCACCTGAGCAATCCGGTTTGGAACACGGGGAGGCTCAGGCGCCATTCATCACTGTGCTATGATCACCTGAGAGGCGCCATCCATCACTGTGCTATGATCACCTGAGAGGTTAAACTGAGTATATATTTAAACACTATCTTAATAAAGTATTTCTCTAATGTGAGACCAAAGAGACAAACTCATGGACACAAAGCAGGGGTAACTTCTAGTGTTGATGAAATACATCGCCCCACCGTGCTCCAGATGGTTTGCACTACAGGATATACCTAAATCATATGCCAAAAGGTACCAGAGGGAGCATTGCGCTTGGGACAGTGGGAATTTTTACAACATCCCAACTTATGTAACTACTGGGAGTAAAATATACTCTATATAAAAATGCACTCTCTCCCCCGGCCCCTCTCTTCTCTCCCCCATGCTTCACTGGCTCCCTTTTGTGCCTGATTTTGTTTACCCTCCCTTAGGATGTAAGTTCATATGAGCAGGGCCCTCGTCCCTCCTGTCTCCACATCTGTTCTTCTGCTCCATCTGTACTGCATTAGCCTGCCTGGAGTTTCTGAATAATTGGTACTTTGTGTTTATTGTTCTGTACTGTTTCACCCTGTATAGTCTACTGTTTGTGCTGTGTACAGCGCTGCGGAAATCTTGTGGCGCCTAACAAATAAATGATAATAATAATAATAATAATAATAATAACTTGTTGGAATATTAAGCACAAGGTGGCTCCTCTAGTGCTGCTGGTCATGACACTCTAATCCTCATTCAGACATAATATTCAGCACTAAGACAATAATCCTGATCTTCATAGGTGTGACCATTTAAAAAAAAAAAAAAAAGATTTTAAAGATATGTCTTTACGGAAAAAAAATCTATTTCTGTTTTCCTTTACTGGTAATCTATGATTGTCTCTCATTTGTTCAGTACCAGTTAATATTATTTGTTTGTGTTATATTCAAATATAATGGTCAGATCTACACAGCTCAATCATTCAGGTATTCTAGTGAATGATCCGTGTCTCCTGTATTCCATCAGTGCGGTGCTGTCCTCACATTTCCTGAATGAGAAGCTGAACATTCACGGGAAGGTGGGATGTCTCCTGTGTATCCTGGGCTCCACTATGATGGTGATACACGCTCCGTGCGAGGAGGAGGTCACTTCTCTGCATGATATGGAGATGAAACTAAGAGATCCAGGTGGGTCTTTAGAGAAAAAAGTGCAAATTTACAGATGAGCGAAATATACATGAAGACCCCTTATGTGTCCATTAACTTTTTAACTTTCAAACGGATTTTTCTGCCCCGTATCTCCCTAATACATAAATCTGCCTAAATAAGTATAAGGAATTATAATAAATATTGCTGTAACTTGTAACCCAAGTCATAATGACACAAAACTGCTATGCCATTGTACCATTGTGACAAGGTTACAGTACTTCTGTCTCTATATCTGGGTTTATATACATCATAGAATAATATAGCCAATTAGAGTATGGAGTTTAAATAACTATTTGCTTACTTAAATGAACAAAGACATTTTTTAAGATTCCCTAATATTATTAATACAAAGGTTTTTTTTATTGCACCTGACATTGTATGCAGTTTTGTTCTAATTTATGCATTTTTTTTATTTTTGTCTTGCATTTATTTTTACCAATAGGTTTCATTACATTTGCTACAGTGGCAGTTGTGATGTCCCTGGTCCTTATTTTTGTGGTTGCTCCAAAAACCGGTCAAACAAACGTTCTAGTGTATATCGCCATTTGTTCCGTGATTGGTGCGTTCTCCGTGTCAAGTGTCAAAGGCCTGGGCATTGCCATCCATGAGTTTATAGAGAGGAAGCCTGTTTACAGAGACCCACTTTTGTTCATCTTGTTGGCTATCTTAATTGTATCTGTCAGTACACAGATCAATTACCTCAACAAAGCCTTGGATGTGTTCAACACGTCCATCGTAACTCCTATATATTACGTCTTCTTCACCACTATGGTGGTGACCTGTTCTGTGATCTTGTTCAAGGAATGGAACAACATGGATGTCAGGGACATGATTGGGACGCTGAGTGGCTTCTTCACCATTATTACCGGCATATTCCTTTTGCATGCTTTTAAGAACACCAACATCACCTGGAGCCAAATCACCTCTGGCATCCGGAAAGAAAGAACAATGTTCCCAAATGGACCAGAAGACCAGCACAGCTTGCTTGGGAATGCTGAACATGCTTTGTTAGCATTTGAGGATGATAATATTATCTTAAGCGGAGCAAACCAATAGCACTGAGTACTAGCTGGAAGACTCTCACCGCATCTACGTTGCTACCTTACTACACAGGGTAATGTGCCACAATTCTCCATACCTCAAGATGTGAAATGTACGAACATTCTGCATAAAGGCAGAAAATGACTTATTATAAGTGAAGTATTTACATACTTTATATGAGAACTAAGACTTTGCAAAACAAAATGAAAAAGGTTCTCCAGTTTTAGTTAAATTTTTACTACTTTATGTATTAGGTTGGGACTGTCAGCCTCTAGGTTGGGTATAGTTCCTCCTCCATTGACTGTATTGTGTAAAAAAAATATCTATTTAAATGGGCTCCAGCAAGTGAACATGTATGTACAGCATATAGTAGCACTTACTATGAAAAGAAAATGAAAACAACCATGCACAACTTTGAAGTACATCAGGCGTTGCCATGATATATGGACGTTATAAACATGTTCTTTGATAGGGGCAGAGAAGTTACAGCTAAGACACAGCTTGTGCGTTGATCCTAGACTGCTACAGAAGCAGAGGGAACTTCCACTTTGCAGGTGGTTATATTAGTTTTTGCTGCCAGCACGTCAGGGCAGCTGGAGCTGAATTAGTTTATGGTAAAATGTTGTGAAACCTACTGTACATAAATCTGGTTTGTAAAATCAACAATGATTTTATTATATGTACACTGAATGTGTACTACATGTTATAGAAATTGTTTAATACTATTTTTATATCATACTTTTTCTCAAGCATCAACAGCAGTTAGTGAAGAATAATTATTGCCCATGTAAACATTAGTGGTCTTGTACAAAATAACAATTAGACTTGCTATTAGAGTAAACAATCACTTAGGGGCAAATTTATCAAGCTGCGGGTTTGAAAAAGTGGTTGCTATAGATGTTGCCTATAGCAACCAATCAGATTCTAGCTGTCATGTTGTAGAATGTACTAAATAAATGATAACTAGAACCTGATTGGTTGCTATAGGCAACATCTCCACTTTTTCAAACCCGCAGCTTGATAAATGTACCCCTATTTCTCTCCACTCAGGGATGCTCATATAGTAATACTTATCCACTAATGGCTACATTTTATAAATGGATGAGAAGCACTCAAGCCAGGTAACATCTTTGTGTGAATATCTAGAAAACTTGTCAGTAATGACATTTCAGATTATTCCACATTTAGTGCAATTTAGAAAATCTAATCAAAATTTTTACCAGTTGCTTTGAATTACAGCACTTTTTATGACACTCAATTTACCCCATATTTCATAAATGTCACTTTGTGTCCAGTGCATATTTGAAGTGGGGTATAATTATACATGTCAGGACAAATACACGCCTTAACCATGGCATTATCCTCTGGGTTGGACATGGCAAGTATCTGTGCTTCAACAGATCGTTTCACAACCAACCTGAAGTGTCCCTCTAAAGTAGTTTGTGAATAACATCTACACCTATCAGTCACGGGGTATTGCAGCTCTACAGCATTTCCTCGGAGGGCTGCCCAAGCCACGTTTAGAGTATGATTTCTTAACTCTGCTCCTGTAGTACCCTTAAGAGGTTCAGGTGATGTTGTCAGGTGTTCCCTCTAACAGGTACATGTGATCATTACTAATCCATGCCAAACAGAGGAGCTGTAGGCATTATTAAAGTAATCCTAAAAATGTGGTCTGGAAACTTGGTGTAGACAATTCTTGACAGCGCAGACACAAGAGAAAAGAATGCATTCCTTGTAGGAGTTTGGCATTGGTACAGAGAACGACTGGCATATGATAGTGTTCTTGCGTTCTAGGGTTGTCATTTTTTTTTTTTTTAAAACAAAATATGTAGGAAGCGTAGTAATGGAAATTGGAAACAAACATGTATTGTATCCTATAAAATATCTGTGGCGGGTGTGGTACAGCATATTTCACACAATGACAATAATGTACAGCTTTCAAGTTCTGAACTTTCATTTCTGAATAGCAGTCTAGTATCTACTGTCTTCTATCTCCACGTGGGACGCTCAATGTACAAAACTAAAACCTTGTGAGGCCACTTTAGGAAGTACCAGGTTTTTTCTACATCCGACAAATCTCTATATCCAGGGGCAGCGCTCACTTGACTATTGTCATGTACCTGTTATTATTCAGGTTCTTTATAGCTACAACAAGGTAGCGTTATTAATACAGAAAACACTATAATTCAATGTTGTGATAAATTCTGATACTAACTAAATGCTGCATAACTATATTTGTTTATACTACATTACAGTTTATTTAATAAAAGCTGTAAACATGTTTTTAAATAGAATTTTGACTTTTCAAAATTCTATGCTGCTACAAGTGTTACTGGCTTCATTTTTAAGTCTACTTTTCCTAATGACTTGTCATTTTCCTGTCAATTATTAGCAAGAAAGCTACCTGTATATTATGAAAGCCACTTTGTTCCAGAAATACTATTATATACTATATTTGTTGCTATATTGCTATGTCTAATAAAGCTAATGATATAGGATTACTATGAAAATGATAGAGAGGGTACAGTGTCAGCAAGTATTCTAGAAAGAACATGTCTTAACCATTGTATCTTAGGGGGAACATTTTAAAAGTAATTTCTCCTTTTGAATACTATGGGATTTAAACAAATATATCTACACTGGGTATACTTTTCCACTATTCTATATAATCTTTATTATTGCAGTGATTTATTTTCCATTTTGATATACATTAAACAAACTTTTCCCTTTGCAATTTATTATATATTATCTACCTCTTTATACTTTGTACACAGATAATTCTATAAATCCTTCCTGCATTGTGCTACAAGCTGTAACCGGACTTGTATATAAATAGTATTCAAGATAAATTTTATTTTGAAATAGGTTTGCACATAAATAAGTACAGGCTCTATGTTTCTAGAATGTTTTATATTTAAACTGTCACAATCGATTAACATATTGTGTAGGAGATGTCATCATAGCCAAAATTCCTTAGACTGCCATTGAACATAAAAGCAAGCAGATTGTTTAATATGTTTCTAATGCAATACTGCCACAACAGACTGTATTGTACTACACAAGCACACAATTAATTTTTATGTGATGTCAACTCCACCTTAAAACCATTGCCAGAATATGCCCTTTTCTTACGCAACATGCTACCAAAACTCTTATCCATTCTCTCATCATCTGCCGTCTTGACTATTGCAACCTCCTGCAATCTGGAATTCCTGACACCCATATATCCACACTTCAATCCATCCTAAATGCTGCTGCAAGACTGATCTTCCTCTCTCACATCTCCACATCTGCTGCACCACTTTGCAAATCCCTAAGCTGGCTCCCTGTGTCCTCCAGAATCAAATTCAAATTACTCACCCTTACCTACAAAGCCCTCAACAACAACACCCCTGCATACATCTCAAATCTCATATCAAAATACTCTCCCTCCCGCCCTCTTAGATCTACACCTGACCTGCGCCTTGTCTCCTCTCTGTTAACCACCTCTCACTCCTACCTACAAGACTTCTCCCGTGCTGCTCCCCACTTATGGAATTCCCTACCACGCTCAATCAGACTTTCCCACAGTCTTCAAATCTTTAGAAGCTCTTTGAAAACCCATCTCTATTTTAGAGGTGACCTTATCCCTAACACTATTCACACTAATGCACCCTCACAACTATCCCAATCTCAACTCTAAGCCACACTCGCTCTTCTTGTTTCAGCTGTGCCCTCTTCCACTTAGAATGTAAGCTCTCTAATGAGCAGGGTCTGTCATACCCTTTGTTTTCATGTCTGCATTTATTTTGTCTACCTTGTATGTCCTGTTTTATGTATGTACTGTTTTCCCTACTGTATGGCACTGTGGAGCACTGTGGCGCCTTACAAATCTATTATAATAATAGTAATGTAAACAAAATAATAAGCCATACTCAATATGCTGGATTTATGGGGCAGCACAGTGGCTAAGTGGTTAGCACTTCTGCCTCACAGCAACAGGGTCATGAGTTCGATTTCCGGGCCATGGTTTTATCTGTGTGGAGTTTGTATGTTGTTTGCGTGTTTTTCCTCCGGGTGCTCCGGTTTCCTCCCACAATCCAAAAACATACTGATAGGTTAATTGGCTGCTATCAAAATTGACCCTAGTCTGTCTGTGTGTGTATTAGGGAATTTAGACTGTAAACGTCAATGGGACAGGGAATGATGTGAGTTCTCTGTACAGTGCTGCGGAATTAGTGGCGCTATATAAATAAATGATGATGATGATGTACTTGATTTCCTCACCAGAATATAATTGTTGCTTGATTTGAAGTGCACAAGAGAAACCAGCCTTGCAAACACAACAGTGCAATACTAGTAACTGGTAGAACACGGTTTGTCATCTTGAGTCTTTGAGTATCCACCACCAAGTCAAGCTTGAAAAATGATATTAGTCATGTGCTGGTGAATTTGACTGATATCTCCAAAATAAGGCTTAGGGCTAGAGTTACTAAACTGCGGGTTTGAAAAAGTGGGGATGTTGCCTATAGCAACCAATCAGATTCTAGCTGTCATTTTGTAGAATGTACTAAATAAATGACAGCTAGAATCTGATTGGTTGCTATAGGCAACATCCCCACTTTTTCAAACCCGCAGCTTGTTCTTTTATTATTGTGTTGTAGAAATGGTAGTAATTTCTACTTATTGGCACTTGGTTAGTCACATGATATAAGAACGCAGATAATGAGACGTTAACTGTTCCAAATGAATGTCTCCATTCGGGTGGAGCACTTTAGAAGGTATTTTCTCTTTTTGTACTACTTTTCATTCTTTCACCTTCCAGAAAATAAATAATGCTTAATCCTAGTCCCTGGTTGAAATCCTACTACTCCCATATATGTCAATATTCTTGAGCAACTGGTAAAGAAAACTATGATTTATAAAATAGTTGTTTAATATTAATTTTATATTCTTTATGTGTATGCCATGAACAGAGCTATATTCATTAGTGAGTACAATGTTAGAAGCTATGGATGACCATTAAAAAAAAGAAACTGTAATTAAGAAAACTCTTTAAATCCGTTTGAAATAAGTTGTGTGATTTGTATGTTATATTCATGTAAGAGCCCTTGGAGTCAAAATAAATAAAATATATATTTTTTAATTAGTGATTATTTTATTGTAATTTAAAACGAGAGACTGTTCACTTTTTAAAATAATGTTCAATTGTTCTTAGTAATGTTTTTTATATGTACAAAAACAATAAAAAAAAAACAGTACAATAGTGTCACCTGCACAGACAGCATATAAGGGAATTCGTTACACTTACTGTGTGATTCTACATGCCAGCAAGATGCTTCCGGCAATTTTAAATACCGCACACATGGTACTCTCTGCCCCTGCTGTCTGCCAGTTACTCTGTCTGTACTTCCCTGTCCACAAGCTATTCCCTCACATGCCCCTCACTGCCCACCAGCTTCTCTCTCAGTGCTCCCCTGCCCAGGTTGGTTACGAATTTCCGACGCTGAATCTGTGGACAGGTTGACGACAGCAAAATGTCGACAGTCTACCTGTTGTCAGACTAATTCTGTCTATATGCTGAAAATGTAGACACTTTGATTGTCGACAGTAGTAATGTCGACAGTCACCATGTCGAAATTAAACGAGCAATGCCATTGGGTCCGGTAACAGTGATAACATATAAATAAAAACACTAATGAAGCTTAAAACCCCACTCCCTCCCAAAACACATGAAGACTTGTGATGTTAACCACTGGCACACGAAGGCTTAAAACATAAAAAAAGTTAAAACCCGTGGCTCCCCCCCCCCCCTCCATTCAGATTAACCCTAGTGCTGCCAGCCAAGTGCTGGTACTAGCAAAATCGGGGGGAGGGGGGGATTGGGGGAGGACAAAAAGCTTTGTGGCACTATAGCAGAGGAATCCTCAATGTAGGTTTCCCCTGTCATAATAACAACCAGCCCCAGGCTGGTCAGCCTGGAGCAGGACCTGCTAAAAAAAATGCATGTGAGTGTGGGGTGATAAAAAATGTTTTAATAATAAAGACATCATTTTGTGTTGTGCACTACAGGTCCCAGCATTCCAGGCTGCCATTAGCAGTTTGGGCATGCTGGTGCTAGTAGTACTACAAACACGAGCATACCCATGGCTGGCAGGGCATGTTTGCACGTGAGGTACCACAAGTGCAAACATGCCCTAACACCCAGGGCCTGCTGCGACCTGTAGTACCCAAGCACAAAATTTAAAGAAACCAGGCACCTTACCTTGTTTTACCAATAAATTTATTAAACATAAAAAATAGTAATACCAACATCTAGGTTCTTCATCTGTAAGGGATCCAATCTTGTAAGTTTTAACCAAATACCCCAAACAACTATTTCAAGAGTCCGTGGCTGTCCAAGTAAAAATAAAAACATTAAAATTATTTCAGGAGTGTAAAAAAAGAAGAAAAAAAATCTTCTTTTCTTGCAGCTCATAAAACCCAAATAATCTTCCGTAACCTGCTTAGCAAAATAAAAAACCCAACTCAAACGACGCATTTTAGCTCCTGCCTGCAGTAACTCCTGTTGCATAATGAAAAACTGACAGACACTAGGACTAATCATAACCAGCTTTTCTCACATATGCCCCTCTGCCCACAAGCTTTTTTCTCACATGCCTTCCTGCCCACCAACCATTCCTTCACATGCTTATCTGCCCACCAGCTTTTATCACTCATGCCCCCTGCTCAGCAGTTTTTCCACCCACATACCCCACCAGTGTGTCCCACATTAGCCCTTCTTTTTACCTGATTGTTGTCTTTTGCTTTGAGCTATTCAGGAACACAGTCCCAATAATGTGAGGCTGAGCAGCAGAGGTCAAATGAGCATGTGTTGAGCTCCAGTCAGGGCTCATTAGAGAGACAGAGCAGCAGGAATAACCATCCCTGCTGCTCTGTCAGTACACAGTATAGCTGTGGGGTCTGCTGCTATGTTACACTACAAGTAATGCTTTATGCACTGGCATGGCAATGTGATCATTCCGAAGACCCATCCCACCTCTTAGTATCAGGTCTCGCTTTAGATTTCATTATAAAATATCAATGCATTTAAATGACCAGTGGCAGACGGGCCTCCTAGGGCCTTCGCCCTGACATTATCAGCTACTTAATATAAAAGTAAATTAAAAGAATTTCTGACACAGAGAGGGAGAACATTGACATTTAAATAAGTTTGTGTGGTTGGAGAAGGCACTTTCCGTAGGTATTTCCAGCTATATGGTGAGTGCACAGTAATTTTGTTAATTAGGAGGCTTTTCACCTAGGAAAATCTGCTGGGTTAGGTAGCAAGCATCCCGATATACGCTGAAGGCAGGAGGAAGTGAAAGAAATTTCACTTCCCTGTCAGAAGGCAGAATGCCTGCACTGTGTACGTCTGTAAAATAGATTTTCCTTCAGATTTTCACAGTGACCCTGTGTCTGTCACTATGAAAGGCTCTTTACAAATGTCCCCGATTAAAACAATAAGAGAGGACAGGAGAGCCACTAAAAGAGAGTGGTCTCTCCTTCAGGAAGTATTCCTCAGAAGAACTACATTTTCATACATAGAAGAAAAATACCCCTGTCAGGAAAGTTTTACATTCTTCTACCTAAGACTCTGAGGTAGAAGCGCAAATCCACATGCCCTGGTCTTCTCACTTCAGGGGTTTCACAAATGCAAAAACTAAAGCGTAAGGTGACAAATAATAATGTGTTATTTAAAATTTGTCCCAGGGATGCCTATCCAAAGGCATTTACCACGTTGCCTGCAGCCAACAGCCTATCCTTGCCAACAGCAGGTCTAACAGCATTGCCCACAGTAGGCTTATTTTTTCTGTCAAAATGTGGCAGAATGAAGGCATAAGGGGTCACTGCACCATATGCCCCACGTTTTTTTTCTCTGAGGAGGATCTTCCTCGGTAGACTAGGAATAGGTAACAAGAAACTCTGCCTTATCTAAGTGAGGCAAACTTAGTGAAATTCAAATAGCTAGGGTGACCTTGGCAGGTAAGACTCTAGAGAATATGAATTGGTGTTTGTAACATAGCCACACAGGGCTTTCAGATGTCCCAGCGCACTTTGCCCCAGATATTGGCCAGGCCCACTTATCCCACTGACCAAACACTGAAAAGAGTCCAATATAAAATTGCAGACAAAGTTGGACCATTATTGTTTGTACTTGACAAAGCAGAGAGGAAAGGCGAATCAGTTTGCTCCCTGAAATCTCTGACAGCCTCTAAATTTGCCCTCTTTCAAGCAGTTACCCTGATCATCGATGAGACCTTTAGTTCAATTAATAACACCTGGTGGTCTCACCTGCTATCCAGAGCAAGTCTTACAAACCTGGCCCCTAAATCTCCGGATTTTCCCAATTGAAATATTCATACTTGTTTTGGCTTAAGTTCATTGAAGAGGTAAAAACCTGCCATAATGCCTAAAAAAGAGTCAAAAACCAATCAGGAATCCCTTTTCTCAAGGAGCTTGGATTCAGCCTAAGATTACCAAGGCTCTGGAAGATCCCAAAGAGGAGGTTTTGCACACAGATCCCAAGACCATGTTAAGTTTACCTCTTTCTTACCTTCATCCCGTTACACAAACTACCTGTATGGCAACAGATCACCACAGACAAGTGGTTGCTACAGGTAACATGATCAGGGTTAAACCTTCCATTAGAATGGTTTCCACAGCAGATTTTTCCTTGTTCAAGGAACTGCAGTCCTCTGCAAGACAAGGACTAAGGACTTTAGCTGTGGACCAAAGGGAAATATAACTCACTGATAAGTATTCCAAAGGTTGGAACAATGACCTATTCACCATCAAAAAGGATGGTTCTTTCAGACCAGTCCTCAAAGTCAGGTCCTTAAATCTCTTTTTAAAGCGAAAAAGTTTTCAAATGGAATATTTGCCTGACATTCCGTACTAACTAGGGGTTGTAATTGCACAAATTTAGATTTAAAAGCGGCTTTCCATTCTGTTTCCATTCATCAAAACCACACACGTGTGCTGAGGTTTTACTGGAGAGATCGCCTTTTTCAATGAATTGCAATAGTGTTTGGCCAGTTCAGTTCATTGAAGTTCATTATACCTTCACTCAACTTATTAAAGCACTTACATCAACAGTATGTTCATTACATTTTGCATCTAGATCACACACCATGGAGCATCACAGGGATTTAACACTTTAACTTATTTCGACTTAAAGGGTTTCACAATAAATAAGGTAAAGTCAGTTTTGAAACGGACACATACTATTACATTTCTGGGGTTCCTTTTCTCTGGCAGTGCCTCCTGAAAAGAGTCTATAAGTACAAGAATTTGTGCAGAGAACCCTTCAAAACCACAGGATTTCACTACATTGTATGGCAAAAGTCGTAGGAAAAAAGATTTCAATGTTCTTGAAAAGGGGCTGTCACAACGTAAGTGTGATGGAGGCTATCTGCTGGTGTTGATGCGACTGAGCAGGGAGGCATAAAGTCTAACGCACCCTTGGTATTCACCAGGGACCCCCACACGGAGGTATGGACTTGGCTGCCAAGGGTGCGCAAGTGGCGGTTCTCCAAGACAGTCACCAGCGAGATAGTTGAACAGCGAATAGTCAAATAGACCGAGGTTAAAACCAGGAGGACGATGCAGTACCAAGTCAGAAGCCAAAGAGTAGTCAAGGAAGCCGAGTCGTACCAGGAGAGCTGAGTCAATACCAAACCAGGATCCAGAGAGAAGTCAGTAACAAGCCGAGTCAGCAGGATACTAGAAACAGAAGACTGGAGCAATGCTGGAGATTAGGTGTGTGCCTAATACTCTGGCACCCTAGTGGTGTTAGAGACAGGTTTAAATAGAGGCAGGATGCGCCTGATTGGAGCATGAGAAAGCCTGCTTCGGATAGGCAGAACGAAGCGAACAGCCAGCCAATTCAGACAGGAAGCATCACTGCTGCTCTGCAACAGGACGCCTAGCATATGTATGCAGACGGCCAGGAGTACTGCTTTCTGTTGCTAGACGACAACACGCTTGCGGCCAGAAGGAGTCAGAAGTCCGTCCATGGCAGCAGCAGTACCGCAGGGATGGCACCTGACAGGGGCTACTATAGGTGTAAACCACAATAGCTTGGATGTAGCAGTCTTACGCTAGTGTAGGCCATCCCTGGCCTTACACACACCTTGCCCTTACAGCCTCTCTGAGAGTAAATGTCTCTCAGCTGTTTCTAATCAGTCAAAATGATTTCCAACCTGCAAGATCCTCTACAGTAGAGGGTGGATTGTTGTGACTACAAGGGAAGCAGGTATCAATATTAACCAGTTCCAAGGCCACTCACTGAGGAGTGCACCCACCACAGAAGCGGCAGCGAAAGACATACCTTTACAAGCAATTATCCATGCAGCTCACTGGTTCTCAGCTTGAACTTTTGTAATAACATTATTGGAGACCATCTGGTTTCCAAAAGATCGAGTTTCTGAGAGCAACCCAGGATACATGGTAGTCCGCCCACCCGCTGTTGCTAGGTGGAAGCCTCCTGCAAAACACGAGCTTGCAGGTATCTATGATCAGTAAACCTGGTTTGTTCAGAATATAGAATTGGCACATAGCAACAATTCCCAACCTACCCACCCTACACCTATTGCTAGGTCTGTTGTTTGCCCATGACTGTCATTACATACCTTGCATCTTCATATGTTATTTTAAAGTAAGTAGTCCAGTAGCGGTTCCAAAAACTTTGCGGCATTTGTGTTCTTCTCTTGTCAAGGGATTACTATCTCCTTTACTTGCTTACTAGGGTAATGCTGAATGCGTTACAATTCCAATGGCTGGGTCAGGGGAAATAAAGTGTCGCAGGATCGTTGAAAAATATGACACAAAAAAAACTAAATTAAGAAGTTCCTCTCAAAAACATCTAATAAAGCCATTTTTAATTTAGTATCCTCCCACAGTCCAAAATCTAATTCTCCTATATTAAGATCGATATGCTGTGACCTTCTTTTATGGTCTATTTAGAAATTATACTGAATGTAGGGAGCTAGGAACATTTACGGATGGCAGAAACAGGAAAGAGTGTAGATAAGAGCACAGATAATGAGCCGGTGAATAGTTATTTACAGTAGGCAATAGCCATTCATGAATATAAAGAAGAGATAATCTCTAGATAAGTGAAAATGTGAGAGGTCACTATTTAGTCATAGGCATGAGTCAGAGTAGACATGGAAGTACGAAGCTAGATGTGAAGCTGCAATCACCTCACAACTAAACCACAGAGAGTATTGTTAGCCTAGATGTGTCACTACATCATTCAGCACGTCACCCAACACTATATGATCATTTTGGAGTTGTTTTTTTAATAGAGAAAATACTGATGAATGTTGATATCTATATTCATATCTATTACTTGTGGAGCCACATATGGACATAGTGGGATAAAAAAGACAAAGGTCCAACAAGTTTAACCTTTTATAAATTCTAGCTGTGTTAATCCACAGAAAGGCAAAGCAAAACCCCAGAATGGCTGCTGCCAACCTCCATACACATACATGGCAATCAAGGATCAATCGCCACATTAACCCCATATTGTAATTACACTATGATACTATATTGTACTGGGCTTTAGATACCTCCACGGCAGGCAGAGAACAGAATCTCCCAGCATGCAGTGGGGAAGAGAATCTTGTAAAGAAGCAGTTAGCTAGAGATTCTAGGAGAAGAGCGGTAGGAGCATGGAAGAGAGGATTGGAAACAGTATTGATCAAGAGCTACGGCGGTGATGAGAGAGACCAGCACTGTATAGAGGAGAGTGCCATAACCGGAGACACTACAAGCTGGACATCTGTACAGAAGAGCAAAGAGAGAGAGAGAGTCTGATAAGTACCAATGTCTCTTATATTGTTCATATAATTGGATTGAGCCATGTTATTAGTCAGGCAGGGAACAGGTGGGGAGGCCTAAGAATATTGTATAATGCCCTTTTGCTGGACTGAGATAAAATAATAAGGGTATATTGTAGGAACAGTCCACTAGGGGAAAGAGACTGAGTTTAAACCCCGAGAAACTGCATTAAATTTGGCATTATCTGCTATCTGTGAGAGCCATATAACTGCATGGTGAAGAGCCAGCTTTTATTAAAGTGACTTTATGTTTACGCCTAAGAGGAATAGAGAGCAGAGCAGGGTTGTACATTGTGTTTTGTATTCATGTGGAATTGGGACATCAACAGACAAGGAAGCGTGCGTTGTCACATTGCCTGTAAGAAAGTAACTGTTCATTGGAGGAGCGTAATATTGCAAAGTGCCACTGTGTGGGATTATCAATGCTAAATTCAAATTGAGGAATACAGGGAGCTGTGAAGTTGCTCTGTGCTATTTGACACTGAATGTTTGTTCAAAGTGGGAAAGAGGGGAAGAGAATTGTGTTTAAACTGTCACTGTATAGAGACTGTATACCCATATACCTCTGCTTAACATCCAAATGTACTTGTATGCTATGTGTTTACAAAGTTAAAGCAACTGTGATAGAGTTTAGTGTATATTGTTAGTGATAGTTATTGTTGTTAGAAAGATATTGAAAATTAGTTATTAGAAGGTATACACATCAGACTAGTAAAGACTGTGTGGGTTATGTATTAGTTACTAATAAGTATTATTTCAAATTATCTGTGACCGTTTGTTTGAGCCAAAGTAATACATTTTTTTATATAAAATCTACTAAATAAACCCTTTAGAAGTCCATACCTCACTAATAAACGTGCCAGTGTGGCTTATAAACACCAATTTGGTGTGATAATATTGCCTTTGTGTGTACCTGTGGCCCAGTGTAGAGGGGCGGAGGGTTCCTTGGTCTCTCTCTGGTGTTGCTAACTCCAGAGCACTACCCAACGAAGAGCCTACTGTACTTAGACCAAGGTGAAGGCACTGCGCAAAACTGAACACAAGGTAAACAGTCTATTTGCAGACAGGACACACAAAGGGGGGTATTCAATTGTTAGCGAGATCCCCGGAAAAACGAGCGCTCAGAAAATATTACCATTAATACGGTAATATGCGCATAAATACCGTTAATACGGTAGTTTACTTGCTGAATTTCATCTCGCAGCTCAGGGATGAAATTCAGTGAGTAATTTTAACGCTAATATTTTTCGAGCGCTCATTTTCCGGGGATCTCGCTAACAATTGAATACCCCCCAAAGACTATTACATGAACTGCCCAACCACCCTTACAATGAAATAGCGCCTCCTCTGTTGATGATGATGACATAACAAAAACACACTATAATGAAAACTGTGAGGATATCTGACTAACTGTTATTACTGTCTGGATTTACGTTCACTCACATAATATAATAAATTATTTATAACTTAAATATGTTATGTATTTCTGCTCAGGGGCACAAGAGGTGATGGCACACTAAAACTCTCCACCAGGTAGAACGTCATTGGTGTAAATCTTGTGCTTCTAGTCACTATGTCAAATATACTGCTATTTACCGTTCCTTTAGAAAAGCTCTGGACACTGCCAATTAAAGATATATCCAATCTCTCATTGGATGATTGTTCAATGACATATATAATAAATATGAATAATGAATATATCATATATAAATATATGATATATCCAATATCTCATTCATCAAACACAGGTCTCTAACGCCAAATGCCTGGTTAATACATTTAAATTTCTACTCAAACCTCCCACCTCAAACTCTCTGACGACCATCACTGTCCAAGATATAGCATACTTCAAGGACAGGATTGACAAGATCCAATATGAAATGGTGTCTTCTTCTCCTAACAACACCCTGCTCAATTGCTTTCCTGCACCCTCAGACACCTTCTCTTCATTTCATCCAACAGATGAAGAGGCATCATCTACTCTCTTCTTCTTCTCCCACTTTACTACCTGTCCACTTGAACCTATCTCATCAAAAATCAGTCAATTGCTGTCTCCTGTGCTCACCCCAGCCTTAACACACCTCTGTAATCTCTTTCATCATTATTAAAGTATTTTGCCAAAATATATTTCTCGTCCAATCTCTCAACTCTAATGCACCTATAAGCTTTCTGAGAGGCTTGCCTACACTCGCCTCACATCCTTATTTTCTCACACAACCTTTTTAGTCAGGCTTTCTTTCCCAACACTCCACAGAGACTCTACTGACTAAAGCAGTCCATGATTTAATCACTGTTAAATATAAAAACCTTTATTCGCTTCTAATTCTCCAGGACCTTTCTGCTGCATTTGACATTCCCTTTAAACTAGAGATGGGCGGGTCCGGTTCTCCGAGAACCGAACCCACCCGAACTTTGGGTATCCGAGTACCGAGCTGAGCAGCTCGGTACTCTCCCGCCCATTCCGAATCCAAATCGAGGCCGAACGTCATTGTGACGTCGTCGGATCTCGGGACTCGGTTCTCGCGATACTTCAACTTTATAAATACACGCCTCCACAGCAATCCATCGCCATTTGACAGAGGGAGAGAGCAGGGTGTAGTCATAGGCTAATTAGAGCAGGGACAGAGAATACCATATTGTTCTTGCAATTGCTCTAACCAAAATCGCTAGTGCAGAGAGGAGGATAGAGGTTTATTATTTTTTCTTCATATTTGGCACTCCCCAGCGCTTTTGG
This sequence comes from Mixophyes fleayi, assembly GCF_038048845.1. Taxonomy (NCBI): domain Eukaryota; kingdom Metazoa; phylum Chordata; class Amphibia; order Anura; family Limnodynastidae; genus Mixophyes; species Mixophyes fleayi. Next base: position 62,595,551 of record NC_134402.1, read on the forward strand.
GGTGTCCCCCATAATTGTGCATTAATATTTCTGGCTGTCAAAAGTCATATCTGTCAGCAGTATCTACTCAATAATTTTTAGCACTCCTCAGTGTTTTTGGGGTGTCCTCCCTAATTGTGCATTAATATTTCTGGCTGTCAAAAGTCATATCTGTCAGCAGTATCTACTCAATAATTTTTAACACTCCTCAGTGTTTTTGGGGTGTCCTCCCTAATTGTGCATTAATATTTCTGGCTGTCAAAAGTCATATCTGTCAGCAGTATCTACTCAATAATTTTTAGCACTCCTCAGTGTTTTTGGGGTGTCCTCCCTAATTGTGCATTAATATTTCTGGCTGTCAAAAGTCATATCTGTCAGCAGTATCTACTCAATAATTTTTAGCACTCCTCAGTGTTTTTGGGGTGTCCTCCCTAATTGTGCATTAATATTTCTGGCTGTCAAAAGTCATATCTGTCAGCAGTATCTACTCAATAATTTTTAGCACTCCTCAGTGTTTTTGGGGTGTCCTCCCTAATTGTGCATTAATATTTCTGGCTGTCAAAAGTCATATCTGTCAGCAGTATCTACTCAATAATTTTTAGCACTCCTCAGTGTTTTTGGGGTGTCCTCCCTAATTGTGCATTAATATTTCTGGCTGTCAAAAGTCATATCTGTCAGCAGTATCTACTCAATAATTTTTAGCACTCCTCAGTGTTTTTGGGGTGTCCTCCCTAATTGTGCATTAATATTTCTGGCTGTCAAAAGTCATATCTGTCAGCAGTATCTACTCAATAATTTTTAGCACTCCTCAGTGTTTTTGGGGTGTCCTCCCTAATTGTGCATTAATATTTCTGGCTGTCAAAAGTCATATCTGTCAGCAGTATCTACTCAATAATTTTTAGCACTCCTCAGTGTTTTTGGGGTGTCCTCCCTAATTGTGCATTAATATTTCTGGCTGTCAAAAGTCATATCTGTCAGCAGTATCTACTCAATAATTTTTAGCACTCCTCAGTGTTTTTGGGGTGTCCTCCCTAATTGTGCATTAATATTTCTGGCTGTCAAAAGTCATATCTGTCAGCAGTATCTACTCAATAATTTTTAGCACTCCTCAGTGGTTTGCGCTCAGAATGGATTCAAAGCAGTCCACATATGATCTAAATGAGCAACCAGGTTCTGTCACCAGTCCTGATGTTAGTGTTCCCAGTACGTCATCTGGCCAAGGCGATGTCAAACAACAGAGTGTTTTCAAATTAGTGCAAAAAACAAAAACCAAAAAAAAATTTACTGTATTGAAGCGAAAAAGAAGTGTAACTGAGCAAAAGTTAAGTGACGATAAAAAAAAAATTGCAAGCATGCCATTCTACACACGCAGTGGCAAAGAGAGAATGAGGCCTTCACCTTTGGCTATTAGTGGCAGATCCCAAAAAGTTACCCAGGCTACAATTGGTGCACAACTACTGTTACGCGTCAAAGCTGAGCTGCAAGATACCAGTGAGGCATTAGAGGAGAATATTTGCTCTGATTCACAAATGACAACAATCCCTGTGGAGAGTCCATCCAACAGTGGGATGTCTAATCGTGAGCATTCTGCTGATGTGTGCCTTAATAGCCCGAGTGTAGCCGGTGATACCCAAATTGAGGATGCCACTTTGGAATTAGAAGAGGATGAGGGGGAGATTTGTGTAGGCGACGAGGGCGCTAATGAGGATGTTGATGAGGATGAGGTTGTTTGTGTAAGTCCTGCACCAGTGGCAGCAGTTCTGGCACGTGACAAGAAAAAGGCCATTGTCATGCCTGGGCATAAAACAAAAAAATCCACTTCTTATGTGTGGAATTATTTCTACCCAAATCCAGACAACAATTGTATAGCCATTTGTAGTGTATGTGAAGCCACAGTCAGTCGAGGGAGGGACCTTAACCATCTTGGAACCTCGTCTATGTTACGCCATTTAACGAGAGTTCATGGCAAAGTGTTGGGAAAAGCTGAAAGTTCTTCCCAAAAGAATACAAGCACTCCCTCATCAGCTAAGACCCTCCGCTCACCGACATACCGACGGCTACAAAATACACCCACCACACCATCCTCATCAATATCCTCAGTAGCGCTCGGAGTTAGCCCGGCATCCCACTTAAGGCTGGATGACTCCGGCACTATTATTGATTCCTCTGAAGAAAGCGTTAGTCCTGCTGCTGCTGTTGCTGCTGCTGGGGGTGAATCGTCATCCCAGAGGCAGGTGAATAAAATGAGCAGTCCTACATTTCAGCAATTAACTGTGAAACAATCATTTGCGAGGGGAAGCAAATATGACAGCAGTCACCCAGTCGCCAAGCGAATCACAGACGCCATGGCTGCAATGTTAGTGTTAGATCTGCGTCCAATCTCCACAATAAACGCAGCTGGTTTTTCACAGTTAATTGAGGTTTTGTGTCCGCGTTACAGAATTCCATCGCGACACCATTTCTCCCGTAAAGCTATTCCACAACTATACCAAAAAGTGTGTAAAAATGTAGAGATTGCGCTGAAAAATGCCATTCTGCCCACTGTTCACTTAACCACAGATATGTGGACAAGTGGAAGTGGCCAAACCAAAGACTATATGACTGTGACAGCCCACTGGGTTGGTCATTCACCTTCACCAGCAGGAACAGCAGCAGCATGTACACCACTACGTAACATTTGTCACAGGCAGGCCACTCTTTGTATCACCGGCTTCACTAACAGGCATACGGCTGACAATTTGTTACGCAAACTGAGAGATGTGATTGATGCATGGCTTATACCACTCGGACTCTCCCCAGGGTATGTCATTTCAGATAACGCCAACAATATAGTGCGAGCATTACAGCTGGGTGATTTCCAACATATTCCCTGTTTTGCTCACACCATCAACTTGGTGGTGCAGAGCTTCCTACGAAATAACCGTGAGGTGCAGGAGATGCTTTCGGTGGCCCGTAAAATTTCAGGCCATTTCAGGCATTCAGCCACAGCATGTAGGAGATTACAGCAGCTCCAAGAGCAGTTTAACTTGCCCTGCCACCAACTTAAGCAAGAGGTGGTAACTCGGTGGAATTCCACCCTGTACATGCTTCAGAGGATGGAGGAACAGCGCAAAGCCATCCAAGCATATTGCACAAGTCATGACATTGGGAAAGGAGGGGGGATGTATTTCACTCTTGCACAGTGGGGAATCCTTTCAGTGCTGTGCAAGGTGCTGAAACCATTTGAAGTTGTGACATGTGAGGTCAGTGCAGACTCTGCTAGTTTGAGCCAAGTCATTCCTTTAATTAGACTATTGGAAAAGCAGCTTGAGAAAATGAAGGAGGAGCTGAAAGCAAGCAATTCAGCAAAGTATGTTGGCCTTGTCGATCAAGTACTTAATTCGCTTCACAATGATCCTCGAGTTATTAAGATCTTGAACTCGGATCAGTACGTTTTGGCCACTGTGCTTGATCCAAGGTTTAAAACCTACATTGAGTCTTTACTTGTAAATGAGCGAGATGTGAACTTTTGCAAGGAGCTATTGCTCAGCAAGTTGGCCGCTGAACTGGGCCTCGGCTTGACGACGTGTCCTCCTTCACTTTCTCAAGCTGTTGCTCGTAAAAAATTAAATTTCCAAAAAAGAAGCAGGGAAGACACAGGGGGCAGACGAGAACAATTTAACATCTGGGCTGGTTTGAAGGATTTTTCAAAAAAAAGTGTCACTTTGCCCATAAGTCCATCCAATATGAGTATAAACATGCAAAGGATGGTGGAGGATTACTTTCAAGAGGTAGTTGATATGGAAATGTCAGACAGTCCCTTTCCTTACTGGGAAGAAAAGCAGGCCATTTGGAAACCCATGTACAAACTTGCTTTGCAATACCTAAGCTGCCCACCCTCCAGTGTGTACTCTGAACGAGTGTTCAGCACAGCAGGGAACTTAGTCAGTGATCGCCGTAGAAGGTTACTTCCCAAAAATGTGGAGAAAATGATGTTTATAAAAATGAACTACATCTTCCACGAGGAAGGCCTTCACCATCCAAGACATCCAAGCACTGACTGTTCTCTAATGGCGGATTCAAGCGGCGATGAATTGATAGTCTGTGATGATGACGTACACACTGATGAGGGTGAGGATGAAGCTGAAGATGATGCCGATAACATCTTTTTAAAACTTTCTATGTAAGTGTAGGGTGCAATCTACCCCCAAAGAGGAAAGGGACTTGTGGCATTTCCATATCACATACCATCTTGAAAGGCTGCTGTTAGGGCAATTTATCCTTAAGGGTAGGGTGTCATAGACAGAGTGACCCTAAACTGGCTTTGTCCATTTTTCATAATATTGTACAGTCTATAATGGCTGAATTTTTTAGTATTTTATACAAGTGGAGGGGGGCCTAGAGAGACAGAAACCAAACTGTCTTTCTCCATGTCAATTAATATTGTACAGTCTATAATGGCTGAATTTTTTAGTATTTTATACAAGTGGAGGGGGGCCTAGAGAGACAGAAACCAAACTGGCTTTCTCCATGTCAATTAATATTGTACAGTCTATAATGGCTGAATTTTTTAGTATTTTATACAAGTGGAGGGGGGCCTAGAGAGACAGAGTGACCCCAAACTGTCTTTCTCCATGTCAATTAATATTGTACAGTCTATAATGGCTGAATTTTTTAGTATTTTATACAAGTGGAGGGGGGCCTTGAGAGACAGAAACCAAACTGGCTTTCTCCATGTCAATTAATATTGTACAGTCTATAATGGCTGAATTTTTTAGTATTTTATACAAGTGGAGGGGGGCCTAGAGAGACAGAAACCAAACTGGCTTTCTCCATGTCAATTAATATTGTACAGTCTATAATGGCTGAATTTTTTGGTATTTTATACAAGTGGAGGGGGGCCTAGAGAGACAGAGTGACCCCAAACTGTCTTTCTCCATGTCAATTAATATTGTACAGTCTATAATGGCTGAATTTTTTAGTATTTTATACAAGTGGAGGGGGCCCTTGAGAGACAGAAACCAAACTGGCTTTCTCCATGTCAATTAATATTGTACAGTCTATAATGGCTGAATTTTTTGGTATTTTATACAAGTGGAGGGGGGCCTAGAGAGACAGAAACCAAACTGGCTTTCTCCATGTCAATTAATATTGTACAGTCTATAATGGCTGAATTTTTTGGTATTTTATACAAGTGGAGGGGGGCCTTGAGAGACAGAAACCAAACTGGCTTTTTCCATTTCTTTACATATTTAACTATAAGTGTAGGGTGTAATATACATTCAAGACGATGGCTGCATTGCCAATATGCATAGATGGAGAGGAAGACAATCTGTTTTGTGTGTAGAATAGGCCTACCAACGAAGAATTAAACTGTTTTTTTGGATGATTTATTACCTCAACAATTAGATTACTTGTCTCTAAAACAGTTGGAGCACTAAATTGGGTTAATTTAGGCCCAAAAACATGGATTTTCCCAAAAAATAGCAAAACAAAACCAAACAAAACCAAAACCAAAACCAAAACACGCAATGGCGGTTTTGCAAAACCAAAACCAAAACCAAAACACGACGGTAATCCAGATCCAAAACCGAATCCAAAACCAAAACACGGGGGTCAGTGACCATCTCTACTTTAAACAAACAATGACCATGTTAACCCTTTAAATGCTTGCACGTGAATTGTTAATCCATTTGACTAATAAGCATAGAGTGTGCCAGAGTGTACTTTTGTGTAACAGAGGTTTGCGATGTTAACCCTTTGATTGCTGGTGTGTGTATTGCTAACCTGTGTATAACAAGGAGCAGTGTGTGGCAGTATATTGGTGTCTTATTGTCCTTTTTCAATAGGTGATAGCAGAACCTAGGTGTGCATGAGTGTGAGTGTGCTGTTTGGGGACGATTCAGCAAATCAATAACCTGTGTGATAGGTGAGAGAAAGACTGAGCACTGGAATCGTGTGTGACCCCCATACAGTAAACACCCAAAGTCAAGGACACCGGGAGCGTGTTCATGACACTACTCTTATCTATGCAAACAGCAGTCTGTCTCATCTATTCAAAATCTATTCATCTATTGTCCAACATTAAAAAAACACACCTTTTCTCTTACGTTTTAAAGGGGAAGCAACTTGGGATAAACCATGTGTGCTTTATTTATTGTTTACATTTTTCAACTTTGTTACTTTTAAGAAGATTTTAATTTCATGGTCAGTACTATATTCTCACCTTTTCCAGATTAAAATGAATATTTTTCAAAATTTATCATCCTCTATGGACATATGACCAAATATGTATGAATTAAGCATTTTTGCACCCACAAAAACTACCACAAGTTTTGGAGTTTAATAGCTTTTTATTTTTTGCACCCACATTATTTTTCTGCAGAAACATGTTGCGTGAGTCGCAGATGGAAAATGCACTATATATTATTAAAGTAATTTTATCGTTTTCCAATAAGCATTGTCTAAGCGATTTCTTGTGTTTCCAAAGCACAAACAATTTATTTAGCAGATGCAAAAGTTTTCAGCAAATCAATACATAATTATAATACAGTACAGCCGATACCAAAGATATATACATACCGCTGCACCTACCTGCGCTAGCTGCGCTCCACTGGTACCAGCTACAGTACTTCAACCCAGAAGACTGTGGTCAGAGAATGACTGGCCCAGCTGGTCCCAGGGAGCTTGTATATATATACACTCAGTGTTACAGAGAAAACAATACAGATGATGTGGCTTGTTTCTATAGGTACAGACTTCAGGAGGGTCCAGTGTAAACAGGTCATAGGCCAGTTCAAACAACCCCCTCCAAGGGTGAGGGTCAACATTCCAGATGATTCTCCCGCCCAGATGGAGCTAGTCTATTCACAATACATAGTCAGTAACATTTTAAACATTTATTCCCTAACATCGCTAACTACAGTATGCAATGTGCGATCACTTTGGCGAATGAACCTGACAACTGCGGATGAATAGGGGATTAAAATGATACTAAGCATGACATGTTTCCTGTAACCTGACCCTTAAGTATCACTAAAGTGTACATATAACCTTAATATATATATATATAATATATATATATATATATATATATATATATATAAACTAAATACCATCTGCTCATAAATCACTGTGGAATAGAACCATTATAAATATAAAATATATAAATAACTAAATGTGAGAGTGCGAGTGTATGCGTGCGTATTTTACGTGTGATCGCGCCGTGCCACATGGAATACTGATTGCAATCGCACGGTAAGGCAATATTAACCAATATACTTTCGTTCATCCAATTATACGACTTCGACAATATCCTGCTATGCTGCCTCATCCTATCACATGGATGAGCCCTTTGCTCATGGCTAGCTACACTTATTCTTCCTGCTTTGCTCCAATACCTTGACCCTCCCACTACTACTAATCTAGGCTGGCCTACATACCGGCACTGTCAGATGATGTCCTGCTCCATGCTCCAGATTTGCTACGGTAACTGAGGCTGTGGATTCAGTCTTGTCCTGGGTTCCTGGTCAGCCTCGAGGTCTCCATCCACGCTGACCCAATGCAGCTTCCAATTTCACAAGATGTTCCATACAAGATGCCTTGCTGCCTCTCCTCCACAATGACTTGCTGCTGTCCTAAGATTCCTGAGGCTCGCTCCTTACTGCAGCCCTCAACATCCATGCATCCATATATCCCGATCACCAGATTCAATCTAATCTAGGCCATGGCTTTGGCCTAAATCCGCCTGCATCATTGCTTTCAACTACTTTCCTGGATTTTGCTCATGTTGCTCATGTTACCCTTCTGGGTCGTGCATCTGGACTAGTCCTTATATGCCTGCGTCCTAACCTCTCCTGATTGTGAAATCCACAATCTTTTTAACACAGGATTCTTATTATTTTCTTTACACTTTACACTTTCTCTACCTAGTGGTTAGCACTTCTGCCTCACAGCACTGGGTTCATGAGTTCAACCATGGCCTTATCTGTGTGGAATTTGTATGTTCTCCCCATGTTTGCGTTGGTTTCCTCCAGGTGCTCTGGTTTCCTCCCACAATTCAAAAACATACTAGTAGGTTATTTGCCCGATATTAAATTGACCCTAGTCTCTCTGTCTGAGTGTGTGTGTTAAGGAATAGAATTAGACAGTAAGCTTCAATGAGGCAGGGGCTGATGGGAATGAGTTCTCTGTACAGCGCTGCGGAATTAGTGGCGTTATATAAATAGCTGATGATGATGTGACTTGTTATATATTTTTAAACAATGAAATATAGTATGAAACATTTTAAGAATCAATACTGTTACTGTTAGTGTGAACTTTAGAGTGCCCTAGCCTTTTTCTTTTCTCCTCACAGTATGTGCTCTTGGGGTGCAACAATCAGTAATATAGATATTTTTACAAACTTTACGTCAAATGAATGGAATGGGTTTCTTCACATTAGATAATTTGTACAGTATGTTCTGTTTGTATGTTCATAAAACATTTCTCTTTAAATTCTCCCTGCACAATCACATGCTCACCACCACTCTTGACTCTACAGCTCCCGCCTCTTCTGTCTACCTTCTCTGATCTAAACCCCAACCTTGGCATTCCTTCCAAAATGCACACGTACCGATGAACACCACTGGAGGAAATCTCGTTCCTACATTTCAAGTCCATCCTCTCCTCCTACAGCTCCACCCTCTCCCTTGCCAAACAATCCTTCTTCAAGTCTCTCATCTACTCACAATCTTCCAGTCCCTTCTGCCTCTTTGCCACCTTCAACACCCTTCTTTGCCTCCCCTCCCCTCCTATTCTTCTTTACTGCCACTGAATTTGCCTCCTTTTTCTCTTACAAAATTGAGTCCATCAGACACAAAATCTCCTCCTCCCATCTCTCGTGTGCCCTCTCTACCACTTCACCATCCTTTCTCTCCAGCCACCACCTCTTGTGCGCCTTCCACCCCACTACAGATGGTCAAGTCCATTCACTTCATTTCTCCCCCCCCCTCTACCTGCCCCATGGATTTATTCACCTCTCACCTCTTTCGCTCCCTCTCCTCCACTGCCTGTTCCCTCGCTCACCTCTTCAATTTATCCCTCTCTACTGGAATCTTCCCTTATCCTTTAAACATGCTCTTGTCTCATCCATTCAAAAAAACCCAATCTTGACTTCACCTCCCTCTCAAACTACCACCCCAGCACTCTCCTCCCCTTTGCCTCCAAAATACTTGAGTGGCTTGTCTACAACCATCTCACCCTCCCTCTGTTCGGCCAATACCCGTCACCTCACCTCTTCTCTGGTAACCACGTCTCACTCCCGAATCCAAGACATCCTCCATCTCGCCCACTCTGGCTTCAATCCTTCCTTTCTGATATCTAGATCCCTTTACACTGACTCACCCCCATGTGGCAACCATTTGTCTGCTCCTTCCCTCTTGTTCCTCTTCTCAGCAGCTATACTGTACACCTCTTCCTTGAGCTCTCTGTCCCTCTATGTATTACTAAACCTGTTACATCTCTACCAAACTTTAATGTTCTAGATTAGTTTTCTAAGATAAAAATACACAGCATTATGACATTAATGTGTAGAGTGAGAAAATCTTTCCTATTGATTATCTGAAGTGCTTTATATGAGATCAGCTTTTTTGACTTATTTCAGGACAAACCAATGTTTCTCCCAACATTTCAAATCAATAAATCGTCATCATCATCATTAACATTTATTTATATAGCGCCAGCAAATTCTGTATTGCTTTACAATTGGGAACAAACATTAATAAAACAATACTGGGTAATACAGACAGACAGAGAGATAAGAGGGCCCTGCTTGCAAGCTTACAATCTATGGGACAATGGGAGTATGAAACACAAGGGCATGTGCTACATCATATTGGACCAGCTAGAATGCAAAGGTAAAAAGTATTGAGTGGGCTGTGTGATCAGTCACACAGCAATGTTGGTCAGAGGGTTGTTGTCTTGTGTTAGCTGTATAGAGGGTGATAATAGGGTAACCTAGGGAGATTAAGATGCTGCTTAAGGAATATCATAAACTTGTCTGAAGAGGTGGGTTTTCAGAGAATGTTTGAAGGTTTGAAGACTAGAGGAAAGTCCTATTGTGGAGGAAATTCTACAAAATGGGTGCAGCCCGAAAAAAAGTCCTGTAACCGGGAATATGAGGATGTGATGAGAGTGGAGGAGAGACGCAGATCTTGTGCAGAACGGAGATGTCGAGTTGGGAGATATTTTGAGACAAGTGAGGAAATGTATGTCGGTGCACTTTTGTTGATGGCCTTGCATGATAGTAGAAGAATTTTATATTGGATTTGTTGAAAAACAGGCAACCAATGTAGAGACTGACAGAGTGGCTCAGCAGAGGAAGAACGGTTTGCAAGGAAAATCAATCTAGTCGCTGCGTGCAAAATAGATTGTAGGGGTTCAAGTCTAATTTTGGCAGACCAGCAAGGAGGAAATTGCAATAATCGATGCGGGAGATAATGAGTGCATGAATTAAGGTTTTTGCAGTGTCTTGTGTGAGATATGTCCATATTCTGGAAATCTTCTTTAGATGTATGTAACATGATTTAGATATAGAGTCGATATGGGGGGCAAAGGATAGTTGTGAGTCAAGGATTATACCTAGCCAGCAAGCTTGCGGGGTGAGATTTATAATCATGTTATCAACAGAAATAGAAATGTCAGGCAGGAAGCTTCTGTTTTTGGGTGGGAATATTATTAATTCAGTTTTTGAAAGATTGAGTTTGAGTTGGTGAGAAGACATCCAAGATGAAATGGCAGAAAGACAGTCAGTAACGCGAGACAACATAGATGATGAGAGATCAGGAGAGGATAGATAGATTTGTGTATCATCCACATAAAGATGATATTGAAATCCAAAGGAGCTTATTAGCTTTTCAAGACAAATGGTATAGATAGAGAATAGCAGAGGACCTAGGACTGAACCTTGCGGTACTCCAACTGATAAAGGAAGTGGAGCAGAGGTGGATCAAGAGAAATTAACAATGAAAGAGAGATAAGATAGGTAGGATGAGAACCAGGATAGGGCAGTGCCTTCAAGACCTAGGGATTGTAGCGTTTGTATGAGGAGAGAGTGGACAACAGTGTCAAATGCAGCAGAGAGATCCAGGAGAATTAAAAGAGAATAATGGCCTTTTTGCTGTGTTCAAATCATTGACAACCTTTGTCAGCGCAGTCTCTGTGGAGTGTTGAGAGCGAAAGCCTGACTGAAGGGAATCCAGTAGATTGTTTGCTGTAAGAAAGTGTGTGAGGCAAGTGTAGGCTATTCTCCCAAGAATTTTGGAGAGGCATAGGAGCTGAGAGATGGGGCGGTAATATGAGAGAGAGTTTGGGTCAGAATTTATTCTTTTAAAAGTAGGAGTAATAACTGCATGATTGCATAGTGATGGAGAAATACTAGTAGAGAGAGAGAGATGACAGATTTTAGTTAGAGGTGGAATGAGCACAGGAGGCAGGGACCTACCAATTTGTGAGGGTATAGGATCAAGAGGACAGGAGGTAGAGTAGAAAGATGAGAAGAGAGTAGAAACTTCCTCTTCATTTGTTGAATCAAATGAAGAGAGTGTCAGAGGGTGCTACAGAGAAATTGAGCTGACTGCTTGTCGAGGGAGATGATACCATTTCAAGTCTGTTCTTATCTATTTTGTCCTTAAAATAGGAAGCAAGTGTTACGACTCCGCCTATACTTTGTATGTGGCAGCAGTACCTCAATTCCACCAGACGAGCTGTTGTTCAGCCCTTGAATTTTACACCTTGCCTGTAGGAGTTATTTTTCTTACCTGATAAGTACTGCACCTGTCTCACAGCTTCATATACCTGCCTCAATCTGTGCTCTGGGCAGTTCATCATTTATACCTGGCTGCTGCTTGGCACTTGTTTATCCCTGTTCCAGTTCTGCTTTACCGCTGTTTGATCTACTGTTGTGACCATCTGCCTGATTACCAGATCCTGCTTGTTTGCCTGTTGCCCTGACCTCTGCCTGATTACTGGATTATGCTTGTTCGCTTGTGACCCTGACCTCTACCTGGCTACTGGATTCTGCCTGAACTCTTGTTGCCCTGCCTTCTGACTGGTCACTGGACTCCACTAATCTGTCTATTTCCCTGGACTGACTCGTGCCTCTGGCAATCTGGAATCCTGATTCCTGCCTCCTTAGTCTGGAGACTCATGCATTTAAACTGTATTTGTCATTGCTTGGAACCTGTTGCTCTGTGGACTATTCCTGATTAGATTCAATCCTCTGGTAGAGGTCAAGTGAGGATGTTAGAGAGAGTAGTTTGGAAGCAGCACTGGATTAGCAATAGGGATGTTGAAATCACCCATGATGATGGTGGGGATGTCAGATAAGATGTAAGGGAGCCATGCAGATTGTTGGTGTGGTCCAGAGGGGTAATAGATGACAGCAATACGTATAGAGAATGCATTAAAAATCAGTTAAAAACAGTATGAACTTCAAAAGATGTGAATGTGAGTGATGGGACAGTAGTCCAACCACACCTTCTTGTCTCTCTCCAGGTCTGGGGGTGTAGGTGAAATGGAGACCACCATGTGAAAGGGCTGCAGGTGAGGCAGTGTGTGATTGCGTGAGCCATGTTTCTGTTATTGCCATAAGGTTGAGGTTATTTGAGAGGAAGAGATCATGTACGGAGGTAAGTTTGTTACAAACAGAGTGTGCATTCCAAAGGGCACATTTAAAGGACTTTGGAAGAGAGGGGAAACAGGTGATGTGTTTGAGGTTTGCTGGATTTCTGCAGTGTTCAGATGTATGTGTGTGGGAGAAATGAGGGGGCCCTGGATTAGGTCATATATCACCAGCTAATAGAAGCAGGGAGGAAGAAAAATAGGAAAGATGATTGTAAGATGTGTGTCCTTTTAGTTTCTAGTGATAGGTTGAGGCTGTTATAACTATTGAATTTTAATAGAACAACAGTTTATGAGTGTTAACTAGAGATGAGTGAAGTAATGAAGGGGCAATGTGGACAGAGGTGTGTGTTGCTGCATGGGTGAGGGATGATATATTCCTAAATATAATGCCATGGAAGTTGAGGAAGAAAAATAATTTGGCAAACATTGGGATTTATGAGTAAAATAGCAAGAAATGAGGGAATTAAAAAAATTACCTAGTTGCAATGTCCTGTGCAATCAGAAAAGTAGTGTAGAGTGAGGCTGCAGTAGATGTAGTTTATTCATGGATTTCTGGATAGCATGGAGTAGTGATGTGGGGATCCATGCGGGGGAGTGGGTGGAAGTCTTGAATGGAGAGTAATAAGGCACTGGTGATGGAGTAGCTGAGTTCTTGCAGAGTCATGAGAGAGGAGAGTGGTTCAAACTCAGTTTCATTTCTTTATACTTGTGATGGCAGACAAAGCCTTGAGTAGAATTGAAAGTGTAATGATGAGATAGAGAACTGAAATAGCTGTAGCATGGGTAGGGAGTGGCTGAGCAAGTAGTACAGGAGGCTGATTAAACAGAGGGCATGTTGCAGAGAAAATAAACTGACAGATAAAACAAACTTTCATGAGGTGAGAAGAAAATAAGATCAGAGTCCAAAACAGTCTTCATGCTGTGTGAAGCTTGCAGCTATGGAGAGATGGAAACATCAGGGGTAGATTATGGAGTTTCAGGTGAATACTCACTGTTGTCATTGTGTAGCTGTGGTAATAGGCAGAATGTTCTTCTCTTGAGTCCTCCTGTTTAACTCCGGTATAACTCCGAATTATGCTATTTAAAAAAAATGTCACACTTGTAACTATACGCAACAACTATGCAGCCATCACTGGCTTGCAGCCATTCTAAAATGAATATATATGGTTAACAGATACATGTGATCAGTGTTCTTCAATCAGGCCCCCAATAACCTCTCCCAACAAACACTGGCAATAAAAGTTTGAAACAAATAGTGAAAGGACAGCATACCATTAGAAATAAAAATGCACTTTCTTAATACAGTTCTGATACTGGTGCAAATAAGGTAGAAGTAATTACCTGTCGATGAGAGAGGAAGCAGAGATGAATCAATTCTCATAGCCTGGTATAGAGGTAACTGATATGTAATAGGAAGTCCGGTCCCACATTCTGTTATTCAAACAACTTTTACTGGAAGACCACAAAGGTTGAAACGGTTCCTGGGACTGAATTATTCATCGGCAGCATCAGCTGAAAAGAACACGACTCTGTAAACTCTATGATGAGATTGTGAGCATGAGTGTATACACACTATATGATCGGTCGGTGATTGGTTGTAAAATATTAAACAGTACGACCAACCAAATGAATCGATGATCGGCACTTTGGGGCGACTTTAGATCATCATGTCACTATAAACACTCACATGATATCTGACCAAACGGTTTTCTTATTATTCTGTTTATAAGACTGATCATTATAGTGCTGTGATGTGCTGGTGAAAATATATTTTACTTTTATAAATGCCTGAATAGAAATGTGTGTGGAGTTAAAGCCAATTAGTATACTTCCAACTTTTTTCAGTAGCCAAATAGTGAGTATGAGATATAATTTTGGAGAAGTTGAATTAGTGTTAGACAGACCAGGTGGTTTTGTGTTTATTAACGCTTTCACACCCACACGTCACTACTGCTCAAGTGACTATTGGTGCAACAGTGTCACTCACCGGACTGTGAGTGCTTCTTCCCGGACATTTAGGAACCGTGGCCGTCCTCCATCCTGAGGGACTGCGCATGCGCAGCCCTTTCTAAACCTTCAGTGTATGTTCCTTTAACTTAATTGGCAGATCAGGCAACCTCCCTATATTAAGCACCTGTGGTCAACACCACGTTGCCTGATCTTGGAGTCTCATTCCCCATGAGTCTCTGAAGGTGTTCCTGTGTTTCCTCGTTTATTCAGCCCAGCTGATTCCTGTGGTTTCCAAACCACTTCTACCTCTGTGGTTTCCAAACCACTTCTACTACTGTGGTTCCCATACCACTTCTACCATCTACTGTATCATCGTGACTGTGAGCTGATTCCTATCCGCTGCCTCCGTGCACTACAGTCTTCTAACCACTTCAACTCTACCATGTATTATTGGGACTGTTAGCTGATGCCTATCCGCTGCCTCCGTGCACTACAGTCTTTCATTCACTTCCACTCACCTGTTCATGATTGTGACTGCCAGCTGATTCCTATCCGCTGCCTCCGTGCACTACAGTCTTCAACCTGCAACTCGTCTGTGTTTCATCATCGTGACTGCTAGCTGATTCCTATCCGCTGCCTCCGTGCACTACAGTCTTCAACCTGCAACTCGTCTGTGTTTCATCGTCGTGACTGCTAGCTGATTCCTATCCGCTGCCTCCGTGCACTACAGTCTTCAACCTGCAACTCGTCTGTGTTTCATCATCGTAACTGCTAGCTGATTCCTATCCGCTGCCTCCGTGCACTACAGTCTTCAACCTGCATCCCGTCTGTGTTTCATCGTGACTGTTTGGCTGATTCCTATCCGCTGCCTCTGTGCGCTTCAGTCTTCAGTCCTTGTCAACTCTCCCGTGTTTCCTTGAGTCTGCTGCCACTATTGCTACCCGCTATTCTCCGTGATCAACAGTTCCAGTTCAACTCTGCTCTCCCGTGTCCCATCGTTACTGCACCTGCTGGTTGCTATTGGCTACCTCCGTGTTCCCGCAGAGTCCCGCTGCTGTTACTCCTCAGCGCTACTCATCCATCTACTGCTGATCCGCTCTCCACGCTTTCCTGTGTTCCCTGCTGGTCTACCTACCTGTGCGCTGCACCTACTAGACCACCGCTTCACCCATCCAGGGACTTCGCATCCTGCCGGCCTCCTGCCGTTCAGGTATCTCTGCACTCCTGTCTGACTGCCTTCTCCTGAACCACGGTATGCATACTTCTCATTGACTGTGCTGTGTATTGCATACCTTGCTGGACTGTGTTGGTTCTCCTCTGGAGTGTGCTATCCGCTGAGTCTATTGCCATCATTGACTGTGTTATCTCGTGCTGGACTACTTCAAGAGACTTTCTATATTGGCAGTGTTGTTCAGTCATCTATACATTTATATTGTGCATATTACTGTGGATCAAAGTCAAGGTGCCCGTGTATATCTGTTGTTGCAGTCTCTCCCCGTGCACCTCCTCACATATATATTCAGTGGTACAACTTGCTAGTGGCAGACCACTGACCCCTGTTTCCAGTTTCACCTGTTCCAGTATCCTCTCACATAGCAGTGGTACAACTTGCTAACGCAGACCACTGACTCCCCGGATACCTCCACTTGGAGTCCATTCCTTCACTCAGACAGCGGTACAACTTGCTATCCGCAGACCGCTGACTCTCATCACCCCCTCGTTTCTGTTGGACATTCCTCCTCACTATAGCAGTGGTACAACTTGCTACCGCAGACCACTGACTACCTTCACGTGTCTTTTGTCCATACAGTTCCTCGTGTATTACTACCTCCATATTGCCAGTGCTGCTAGTCATAGACTTTCCTGAGCATCTCATCATCTGCTATTTCCTGTTCCGTGATCACCCTGCTACCAGAGTACCATATTGCCACCTATACTGCTCTGGTAAGCCTATCACCTGGTGATCCCTGGGTAAAGACTCCTAGTGCCCGTGACAGTAAGATCAGGCCATGACAGACCCAGATACGGAACCTACCGCTAAAGAGATGCGGCAGCATCTGGTCAGCCGTGTGGAGCAACAGGATGCTCGCCAACAGCTGTTACTTCAATGTTACCAATCGTTAACCTCCCAAGGAACATCTGGACAGACTGTTACAGCTAATATTGAAGCTCCTGTGCTTTCCTCCGTTTCCCCAGTGCCATCCCAGGTGTCTACAGCTCCTACGCTTCACCTGCCTACTCCGTCAAAATATGACGGGGACCCCAAAACTTGTAGAGGTTTCCTTAACCAATGTTCAGTCCATTTTGAACTCCAACCTCAAAATTTTTCTACCCATCGTTCCAGAGTGGCCTATCTTATCTCATTGTTTTCTGGACAAGCCCTGGCTTGGGCCTCCCCTCTGTGGGAAAGAAACGATCCAATTCTACAAGATAGTGCCAAATTCATTTCCACGTTCCGAAGTGTGTTCGATGAACCAGGTCGTGTGACCTCCGCTGCTTCCAGCATCCTTCGTTTGCGACAAGGCTCCCATACAGTAGGACAGTATGTCATTCAATTTAGGATCTTAGCCTCTGAACTTCAGTGGAACACTGAAGCATTAGTTGCCGCCTTCTGGCAGGGGCTCTCCGATAAAATTAAAGATGCACTGACTACCCAAGAGCTTCCTTCGTCACTAGAAGATTTGATCTCTCTTTGCCATCGTGTAGATATGAGATTTCGTGAAAGAGAGTCTGAGAAAACAACGGCTGTCAAAGCACCTCTTCGTTCAAACCCTCAATTTCGTCCAGCTCCATCCTCTGTGATTCCCATGGAGATAGGACGTTCCAAATTATCTTCAGAGGAGAGGAAACGAAGAGTAAAAAATAGACTCTGTATCTATTGTGCTGATTCCACGCATATGCTCAGCTCTTGCCCTAAGAGATCGGGAAATGCCAGGCCCTAACTAGTTCTGGAGAGGTGAAGTAAGGGTCCCTGGAGTCCTCTCCATTGTCTATGAAATCTAAAGTCTGCGCTTTTGATGTTACGATCTCCTTTGCTACCAAATCCTTTGAGTCACAGGCATTGATTGATTCCGGAGCAGCAGGAAATTTCATTTCTAAATCACAAGTGAATCAATGGTCCCTACCAGTGATCACTTTAAAAACACCCATTACTGTGACGGCTATAGATGGATCACGTCTCATCAATGGTCTCATCACCCAGAGTACGTCTCCAGTAACCCTTCAGATTGGTGTACTACACCATGAAGAAATTTCGTTTTTATTTCTTCCAGTTACGACAAGTCCGATTGTCTTAGGCCTTCCATGGCTTCAGTGTCACTCTCCCCAGATTGACTGGCGCACTCCTCAAGTTACGTCTTGGGGGTCTGAATGTCACCATCGTTGTCTTTCTCAAGTTATTCCTCTTAAAGTACAGCAATCTTCCATCGCATCTTCCTCCCCGGGACTCCCTCCTCAGTATGCTTCATTTGCCGATGTGTTTGATAAAGCTCAGTCTGAATGTCTTCCTCCTCATCGTTCTTGGGATTGTCCGATCGACCTTCTACCTGGCAAGACTCCTCCCAGGGGTCGGGTCTATCCTCTCTCGTTACCTGAAACTCAAGCCACATCTGAGTACATACAGGAGAATCTCCAGCGTGGGTTCATTCGACCTTCCACCTCTCCCGCTGGAGCTGGGTTCTTCTTCGTCAAAAAGAAGGATGGATCATTACGCCCTTGTATAGATTTTCGTGGACTCAACGCCATTACTATCAAGAATCGGTATCCCATTCCGCTGATCACTGAGCTATTTGATCGCATCAAGGGAGCTCGGATATTTACTAAGTTGGATCTTCGTGGTGCCTACAATTTAATTAGAATCCGTTCCAGTGACGAATGGAAGACCGCGTTCAACACCAGAGATGGGCATTACGAATATTTAGTGATGCCCTTCGGGCTGTGTAATGCCCCCGCTGTTTTCCAGGGTTTCATCAATGAGATCTTTCGGGACTTATTATATGTATGTGTCGTTGTCTACCTGGACGACATATTGATCTTCTCACAGGACCTGCCTTCTCATCACCAACATGTGGCAGAGGTCCTCTCCAGACTACGGAAAAACTCATTGTTCTGTAAATTGGAAAAATGTTCATTCGAATTACCCCAGATTCCATTCTTGGGGTATATAGTTTCCGGAGTTGGCCTGAAGATGGATCCAGACAAAGTAAATGCTGTACTACATTGGCCTCAGCCAACTACTCTTCGTGCCATCCAGCGTTTTTTAGGTTTTGCCAATTACTATAGACGCTTCATTCAAGACTTTTCATCCATTGCATATCCTATTGTGGCCCTAACTCGGAAAGGGGCTAATACTAAGCAATGGTCATCTGAGGCTCTCCAAGCCTTTCAAATTCTCAAAGAGTCCTTCTCGTCTGCTCCCATTCTTCGACAGCCTGATGTGACACTCCCCTTCTTCCTAGAAGTAGATGCCTCTAATGTGGGCTTAGGAGCCATTCTCTCCCAACGCTCGGAGCAACAAAAATTACATCCTTGTGCCTTCTACTCTCGGGGTCTTCTGCCCGCAGAGAAAAATTATACTATCGGGGACAAGGAGTTGCTGGCCATCAAAGCTGCATTAGAGGAATGGAGATA
The DNA here is from genome assembly GCF_038048845.1 of Mixophyes fleayi. NCBI lineage: Eukaryota > Metazoa > Chordata > Amphibia > Anura > Limnodynastidae > Mixophyes > Mixophyes fleayi. The sequence goes on from NC_134402.1 coordinate 62,614,751, forward strand.
CTTGTTGGAAGGAGCTCGCCATCCGGTGACGATCTTCACGGATCATAAGAACTTGTCATATTTGCAATCTGCTCAATGCTTGAACCCTCGTCAAGCAAGATGGTCTCTTTTCTTTTCCCGTTTTGAATTAATTATAACCCTCAAACCAGCCGCTAAGAACAAGAAAGCTGACGCTCTATCTCGAGCTTTTGTGACGTCCTCTGATGTAGAAGAGGTTCCCAACCATGCTATTCTAGACCCCAAATGTATTTCTCTGGCTGCTTCATCCACCAAAATGCTACCATTTGGGAAGACCCTCGTGCCTCCTACTCTGAGGAGGAAAATCCTTTTGTGGTTCCATGCCTCTCGTTTTTCTGGACACGCCGGTGAACACAAGACCTTTGAGATTCTCTCTCGAAGTTACTGGTGGCCTTCAATGAGGAGAGACGTCAAAGAGTTTATTGCTTCCTGTGATTTATGTTCTCAGTTCAAATCCTCCCGCAGAACTCCAGCAGGGTTGCTGCGACCACTACCCATTCCGTCCAAGCCTTGGACCCATATTAGTATGGATTTCGTTACTGATTTGCCACCAAGTAATAATCACAATACTATTTGGGTAGTGGTAGACAGATTTTCGAAGATGGCTCATTTCGTCCCTCTGTCCGGTTTACCTTCCTCGTCTACTCTGGCTGAACATTTCATTAAAGAAATCTTCCGCATCCATGGATGTCCGTCTGAGATTGTGTCAGATAGAGGAGTACAATTCGTTTCCAGATTCTGGCGGGCCCTTTGTAAAACCTTTGGCATACGATTAGCACTCTCATCGTCTTACCATCCTCAATCTAACGGACAAACGGAACGAGTCAATCAAGATCTTGAGACTTTTATTAGGATGTTCTCTTCAGCCAACCAAGACAACTGGGTAGAATTGCTCCCTTGGGCTGAATTCGCCCATAACAACATGTACCATGAGTCATCATCCAAAACTCCATTCTTTGTGGTCTACGGTCACCATCCGTCTTTTCCGGAATTTCCTGCCCTCCCGCCCACCCAAGTTCCTGCTGTGGAGACTGCTTGTCAGACCTTCAAAAATATCTGGTCTCAGGTCAAAACCTGTTTAAAGAAGACATCTAACAAATATAAGTCTTTCGCAGATAAGAAGAGGCGGGCTATTCCACCACTAAAAATTGGAGATCGTGTCTGGTTATCTACCAAAAATATTGAAGGTTCCATCTATGAAATTCGCCCCTCGTTTTATTGGTCCATATAGGATCATTCAAGTTATCAATCCAGTATGTGTTAAACTTCTTCTTCCTAAGAATCTTCGGATTTCCAATGCCTTCCATGTGTCCTTGCTCAAACCTCTCATCATCAACCGTTTCTCGACTCCTCCCTCAGCACCGCAGCCAGTTCAAGTTCATCAGGAGGAGGATTTCGAGATTACTGAGGTATTGGATGCAAAAATTTCGCGAGGAGTCCTCCGTTTCCTCGTTCATTGGAAGGGCTTTGGTCCTGAAGAGCGTTCATGGATCAAAGCTGAAGATCTTAATGCTCCTGCCCTTCTGAAGAAGTTTTATTCCAAAAATCCGGACAAGCCCGGTTCCAGGCGTTCTGTGCCCACCTTTAAAAGGGGGGGTACTGTCACTCACCGGACTGTGAGTGCTTCTTCCCGGACATTTAGGAACCGTGGCCGTCCTCCATCCTGAGGGACTGCGCATGCGCAGCCCTTTCTAAACCTTCAGTGTATGTTCCTTTAACTTAATTGGCAGATCAGGCAACCTCCCTATATTAAGCACCTGTGGTCAACACCACGTTGCCTGATCTTGGAGTCTCATTCCCCATGAGTCTCTGAAGGTGTTCCTGTGTTTCCTCGTTTATTCAGCCCAGCTGATTCCTGTGGTTTCCAAACCACTTCTACCTCTGTGGTTTCCAAACCACTTCTACTACTGTGGTTCCCATACCACTTCTACCATCTACTGTATCATCGTGACTGTGAGCTGATTCCTATCCGCTGCCTCCGTGCACTACAGTCTTCTAACCACTTCAACTCTACCATGTATTATTGGGACTGTTAGCTGATGCCTATCCGCTGCCTCCGTGCACTACAGTCTTTCATTCACTTCCACTCACCTGTTCATGATTGTGACTGCCAGCTGATTCCTATCCGCTGCCTCCGTGCACTACAGTCTTCAACCTGCAACTCGTCTGTGTTTCATCATCGTGACTGCTAGCTGATTCCTATCCGCTGCCTCCGTGCACTACAGTCTTCAACCTGCAACTCGTCTGTGTTTCATCGTCGTGACTGCTAGCTGATTCCTATCCGCTGCCTCCGTGCACTACAGTCTTCAACCTGCAACTCGTCTGTGTTTCATCATCGTGACTGCTAGCTGATTCCTATCCGCTGCCTCCGTGCACTACAGTCTTCAACCTGCATCCCGTCTGTGTTTCATCGTGACTGTTTGGCTGATTCCTAACCGCTGCCTCTGTGCGCTTCAGTCTTCAGTCCTTGTCAACTCTCCCGTGTTTCCTTGAGTCTGCTGCCACTATTGCTACCCGCTATTCTCCGTGATCAACAGTTCCAGTTCAACTCTGCTCTCCCGTGTCCCATCGTTACTGCACCTGCTGGTTGCTATTGGCTACCTCCGTGTTCCCGCAGAGTCCCGCTGCTGTTACTCCTCAGCGCTACTCATCCATCTACTGCTGATCCGCTCTCCACGCTTTCCTGTGTTCCCTGCTGGTCTACCTACCTGTGCGCTGCACCTACTAGACCACCGCTTCACCCATCCAGGGACTTCGCATCCTGCCGGCCTCCTGCCGTTCAGGTATCTCTGCACTCCTGTCTGACTGCCTTCTCCTGAACCACGGTATGCATACTTCTCATTGACTGTGCTGTGTATTGCATACCTTGCTGGACTGTGTTGGTTCTCCTCTGGAGTGTGCTATCCGCTGAGTCTATTGCCATCATTGACTGTGTTATCTCGTGCTGGACTACTTCAAGAGACTTTCTATATTGGCAGTGTTGTTCAGTCATCTATACATTTATATTGTGCATATTACTGTGGATCAAAGTCAAGGTGCCCGTGTATATCTGTTGTTGCAGTCTCTCCCCGTGCACCTCCTCACATATATATTCAGTGGTACAACTTGCTAGTGGCAGACCACTGACCCCTGTTTCCAGTTTCACCTGTTCCAGTATCCTCTCACATAGCAGTGGTACAACTTGCTAACGCAGACCACTGACTCCCCGGATACCTCCACTTGGATTCCATTCCTTCACTCAGACAGCGGTACAACTTGCTATCCGCAGACCGCTGACTCTCATCACCCCCTCGTTTCTGTTGGACATTCCTCCTCACTATAGCAGTGGTACAACTTGCTACCGCAGACCACTGACTACCTTCACGTGTCTTTTGTCCATACAGTTCCTCGTGTATTACTACCTCCATATTGCCAGTGCTGCTAGTCATAGACTTTCCTGAGCATCCAACTTTTCATCTTTATATTTATTTTATTTTAGGTGTAGTGGCAGTTAAAAAAAAACAGTGATATATATATATATATATATATATATATATATATATATATATATATATATTACTGTACTGAAATGATTGTTCTTTTTGTTATACTTAGGCACGTGGGCAGCTCTGCAACAAATTGAACGGCTCAAATTACTTTTATTGTTCCCTGGGGCATCAAGTTCCTGTGTCATTTCGTGATTGTGCGGAAGAACACGCTTGCTATGTTTGAGCCTACCTTATCATATAGCAGTTCCTACTATGGCTAGGAAGGATGTGGTACTTTTGTTTTGAAATTATTCCACTTCAGTATGTGTGTAAGTATACAACTAAATTTATAGCTACAGAAATAAAAATAACTACATAAATATGTTTAAACAGGCATACTTAATGTGTTTTCAAATGTCATTGTCAGATTACCTAAATAAAAAATAATAGTCTTAAATAAACTAAAAACAAGCGAATAAACCGAACTATTTTCATTTATTTAAATCTGTGTTCACATACTATTATTTCTTAATAACAGGATGCCAATGTTTTGTACAGAACTGTGGGAAATGCTGATATTTTACAAATTTAGTTTTAATAATAGTAATAATTGGTGTCCTACAAAATTGGTATACAAACTAATATGTATATTGTACCATTTTAACAGTCTTAGTGTCCCACTATGTAGTTTAATTATAAGTGTAAATAGAATTAGTATAATTGGATTATAAACTCTTAGAAAGTGAATAAAATGGTGAGCTAGTATATATACACTAAATGGCCAAAGGTATGTGGATGCCCCTTCTAAATAGTGTGTTTGGCCCTTTCAGCCACACCCATTGCTAACAGCTGTATAAAGCATATAGTCATGTAATCTCCACAATCAGACATTATCAGTAGAATGTGTTGTATTGAAGAGCTCAGTGACTGTCAACGTGGCACCGTCATAGGATGACACCTTCTCAACAAGTCAGTTTGTGAAATTTCTGCCCAGCTACTGTTGTCTAACACTTCAGCTAAGTCGTGGAGTGATAGGCCACATAAGCTCACAGAACAAGATTGCTGAGTGATCTTAACCTCATGAGTGAGTTAACCTCATGTATCAAACTCCCATTGTAAGCTTGCAGGCAGGACTTTCTCACCTCTCTGTCTGTATTACCCAGTATTGTTTTATTATTGTGTTCCCAATTGTAAAGCACTACAGAATTTGCTGGTGCTATATAAATAAATGATGATGATGATAAGTGTGTAGCATATAAAATTCACCTTTCCTCGGATTCAACACTCAGTTCTGAGTTCCAAAATATTTCTGGAAGCAACATCAGCGCAAGAATTGTTCATCAGGAGCTTCATGGATTAGATTTCCATGGCCGAGCAGCTGCATACAAACCTCATCACATATTTATGCCCACGGTTCAACACACACATAGGGATGCGATATTTGGGTGTATACATACTTTTGGTCATGTAGTTTATATGTAAAAGAAAGAAATGTGCATTGTGATTATAGCAGCAGTTGGACAGCATTAAATAGGACCAGGCAGAGGACTGTTTGTATTGGTGACTGGACCGGCCCTTTCTCAGCGCAACGGATATAGTGATGAAAGCGCACATTTAACTTGTTTGTCAGACTAATAATTCATAAAGTCTTTCATTACTATTTAAATGTTGAGTCCTTCTGTCTACCTGTGTGTCAGTTTATGTGTGGTAGAGACATGGGACAGGGACTGATGTGAATTATCACATATTCTCTCTGTACAAAGCTGCGTAATACGGCGGCGCTATAGAAGTACATTATAATAAAGAATAAATAAAACATACATTTATTGTAATAAATCCCACACTGAGACTAATTTATTGAAAACTGTTATGAGTAGGTGTTAATGTGATGAAAATTGTATAATACTAAGTGTTAACCTAAGGGATTTATTAAAAGTTATTGTGATTTATATGTTAATATATTATATATCTTGATTAGGACAAGACTCCTCGTCTCATTCTGAGTCAGGGTCTTCATCTCTCTCTACCTCTGTGTTGGTGTTCCTACCTCTCTGCGTCGGTATGTTGGTGAATTATTGTAAATATATGATAACTGAATTACAGTTGCTGACGATATTAAATAATGAATACATTTCATTTTAATTTAGTGAATCGCCAGCATCTGTGATCTGAGTGGAGGTGACTGCCTGTCACTTGCAGAAAAAACTCCACAGGTGAAAAGCTGAGAACTGCAATTGATTGACAGTTACCTCCACTCAGGCCACAGATGCCGGACTCTGCATGAAAAAAAGAAAAATTACAAGCACGCCCCCCCTTCCAAATCCTCAACCAGCTAGAGCACTAGATAGCCTGAGCTGGTTTTCACTATAAAAGGGAAACCCCGAGCGCATGGTCCCCCTGCTATAGTGAAAGTCAGCACCAAACAGGAGCCTGTTTGGGGAGGGGAGGACACAAAGGCGCCACTCCAGAATGCCCAGTTATATTAATTAACCTAGCCACTAAAGCCTAGAGGGATTGGGAAGTCTACTAGTGTTTTTCAGTGCAGGCTGATAGCCTCTGGGAGGAGGTCATTCTTTTTTGTGCCATCCCATTACAAGCACCAGCCCTGACCAGTGGTCAGCTGATTTTCACTCTAGCTGGGGGGCCTTAAACTCTTCCTTTTATAACGGAACATGACAAGCACTAGGACTATTTGAGAATTCAGGAGGTTACACTGCCCTTTTTATTTATGTTTTCATAAACAGTGTCTGGGACGTTTTTTGTCTGATTAAAAGTATAGGATCATCTTCCCTTTTCGTCCCCCACTTTGCCTTACCCTCTACTCTCCCCACCCTCCCTTCTTTGGTTTACGTTGATTATACGATCTGCACTGCTTTTTCTAAAGAGATTTATAACACAACACGTTGTTTTTTGTTTTAAAATACTTTAATAAAAAGAGATTTTACAAAGAAAAAAGGACCAGATCTGATCTCTGTCAGCTATGATCTTCTGTAAGAATCCTGCCCTATTATAGTTATGTGTCCGTCCATTACATTACAATAATCTCATCAGCAGGCAAAAATCTCTGTTCTGCACTACTCTCGATGCTAGATGCTCCGTACTTCACACGCACCCTCTTCCCATTGTGTAACTCTCATGTCCATGTTTAGTACAGAATAAATAGTAACTTCTATTACGATTAATTAAACCAGCTGCACATAATATAACACTGATAATATAACACTGAAACACCTGTGATAAATACACAAGCGTAAAGCTACAGCATACATAGCATTACCTGTCTAGCAAATATATCTGAAACAAACATATAAAAAATTAGTTCTATGGTAATATTGACAGGCAAACATTCCTGTATACAAAATACAATAAATCCATAGACAAAATGTAAAAATAAATATGTACCCAAGAAAAAAATAACTCTGGGCCTGAGTCATTAAGGCAAAAAATGAGTAAATGTTCTCTGGGACAAACCATGTTAGAATGCAAGGGGTGCAAATTAGTTTATTATTTTGCACATAAGTTAAATACTGGCTGTTTTTTCATCTAGCACACAAATACTTAATAGCTTTATTACTACACTGAAATTTAAAGTTGATCTAGGACATGCCCAACCCCAACTATAATGTGTTCCCACATTTTAAATTTACCTCCCCCTTCAATGCAACATGGTTTTGCCCAGGTGCAAATGTTACTCCTTTTTTATGCTTTGCTCTCCTTAATGACTCAGGCCCTCTCTGTTTATTCTAAACACCTATGTTCCCCGTCAGATATCTAGGCACAATTGAGCATTTTGAGGCACACAGCTGGTCCACAGCTATGGTTTGTCCATTTTGCCCCTTTGTAAATGGCCTCCACTGTCTTCACAAAGCCTAAGCACAATACTTCAGCTCAATAATCACAATGCTATGGATAGCACCAAAAGCGCCTACCATTGTAATAGAATTATTTGTTTCACGAACAATAGATACATGCCTCAGGAAGAATTCTGTAATGAGCCAATAAAATATGAAGAAAAATTGCATTCAAATAATGATAACATTTAAATAGATTGTGGAATTTGTATTAAGTTAAATATCGGAACTTTAAAATGGTCATTGTACATGTGCATTACACCAGCCCTCAGGGGCGGACCCAGACTTAATTTTTAAGGGGGACGATTTTGCATAATCACGCCCCTCCTTCATTCTGATTGACTAGGCATGGATAACCCCGCCCACCGTCCGCGATTGGACTCGCCCCCTTCACCTTTTGATCGGTGTCTTGGACCCAAATAGCACCCCCTATTAGCAACTTAGTGCTGATAGGGGGGCGATTGCCCTGATGCCCCCCCCCCCCGGGTCTGCCACTGCCATCCCTGCACAAAATGATAATTTTACAGTCCCGTAACTAAATTTAGCTCAAGTAAAGAGCACACCATATAAGCAAGGATGACGAACACTAGGGAAAGCGACTTTAAGACACAAAGGGCCTGAGTCATCAAGGGACGTATGTCCCTTTTCAGCGCGTAGCGAACGCCAAAGTTTAGTGCGCATGCTCGGTTGCCGGGTCAGTTTACTTTCGCGAACGCAAAAACTGTACGGCCGCGATCGCAAAACCCATTTGCGACGAGCTACGAGTTCTGGGCGGGAACAGGGAGGTTGAGGGGTGTGGTGACGTAGTCAATTTCTCATAGGGGCGTTCCCGTCTAACTACGTCCAAGTCATAGTGGTGCGAACGCAGGTGATCGCGTTTGTGGTGGCATACGCTGTGCGCCTGCCAAGGGTCTAGTTTATCTCTCAGATCTAAACCACGAGCACACACAACTTATCCGAAGGAACGCCCATTTGATCAGGACGCATGCAGACCCTCACCTGCATACTCTCTGCTAATTAACCACTGCTATAAAGCTCGGCGTAGATGATGTGCCCTGTTCACTGCTGATTCATTTACTGGTATGTTTGCATGATATATTTTAAGATATTACTATGGTTTCTTTGGTTGATTTGTTTTAACATTTTATTGTTTGAATTGTCTTGGACTTTTTTGTTATTTTGGGTGTTATACTTTGTTTCAGATAATAGTTACAGATAATAGTTTGCTTGTATTGGGCTGTGTAGTACTTTGTAGATTATTTTTATCTTTTGTTTACTTTATTTTTTCTTTTTTAGTTTCCCATTCACAATTGTTTGCAAGTGAACAGGATAATCCTGCTCCATTTTGAGGTAAGTAACATGGGTCTAGGTCTGCAACCTGACATAGCATAGAAGCAGATGCCATAACTTCTTATTCACCCTCTGACAATTTTTGTTTTGTTTTTTTAGCCACATTATGAGTTTGGCCAACCCACTTGTTGTTGTAAGTATATTGTCAATGTTTCCTGTGCAAATAGGAGTGACATTTTCCAAACTATGAGTTAATTGTATTTTTTTCACATCCTTCTCTTTTCAAATATAGCGTTTCTTAGAAATGGCCGAGGCACGTGTGGCAGCACAGGAGGGCAACCAGCATCGCCACCCCCAAAATCAGCAAGTAACCCATCGTCGCCGACCAAGGGAGCGTGTGTTCAGGCCACGTGTCAGCCTCTTTGGCATGTCTGATGCTGAGGTGGTGCGGCGTTATGGGCTCCCGCCTCGTGTCATCCTGGACACCCTGCGCGTAGTGCAGATTGACCTGGAGCCCAAGCGCAACAGCCCAACAGCAATACCGCCATTGACTAAACTGTTGGCGGTATTGCACTTTTGCGCGACAGGGTCATTTCAGACCACTGTGGGAGTCGCTTCAGGGATGTCCCAGAAGTCCTTCAGTCGTGTGCTAAAGGTTGTTCTGGGGGCGTTTGTGTCGCGTCTAAGGCAATTCATACATCTGCCACTCGATGAGGAGTCCCTGGTGCCGATAAAACGGCAGTTTTCCCACATAGCCGGTTTCCCGCATGTCATAGGGGCAGTCGATGGGACTCATGTAGCCTTGGTCCCCTCCGGTGGGAATGCTGCTAATTTTTTAAATCGCAAGCATTTCCATTCTATAAATGTCCAAGCTATATGTGACGCCTCTCTCCAGATTCGTAACCTGGTAGCTATGTGGCCAGGGAGTACACATGACTCCTTTGCCTTCCGGCAATCAGGGATGTGGGAAAGATTGCAACTGAGGCAAGGTGGTGCAAGGCCGAATGGTGATGCGTGGCTATTAGGTATTTTTATTATTTAACAAACATGTCATGTATGTAGTAGTATAAAGTGGAAATAGTAATGTCTTAAGTTTGGTAGCTAAGTAGATATATTACAAATGCACATTGCAATATCATTCAAAAGTACATTTAATTGTGATGTTTACCTTAAAATCCAACATGGATAGCTGCCCATATGAAAAGTTGTTCAAAAACTTAAACCTTGGTTACAAATACATTGAATATGTTATGTGTCTGATTGCTTCTTTTGCCATTATTTTTCATCCATGTTGCCTGTCTTGTTGGCATAGATATAGTTATTTGTGTCTACAATTATGACACTCGCTCATATTTTTAAACTTTTTCATTCTTGTCACCCCTTGTAGGAGATAACACATACCCTTTTTGCCCTTGGCTCCTCACTCCTCTATTAAACCCACGTACAGAGCAGGAGATGGCATACAACTCCGCACATACAGCCACTAGATCGGTTGTGGAGCGGGCATTTGGTCTTTTAAAGGCCAGATTCCGGTGCCTAGATCGGTCTGGTGGTGCTCTAATGTATGCTCCATCCACTGTGTGTGATATCATAGCTCTGTGCGTGGTGTTCCATAACATCGCCATTAGGAGTGGGGTTCCTTGGGTGGAGGAGGCTGAGGTTGCTGTCCAGGAGGTGTTAGATGCTGACCCCAGCCCTCCAGAATCAGTTGATGCTGTGTCTTTCAAGCAATATGTCCTGGACACCTACTTCTCTTGTAAGTGTTTTTGTAATGTTTTTTAAAAATACAACATACATAGCTAATAAGTTTATAATTATACAATTTATTTACACAATAGCAAAAACACATCAAACAAACAATTTATTTTTTTTACGGGCCCTCTTTGCTGGTATAATGGTTGCATCACATCGAGGATGAGTCTGGCTTCTGGTAACCCGTGACATAGAAGGCAACAGTGGTGAGGAAGCAGAGGCCAGTGGAGCAGCAGTAAGTGACTGTGCAGCAGCCGACGATTGTGTGGCACGTGGTGCACGGGGGGCACGGGGTGCACGGGTGGCAGATGTGGCAGAGATGGCAGATGGGGCAGAGATGGCAGATGGGGCAGATATGGCAGATGGGGCAGAGATGGCAGATGGGGCAGATATGGCAGATGGGGCAGAGATGGCAGATGGGGCAGATATGGCAGATGGGGCAGAGATGGCAGATGGGGCAGATATGGCAGATGGGGCAGATATGGCAGATGGGGCAGAGATGGCAGACTGCGGGTGCTGACAGCAACGATGGACCGTTGTTTTGAGCCCGCAAGGAGGTATGTGGGAAATGATGACAAACTGCAGGCATACAGAGCCGTGCGCAGGCGTCTGCGTATGCAGGTTGGTACCCGCCGCTCCATCGTGCAGTTGCAACGCCGATGGAGTCATCTGCGGAGACGGCAGCCCGACCTCCTTGCACATTTGAGGGCTGAAATTATTGCTAGTAAGTCGTGCTCAAACACTAAATAATATGGCAATGAAATTTTTTCTTCTCACAGGAAATATGGACAGAAAAGGCCTATTTTCTGACCATTCTCATACTAAACGTATGAATGTTAGTCTTATTTGCGATTATTCTGATTATGTCCTATTATATATATATGTTAAAAATTTAAGTGTACATTTATTTACAAATTTAATGTTATTGACATGAGTACCATTTTAGCATTCCAAGCTACCATTCGCTGCATGTATGTATGTATGTATTCGCTGTGTATGGTGAATACATTACAAAAATACACATAAGATAACACATAATGGTCTCCAACAGGACGCCAACGCAGCTCCGAACACCACCACCAACATCAACAGGTGGTCACACCGGAGGCGCCAGGTGGTAGCCAACAGCAACAGGTGCAGTCAGCGGTGGTGGAGGATTCGCCGCAGTCCGTTGACCTGGCAGCATCACCTCTGATATTCCAGAGCCAACCAGAATCCACCTCTCAGCAACCACAAGTGCTGGTTGAGGAAAGTAAGTACATTACATGGTAATTTTCGTATACTTTAGTTGTGTTTTTTTTTTTTTTCAATATATGATGTTTGGATTTTTTGGGTAGAACATGACAAACAGTTTTCACTGGCCATTCACAGTACAAGGCATCCTAAGTTCCTACAATGGGAAAAATGTCCTCCCAGCAATTCTTGTCTTGTGTGCAGGCCAACTCAGCTGGCAGGCTTTAAAAATGCACCCTAGAGGGTGAGATTCTCCTTGGCAAAATTTTGCAGAAAGTTAATGTATACAACAAAACAATATAATAGTAATATAATACTTTTTATTACTTGTGTTTCCCCCTTCCCTTTAGGTTGTAAGCTCTCATGCGCATGGCCCTCTTTTGTTGTGTGCTCCTTCTACAGTACCTTCACCCTCTTGTCCTTTTTCGATAGGCCTGTTTTCCCTGTTTTCTTAAGCTTAGGCCTTCTTCTTGCTGATTTCTACCATCACTATCTGTCAGAGATAATCTGATTTGGTTTACCCTGTCACCTGTCTTTGTATCATGTTGTGTCTTGGTTCTGTTTTCAGTATATTTTATGTACTTCTACATTTATCAAAATTTAATGAATGGGGCCAGTGTTTGGTTAACATTCATTTATGCAATATACCGAGCTTACAAAATGCAAAGGTACAAGAACCGACAGCTAGCATTTCACCACATTGAAATGTATTAAGAGTGCATTTACTAAATTGTTGTCTTTCATTTTTTGCAGCTGATGAGGAGTTGATGGGTCCTCCAAGGCACAGCCAGAGGCTTCTGGATGAATTAAAAAAACAAGAAAAAAAATATAAAAAGCATGAAGAAAAAGCAAAAAAATGTAAAAAAAAAAATAAAATATCTCAAAAAAATGTTAAATACCTTTTATTGATTTTTTTTTTTCCTGTTTCTTACTTAACATTTGTTAATAGTTTTAGTATATAAATTAAAATATTTTTGTTACAAGAAAAACTGGTATATGTGTGATTTCATTGAACTAATTTACGTATTAGCATTATACACTTAAGTAAAGCTGTTGTTTAAAAGCCAATAGAGAAGAGGCCAACCAATAGGGTCACACCTCACATCCGGGATATAATGTGATAAGGCCCAAAGAAATAACAGTTTGGTACGACATAACCTCTTTCTAAAACATATACTGAAAACAGAACCAAGACACAACCTGATACACAGGGAAAACAGGGCTAGCGGCATAACCTCATTGGTGTTATATAGGTTAATAAAGTCATAAAAAAATTCCTTTAGCAAAAGACACTTAACGAATAAAATTGGATCATTGTTTCTTTACAAAATAATAAGCTTCCACTCTTTTTCTATGCTGAAAACTCTGATCTTAAACAGACCAGAGATGTACTTTGTGTTTCAACAAAAGAAGGTTATACTATAATTTACATCTATCATATAACAATTGGATGAGAAAGTATTTAGGCGTATCCTGATCCTTTTGAGTCTCCTGGATGCAATGGACAAGTCGAAGAAGTCTGTGCAAGTCTTTGTTGAAAATCTCTGGATTGAAAACATAGGTTCTTTGAATAACTACTTCATTTCTGTTAATATTCCTTTCCTTCCAGCTGACACCAAAGGCTTATATAATATAATAATAATATAATACATATGACATTATAAAAACACATCAAATATACATGATATACTGATATATGATATACGATAAAACACTGTAAATATTTCAATATTACAAAATTTTAATCATCAAAAGTAAAACATCTTGACAGGGTAAACAAAGTAGCATAACAAGGAGAATATATATTTTTACGGTTATTTGCAACCAGCACCATGATTCAACAATTGAGAGAAACACCAATGATGTTACTATGCACTAAACAGCGTAGCGTTCGCTTATGCACGTAATGCAAGTATGTGCCGGCTTGCACGGACGTGAACGGGTAGATTAGGAAGACTTGCGCCGCAAGTCATGAAGCTGCGTATGTGAGAATACGCAGCTTAATGACTTCGGTCGTTCGCAGCCACAAAGTACGTACATTAGTGCACGTACGTACGCTGCGCTCATTTTGCGTCCCGTAATGACTCAGGCCCAAAATGTCCCTAAAATGGCAGATGGAGCGTGTGCATGTTAGTATAGTGCATAGAGTATTACAGTTATTCAAAGGTTCCATGGGAAATAATGACTCTGAAGAAAAGAAACAACCCTGAGTTTCAAGAGAATAAAAACTGTAAAATTAAATGATAATAACGATTAGTAGGCATAGGAAATGAGTAAAATAAAAAAGTTATTGCTAATAATAAAATAAGTATTTGGGACTAGGGCGTGTAAGAGGTGTTTTGCCTATATAAGCTAAAATTTTAATTGAATTCAAATGCATAGAAAAAGCATTGTATATAGCAAATGTTTTAAGTCTAGGTAATAGATAAACAGTATACATAAAAATATTTAAAAAACATAACAAAACCATAAAAATATAAACATATAAAATTGTCTACCCTGGGGGATATAGTGAACAACAATCAATAAAAGTAATATCAATAAAGGGAACAATCTAATCATTTTCATTACCATTATCATATTCATTCACCTTGTGGATTTGTAGTTTAAATATTCAAAACATCTCTTGTTATGCTAATTTAATTTGTAAATCACTCTCAGGGGGTCTATTTACTAAACTGCGGGTTTAAAAAAGTGGAGATGTTGCCTATAGCAAACAATCAGATTCTAGCTGTTATTTTATAGAATGTACTAAATAAATGATAACTAGAATCTGACTGGTTGCTATAGGCAACATCTCCACTTTTTCAAACCCGCAGTTTAGTAAATATACCCCTCAGTCTCCTAGTTTGACATATTGCCCTGAATGAGAGATGGCTGGGGTTAACATCATGAATAAGGAAATAGTGTTATGAGACTGAACGGTAAACTACTATATTTTAATGCTCAATATATGCTCCTGGATCCTCATTTTTAACAAGTGTCTACCCACATATTTAAGGCCACAAGTGCATTTTAAAAGATATATTACTGGTGTGGTTGCACAATTAATAAAATAAATATTAGAAATAGTTTGAGAGGAAGAAGCAGTGAACCATCTGTCGTTTCTGCTGCTGTATTTACACTGAGTTCATTTATAAAACCCAGGGGTCTTGAGGTCTAGACCACCTTCCAATTTTTCTGTACACGGCGAAGGAGGCTGGAGACTAGAATATCCTTCACTGTCCTAGTTTTATTACAGACAGTGTTGTATCAGAGCACAAAAGAGCGAATATTGGATCAATTAGCAAGATTTAATACTGACTGTTAATATTCTCTTCTGTATTAAATTACAATTTTAATAATAAACATTTCTTGATCATTGTTGTTAGCATTATACTGTTTATAACTGAAAAGACTTAGGGGTATATTTACTAAACAGAGGGTTTGAAAAAGTGGAGATGTTGCCTTTAGCAACCAATCAGATTCTAGCTGTCATTTTGTAGAATGTACTAAATAAATTATAACTAGAATCTGATTGGTTGCTATAGGCAATATCTCACTTTTTCAAACCTGCAGTTTAGTAACTATACCCAATCTCTCTATCATTCTTGTTTTGTTTATATCTGTTTGAATAACCTGATCAAGGTATTCTCTATCTCTGAATTTATTAGTATGTATCAGTAAGTGCTCTTCCAATATATCAGGGTTGCTGCAGTTACTCCTAATATGCATGAAGCGTAAAAATGAATATTTCTTTTTATGACAACTTTCAAAATGTGGATAACTATTAGCATCTACATTTTTAATAAAATTATCTGTTGTGATATTACCATTGGTGCACTTGGCCTTTTCCAATACTAGAATTTAGATGCATTCTCCACTAATATTATATGTAAACTGAAGATTAAAATATTTAGATAATATTTAGGTCAGAACTGTTTATAGCTTATCGTTGGATAAATTGTCATTGCATATATCTGTCTGTTCTCTAATGACCATAAGGTTTTCATAAATAGGTGAGAAAACTGTTCCCATTGCGGTTCCTCACTGTTGGATATAAATTATATCCAGAAATGTAAAATAATTATGTGTCAATGTAAAATCTATATTTATTATTATAATTTATTTATATAGCACCACCATATTATGCAGCATTGTGTATAATAACAAGTTTTTGTGAACCTTAGTTCGGAATCTTCTGTTTAGTTAATTATTTGATAGGTAATTATTCCCTTCTTATGTTCAGTGGTAATATATAAAGATTGTCCATTTATTGTGACCCAAAACAAATCATCATTCCAACTAAAATTCTCTAAACATTAAAATATGGTTGTGGTGTCCTTGAGATAGGATTTCAGTATGACAACTTATTTCTTGAGAAAAACGTCTATGGACTTTGAGTCAGACAAAGTGCGAGAATATCTGAAATGATAATCCTTCCAGGAGGTTTATTCTGTGATTTTCGCATCTTCAGTGGAGAGTGAAAAATGGGAATCTCGATCATACTCCTCTTTGTTTAAAATACCTTTATGCAAATGTTCATGAAAAAAAGAGTTTCGGCTAATTAAGAAAACCTTGCTTAGGGTCCTGACTAATCATCTCATAGGATTTCTCATCAACTAATAATCTACCCTCTTCAATCTAGGCATTCCTATTGGTTAGGACTATCCTTCTATGTTAGCCATTATTTAATAATGAAGACAGTTCTCCTGGTATATGAAATATAAATTCAGGTTAATTAAGTTCTATGTACATTTAAGGATATTATATGCAAGTACTTGGCTTAATGCGTATTTAGTCCAGACAAGTTACAATCTAAAAAATAAAATTCAGGAAGTATTCTGAGGCTTTGTAAAGGGGAGAAGCAGGTAATTTGCAAACAGAGCCCTTTATACCCTCTGTTCCAATTCTAAGATCCAAAATACATTTTTTTTCCCGATTGTTATAGCAAGAGGCTGAATTCCTAAGTCATACAGGACAGGAACAGGGGCGCCCCTGGAAGGCATCGCACTCAATCACAAATGGCGGGGATGCTCATCCTTGACTTTTTAAGGGTGGATTGGACAATTACAGTGTTCTTTAAAGTGTATAAGAATTTTCTTCAAAACTAAGAAGAGACACTGCCAGTTCTGGCATATATAATGCTAGCAGACACACATGGATACTTTGGTCTTTAATAATGCACTGTGGAGCTTGTATGTTCTCCCTGGGTTTGAGTGGGTTTCCTCCGTCATTCCAAAAAGATACTGGTAGGTTACTGTTAGTGGGTGTTTATGTGATAGAGAATTTAGACTGCATGCTCCGTCTGAGCGGATGTAAATGATTGAACATTCTCTATAACCATTACATATTGTTGCTATGTAAATAAAAGTTATTAATAATAAATAATTATAATAAGAAGAAGAAGAATATTATGGATTTTAATATGGAGACAGGATTGGGTCTATTAGTTTTATGTCTATATTAATTAGAGAAATATGTCTGTAATATTTAGGCCAGTTTTGGTATCACTGTAATGTCTGCTAGGTTTATTTGCAGAAGACACTTTCAGTCCAGATTTTACAACTGCCCCTGTAATGGTGCTCTTTCAATGTTTTGTGGGTTTGTAGACCCGGATGGTAATGAGGTGAGGCAGGAGTATGGTGAAATAGTAAAACCCTCTCTACAGTCCGTCCTGCTACCACTTTAGGGCCATCTGCTTATTTATTTAAGCCTAACTGTTTTGCTTCTAAAACACTGCTCATTTTTGTCAGCTAGGTGACTTTGTGACTGTCCTCATTTCATATGTAAATAAAGCACATTTGAATCTTTTTATTACATTGTTTGAAGTGCCCTCTTGTACAAACTACATCTGAAAAGATGGTGGACATAATGGCTGTTAAACTTGTTTTTAACACAGCCATATTGGCCCCCAAATCCATGTGTTTCCCTGTGGAAACAGCTGCATTTGGGGTGCATGAAGACTGGCGTTAAGAAACACTGTCTTGTAGGGTTCAACACCTTGTCAGAAATGTCTGCATCACAGGTGCCATCTCTTTCTGTGTACAAGGAAGCCTTAAAGTTTGTTTATTTTACTCTGGATTAGCAGTAATTGCCTTGTTGGGGGCCCTAAATCCGCTAAAAAAATGTTATGTTGATTATGGTTAAAAAAATAAATAATTTAAACTTATCAGCCCTTCTGGAGCTCTAAGGGCTCTTGGAGTACATTGTCTTACGTTGTGCTAAGTATAGAACCAGAAAAGTACATGTGGCTGTACCATACCCATCGCCACTTGAAAAAAATGGTCTGAAAGACCTTGCTATAAGGATATAACTGTTTGGCAAGGAGGTGCAACATTGTTGAAACAAAAGCAAAAAACAGTAGTCTGATTACTGAAGACAAACTATACAAAGTGTTTAATTTATTATTCTAAATGAAACAATCTGGAAAGAATCGAGAGGAACCAGTAATGTCTTGCAGTATAGCCACCAACCAAAGTTTTAAACTTTGCTTATATTTTAAACTACTTAAAAGAAGATTTCAACACCTGAGGGGAACTCCACCACTTGAATGTACTTTAGTAATCTAGATATATACCATCTATATTAAGAGCAGTGAGATAAGGTTTGTATCCAACCACTATCAACCAGAGGAAGGGATATTGCCATGGCAAAAAGATAAGAAGATGCAATTAAACCAAAGGAATTTCAAAGTGTATTTTATGATGGAACGATGCATCCTTTTTTAGTGTAAAAAAATAAAAAAACAAAATGCAAACTTTAATATAAATATATTTATATACATATGCTATTTACAGCTTGTTACACGTGTTGGCAATGTGAACTTTCCTCCAGAAAAATGACAAGGAACAATTCCGAAATAGCAGGCTCATCAAACATTTGTGAGTTGGGCTAACCTATATTCAGTAATACCCGTAGTGTGCCAAAAAGTCTGACATTACCTAACAAAAGAAATCATGTAAGAACCAAAGAAATGCAAAATATGTCCAAATTTAGATGCTCGGCATTAACATCCTGATAATATAAAAATTGTCCAATTTTTTAATGTTCAAATTTAACTCTTCAGAACTCTCCTTCCAGTATTTGTCCGATTGCCAGCAACAGGTCATAAAATTTGGGGCGTCCTTCTGGTTTCTAAAAAATATCAAAGCAAATAATTTGAGATGCAAAAATAAAATGTTATATATAACATCAAAAAGATGTATAAAGATATTGTCATAAGATGAGATTAGGTTTACCGTCTCCTGGAGCAGACAGTTGCACTTTACATACAATCAGCCAAATATTTCACACTAGTCCAGTGCTTTAATTTTAATTAGCCTCAGTTAGTTTTATTCGCTAGCATGATAATACACAGAACATAAACAAAATCCTTACCTGTCTGGCTTCTAATACATGGGAACTTCCTCTCTAAAGTGAGGGACCTAGTGTCCCGCACACATACAAAAACAATAGAACTTACAGAGATCACAAAACGCAATTCTCTCAGAAGCTATCTGACCTCCTCCCCAGGTTTTGGAGTAAATGAACTGCCTAGCAGCCTTATGACAGCCCCTCATCAGATGCAAGTCCTAATTACTAGCACCTTGCTAGCTGGTTGGAAAACCTGAAATGGGCCTTCTAAATGGAGCCCGACCTTCTCTCTCCATTCATATCCTGGGGATCCTTATACCGGCTATTCCTACAGCCGAACACGCTCTTATGGAAGCTTTCTCCCACAAAGAGACAATCTCCCTAGGGTTTTTAAAACACAGATGACAAAAATTCAGGACTTATACCTGCCACTTACTACTTTTTCAGTACTGCCATGACAATATATATATTGTATCATTCAGTGGTAATCAAACATTCCAGCAAATCCAACTCCAAATCCATGTTATTGAATTAAGCTTAATTTCCAAGTTTAAACAATTCTACTATTTCTTTAAATATACAGCTTACAAAAGCAACATACAACTTAAAATATGTCTCTGGAACAATGGTTACAGCAAATGGGATTAGGCACCAGAGACATTTCCACTGCCTCTCCCTGTGGAGCTTAGCAATGAATCTGATTTCTCTTGCCTTATTGTATGTCTTAAGATTCAGAGCGTCTGCAAGATCTGATTATATTGGGCAATACTGGAGTTCATCTTGCGGCGCTTTGTGTATGAGAAATCCTCTCCCATACTGAGATTACATCATATTACTGATAGATATTTTATTGTTGGGACAGGAGGCTACCAGGAACACAAAACAATGTGACAACCTGATCCTGGCAACTAGGAAGAGAACACAAAATGTACCAAAGATTGTGAAAATTCCACAAAACTCAGATGATACAAAACAGATAATCCACCAACTTGTGGACCTGGGATTAGTATTCACTGTATGAAATAGAAAAGTAATCCCAACTAACATACATCAATTTCCACTGGTGAGAATTGGAGGGTACTGGATGCAAATAACCTGTAATCTTACCTCATGCCAGCATGCCATCATTATAGTGTGTATCTGTTTTGAAGCCAGCCTTGGTCGATAGAGTCTGTTTCCTCTCGTCACTATATCCACCACTTCAACATTTGAATAGCTCTCGAAGGGCATCTTACCTTCGGTGAATACCTCCCACATTAATACCCCTGAAAAGAAAAGCAGACAAACTAGAATAAGGATGGCTAAGACTTCAAAGCAGTAACAGCCACAGAACTGCTTCCTCCCAAGTAATACAAGTATACATACAGAATCCAGAATTATTTTACTGCAAGGATTTGTGCTGTGTGGAATTTAACAGAATATGCTACAACACTAGTGTGAAAGGACCTCTAGGGTCCTCAGCGATAATGGTAATCATGATATGTGAAGGAGTTAAAAATGTTGGTATTGCCTTAAAAATACATTCAGCATAATCACCAGCTCCAGCCTTGAACTATCTCAAAGACCCCTAGGACAGGGGATAATGGATGAATGACATTGGGAGTACTGGCTCCAGTGAAAATTGATAAGAAGAACCCATAAAAGTGACATGAAGAGAACTAACTAGCTTTGTCAGAAGATTTATATTTAGTCAGGAAAATATCAATCATGTGTTTCTATCCTATAACCAGATCAAACGCTTTTTTATGTATAAATGTAGCCCACTAATAAATGAGCACAGCTCAGTTCTATCTTGACATTGGCATGTCTGTGTCTTGATTACTGATCTCCTGGTTAACCAGCATCTTATCTCACTGATATCTGAAGGGACTTGATAAAGGAGAAGTAAAATTACCCTAACACTAGCCTCTGCTAATCCAAAGTGATCTGACCAGTATATAAATACAGAGTGTATGGCCCTGAGTAATAAGCAGAGCAAAGCATAAAAAGGAGTTACGTTACACCTGGGAAAAACCATATTGCATTGGAGGGGGAGGTAAATGTAAAACGTGGGGACAGATTTATAGTTGGGATAGGGCATGTCCTAGATCACCTTTACATTTCAGGGTAAAAATAAGCTATCAAGTATTTTTTTCATATTGTGATATGAAAAAAACAGTCAGTATTTAACTTATGTGCAAAATAATAAACTAATTTGCACCCCTTGAATTGTAACATGGTTTGTCCCGGAGTACATTTACTCCTTATTTTGCCTTACTTTCCTTAATGGCACAGGCCCTCTGTATGTAACAACTGCACTGTGTAAGCACGCATAACGCATGGTATAAAGCAAGTGTGAGAGAAGGGAGTGTGACAAAATAAAAGCGACAGTCATATACTCATTGAGAAGGTTTATGTTGCTATGGCGACGGGGAATGCTGAGTAAGCAGGCTGTCAGTTAACGTCACTTGGGTACAATGGAGAAATGAAGAAAAACTGGTCTCACCAGTAATGAGGATTCAGCAAGTCACAGTCATACCACAATACCATGAACCAACATAGAAAGTGATCAGAAACTCAGTAGCTGCCCATCCAGCTCTTACAATTTCAGGTATATAAAGTACACCAGAGGGACCACCCTGCCATCTGGTTTTCACTGTAAGACTTATAACACGATAATGCTTGTGATATCCAGGGCTAGAATGGACCGGAAAAGAGCTAGATCTCTATTATGGCACTTATCTCAGGCACAAACAATGCATTCTCTCACAACTTTCTCTGCTCTCCCATGTTATTTGGTCACTGCTCGGCTACTGTCTATACTACTCAGTACAAGGGGCACCAAAAGAGGAGGAAGCAGGTACAAAGTACCAAGGCCCAGGTCTGTCTGTATAGTGGGAGTAGCCATCCCTTCAGCTGCAATGGAAGGGGCCCCAAGAAGTTGCTGTACTGGGGCCCGAAGTTCCTGTTGACGACCCTGCTCAGTACACAGTAGCCAAGAGGGTAATTTCCTTTCAGTGTATAGTAACAACTGGACAAGCTTTGGATTCTTATACAGTACAATGTATCTTCATTGCTGAAGACGATTACTCTCTGTCAGGTTCTCAGGCCGCCCCTGGTCCAATGGGGGCTGACCGGACTGTCACTATGCAGACAGGCAGCCCAACAGTAAATCCCAGGCTGTTAGCTGCCTGTCACTGCAGCCACGCAGCTCCTAGTCAAGTGTCGCGAGATTTCCACATCTCACGAGACTTCACTATGCACTCTCTGCCCCCGGACTTCCTGCAGGCTGCCTGTCATAGAAGAGGACAGAATACTGCTGTGATGAGGTAAGTGAGTGAATGGGTTTGGGGGAGAGGGGTGTATGGCAAGGGAGAAGATGAGGAAAACAGCTGCAGGGGAAGAGGTGAGAAAAATAGCTGCGGGGGGATGGATGCAGGGTGGCAGGTAAGGAAGATTGCTGCAGGAGGTTTAATGGCTGCGGTTCAGGAAAATGGCTGCAGGAGGGTAAAGAAAATGGCTGCAGGGTGGGAGGTAATGAAAATGGCTACAGGACGGGGTGAGGTAATGAAAATGGCAGCGGGAGGGTACTGAAAATGGCTGAGGGGGTACCTGTATTTAAAAAACAGAGCAGCTTTGGGAGGGCATGATCTCTTTATTGTGTGGTGATCTATGAACGCTCTCTGTGGTCTCAGCGATCACTAGAATATTAAATACTAGTGAGATGGGGCTGGTAAAGGTTTGCATTTGATTCACCACAAATGTTCAGATATTGCTTATATATGTCAGTAAAATGGGGTAATTTTAAATGGACATAATAGAGTGTTTTGTTTTAACTTAAGGGCAAATTCATTCAGGGTTTGTTAACACTTTGCATTATAATACAACTTTTGCATTTTCAAAACAGGACCCCAACTTTCCA
Source organism: Mixophyes fleayi (assembly GCF_038048845.1). Lineage (NCBI taxonomy): Eukaryota > Metazoa > Chordata > Amphibia > Anura > Limnodynastidae > Mixophyes > Mixophyes fleayi. Next base: position 62,637,598 of record NC_134402.1, read on the forward strand.
GAAGTCAGGACAACACAGCTGGAAGAACAAGCAAAATTTGAATGCTGGAGAGTACTCAGGAATATCAATATTCAGATGGAGGTAGGGGTAAATTGGTCATTAAATAGGTTCTGCATTGAATATGGGTCAGATAGAGCTGTGTTAAACTTGATTATAGCTCTTTGAATACACAATCTTCCATAGATTTCATTGGCAGTATAAAACCATGCCAAATTAGACATCACAACCACATTGTTTTGACCATGCCTATTTTATCATTGGGGTTTCACACACTGCAACCTAATCCCTAATTTCAATCACATCTGGTTGCTGTCTCTGACATAGCTAAGGCATTGATAATTGTACATGGTGTGACAATATGTCAGAGAAAAGAGCTCCACTTTGTAGAAGTTGTGATATAGAGAGGAAAGGATAATTCATTATTTATTACAATGGTATCTTGGTCACCTGAGTCATTACAATGCTATAACTGCTTACCACCAATCGATTAATTTCTCTGTTTCTTAACATGTATTATTTACAACACATTTCTACATATCTCTCACCAAAAGACCAGACATCAGATTTGCTGCTGAACTTGCTGTAGTTGAACACCTCTGGCGGTGACCACTTTACTGGAAACTTGGCTCCACAGGAACTTGTATACTGGTCATCAAGGACGTACCTAGTTATAGCAAGAAAACAACAATGTAAAGTGTAAAAAAAATCACAAGCATCTGCTTTACACATAACAATGATCTACTTACATAGAACAGACCAAAAATTGTAATTTAACACAGAGGAAAATGTATCCAGGTTTGATACATATTTCTGTAATGTGTCAAAATCAATATTATACTAATAAAATGATCTATCACGCATATTGGTAAGATGAAAGCTTATTTTACTGTAATCCTTAAACACGTAGGACCTCAATTACAGCAAGAGTAAAATTACAGCTCCAAAACTGCAGCTTATCTTGTGTATTTTGAGTTCCACGTATCAAAATACTGTGTAAATATGCGGCAACATGAAGAGACGCTCCAAGGGCTTCATGTAGAGTTGGACGTACACGTGCATTTCATATTGCACATGTGCACCACAAAAAGTATGTAAATATCCATATCTAGATATCTAGATTTTGGCCTAAGTTTTGACTCCTGGAGAGACGTAGGCAGAGTACAGTACGGGTGACCTGGACATAGACACTTATACACCCATGACAAGGCGTATCTTCTATGATACATGATGATGATGACTATCAGTAGCACGGTCTAGCTGTTTCTGATTGACTGACTGCGTACTGATGCGACTGGAGTAGAGATATGGCAGATATCATCAACATGATGATGGCTTCCATAAAAAAAAAAGATGAGTAAGTAAATAAATAAAAAGCCTGAAATAATCAGCGGGCGCCAGTGCTGTTAGCTGGACTGGTTACTGGTAATGACGGACAATGAGCGGTCACCCTGCAGAGGTGGCGACAGGTGCCAGGCCATGCCATGCTGGGCTGGTCACACTGTATAATGGACCCCCGCACAGTGGGGTACACCTGTCATAATGGGATACCAGTCCGATCAGCAGTGGGCAGAATGTACCAGACAAGAAGTGCACCCCTTCCCTTCAGGGCAGACTAGCCCTGTGCTGAATAATGGTTACAATAAATAAGTTTGTGAAACTACATGTCCCAGCAAGCCCTGAGAGCCACTGACTGCTTGGGCATGCACAGTAAAACAAAGCTGGTTTCTATGTCTACGTCAGGCCCTAAGTAGGGGGAGCTGTTGCTGGCAATCCGATTATCACATTTTTTGCAAACAGCTCAGTCATCCTAAATTATTTATCAGTGTCTCAAAGCTATGTATAAAGTATATTGTGTTAGACATGGGCACATAATTTGTAACTCTGGCTATAAAAATGCTGTAGAATGTTTCTTTCATTATAATGGGCTGATTCAATTCTCAGAAATGAGCCTCCATAAATCACTGTAACGTTTGGCTGCACTCATTTCCACCCTAACAATGTGGATTTTTCTTTCCACCTCTTTGAGGTGCGAAGAAAAATCCCCAATGTTGCATTGCCCTGCAGTGCCTTCCCGACTGCTCCGGAGGCACCCACGGCCTTCCTGGCACAGCGCAGAGTATTGAATCGGTACCCAAGAATTTCTGAGATAGAACATTTTATTCTATGCAGCTACATATAACTATCTCTTACAATTAAAACTTCTGTCTCTGAAAACATTATTTATTTTTAGAATTGATGTAACAGGAGTGTCATTTTGAGTAGGCTAGATCAATTATGTCTTTATCTGCCATCACAACTCCTTTTCTCTCTTGATAAATATCACAAAATCATATTTGCCATCTTTCTATTGTTACCCTCCAGTAGATCCCAGATGGGGGTGTGTGGTGGGAGGGTGGGGCATGGCGAATAGTGTTTTTTTTGGCCCTGCCCCGCGACAAAACTATCGTGTAGGCTCCCGACAGGCAGGATGTGGGAGAATTGCCTGGATTGGCTATGCAAGAGACAGTCGATCTATGCACTTGGGGGTACAGTGCACAATATCATTAAAAATGCATGAGCAGTGACAGACTGGCCTGCCGGGGTCTGGGGTATTCCCCGATGGGCCCCAGAGCCTAATAGCTCTGCCCTTTTTTGTTGGTGGGGAGGAGCGACTGACCGGGCCACTTGATTTTTTTGAGATCTTAAACATAGCTTCTCTCGTGTCTGGAACTCTGTGACGTTAACCCTTATGCGGGATTCAGTTAGCACTCAGCTCGGCATGGGTGGTCCCTCTCTAGGGGAAGTGATGTTACTCTGCTAGCAATATTCAAGCGAAATAGAAATGGCAGATGGTGGATAGTCTTATATTGGTAAGATATTAATTAGAGATGTTAATGTGGTTAGAGGTGCGTGTACATGTGTATTGTTGACCAATGTGTCTTATTTAAATTGGGAGGGACATGATGTGTAATAATTGGGATATGTAAAAAAATAAAAATAATTCAGTAAGGAGACTGTTAAACTTGAATTCTATGTAGATGAATTTATGATTAGGCAAATAGTGGTGAAAAAACATGTTAGAAAATATGCATCTTGCTGAAAACTATTAAACACAAATATAGTTAGTTTAGGATAAATTCATAAGTATATTTGTATATTTAAATTTTTTCCATCCTTAGAGCGACAAAAAGTTCACTGCAGACCTACATAAAAAGTTAAAATAAGTGGAAAAGGCCAAAAATGTATTTATAAATCATGGCATACCCCACAAAGCATGCAATGTGTCTAATACTGGGAGACAGCAGAAGGTAAATAGTTAGGTAATGAGTGCAATATTAATATGTGCTAATCCTGCCAGTAAGTTCACACAAGGCCAGCATTTGCTGAGTCTGTTAGTTCTTCCAAATTATCTAAATAAATTGTTTTCTAGACCAGAGATCCAACTAAAGTATTTTTATTTATACAAAACTAACATATCAATTATAGTTCGATATGTGACTGTATGCATAAAAATGTATTTTAAGGCCTTACTGTACACACAGGGTTAGTTTTAATGTGTGTTCTTAAATCCTAATAACAAGGAAAAAAATGGGAGTAGACCTTTACACACACTCTGACAAGCGGTTGTAACACTTTTTATTTTTCTTTGCGTCATTTTTTATGTTGCCAACCTAGTTTAGAAGCTTTATTGCTTGATAAAATACAATGGAGCTCTACCTACAAACCCTAATTAAGTACATTGTACACTATACTGTAGGGGAATCTTTGAGACATGTTAATGAACATTATTCCAAACCTGTGTCAAACAAGAGCAAAGTATAAGGTCTTTTATTTAGCAAGTGCTTTTCAAGAGATATGTAAGGACTTGTATACACTTTTTAGAAGAATGTTTGAGCTACAACTTAGTGATTAACACCTTTATGTGTATGTAGTGGCGTGTGCTCTGACTTCCTATACACGTTAGATGATGAGATTATTACTATAGTTGTGATTTTGTTTATTTGTGGAGGTGAGCCATGGCTGTAGTTCTTCTGTTTTTGAGGATAGTAGAGGCTCTATTATGTGAGTAAACTGTGATCATTATCGCGCAACGTGCGTTTGATTAAAAACACACGTAAATTGGCTCTGCGTACTCCCAAATTCAACAAGTAATGGATGTGTAGATACGTTCACTGATGAATTCGGGTGTAGGTCTGCTGTGTTCTACTACACAAGCTACTGCAGGATACGTCCGATGCCTATGTGGAATATACATTAGCAAAAGAATACATAGAAAAAAACAAAACAACAATTGAATTAAAGTTATCTGTTAATAATATAAGCATTAATGGCAAAACAAAAAAAGAAAAAGGTTCCCCATGATATACATTTATTAGTATGAACTTATTGTTTACTGGGCATAGCATACATTTTTACAGTTGCTCCTGATTGCAAACACATGTTATAGCATGCATACAAGACTGTTATCACTAGTGCTCAGGACGTAGACTAGCCCTGTAGCTGGAGCAAGAGATACGGTAGAAAACAAGCAACTTCGAGATGCCCAAAGCTTGAATCAGCTGTGGCTACGTGTGCTCGAGTTTGGCACAACCTTACTGTACATTGACTAAGGGAAAACGCCTCTTTCCTGAGGCATTCACTCCCCAAAATAGTAGGCTGTAAAAAGTGTCTTTTGCATACTTAGACATAGTGAAGACTGCTGTGTTTAGTTGCATATGGCCCGGGTTCAGGGCATGCACAGAGTAATTTTGCGTGTTATATGTACAAAAATGACAAATATGTGCCTTGATGAATCAGGTCTCTTATGATTTAAAAACACAATTACTTGTTACTAAAGTGGTAATTACTAAGGATTTAATTAGCGCTATCACTATCCTACACTGATCCTTATTTTGACGACATACTAATATATATAATTAAAATAATGGTCAGCACGGTGGCGTAGTGGTTAGCACTTCTGCCTCACAGCACTGGGGTCATGAGTTTGATTCCCGACCATGGCCTTATCTGTGAAGAGTTTGTGTGTTCTCCCCCCATGTTTGCGTGGGTTTCCTCTGGGTGCTCCGGTTTCCTAACATACGGATAGGTTCATTGGCTGCTCTTAGTCTCTCTCGGTCTGTTAGGGGATTTAGATTGTAAGCTCCAATGGGGCAGGGACTAATTTGAATGAGCTCTCTATACAGCTGTATGGAATTAGTGGCGCTATATAAATAAATAGATGATGATGAAAATAAACATCATTATAAGACTACTTCCAACGTACAGTTTTTAATACACTACACTTACAAATTTTATTATTTCCCTGAAATACCATTTTATCATTTAAAATGTAAGTCAATTATTTTAATAGTTAATAAGGTTGTGTTGTATTATTACTAGCTATATGCAATACAAATAATATTGTTTGGTGTTTGTGCACCACAATACAACACTTATTTTCTCATTCCTTGTGAGTTTACAGTGTTTAAGTGGTAGCACCTCACATATGATACAGCATGTGTACTATAGGTTTTTGATGATAGGGAGTTAACCTAAACTATTACACGTGTATATACAGATCTGGTGTGGTAGGATCTTGTGTTTGCTCAATCATCTATTTTTAGCATGGGTGGGAAAGCTGCTCACTATTTTGATGCCCTTGACTCATAAGGTTGAACAGGACTTGACCTTGTCATACCCTGTAAAGCAGATGCAGATAAGTAGGAGGGTAAAGGGTGAGGCAAGGATTATTTCTATTTTCACTGTTGTTAGGAGGATAGTTGCTAGCATGCTATTAAATACAGAAGTACAAAGCTTTTCATTTGCATTCATAACTTCCCTTTCAGGACTGGCAATTGAAGACAATGGTTACAGCTGTGGTTGGTGGCTCTGGTTAGGGTTAAGTCATATTTCTTTCCTCTTGTAAAATGCCATGTTCTCCTGAAGAATTCTTGGAAGGCAGCCCCAAAGCATATGTTATAATGAAAGTGACGGGGGAAGGCAACCAAGGTTCCTGGTAACTGGCAAGGATGTAATTCACTTTATGAGCAGCCATCAGAAATACCTGTATGGTGTGTGGCTAAATACCTTTGTTTTTACACTGGAATTTTTATTTTCACATTTAGCTAGTTTGTACAACTAAAGCGGAATAATACCTTTTTAAAAGAAAATGAGACGTGATGCGATGCAGGGCCGGCTGTAGGTTAAGGCCAGCGTGGAAATGGCCACAGGCCTCAGATGATGGAAAGCACCCAGTGATTGAAGTTAAAAAGATAAGTTCTGAAAACCTACACAGCCACCGGCATTGCACAAATGTGCCTATGTGTCCACTAAGACTATTTCAAGGTCCGCACCCTCTTCCCTGTGTTTGGAAGTGCCTTCTGAAAATCAATGGGCAGCTAGTTTTTCAGGGTCCACCTGAAAATGTTCATGGTCAAAAGAGTAAAAACATTACTACTAACATGGAGAAACTTGGGAGAGCACCCTCTGGTTTCTGACCACTTCACTAGTGATGTGGCCGGGGACTATATGATGTGCAACAAATCACCTCAATGTGCAGGGGGGACGGAGCCATGATGACAAGTTTCTTTTACTTTGGTCAAAGTGCGCCTACAAAAATGTATCCAATTGACAGTATAGGATGATGCCTAATCTTCACCACCTCGAGGGTGGTTGAAAAGACATGTATTTTTACAGGGTAAAAAGACCTGTGCGTCCTCCTGCAAAGCAGGGAACTCCCCCCTAAATGTGCCTTCTATATCCCTTTAAATAATCCCATCTCACTAAAAGAGGGTTCAAGCCTTTGCGCCCTGCAGACATGACCATCTTAGCCCACCAGTTCATATGCTTAACTGTAAGAACAGTGTACAAAAGTAAGCCAAATAGCATTGCACTGCACGCTTGCATGTTTATAAGTGGGCCTGTATGTGTACATTAATTAATGTAACAATATCCCTCAACAAAAACCAGGGGAGATTCCTCATTGTTCTTTTCTCCACTGGAGTGGTTTTATAGAATAGCAGTAATAAATTCCTGCAGCTTGCTGATCCTGAAAACCCGCGTACATCACTATGTACCCATGTACAGCAATGTGATCCTCCCTCCAAACAGATTTCTGTCTCCTTAGATATGATCATCATAACCAACACAGTAGTTAGAATAATTTGGCATCTTACACCTGTTTTATTTTACACTTTATAGTTCCATTTAGAGTACCCAATGGTATCAAAAGACCGTAAAATTGTGAAAAGTGAAGAATGAAAGTTGCCCTTTACCGTTCTGATCCTATACCTGATTCTGATCTGGAGAAAAGTCCACAATGTTATTTCAATGCTATAGAGAACTACATAATTACATTTTGCAGATATTTTATGGGGTTGAGCAATTGGATAAAACACTGTGTCTTGTCTTTGACTTAACATATTAAACTATTGGAACCTGATTTCATAAAAGCACTGTTGCAAAATATCCTTCTTTTCTAGTTCTACAAATATAATATTTTTAAGACAGTATGTTATTAAATTCTTACCTTGTCATCCCAAAATCAGATACTTTCACTACTCCAAGGTCATTTACTAAACAGTTTCTGGCAGCCTATAACGAAAACACAATACAAGGGGAGGCTGAAATCAAACATGTTGATAAATTATTATAAATCCCTGCTCTCTCTCTCTAAAGCTATACAAAGTCTGTTCTAGGGAGGTTGGATCATGATAGTAGCATTCTGAATAGTGTTCTAGGCTACAGGCTTCCAACTCCCTCCTGATATTTCTCTGGTGTTCAGAGATCCTCACATGCAACTTCCTGATAGTACGACCTACACAGTGTTTTCAGCACAGAGGCATTCAAGAAGATAGTTGTGTCACTGGACATTCGCCCTTTGTTTGTGTATTCCTCTCCAGTGATGGACTTAAATTTCTCAACTGCCTTAATTTTATTCTGTTTTGTGACTTTAAATGCATAGCCTGATCCAGAAAGGGCCAAACCTAAACTCCCGGCCGGGAATGGGGCAAGTCCTGAGAAAAGCTCATCCTTTCTCAGAAATATAACTGTCAAAGAAATTGGCATCATTGACTCTACAGTGATCCTTAAACCCAACCCTGTACAACTTGTAAATGTTTTTGTTACATGTATGTGCTATGATGAACATCACTGTGATTATACTTTGATTTATATTATACCTTTAAATGAACACTTTTAAAATGACTGAAGTACTAAATAATATACAGCTTGCACTGTGCTTGTAAACACACTACAGACCACGTCCTTGTCCCCCACACACCTATTCTTCCCTATTACCTTGCAATCTGGGAACTACTGCTCCTTTCTATAATTAGTGGACTTGAATCCCCCTCCCTTATTTGGGAGGGGGAGTCTGAGTGGCATCATTCTTTTATTTTAAATATGTGCTTGTGCATGAAGGGGCTGCACTCCCAAATGCACCAGAACTATATACAAAACAGTAAGTTTTAAAGAGCACTTATTGTGTGATATAGAATCAATATTTTCTCTAAAGTGAAACAAAATAAGTTTTGTTATCTATACAAGTTAGAATGATCATAAAATAAAGAAATAAAAAGTACCCTCCCCTACTGCAGAATAATTATATGATTTCCTAACGTGCTTATGCTAATAGTGATCCCTTGTATACAAAAATAAAAGTGATATTTGTTATGTTCTCCCTGTGTTTGCGTTGGTTACCTCGGGGTGCTCCGGTTTCCTCCCACACTCCAAAAACATACTAGTAGGTTAATTGGCTGCTATCAAAAATTGACCCTGCTCTCTCTTTGTATGTGAGTATGGGGCAGGGACTGATGTGAGTGATTTCTATGTACAGCGCTGCGGAATCAGTGGCGCTATATAAATAAATAGTAATGATGATTATCCACAAGAAACCTTTTCTTACTATTGAAGTGTAAATCATTAGGGGAACCTCAGAAGTTTGTGAGGAAAGTGATCAGATAAAAAGTGTTTCATTTAAAAGTCAGGTTAAAGAATCATTGTGCCACTTATTAATTGATGAACTGTTCTAATGACTTGTTCTAATGACGTTTCTATAGTAAGAACAGGGAATGTTAGTTTCACATATTGCAATATAGGTTAAGCTGACCAACTCATGCCAAAGTCTTCGCTAAAGTATTTAGAACAGTATTAATTGTGTGCTGATTGAAATGTTCTGCACTCACCAAATACACAATTAATGCTGTTCTACTAGAGATATAGAAGCGTTTAGAATGCAGAAATAAAAGCTGGAATTATTAAATTCAGTAAACTTTAATACGGGCGTGTAAGTGCTTCAAGGGTCACTAAGACAGTATGGGGTGACATAACAGAAAAGTGTACCTGGAAACTATATACAGGTAGTTTTATTTTTATATGTGAATGTTATCAAAACTAAAGATATTTCAGCTAAATCTTTGATCGTGGGAAAAGATTCCTTCCTACCATTGGGTTGGATATATCTTATACCAAGGCCTACTGCCAGCTGCACATGGAAGTTCACTGTCCATGTACCTCTTGCAGTGTTTTATGCAAGCAATTATTTTACAATGGATAACAGAAGTTATGTAAGGCTCTACTATCAGACCACATCAGGTCGACAGTGACATGAATAGTACAGTTCGTCACAACCAATGTGGTATCAGGGAAGATGTATTACCAGGTCACGATGTAAGAAATTGCTCTGTTCCAAGTAGCTCATTCCTTCACACACATCGTAGCACATGCTGAGCAGGATGTCTGGATTAAACTGTCCATGTTTTTGGCGGAGGTAATTGAGAAGGCAGCCATGCTCCATGAACTCTGTCACTATGTAGATTGGCCTCTGCTCTGTACAAACACCATACAGCTGGACTAGTTTGGGATGAGTCAGTTTCCTAGAAACAAAATAACAATGATGAGATTTTGTGTATGGTCAGTCTCCTACATGTATTTTACACTGATAGCCAAAAGGATTTCCCCACATAACAAAAATAAAAACACTGTAGTGCTCGTGGATAGTGCATAGCAAAATAGCAGTACTGACCTCCGGATACTCCTGAAGCTAGATCAAATACCCATGTCTTTAAGGCCTCCCGATGCCTGTGCTCTCTGTCCCACTTCCCTTAGGTAATGTGCAGCAAGCTTCTACTTGAACCACAGCCTGGGCTATTGTGTACCTTATATGGCACTTTACTGTGTGTGCTATAGGAACACATTAGAACCGAGAAGCTGAACAGCACCAGTGTTTTAAAGTGTCAGGTTGGGTGTATTATTATTTTATTAGCACTGCCCATGAACAGTACATAGTTAATTTTTAACTTTTGATTGGAGAAAGCCTTTATAGCTACATCACACAGTGTCTAAGGTATTATAATAAGCCTAAGGGGTAAATTTATCAAGCCTTCTAAAAAGGAAAAGTGAAGATGTTGCCCATAGCAACCTATCAGATTCTAGGGGGTATATTTACTAAACTGCGGGTTTGAAAAAGTGGAGATGTTGCCTATAGCAACCAATCAGATTCTAGTTATCATTTATTTAGTACTTTCTATATAATGACAGCTAGAATCTGGTTGCTATAGGCAACATCTCCACTTTTTCAAACCTGCAATTCAGTAAATCTGATTGGTTGCTATGGGCAATCTCCACTTTTCCTTATTAGAAGGTTTGATAAATTTACCCTTAAGTCACTACAGAGGACTCATATTAAAATTGAACACATATCCTGAATTGATTACTCATAGATATCAAAAAGAAGAGAAGAAAAGTCTCTACTTCTCTACAGCAAGGTTTATATATAACAATTTTATACTTGCTCCATGATTTTCATCAGGCAAACTTAATATTTTATGACCACAGCAACAAACATACATCATAACTTTAGCTTCCTCTATGAAGTCCTCTTCAGACATGGCGCCCTCTCGAATGGCTTTGATTGCTACTTTGTACTGTGCGCGCCATTTCCCAAGGCGTACCACCCCAAACAGGCCGCTTCCCAGTTCCTTCATGAATGTGAGCTCACAAGGGTTTATTTCCCATTTATCTGAAAATAAACAGAATAAATGTCATTAGCAAACATTTACTATATATGCAGTACTTCTCAGCCATTATTATCATCATTATTTTATATCTTTATATATATATTATTTTTTTTTAATCTTGATTTATATCACACCAACATAGTAGAGAATATTATAATCATTCACATTAGTTCCTGCCCCAGTGGAGCTTACAGTCTAAAAACAATATTAATAACATTAAAATACATTGTATTAATCCTAATTAAGATGGGGATTTAAAGTACACATAACATACCAAGTTGTAGGCAACTGAACCCCATAAAAGTGGTAGCACGGAGCATTCACACAGCCAGTTCTTTCTCCCTGACCAGTATTACCAGTCAACCCTACATTATCCTTCTTCTCAGCGCGCGTGAATCTGATTCTCTGATAATGTGATGCTATAGACCAGTGTTTCTCAAATCCAATCCTCAGGACCCCTAACAGTGCAGGTTTTCCAGATGACAAGGGAAATAATTATACCACCTGTGGATCTGTTACAACGTGTCAGTCAGTAATGAATACCCCTGTGCTACAGCAAGGAGATATGGAAAACATGCACTGTTAGGGGTCCTGAGGTCCAGGCTTAAGAAACATTTCTCTGTAAATGCAACGTACATCCACCATGAGTGACCAAGGGCTAACATGAGGCTCTTAAGAACATCACGGGCCTGACTCATGTCTGGACGAAACCAGCACACAACCTGCATTTAAAAAAAGAGCATGGAACTTGAGTGTAATTCCGGCCGTATTCAAATCCAAGCAGATCTCAATACACATTTCAAATTTAATCTGGGTAGAAGTACACTCTGTATAAACGCTACTTCCTGTATGTAGACAGACACAACAGAGTGCATGATAAGCAAAAAAAAAATTATAAAATAAAATTAACAAATCATAATACTATAATCATTAATAAAAAATGTGTTTAAAAAATTCAGGGAGTCCAGTCCGTGCTGACCAGCCTGGGGTTGGTTTGGCATTATGGCAGGGGTACCCCACGTTGCAGGTTTCCCTGCTATAGTGCCACCAGCCCAGGCTGGCAAAGCCTAGTGCTGGTAGTAGTAAATCCAGGGGGGCACCACACTTTTTGTCCCCCCAATCGTGCTAGTGCCAGCCTAGGCTGGAAGCACCAGAGTTGTTTAAGATGTTTGGACGGGGAGTTTGGGGAGCGTCGTTTTAATTTCTTTACATTTATAGCCATTTTTTGGTTACATCTATTTATTTATGTCGTCATTTTGAATGGCATCATCACAACCCTGTAGACCTTATGACAGTGTGAACAGATTTTACATGTCGACATTTTAAATGTGTATATATTATGTATGTTGACATTTTAAAAGTGTAGATGTTATGAACATGTAGACATTATGACTGACAACATAACATTGTAGACATTATGAACATATAGACATTACATTATGACTGACAACATTATAACAATGCAGACATTATGGTGTAGACATTTTGATTGTAGACATCTAATACCCAACCTAACTCCATGGCTATTAGAAGGTAGCCCAGCTCTCTGAAATATAGGAACACAACTCTTTCTGCAGACTGACATATGTCTTTACATATTACTAAAACATTTTTAAAAAAACAAGTGAATAAGCTTCATTTATACATTTTCATTCAGCATAATTGAGCCTACCATAGCTAAATCCAGCAGTTGTAGGTGCGGTCTTATTTTTTTGACACACAGGGTATCGTAGTCTGGTAACTAGACCTGGAGAACACAAGAGATGATGTCAAAATACATATGATAATGTTTAATTCAGTGCCGTAACTATACATTTTGGTGCCCTGGACGAGATAGGGCACCGGCGCCCCCCATCTAAGGAGGAAGGGGGGGTAGGAGGACAGAAAGAGAGAGAGATTTTAACTTACCAGAGTTTGATGCTTCAGCCGTTAAGATCCGCATGTGCGTTCCACTGACAGGAAGTTCGGCATTTGAAACGCAAAGTTAAGTTAAAATCTCTCTCTCTCTTCAGCCCTTAAGCGGAACTTAAGGGCTGAAGGCAGGTAACGGGCGGCTGCTGCGCCCCCTTGGCTTTGCGCCCTGGGCGACGGCACCGCCCTCGTTACGGCACTGGCTTAATTGCCACTGTTACACTAAGGGTGGATTGAGTAAATCCCCCGGTGAAACACAGAATACATAGCTCATGAAATGCAGAAGTTATACATAGTCATACATGCATACATAGTCTAATGCTTTAGTAACGCTTAAGAGATCGATGAGTAGTCAGCTTTTTGTCCAAGTAGAACTGTAGGTTGGACCTTGTCCAATGAACTGGGAAAGCACAAGACCCCAAATCCTAAGGGCTGTACACCAGTTAGTGTAGAGTGGGAGTTGCTCTAAATTAGGCTAGTTAGTACAGACTGCAGGATGAAGATTGCCGGCAATGTCTGCCTATAACAGTGTTATCTAGATGGGAAAACCAGAGAAAAGGGACTTGCTGTGCTTTTAAGTTGAAGCTGCCAAATTGGAAAATCAAACTACAAGACCAGGTTTCCCATCCATGTACTGCTAGTCACAAGTAGACAGCCCATGTAATATGGACTACCATTATCAGTGTAGTCGTCTACTGTATGGAGAAGCAATACATTGTGTTTGTTACTATTGTGTACTAAATCATTATAAGTCTGTGATTAGCCCTAAACAACACATTGATTTTACCCTTTTATATAATTGTTACAAATGATGCTTTTTATATTTACCTGCAGCGTTGTGCTTGTGATATTCAATCATATCTGGAATAGAGTTAAATACGTGTTTCTCTGCTAGGTAATATTGCTTAGGAAACCCTGTTTCTTTAATGTGGTAATGACGTATTGCTGAGGAGCCTTCCCTGGAAAGAGAGATGTATTACAATTTAAATATATATTGTTCTTACATAATTGTAATGCATAATATTATATAACAGCACTAGAGCTCATCCAATTAGTTTCACTTGTTGGAACTAGAGTGCTCAGAGGAGAAAAGCGTATTGTATCCGCTGTCAGCAAGGAGCTTAATGTACCTACTACTGGGTGACCATCGGCTCCAAAACTAAATTGTATTGAGAGGTTCTGCTGATGCTTCCTTCCTCTCTGAACAGGAAATGCAGAGTGGAAGCAGCAGGCAGCAAGAGGAGACGGACAGCTGCCCTGGAGAGCTAAGTGAGGTTGGATAAGAGATTGATGGGAGGATAGGGTAATACTGTAAATTTCTGGGTACATGGAGATATGGGGGCTTGTTGGGACAGTGGCAATATGGAAAATTGATGGGGAACATGATGATATTGAGGATTTATGGGGGGACATTATATATGATGGGATTAATGGGAAAGATGATATGGGGAATTGATGGTGCAGTGGATGATAATGAGGTTTGATGGAGACATAATAATATTGGGGAATGATGAAGGAGATTATATTGGGCATTGATAATGATATGGTAGATTTGTTGGGTACATGATATGTGGAATTACTGATTATATGGGAGGATTGATGACATGAAAATGATGACTGAGGACTAGGCAGATTCCCTTGATGGAGCTAGACAGCCCCTCTGGTGGGGGCTGAGCTATAGCTGTAACACAAGGGGCCTGAGTCATTAAGGAGAGTAAAGCATAAAAAAGGAGTAACATTTGCACCTGGGCAAAACCATGTTGTATTGGAGGGGGAGGTAAATTTAAAATGTGAGGCAGATTTATAGTTTGGGTAGGGCATGTCCTAGATCAACTTTATATTTCAATGTAATAATAAAGCTAGCAAGTATTTGTGTGCTAGATGAAAAAACAGCCAGTATTTAACTTATGTACAAAATAATAAACTGATTTGCACCCCTTACATTGTAACATGGTTTGTCCCAGAGAACATTTACTCCTTTGCTTGCCTTAATGACTCAGGCCCAAGATGTCCCTCCCTAAAAACTTTCAGAATTCTATTGAGGGACCCACAAATCTCTAGATATGCATCTGGCTACCAGCACTGTGCTTAATACAAGTACCGAAGAAGCACCAGCTGAGAGGTGTAATTCAGGAACAGACTATTATGGCTCTCCTGACATCTCCTGATGTTTCCCATCATGCCGAGCCAACCAGAAACATAATTATCCAGCCAACTAAATGAATCTAGTATCTATAGAAGGATTGAGTAACAGGAAATTATTTACACCGTTACATAAAAAGAACTAAGGCCCCATTGTGTCTGTAAAGTAGAGTTTTGTTAATTCAAAGGCTTAAAATTGACCAGTCAACGAAAACATTTTCTCTGTGTATTAATATGACGATTATATGGATTATAAATGTAAATGGAGTAGAAATGACAAGCAATTTCTCAGCTGAAAACGTACTGCAATAGGTGAAATTTACTATGGCCATTCAATAAATGACTATGGATAAGAGAAATAATGTAGCTTTCTGTTTGTATAATGGATAATCTGTCTAACAAGGGTTTCTAACTTACCCTCCATATTTTGTATAAAGTGATACAGTATACAGGCCAGCTTGACTGGAATTCCTTACGATGAACCCTCCTTCTTTATCCTGTTACGACACAATGGAAGAGAGATTAGGCCTGCTATTTAAATATGCACTGTGTTCGACCAATTACATTGTGATACTAGCAGTGTGTTTGTAGCAGCCACTAGTGACATTCTATGATCGACATAAAGATAACCCAGGTCTGTGCAATTTCCATCTCACATTCTAGAATCCAAATCTATATTTCCTATCAAATCTATATATATTTCCTTTTATTCATTTAACTAGAACAATTTTGCAAAGTAATAAACCATAAGACAATATATTATTATTATATAATTATATAATACACTATATGCACAAAAGTATTTGGACGCTTAATCATTACACCAACAGGGACTGTAATGACATTGTATTCAAAAACATATAATTTAAAATGGAGTTGGTCCCACTTTTGAAGTGATAACAGCTTCCACTCTTCTTGGAAGGCTTTCCACAAGATGTTGGAGTGTTTCTGTGTTAATTTGTGCCTATTGATTCTGTAGAGCATTTATGAGGTCAGGACTGATGTTAGATGAGAAGGCCTGGCTTGTAATCTCCATTCCAGTTCATCCCAAAGGTATTCGATGGAGTTGAGGTCAGGGATCTGTGCAGGCCAGTCAAGTTCTTCCATACCGAACTCCTCAAACCATCTCTTTGTAGTCCTTGCTTTGTGCACTGGGGCACAGTCATGTTGGAATAAAAAAGGGCCTTCCCCAAACTGTTGCCACAAACTTGGACGCATAGCATTGTCCAAAATGACTTGGTATGCTGAAGCATGAAGATTGCCCTTCACTGGAGATAAGGGGTCTACCCAAACCCTGAAAAACAGCCCCATACCATTATCCCTCCTCCACCAAACCTCACAGTAGGCATAATGCAGTCAGGCAGGTAACATTCTCCAGGCATCCGCCAAACCCAGACTCGCCCATCTGACTGCCAGAACAGAGAAGCGTGATTCGTCACTCCACGGAACACGTTTCCACTGCTCCACAGTCCAGTGTGTGTGTGTGTGTGCTTTACACCACTCCATCCGACGCTTGGCATTGGTCTTGGTGATGTGAGGCTTGCATGCAGCTGCTCGGCCATGGAAACCCATTCCATTAAGCTCCAGCTGCACAGTTTTTGTGCTTACATTACTGCCAGTGGAAGTTTGAAATTCTTCAGCTACGGAATTAGCAGAGCGTTAGCATCTTTTACGCTCCATGCACCTTAGCAGTCGTTGATCCTGCTCTGTGATTTTATGTGGTCTTCCGCTCTGTGGCTGAGTTGCTGTTGTTCCTAAATGCTTCCACTTTCTAATAATATCACTTACAGTTGACCGTGGAATATCCAGTAGGGATAATCATCATCATCTTCACCATTTATTTATATTTAGGGATGAAATTTCACGAACCGTCTTGTTGCAGAGGTGGCATTCTATCACAGTACCACGCTTGAAGTGACTAAGCTCTTCAGAACGACCCATTTTGTATCACAAATGTTTGCAGATGGAGATTGCATGGTTAGGTGCTTGATTTTATACACCTATGGCAACAGGAGTGCTTGAATCACCTCAATTCAATAATTAACAGGTGTGGAAAATACTTTTGTCCATATAGTGTATATAATATATTATACAAGCCTGTGTCTGCTAAATCCAGTTAAAAGTGTCAATTCTTACTATTGAACAGCATTTAATTTTCATTAACCAGACAAAAACAAATATGGACATAACTGATAAGGCCACTCTTTATATCACCAACTGTAAATAGCTTTATTGCTGGTCTTATCAGAGTCATTTATGAATATTATCCACAAAGCATCAATTTACATCAATTCCATTTATTATTATTAGCTATATTGAAATGACAACAATATGTGCTAGTTAAAGTACTATAAAGTGCACATGTCATCTGATGCTTCTTGGCCCATGAACTCCTTTTTGTCAGTGTGAACCTTTGTGTTTGTATCCTCTGCCCAATGTCATTCACACATTCTAGCGACACAGAAAATATCACACTTGTTAGAATATTAGTTATGGTGGAAGCAATGAAAAGTATAAACAGGTAACTGGTTTTACATGGTTCCCTGTGAAGCCGATTCAATTCAAGGAGATGTGCTGCGGCATATCACCACGATGTTTGGCTGTCCACATTTCCGGGTGCCACGGTTCTCCAAAACCGCAGCTTTTCCCAAGCATCTCTAAAGGGTGCAAGGAAAAATCTGCGATGTTGCATAGCCGCAGAGTGCGTTCGTGACAATTCTCTGCGGCACATTGATTGTAATTGGATCAGCCCCTGTGACTCTGTGGCCTGTTGGAAAATGAACTTTTTACATTTTGCAGTATGCATATACATAAAAAATGGAATCTCTGTGTTCCCTTGCCCAGGGCAAGTTGTATACTGCATTATATGATTGATATGCAATGCAGACAAACTGCATGAGGGAAGCCTTCCAGGCAGTGGGTCGAGATATTCTATTTCATTAGTTCTGTTTTTTTGTGCTCTCTCCCACACAAAGGAGGCGCAGAGGGAGTCCAGATTTACATTTATGCCAGCGTAGGATACAATGCAATAAAAAGACCATTGTTCCCATGGGTGACAGGTTCTCTTCTAGTGTTATTAAATACAAAGTGAGTTTTATGTGTGGTTGATAATTATTATCTCGTGCCATTGTGCATTATTAACACTTACTTCATTCCTAAGAAGTTGTTCTGCTATACCACGGTTCATATTGCTGCTATACCATCTGCAGCAAACAAAAAGATTATATGTTAGTCAATTTTGAATCAGGGGAGGGCTGGGAACATTTGGCCTTGAGGGGAAAGTAGGAGCAAGTTTCTGGTGGTTTTACAGCACCATTGTATTTACAATAAACAGGCTAATATAGGGACATGTAGAGATACTGTAGCAATTTATTATGAGCTAGAAGCTATGTAATCCTGCAGAAATCTGCTATATGGCTGCTAGAATGGGCTAGTGAAGCCATGTAAACAGCTATACAGCTACTCTCTGTACAGCGACTGTGCCTTGAGGAGTGCACTAACTAAGCACAGTACTAAAGGAATCACCGTTCCATCAGTAATAGACGTCTTCTATAAACATAAGAGATCTAGGAAACACATAAAACAACCTAGTACCTAACACAACACTCTTAAAGGCAATCAAACAATGCAACAAATAAAACCAACTGTGCGCTCCAACTAAAAACATTATCAATTCTGCCTAATTTATAGAGAAACTTGAAATCATATAGAGTACTGGATGGATGGAGAGCTGAAGATATTCCATATCAAATAAGTGACCCCCGCCCAAGTCCAAGCACACACTGCCAGCTAAGGAACCCTGAGTAATATAATCATTATAACAAAAATGTCACACTTCCATACTCTATGGGCTAGATTTACTAAGCTGCGGGTTTGAAAAAGTGGGGATGTTGCCTATAGCAACCAATCAGATTCTAGCTTTCATTTATTTAGTACCTTCTACAAAATGACAGCTAGAATCTGATTGGTTGCTATAGTCAACATCCCCACTTTTTCAAACCCGCAGCTTAGTAAATCTAGCCCTATGTCAGCACAATCACTGACTACTGCAACTGGTCTCAGTAATGTTACCCTGAAGGATGTGACTTGATTTAAAAAGATTAACATTTAGCTAATTAACCAAAGCAAAACATATCACTTACTCATATTGGTCTAAGTTGTCTAATTTTTTCTCGGTCACGTAGTTGCTGGGAATATAGCCTTCTTTTCTAAAATAAGCAAAATCATACCGTTACTATAAAAGATTAGTACACGTAGTAATTATTTGCATAATTTCCAGTTCTTCAAATAGCACACAAGGCAAGAGGTTTACTACTAATCAGCATAATCAAAAGGAAATTATTACAATTATGTTTTATTAAATGGCCCTCTGTATTAAATTATAATGAGTTAAATTGACTGTGGGTGCAAATGCATCTAGTTATACTTGTTTATATGACTACCAGGAATTATTCAGCCAAACCAAGCACAGAAGTTCCATTATATAATATTGCATGTGACAATGAGGAACTGAAATACTAGTCATATGGTGTCATATTTTAGTCTCCAGCTGCCGAGTCAGTATTTTATTATCAGGGGAGGGGGGTTACAAGCACCTGTTTCCCCATCTAAAACCAACTATGGTGGAAATAGCAGAGCTTATGCTAAAAATTGTGACGACTGCCCTTACGCTACTGTAAAATGAAACAAGCAGCAGTAGACATATACTTTAATATATTGTTGGTCTATATATATATACATATTTATATTGGGGAAAAGGTAACCAAAATTGGACCTGCCCAGCAGGGAAAGTTACAGTCAGGGTTAATGATCCTGCTGTTACCTTGAGAAAGGAGTTAACACACAGGTGCACCACATGGGTGTTATTGCTGTGGTGTGTGTGTATAAAAGGATTGTGGGATCTGATGGGCGGGGCTTCCAACGCTGACTAGCAGCCGGCCAATAGTGGGGGCAAAACTGCTGTATCAAGAAGCTGTGGAATCTTTACTGTTTGTGTTATGCTGTATTATGCTGAAATAAAACATATATAATATATATATATATATATATATATATATATATATATATATATATATATATATATATATATATATGTTTTGTTTTCACTGCATCTGTTGATGCAATCTGGTTGCCTAGTAGTGCCCGTTATGAAGACCAACAATTGCCTTTCTCAGTCAATTTTAAAACATGTAAGAGACCTTTAATGTCTCTTCATTAAACATAACAACAATGAATAGACCAATAAATGTATGAAATGTCAATATCAATAATTCAAAATACTCCTGTAATAGTCACACATAGGGTCTGATTCATGGTCTAATGTACATCCACTTGCACAGTGCATCTTGTGCGAAATAGCTCTGAGCAGGCCCAGAAACGGACATTACGCCAATGACACTACTGTCTACGACCTGAAATAAGGAACAGGGGAGGGAAAGAAGGAGCAGACTAATAGTGATGACTGACATAGTATAATCTTTGATTTAAAAATGACACGTATGCATGCCAGTAGCTATCACAGAACAACAATAGGTGCTACACTGCTGTGACTGATAATACAATACACAATCTAAAGTTCAGTCACAGCAGAGTAGCACCTTTTAATATATTTGTAAATTAGGGTGTGTAGGCCAACAGACCCCCAACCCTCACCCCAAACATATAGCCATAGGAGTTTATAATCAAAACAGTCTGGTTTCTTCCAATACTACTTATAGTTTAGCAGCACTAAATGAGTTAGGTCCTATTATAATATTATAAATTGTTAGTGTAGGTCAATTTGACATGATAGATGTGCATCCACAGTTTGCTCTAAATATGCACTAAGAACCTCGTTTATTTTAAAAGTTATATTATAGGGTTTATATTATTGCAGTTTATCCCCAACCCTGGCACTCTCCTCTTACTCGTCTCAAAAACTTTTCCAGCTCCTCTGAACGCCAATGAGGGAAATCCTGCTCCATCTCTGACTTCATCCACTTTAAATTCATCCTTTCCTCTTACTACTCTGCCCTGTCTCGTGCCAAACAAACCTATTTGACATCCCTCATCTCCTCTTCGCCACCTTTAATTATTTGCTGTGTCCTCCCCCTACTCGCCCATCGCTGCTCTTGACTTTGCCACCTACTTCAAAGACAATAATGACTCTATCCACAATGATATCTGTTCTCGCCAGACTCACCTCCCCCCACCGGTCCTCTCTATCACTCACTCAGCCAGCCTTGACTTCTACTCTCCTGTAACTGTGTCTGAGGTCCTCTCTTCTCTCTCCTCCTCTTCTTCTACAACCTGTCCTCATTATCCTGTCCCCTCCGAGTTCCTCCGCTCCTTCTCTCCCAATGCCTGTCGTCACCTTGCTAATCCCTTTAACCTCTCTCTCTCCACTGGTATCTTCCCTGGCCTTCAAGCATGCTCTCATCTCCCCTATTCTCAAGAAACCCTCTCTTGACCCATCCTCTCTCTCCAACTATCGCCCTTATCTCTGCTTCCCTTTGCTTCTAAAATTCTTAAATGACTTGTCTTCATCTGACTAACTTTCTTTCCTCCCACTCTCTTCTTGACCCTCTCCAGTCTGGTTTCCTTCCCCTTTACTCATGTGAAACTCCCCTTGTTACAGTAACTAATGATTTACTTTCAGCTAAGTCCAAAGGTCACCTCTCCCTTCTCGACCTCTCTGCTGCTTTTGACACCGTCGATCATTCTTTTCATTCACTCCCTGGGTTGTCACAAAACAGCTCTCTCCTAGCTTACCGCTTAACTCTCTGGCCGCTCTTTTAGCGTCTCTGCGTCCGACTCTTCCTCCCTCCCTCTTCCTCTTTCTATTGGAGTCCCATAAGGCTCTGTCATTGGCTCTCACTCTTCTCTCTCTACACTACCTCTCCCAGTGAACTTATTCAATCATTTGCCCTCCATTACCACCTCTGCTGATGACACGCAAATCTATTTTTCTCCCCTGACCTCTCTCCCGACTTCCTAACCCAAGTATCTAGCTGTCTCTCGGCTGTAACTACCTGCATGTCACAGAGCTACCTCAAACTCGACATCTTTAAATTCAAGCTTATCATCTTTTCTCCTGCCAATGTTACTGTCCCTCCCAATATCTCCCTCATGGTTGATAACATAACTCTCTTTACAGAGAATGTTGTGCAAAACAAAAAACATCCACTGAGCGGCAGTTCTGGGAGCAAAAATGTCTCAATAATGAGTGATGTCAGATGAGAATGGCCAGACTGGTTCCAGTTGAGAGGAAGGCGACAGTAATTCAAATAATCATGCGTTACAACAGTGGTATCTCTGCATAGCACTTTGACCCTTGAAGTGAATGGGATACAGAAGCAGCAGAAGTCCACACCGGGTTCCATTCATTTAAGCTAAGAACAGGAAACTGAGGCTACAGTAGGTATAGCTCACCAAACTAGACAGTTGAACATTAAAAATTTGTTGCCTGGTTTGACATCTCTCGTTTTCTGCTGCGACTTGCAGATGGTAGAGTCAGGATTTGACATACACAACATGCATCCATGGATCCATCCAGCCTTGTGACAATAGTGCAGGCTGGTGGTGGTGTAATGGTGTGGGGAGTGTATTCTTGGCACACACCAGACAACACTAAGTGAGCATTAAATGCCAAAGCGTATCTGAGTATTGCTGCTGACCATGTGCATCCTTGTACTCTTCTGGAGGAAAAGGGGGGTTATTTAGGGACAATATGGATTATTTCTCACAAATCTATTTTTGACGTTCTAGATTGTCATTCTAGATAAAACTTTGCTACTGGTGTCTGTTATCTCATACCTTGAACATGCCAAGGCGTACATTGAAATAATCTGGAAAATACAGAATGTTTTGGTAACTTTTTGATGAGGGTGGATCTATGTGTACATACTGTACTTTTAGTACACATACATTTTCCTATGATTGTGTTACCAGTAACACAATGACAGGAGATTCCCAGAAAAATCCTACACTAGCTCTTGCACTGTGCCATAAGCTCGGGGGCTAGTAATGAACTAGATCCAAGGTAATCTTCCTTACCCATACTTATTTCTTGCCTTCCACCAGTGCACATCCTTCCTTTCCAACACCACATATTCTTCCCCTTTAACCAGACTGAGGTCATGTGTCTCCGCAGGATGGAAGTCAAACATTGCAATTACTATGTCTTCTTTGTCTTCATTGCTCTTTACTGGCTCTTCATCTGGAGGCTGTGGAGGTGGAGGCCTTGACTAGGAAAAGAAAAGCCATTTATTGCAATATAAATAAAAATGCAGTTTTTCTGGGGTGAACATAAATTCAAATTAATCAATGTATCATGTTTATATCACAGTTTTATGTTAATTTGCATTTGATAAAACTCTCAGTAAGTTGTGGTAGTGCATGCTCGGCCAAGCAGGGCAGGCGCTACCTTTTGGTGAACCTAGGCAGTTGCCTAGGGTGCTAAGGTTTAGGGGGCACCTAAAACTGAATGAGTGAGGCTTCTTATTTGTGAAGCTGCTGGCTGCTGCTCCTCCATAATGGTGGCAGGTGGGGATTGTGGCACTGGGCTATGATGTCTGATGGAAGCACTATGTACCACCAGCTCCCTTCCACTAAGGTAAGAAGTATGGTACTTGGTATTATCACTAGGTACCTGATTATGTTCAACCTCTTTATGTGATTTATCCAACAACTATGGCCTAGGCTGCTGACCAGCACTGCCCGGAGTGGTAAGAAGCTTTATGTTGGCCCAATTCGTGCATGGGTATGTATGCACAGTGGAAATAAAAGCACAGATTTGGACTTATTTTCCCACTTACTAAAAAACATACAGTTTTAAAATAGCTACAATTCATTTTAAAAATGAAAAAAATATTGTAAATAATTTAGTCAAGAAAACATGTTTTATGCAAAGATTAAAGCATTGTTTCACTTTTTTTTCTGTTATCACCATCCTGAGATGAGGAAAACAGGACACAACATGTATCATGGTAGTACAAGCACTTCTGCAATACTTGATCACTAGGCTTCTTCATATCTCAGACAGGGTTAACCCTTATAATGGGCAAAGCAGAAATAAGTGATACCACTTTTCACCCTTTGATAAATATGCCCCTTGATACCATTACACAAACAACAGTACATAGAACCCCATAATCCTATTGTTCTCACCCGGATAACATCTGGTGTAGGAGGTAGAGGCTTCCTGGTGACTGGATAAAGAAAAAACCAATACATACAGGACTGGTTAAAACAAGAGATATGTTGCACACCAGAAATATTCCAGCACACCCGGGCAATATACAAAGGCTTATTCATGTTACAATACACAAAGGCTTAATTATTTTAACACCATTATCATTTTTTAATTTTTAAGGCCCTTACAATTGCTGAGGTTTAATCTTCTCAATCAAAATTGATTAGTTCAGCCTGATTGAAAACTCCTGAATGAAATAATAAGCTTAGGAAACCCTTTGCTAAAAGTGATTTTCACAAAAACAAAAAAAGTAAAACAATTTGGGCCCAACTCACAGTTGAATGCAACTTGGGGTTATTTATGGCTCAACAATCTCAACGCATCTCAAACTACGTCCTGCTCTGCATATATAGCATATGCATCCGGTTTACGGTTTCGTGTAATACAGCAAACATAACCTGCTTTCTCCTCTATGAATGAAATTAACAAAATATTATTTGTTTTTAAATACACGCACACACAAAATCCTAAAAATATGATTACTGAAGAAAGCACCCAGCAGCTACAGAGGTGAAATCACAATCAGCCAATCAGAACAGGTTAGCTGGTACTGGCCAGAGAGTAACTCTGAACTCAGTGGACCTGATTCATTAAGGAAAGTGAAGCAAAAAAAAAAAAGAGTAACTTTGAATCTTGGCAAAACCATGTTGCATTGGAGGGGGAGGTAAATTTAAAATATGATGGCAGATTTATAGTTGGGGTAGAGCATGTCCTAGATCAACGTTAAATTTCAGTGTAAAACTAAAGCCATCAAGTATTTGTGTCCTACATGAAAAATATAAGTATTTACCTTATATACAAAATAATAAACTAATTTTCACCTTTCACCTTGCATTGTAACATGGTTTGCCCAAAAGAATCAGGCCTGGTAAACTTGACTGTAGGGATCAGCTGGGCATGAGGAACTAACTTTGTAATAATGAAATTATCTTTTTTTTCAAAAGGGAAATTCTGTGAAATGTGGGAATGTTTTGAAGTTATCTGTGTGTAATTTGTTTACTCCGGTCTTTGCATCATTTTGTTTTTCATGTATTCTCTCATTTGCTATGGATCCTTACTGTCTGTTTATTATATACTATTGTAAATGTCAAGTACGGCGCTGCTGACTTTTGGTGGTGCCTTATAAATAAAAGTTAATAATAATAATAATAATAATAATAATAATAATAATAGTAATAATAATCATAATAACTTCATTTAGTGGTGAGATCACAACAAAGCGGCTTTCCCAGGCTCTGACTAATCAGCGGTCCTCTTGTTGGCAAGGTTTTTCTAACCCTCTGTATTTCAAGCCTGCAAGCAGAAAGAGGACCCTCCTCTGGGCCTAGGTGATAAATAAAGTGGAGAGTGTGGTGGATGCTTTTTATTTGTAATAAAGGACTTTTCTCAAGGTGTCTTTATTTTACAATATTTTTATTTTTTTACTGTTATCCCAGCAGGCCTTGGATGCCAAGGCATGCTGGCGCTTGTAGTTCTACAAGTATCAGCATGCTCTGGCAGCCATGGGTGTGCTAGAACTTTAGAACACTTTAGTAATGACAAGGCTTGCTAGGAAATGTAGTTCACCAGCAATAAAACACTTTAAATTATTTTTCAACCATTTTATTACCCCACAACCATGCCCTAGCCTAGTATTAATAACAGCTTTTTCAGGGGAACCCCATGCTGGTTGTCCCTGTATTGCTAATACCAGCCTAGGCTATGAGTCCCAGTGCTGGTAGTAGTTTTGGGGTGGGGGGTTATGCTTTTTAAAATAATTAAATAAAAAAAAAAATCTACATTTTCTAAAAACATTAAAACGGCAGACATCATCATCAAATTGATGATGATGATGACTGGCAGCATACTATACACTTTAGTGTATGAGACTTTTTAGACATATTTTCATGCACTGAATGCTGCGTCGGACTGGTCTGCCGGGGAGCCGGGGTATCCCCCGGTAGGAACTGACGCGTTATGCCCCCGCCCCCTCAGTTGTTAGGGTGGAGCTAACAATACAGCTCACTCCCGAGTCCCCAACACTTCTGTTAAATGCAGAGAGCCCAGACGCGGCTGCGGCTCTCTGCACCTGCGCAGTAGTGTGTTTTGCAGTTTGATCAGGGGAGATGAGAAGAGACGCCCATGGAGGAGGAGTTACGGATATCCAGCCACCCAGACTGTCATTTTAACAGAGAAGGATGAGGAGAGAAGAATGAGGGATATCATGGGGTGAGGCATGAGGGATGAAATAGGGATGAGGGATATGGGATTAGGCATGAGGGATGAATGAGGAATATGTGATGAGGCATGAGGGATGAATATGGGATATATAATGAGGCATGAGGGATGAATGAGGGATATGTGATGAGGCATGAGGGATGAATATGGGATATATAATGAGGCATGAGGGATGAATGAGGGATATGTAATGAGGCATGAGGGGTGAATGAGGAATATGGGATGAGTGTAAAGGCAGCCAAAGCAGCATGGCAGAGTGTGAAGGGGGGCGAAAGCAGAATGGCACAGGGTGATGAAGGGGGGCCAGGAGAAGGGGGGAGCAAAAGCAGCATGGACGGCGCAGTGTTATCATAAGGAGGCACAGCATGGTGATGAAGAGGCACAGTAATGTGTGTGTGATGGCACAGCGGGCTTGTGGCAATGTAATGTGTGTGTGGTAGGTGGTGGCTAACTAATGGGTGTATATTTTGTTTGTGGGGTGATGGTGGGGATATTTAATTTTATAGTGGGGACTAATTTAAGATGGGGTGGTTTGGGGGCTATTAATTGAATGTGGAGGTGAGCATGAGGTCTATTTATTAAATGTGAATATGAATTATTTAATGGCAGTGACGGTTGCGGGAAAATAGGTATATTTACTATACGTAAATGCGATTAATTTATTGCTGGGGCTGTTTGGAGGGAGGGAAATAGGTTTATTTATTAAATGGGAATACGATTATTTTAATGTTGGGGATGTAGGAAGGCCTAAGTATTAATTGTGGGTCCTATTGATTTAACGCTGGGGCTGGTTGTAATTTTCTAAATGTGCCCATTTTTTTACCAAACAGGGCACCCAACATTCAAAGATCCAGACAAGCTGCATCTAAAGAAACTAACAGCCACAGGTGGTGAAAGTGACAGGAATAGGTAGGTCTGTCAAATGTTCTGATTCTAGTGGGACAATCCAGATTTTTAGTGACTGTTCTGCCCAATCTAAGAGGCAGGTCAAGACTGTGTACTCTTTATATACTACACTATGGTGCTAGCTGTCCTTCATGGGCTGACCCCTTCCCCTCTAGTGTCTGGTCTTGCCTCTATTATGGCTGGCCACACCCCCTAACGTTGCAGTCCCCCGGTGGGCAATTCATGTCCCAGTCTGACACTGACTGAATGCATTTAAGGTAGTATGCTGAGGCACATGTAACGTAAGATACATGCAGCTCTGCATACACACGAAAATACATTTTACGTCTCCTTTTTTTATAGAAAAATACGTCCAGCTCTACATCAGGCTCATAATCTCAAAGTCTCAGAAGCCTATAAGAAGTGAAGATATTTGAGATAATGTATTTATCGTAGGGGAGATATTTCCTGCACACAGCAGACTTCCCACTAAAGAACACTACAGGCAGCTTTAAGTCTCCTTGTGCAGAAAATAGCTAATAGCAGAGACCAATAGCTACATAACAAATGAAAATAGAAGGCCTGATTCATTAAGGCACACAAAACGAACACATTGTGCGTTTTTTAAGAATGCACATAATTTGGGCATCCGCACGTCCGTGTTCAAGTACAAGCAGATCTGAAGAAACGTCTCTTGTTGAAATGGGTCTAGGTACGCTCTGCACTTGTCGTATTGTGACGGACACACTGCAGGATACATACAATACATATGTTCAATATAAAGTTCCAACAGAACAAAAAAAATTATGGCACCTGTTAATAATATAGTCATTAATGAAATATCATTAACAAAAACTTTTTATTCACATAAATTGATCATGATGTTATTAATGTATACTGTACATACAATGCATTTTAACAATTGCTCTTGATTACAAGCACATGTTCTAGCATGTATACACGTCCGCTATCACTATCACTCGGCACTGACCTGTAGCTTGTGCAAGGGATACGACAGAAAAACACGTACCTGAGAGATGCCCCGAGCTTGACTCAGACGCTGCTGCATGCGCGTGACCTTGGCACGCCCTTACTGTACATATACTACGTGTATACGCCACTGGCCCTTCCCCATTCTGCCCTTTAAATTGTAGGCTGTCGGAAGTATCGGTTACGTATGATGAATTTGATGTTGCATCGTTCACTGGGTATAGTCTGTTTCTGGGTATGCGCTGTGCGATTTTATGCAAAACATGGCATGTATCGCAATTACGTTCCTTAATGAATCAGGCCCAGAATGTCCAAAATATCAAGTTCTGTCACAGTATAGGACATTTTTCATATATATTTATGAATTTTATTATTTAAGGCAGCTTGTATTTTAGGTTCTGATGGTTCTTTAAATGCAGGTACATGGATTTTCTGAAAGATGTTATGAACATACAAATAGTACATGTTTGTGTTTAAGATGCTTCAATGAAAACGACTTACTATCCCCAAAGAGATTATATTCTTCACAGCCTGGAGCCAATTTGTCTGTTTGTCTGCAGCACTGATACACACCGTCTGACCAAAGCTGGGGATGGTATTTGGACAATATGTAGTTGTTGTTTTTTATTTCTAGAAAGGAACACAAGGCAGAAAATGTAGCTAAAGTGAGTACCAAAATGTCCATGAATGAGAACTTCACCTCTAGATCTTACATAGGCTGCTAACACTACATGTGCCATCAATAACTCAATGTCCTTAAGCTACTGATTAAGAACAACACATATAAGGACTCAACATTTAAGTCTCTCTTTACTGTATATAATGGTCCAGAGTCATTAAGGAAAGTAAGGGAAAAAAAAAGGGAGTGAATGTTCTCCGGGACAAACCATGTTACAGTGCAAGGGGTGCAAATTAGTTTACTTTTTTGCACATATGTTAAATACTGGCTGATTTTTCATGTAGCACACAAATACTTGATAGTTTTATTTTTACACTGAAATTTAAAGATGATCTAGGACATGTCCTATCCCAACTCCAAATCTGTCCCCCACCCTTTAAATTTACCTCCCCCTCCAATGCAACATGGTTTTGCCCAGGTGCAAATGTATTTCTTTTTGATGCTTTGCTCTCCTTAATGACTCAGGCCTTTTGTGTCTAATTAAATAAAGCTTGCACAATGTATCCATAAAATACCTGAACCCCACCAATGAGCCCTAAATAATAAATACATACACACCCAGTGCACTGCTAAACCATTTTAATGACATACTTGCAATATACAGAAAAGTGTGATAATCACCGTCTTTTAGACACTTCACCCACTGGTAGCGACTGTCAGCGGTTGGTGCAAAAATGTACAGTGTGCTCGTATCGTACACAACCTGTGGATGTAAGGAAGGAAATATGGTGACTCGGAGACCACGCGTTTTGCTGCCATTTAGTGAGATTGTACAAGAGGACATTTAAGGCCACAAACCCATGTTTACACTCTATGTTTGTTTAACGTAAAAAATTGTGCACTGCGATATTGCAGCCAATAACTGCAGTGTATGACTTGAAAACCACCACAATGGGTTATTACAATCCAACAGAAATTGATAGAATCATTATCGGCTACACTGCTGAACGCTATAGGAAGATGAACTCAGATCACCGCTATTGTCCTGCGTGTGCAGTTATCTATCTACTGCAATAACGTGCCCCAATCATGGCGGAAATGACAAGTGACCAAATTGGACATTGTTCCTATTGCCTGGCCACCGCCCTTAGCATCAGTATCAGCAGGCGCGTGACCAGAATAAAACAGGCAATTAGTAAGAGGATTGTGAACATATTTGCCACATGCTACTTCTAGGATTCCTGAACTGAGTGTGGCTTAGCAGGTCAGACTGAATATTGACAACATATATATTTATTGAATGAAAACCTGTTTGTGTCTATACTGTATATGTGGCAGGCACCTCGGTGGCCAACATACAGTACACATTAACGTGCACACACAAAGTAGGTCACATTTTTTTAACTAAAGGAAAACTGTCAATATAGCTTTCCTATACTACCACTGACTCCCCTGTCACTGTATGTACTACACATTTTCCCAATATATACTTTTAAAGTGAATCAGTCATTTCAACAGAATGCAAAAAAAATTCTTCTATAGCACCCTAGCCATGTGCTCCAGACAAGCTTACTTTCCATGTTGTGCTATAGTGTGAGCATCATTTGGTTCTGATCCTTTAGCTCCTGTGACAGGTATAGAACAACCTGCTCACAAAGTGTTTGAGAAGAAGAGCATGCTACATGTGACAGGGGCAGAATCATGATATGAGGAGGACAAAGGAGGTAAGCGGGAGAATACAGACTCAGAAGCCGATACAAGCTAAGGAGCAGAGTACCGTGGACCTCTATGTAAAGCACAGTTCATACATCCAACTTGTTATCCTACTCTACATTGTCCATTGCTGGAACCCATGACGGCCATTAGCATTGTATTCAAATAAAAATAATGATATCACATTTAAACGATTGCTCAGTAAATAGTAATATGCCTGAGGAAAAGGTTCTTTTGGTTATTGTCTAATTGTTGCTTTGAGCTCCTGTTTCCAACCCAGCTGACCATCCCTGACAGTTCAGTATGTATCCTGACATTGAACCACCTGTATTACCCAGCATGACCTCTCCAACTGTGTTTGTGTCTCATCTCTGATGGTCCTTCTTGTGTCAGCAGCTGCCCAGGGTGAATCTGTGAGCTATGACTTGCTTTACGTCCATCAGCCCCTCGTGGGGGTTCCTGGTGAAAACCTGACACGCATTTAGGATTGGCACCTCAGGTGATCCAGCAGCAACCACAAATGACACAATGGTCCCACTCCAACAGTTCTCTCAAGCCATACGGATGACCAATTTCGGCTATGAACTTTTGAGCAAGTAGAGAAACAGTAGGCGAACAGGATTGTTGACCCACATGGATTCAATTCAGGTATCTTTAGTGTTTCTGTTTGTGCACCTTCCATGTCAGCTGCTGCTTTGACAGTTTATTTCCTCTGCATTGACTTGGCACCTTATTCATTGGGATCCTCAGGCATGTAGAGGTTTCATCAAACAACATGCAATCCAGTTTGAGCTTCAGCCTGGAAGCTTTGTTTCAGAGCATGCCAAAGTGCCATATGTCCTATCCCTCTTTTCTTTCAACAATCTTGTCTGGCCCTCACCCCTACTGGAAAAGAGTATTCCTTTCTATATGACAATTTTGCTTTCATTGCAGCCTTTCAGAAAGTGTTTGATAAGCTCTGCAAGTCTGTTACTCTTAAAATAGGGCACCACGTCTGTTAGTCAGTACACCATTCATCTTCATACGTTGGCTTTGGAGCTCAGCTGAATTATTAATGCATTGACAGCCACATTCTGGTAAGTACAGGCAACATAAAGGACGAGTTGGGGGTTAAGGATATATGGGCATCATTTGACGATCTCATCGACCTTATAACAAAATTGATATTCATTTAAGAGACAGGTCACAAGAAGGCACCCAAAAACAGCAGTCCTCCCAATTACCATCAAACTTCCAGAGTCCTCTAGTTGTTCCTACAGAGGAATCTATGCAGGCGCAATGGATTCAACTTGCTAAACAGCAACACTCCCGCAGGCGATATCTTAGTCTTTACATGTAAGGTGGCACTTTGTGAAAATAAATATTGGATACATATATTCAAAACTTGTTGGCAAGCAACTACACTTACTTACAATATAAGCATGCTAAATCAATGTCAAAACTGGATGGAAATTAGAGATGGGTGATGCCGCGCTTCCTTATAAGTGTATGTGCAGCCACGTTATAGAGCCTATATAGCAGAAGAGAGGAGTCCCCACCCTCCAAGGATAACTGTAGAATAGAAGGTATAGGTTCTGGGCGCATGAATGATGTGCGTTAATCGAAGTGCAAATGTAACAATTGCAAGAGCTGGTGATGTTTATTGGCATAAAGTGGTATTATCAATGGTCAGCTATTTGACCATTGATAATACCATTGACTACCAGTTTATGAGTTGTGCTTCAATAATGCTGTTTAATTGTTCTGGCCAGAACTCTTGCACTTCATTTTTGCTTCTACTTACTGGACACTTTGGATCAGGATTAGCGGTGCACTGACATTGCAATGAAATAGTTAAAACATACCTGAAATGCATATTTATTTGGACAAGGAACCAGGTCTGTTCCATTCTTTACAACTTCCACACACTTGACTTTAGTAATGTCGACAGATCCTTTCTTGTTTTTTTTCTGCAAAGATGAATAAAAGAGAATTCAGGCTTATAACAATGCCTCAAATAGGTATTTGTGGGTGGATGTGTCACAAGAATTTAGGTTGATCGGTGAAACAAGTGTTAAAAGAATAAGATAAATGTGGTGATGGGGACGGCTAAAAGAAGTAGCAAACAAGTATCTTAACATCTAACATTTGCTTCTATGCTTCTATTTTTATTTTCACAATATTTTAATATAGGTGTGTCACAAAAAAACGAATTTATAAAGAAGGTATGTATTTACACAAGCAAAATATCACCGCAAAAGGTCATCACATCCATCGACGAAAAGGGGTATATTTACTAAACTGCGGGTTTGAAAACCTGATTGGTTGCCTATAGCAACCAATCAGTTTCTAGCTGTCATTTTGTACAGTGTACTAAATAAATGATAGCTACATTCTGATTGGTTGCTATAGGCAACATTTCCACTTTTCTAAACTCGCAGTTTAGTAAATATACCCCATAATCTCTATTTCATTAATCTCACATAAGAACAATAAAAAAAATCTCTCAGGCGCTCACACTATATAATATAAGGACCTACTGTCACTACTTATCTTAGGGGTGCCAATCCCTATATAAAAGCAATACCTGCAACAATAAGTGTGCCAAAACCTAAAAAAATATTCAGAAATATGACGGAAAACAGGAACAATGCTAGCAATCGGGTGGGGTACCCGGAACATTTGAGAATACATATACTAGAACTCAGAAGAAGAGAGAATATATTCATTATGGGGCACTCTGTGAATTAGTAAATAATGCCACTAAAACTTAATCCTTTAGTAGCGTTTTTAAAACAAAATTCCCATGTATTCCTAAATTATAGCTTGTAGGGAATAATTTAAAAACATATATGCTGAAAAAGTGCAAAAAGAACAAACTGCGTTTTAAAATGGTAGATACACCGCCATGCCTCGCTATGTAGTGTAATATCTTATCAAATGTAATGTTACAATTCTTTATCGTTGTTGCAGTTTTTATTTAGTCAGATAGTAAGTGTGGAGGAACCACCTAGCTCTAGGGGGATAGATTACTCTCATTCCAGATCTAAGGTTTTATTGCCGATTCGACAGCAGTTTCTCAGCGTTATCTTAAAAACAGCTGTTATCACTGGCTGCATTTGATAACTACAGATAATTCTTATAGATATGTTAAATGATCACTGAAATAGCAGTAATAACAGTAGCTGATAATAATTACTGTATTTATAACCATAGTGTTTAATGGGCATAACAAATCCTCAAGCCATTAACAGCAAAATATTTGTTTAAATATAATAAACCAAAGATAATGATCCTATTGGCCAATCTGTACTTCTACATAGATAAGAATCATGGGCTTGATTCATTAAGGATCTTAACTCAAGAAACGTCTTATTTCAGTCTCCTGGACAAAACCATGTTACAATGCAAGGGGTGCAAATTAGTATTCTGTTTTGCACATAAGTTAAATACTGATTGTTTATCATGACTCAATCACCAAATTAGGTGGCACTAGTCTGCCTCGTTTCAGTGAGCCAGCAGTATATCTTTACTATACAAAATATATATTTCTGCACATTACAAGACACGGTTAGCGCTCACTTATATAAGACACTCAAGGTGGTTGGACATAAATTTTTATTGAGTACAAATAATAAAGATTCAAACAACAATAAAGAATTGTGATATTACATTTGATAAGATATTACACTACATAGCGAGGCATGTAGTGTATCTACCATTTTAAAACAGTTTCTTCTTTTTGCACTTTTCACCATATATGTTTTTAAATATTTCCCTGCAAGCTATTATTTAGGAATACATGGGTATTTACAAAGGTTGCGTAAAATACAATTTCTGAAAATAATGTATAAAACCATTCTTAGAATTAGAACTTTGATGAATGGACTGATATACATAGTTCCTATTTCATATTGCATTTCACAAGGATTACAATGTATATGGTAATGAACATGCAAATATTGCTTTTTTGCATGTACATTTCAATTACTTTTATTGCTAAAGTAATTTAGTAGTGTATGCATTGAATAATGATATGATTTTCTTAGTCAGACTCCTTTGATCTAAGTGGAACTTCACTCATCATAGAGATACTGTTCATGGTTCTTGTAGTCATCACTTTTTGTATTTAGAATCCTTTTTTTGGTTACATAACCAGAGGTTCACTTTTCATAGCCCAGGATGAGTTACAATATACAGGGCATCTGTCTATAACAAATTCTACTTCTGAAAAGTAATTCTCAATAAGACTATGGCTATGTTTAAAGCCAAAAACAGGCTTCAAAAATGTTGTGATTCCTCTGCCCTGAATTGCTAAGAACAGCAGAACAATACTAAAATTACAAGAGCCCATCAATGTACTGCTTCAAAATGGAACACAACATCCGGCCTCCCGGCAGCCCTACAGGAACATCCAACTCCCGGGAGCCCTAGAGAAACATCCAGCCCCTGGGAGCCCTACAGGAAACTACAGTCACTGGGAGACCTACAAGAACATCCAGCTCCCGGGACCCTACAGGAACATACAGCCCCCGGGAGCCCTACAGGAACATACAGCTCCCGGGAGCCCTACAGGAACATCCAACCCCTGGGACCCCTACAAGAACATCCAACCACCGGGAGCCCTACAGGAACATCCAGCCCCTGGTTGCCCTACAGGAACATCCAGCCCCTGGGAGCCCTACGGGAAAATACAGCCCCTGGGAGCCCTACAGGAAAATACAGCCACTGGGAGACCTACAAGAACATCCAGCCCCTGGGAGCCCTACAGGAACATCCAACCCCTGGGAGCCCTACAGGAACATCCAACCACCGGGAGCCCTACAGGAACATCCAACCACCGGGAGCCCTACAGGAACATCCAACCCCTGGGAGCCCTACAGGGACATCCAACCACCAGGTGCCCTACAGGAACATCCAACCCCTGGGAGCCCTACAGGAACATACAGCTCCCGAGAGCCCTACAGGAACATCCAACCCCTGGGAGCCCTACAGGAACATCCAACCACCGGGAGCCCTACAGGAACATCCAGCCCCTGGGAGCCCTACAGGAACATCCAACCCCTGGGAGCCCTACAAGAACATCCAACCACCGGGAGCCCTACAGGGACATCCAGCCCCTGGGAGCCCTACAGAATCATCCAGCCCCTGGGAGCCCTACAGGAACATCCAACCCCTGGGAGCCCTACAGGAACATACAGCTCCCGGGAGCCCTACAGGAAAATACAGCCACTGGGAGCCCTACAAGAACATCCAACCCCTGGGAGCCCTACAGGAACATCCAGTCCCCAGGAGCCCTACAGGAACATCTAACCCCCGGGAGCCCTACAAGAACATACAGTGAACCAATGCAATGCAATAGGACTCCACTCCACTAAATGAGTTCACTACCTTCTCTCTGTCTGACTCCTCCAGATCTGCCTGCCACCACTATGCTTGTTACCTTAGTAAGCCACTCCACCACTATGTACTTCTACTACGCTCATTACTCTCCAAAGCGCCTCATCACGTATACCATACCCAAAACTAAACTATCCCTACTGAGTTTCTTCACTGTCTTCTAGAATGTAAGTTTTCACAGGCCGGGTCCTCTCTCATCTGTCTGTCTACCTCGTATGTCCCCTGTCAATTTTTCTGTATGCCATGTGATTTGTTCTGTTAATTGCATCCATGATCATTTGTACCCACATACCAGTTATTATGCTTCCTGTGCTTATGTAGGTCACTCACACCAACTATATCAGGCTCTATGGAATCTGTGATGCCATACAATCAAATAATAAAGATAAGCTCTTAACATTGTAATTGAACAGCAGAATCTCACTTGCACCGACACTGTCTGCAGACTGTTTCACACACACACACACACACACACACACACAAACTAGGGTCCACTTTGTCAGAAGCCAATTAACCTAACAGAACATTTTTGGACTGTGGGAGAAATCCTGAGTACCTGGAAGAAACCCACGCAAACAAAGGGAAAACATACAACCTCCATACAGATAGGGCCTTGGTTCCAATCAAACTCATGACCCCAGTGCTGCGAGGCAGTAATGTTAACCACTGTGCCACTGTGGAGTAGAGGGAGTCTGATAAAACGGAAAACTATTTCAGAGCAAAGAATAAATATTCACCGAGGAAAGTGAATAGTAACAGTTTATTCAACTTAGCACCTCAATAACTATCTTATTCAGGCACCTTATACCAATGACTTGCGTATCTCATGATTGCAGATGTGAGCTCAGCACACAAAATTGTGATAAAGGTGTTGCAGCAGTTACAGCAAGTCCTCTAGTCTGTTTGAGGAGGAGACGTAGTCCTCTGAGGGTGACACATTGCAGTGGGAACTGAATGTTTGGAGACAGTCTGATAGAAAAAGGAAGAACCTTCTAGACTATACAAGAAGCATAGGAGAAGTATTGAAGACGCAATTAGGAAGTTGCTATAAATAATGATGACAACTGCAACCTTTGGGTAGGAAGATCTAGAGATGCAAGTGGAGAGATGGGTTGGGGTTATGGACCTAAACGGTGAAATCCAGAATTAAACTCTGGAGAAATCAGGCAGCCAGTGCAGTGACTTGTAAAGCATTAATAATAGTAAAATGATTGGTCTAGAAGTTGCATTCTAAATACATTGCAGTGGTGCCAGCTTAGTGAAGGGTTGGCTGATTATTAAAACAAAGAGGGGAAGCTATTGAATTTAAAATCAATTACACTAAATCCGCCATGCTCAATATCAATATAGCTGAAAGTACAATCCTAGTAATGGTTCCCAAATTAAATACTTGTCTGCCCATCTAACCAGAGATACAAATAACCAACACTATCTCCTCCACCAAATTGGTGGGCGTACAACTGGATCGTACGAAATAGCGAGCAACTAATCTCACCATAATAGGAAGGGTCAACAAAATTCAAATTAATATTTACCAAAAATACTTTACCTTATCCAGATCCTGTCAATCCACATCCCTAATAAATTGTTTAAAGATATTCACGCTGTCGTCAGGGATTTTGTCTGGAATAGGCGAAAGCCCCGTTTCTGACATGATATACTTTATAGGTGTAAACATTCAGGGGACAACAGTTGCCAAATTTCTCAGCTTATTACCAGGCTGTTCATCTTTACAGCGTTATGGAGTAGACGCTCCCTGGTGTACTAAGCAGTGGGCCGCTGTGGAAGACCAATATCTCACTAGGCCGAAATAAATTGCTGCCCATCTCTGCCTACTAAAACAGACACCACTATTGACCGACTCTGGCTTAATGGGAAAAGTTGAGACGCTTTGAACACATTTCTTCACCAGTATCTCCCCTGATTTCTCTCATACATAACAAGGATTTTCCTCCATGTCTAACACCTCACATGCTTAAGAATTCTCCCAGATTCATTCAGGCATGGGAGTGAGACTTGTAGATACAACTAGTAGCTCAACTATGAGGAAAATCATTCCAGCTCAGCCAAGCCTCATCAAGTATTGTGTCAATTTTGGAGACTCAGTATAAGGTGATTACTAGATAGTATAGATATCCCAATGTACCTAGTAAGATGTTTCCTAGATTCTCAGATAAATGTTGGCGCTGTGAAAGTTCAATAGGAGATCCCTGGCATATGTGGTGAAGATGCTCAAGCTCCAACCATGGAGGGAGGTGATTAAAATTTCTAAAGAGATACTGGGAGAGAAGGTGCCAAAGGCTTCAGATTTCTGGATTTTAAATATGATTAACACTTCAATTTCTTCAGATAAGAAATGTCTCCTAAAGTATTTCAATAACGTGTCAAAGGCGGTTATCCCGTTTAAACGGAACTACTCTATCTCCCCATCGGTTAAGGATCAGGTCCATAGACTAGACTTCTATATGTCAATGGAAAACATCAACTGGCAGAAATGCTGAATTTACCACTTCCTGGCTTATCTGGCTAACTTTTAAAGAATCAGACACATACAGAGGTTACTTTATATAGCTCTAATCATCTCTAACATTTCTTAGTGCGGCCTATGGATATTCCTTGCTTTTATCTACTTATTTTACTGACTTTTCAAGAGTACAGGACACCTCTCCCTATTGTCCCCTTCTTCCCATCCCTTTTGTCCACTTGTTATACTTTTTAAGTTCATTCTCCTACTATTTTAAGTTTTAAAATAGAAAAAAATGATATGTCTATTCCACAATACTTATTTATTGTTGTTGTATACTTATGTATTGTTGTAACTTGTTCAGGAATAGTTTGAGAAATATGACAAAGAGTTCAAGGTTTTGAAGTCCGAGCCATGGAGGCCCCACGTCACAACTTACAGGTCTTAAAGGATCTGCGGAAAAAACGTCTTGGTGCCAGATATGGCAGGAGACCTTCAGAGGTCT
Source organism: Mixophyes fleayi (assembly GCF_038048845.1). Classification (NCBI taxonomy): domain Eukaryota; kingdom Metazoa; phylum Chordata; class Amphibia; order Anura; family Limnodynastidae; genus Mixophyes; species Mixophyes fleayi. Next base: position 62,676,631 of record NC_134402.1, read on the forward strand.
TGTGGAGTCCATGCCTCGACGGGTCAGAGCTGTTTTGGCAGCACGAGGGTGACCTATATAATATTAGGTAGGTGGTTTTACCATTGTGGCTGATCGGTGTATATATTGCCACACTAACACCCGACAGATGATAGACACAACAACTTCCGTGAATAAACGCTGCTTCTTATTGTACACATCAGCAATAACACAGCACACTTTTGTCAGGATGACACCAGGAAACCCTAGCTCTGGCAAGACATCAACAAGCTTGGCATCGGTCGCACTGCACAAAACAACACAACAGGTTTAAATACTTTAAGTGCCCTTCTCCCCCCAGCTTGACTGACAGGTGACCTGGTACTTATAGAGGAGGTCTCTTTAGGGGCTCTGTTTGATCAGTCTCACTTGCAGCCAAACCCTGGCAGCTGTTGTTAGCTGTGAAAGAAAAATACATCCACACCCCCCCAAACCATGTATGCTAAATCACAGTATAAGATTGTTAGAAATCTATTGAATAAGTAGAATTAGGGCAGCTTGCAGATCTATGTGTCAGGCGCCGTCCGCACGGCCGCCTGACTGCGTGATCGCGCGTCTGGTTGCTAGGCAACCAGACGCGTCATTTCCGGATTCCCCCTGCCATCCATTTCCCCCGCAGTATGACGCGCCCCGTTGCTAGGCAACGGGACGCTATGTATTCCCGTCGGCAGGCATGACAGCGCTCAGCGCTGAAGCTGATTGGATCCTCACATTATTTAAACCCCTTCCTGTCCTCTAGTCAGTGCCAGAGTATCAGGTCTTCCTGCCTCCAGCGTTTCTGTGTACCAGTTGCTATTGTTCCTGACCTTCCTCGTGCTGCCTGTGACCCTTTTGACCCGGACCGTTTGACCACCCCTATCTGGATTCTGCCTTTGTACTGCGCTCCCTGAAGATTACCGACTCGGCTTGCCTCACCATTCTTCTGGATTTCCCTTTTGTACCTCCTCTACCTGAACGTTGCTGAACCGGCCTGTCTGACACCCCCTTGTATCTCGCTGTGGACTCTAGGAAGGACCGCGACCTGCGTGTCCCTGCAGCGGAGTCCATACTTCCTTGCGGGGGTTCCTGGTGAATACCAGGGGCACGTTAGACTCCGCGCCTTCCTCTGAGTTGCGCCAACAACAGCAGGTACCTTCTACCAGTCATACACCCACTAACAGTCGTGACACTATGTTAAAATTGGTGAATTAATAATGTGCAAATCATTAGCAAAAAACAAATAAGGTACACTTTGAGGGTTACAAAGATACTGCATTCCTGTAATACACTGTCTTCTTGTAACTGAGTTACAAGTAGTAAACCATACTACTTGTCAGTTTACAGAATAACCCATCTGAATGACATGGACTCATGGATGCTTCCGAGCATTCTGTCCTGTAAGCAGAATGCTTGGGAAAGTGGAGTTTAACTAAAAAAACATAAATTGTTGAATAAAATCAGTTCAGTCATGTGTTTGAAGTCCCCAAGATGGTCTGGGTCACAGGCAGTTGCCTTCTTTGCCCCCGAAATCTGCAATAACCCTCCCCCAAAAGTAGACACTGTATTTGGAGCTATTTTGCTAAACTTTAATATCTATAAGATAATTTAATTTTATCTCTGACCTCATTTCCACTGTTACCAAAATTACGGATCCCATGTTATCAAAATGTTTCTGGTTATAAGATTATGAGATTAAGTTTGATAAGACTGAGCTTTTGTGGCTGACAAACCAGACAGTATATCTGATGTTTCCTTTACATTCATACCGACTAGAGAACACATACGTATTGTCATCCTCCGCAAGCTGAACCTTACATTTCTCCCTATTTGTTCTCTGTTTAACAGTCAACTTCTCTCTGCTGTATGTACAGTAGAGATACACTGAGGCTTTCTACTTGATTATGCATATTATGAAACCATTTCTAACCAGCAAATAGGTATTTGTAATCTATCTACCCTGGTACACAGTAAAAGATGCTGATCAAATGAACACTGTAGACTTATAGATGCTCACAGGATGTTTTCAAAGTTAAAAAGGAAGTATTGAAAAATATTAAAATCATGCTAAACTGAGAAACCGAAAATAATTATTTTAAAACTCCATGGGCAGTGCTGGGGGTTTGGGACTTTGGGATTGTTCCCTAAAGTGAAAGGTCCCCATTCCTCTCCATTCCCCAGGAGCCAGAAGGCCACAGAGAGGGACAAGGGTCTTTTGGCTCCCCTTTTCCGAAGCTAAGTAGGGTCCCTGGACATCCCCGACCACAAGAGCCAAAAGGATTCTGAAGGGACAGGGGATTTCAGGACCACTTCCACTGCAAGGCTAAGCCTCTTTCTCCAGAGATAGGATGAAGGAGGGAGCCTCCAATGACTAGGATGGAGGGTCGCCCATAATCCCAAACTCCAAAAAACAAAATGTGCCACATACAAACACAAAAAATAAGTGCAAAAAGGTGTTCAGTGTGGTGCAAGTGATCTTTAAATAAATAGTACTAATTAAATAAGGTCCCACCCTCTCAGCCACGCATATACAAAACTGCCCTTACCCCCGCCAAGAGGCTAGGGCAAAGGAAAAGTGGTGCCGCTTAAAATCAAAAGTGCAAAGTGCCTTACTCTGTGCAAGAGGTGGCTCTATCACCAAGTACATATTCAGGCACCCCTGCCTAGGACAGCACTGAGGGGCACATAGCACTTTGGGCTACAAGTGACCAGCCTCTTGGCCAGAGGAGCAGGTGATGGCCCATCGCGTACAGTGGGTGCCTTTAAACCCACTTCATACATGGGTATCTACACTAGAGCTTAGCCAAAAGGCAGAGAAGTGATTCAAAATGGAGCAATACAATTTGAGGAATATTTTAAATAAGAATTAAGAACACAGGAATATGTGGGTAGTGGGTGCTGGTTCCTTATTAACTTTAAGGTGAGTATAAAGTCATATGGTGATTATAAAAAGCATGATGGCAGATATATATGGTATTATGGTGTAGGTTATATGGAAAGCCTGGTGAGGTAATATGGTGCTAGGATGATGCATATGGAGGTTTTATGATGCCATATATCGCCATAATATAGATATTAGTATATATGATGCCACTATGATGCTATGTGTTCTATGAGGCTTTAAGGCAATAGTTTGGCATTGTGAGGCTAAATTGTGGCATTATAAGGCTATATGGTAGAATGATGTGGTGCTATGGTGACATGATGAGTATAAATTGTAGCATTATCATATTATTTATTAACACATTTATAGAATTAGAAAACATCTTTATACATTTGTAAGTAAACACATGATGATGATTCATATATTTCACATTAGAAAAAAAGCAAAATAAACATAGGGTTTGATTTCTTTTAAAACAAGGTAATGTATGTTTAGGTTTTTCAAGTTATTAAAGGTATGTATTAGGTGATTGCAAGATAACCAAATTCGTTGTCAACATGAAAAACCATAGTACCAATAAAAATCAATGTCAGATTTTATATCAGATTATTGGACACTAAGTGATTTTATTTATCTTTAATGTTTTATTATTATTCTAGTTGGAGGAAGAGAGGATGTCAGGATTTTTGAGTAATTCTTGGAACACCCTGAGCATCCTAGAACAAACTATATTCAGAAACAAAGATCTTGTGCATGCTTAGTGAGTCACTGCTCTGTCTATCTTCAGCTGCAATGACCTATTGCATCCAACAGGGCATATTGAGCTTCTAGCATTCAGTTAGTGCCAAATGATTGTACTTTGATCCTGAATGTGCCTATACCATGACTGAGCTCCTGTTGCTGACCACGGCTTATTTACAGACCACACAGAACTCTGGAATCCTGACCTCTGATTATTATTTGACCACAGTCTGCTGCTGCAGCTATTCTCTCCTTGACATTAAGCCTTCAGAGTCCATCTGTCTCTCTGACATCTCACTGCTACGTCTTGCAACGCCAGAGATTGCTACACATGAGTTTCTAACTGTATTCTTCTGACTATTTTTTATAATTTTAGGGCAAAGGTGCAGAGATACCTGGTCCAAATCTCCCATTCACCCCAGCATTTAAATACCATTTGTAATTGTGATCTAATGCTAATATGGCATGCCAGCTAGAAATAGATCAATATTGCAGGTTCCTGTATAATACTACAGTGCAGCACAAATTATCATAATGACGTCACCAGCAGTGGGGAACAAACAGCTCCCAGTTACACTACAGGGGGTAACTGCATTAAGCTGCGAGTTTCTGGCAGGTTTGAAAAGTGAAGATGGGGCAGCATGGTGGCTTAGTGGTTAGCGCTTCTGCCTCACAGCCGTGGGGTCATGAGTTCGATTCTCAACCAAGACCTTATCTGTGTGGAGTTGTATGTTCTCCCCGTGTTTGCGTGGGTTTCCTCTAGTGCTCCAATTTTTTCCCACACTCCAAAAACATACTGGTAGGTTAATTGGCTGCTATTAAAAAATTGAACCTAGTCTGTCTCTCTCTCTCTCTGTATGTTAGGGAATTTAGACTGTAAGCTCCAATGGGGCAGGGACTGATGTGGGTGAGTTCTCTGTACAGCGTGGCGGAATTAGTGGCGCTATATAAATAAATGATGATGATGATATGGCAACCAATCAGAATCTGGTTATTTATTTAGTGCATTCTACAAAATAAAAACTAGAATCTGATTGGTTGCTATAGGCAACATCTCCACTTTTTCAAACCCGCTGAAAACTCGCAGCTTGATACATTTACCACCAGGAATCTGAAGCTGACAGTGACAGCCAAGTTCCAGTAAATTCAGGACACATTGAATGTCTTTTATGCTCATAAAACGTCCATCTTAGGGTCATCTTTAGTATTTGTGCACAACATTAACATATTGTACATTCCAGGGTGATTTTAAAAGATTTCGCTGCTCACAACTGATGAATTTACAAAATTCAATTCTACTTCCTGATAATAAAAATGTGACAATGACGTACAGTGACATACTGCATACTGTGCACTCAGAACCTGCTCTCTTGCTCTGTTGTTCTATTAAGCAGTTCAGACAATCTATAAATCAACATTTTATTATATAGTGCAAACATACTCTACAGTGCTTTACAATAAGGAACAAGCACGGTAATAATACAAGGCTGGGTATTAACAAAGAGACAAAGAGGTAAAAGGGTCTTGTTTGCAAGCTTACAATATATAGGAGTACACGATATACATACAGCTAATGGCAACATATTGCATATTGGTCCAGACAGATTGCTAAGGAAAAATGGCTTAGTGGGGGCCGTACGATCCAGTGACTGATTTGGTTTGGGGAGCAGAATGCAAAGGGAAATATCATTGTATGCTGTATTGACCAGCATTAGACAACTTAAGGTGGGAGATATCTCTGATTTATCCTGCTTTAACCCCTTGATAGAAGAGCTGTGATGGCCATTCTCTGGAGAAATCAACTGTTTTCTCCTGATTTTTGGCACATCACAGCCTAATAAATAGACCCTTAAGTTTGAGGTGGTGAAAGGACTTCCAAGATGAAATGTCTGAAGGCATTCAGTATCACAGGCCAGATATTAAATATCCAGATAGGATGGGTATCATCCACATAGAGGTGATACTGAAATCCAATGACGCTTATTAGTTTCCAAAAAATATAGGAAATGCAGTGTTTTAGTGAGAAGTGAGTGGTCACCAGTATAACATGTAGCAGAGAGGTCCAGGAGAATTAGAAGTAAATAGATGGCTTTCAGATTATAGGTGAGCGTCTCAAGAAGCTTGGAGAAGGGAGTTGAGAGACTGGATGGTAATCTGAGATAGAGTGTGGGTCACAGGTGGAGTTTTTATAAAAAGGAGTAATAGTTTCAGGCTTGAATACTGATGGTAATATACCAGTGAAGAGAGATTACATAAGATAGTTAAGGCTGCAATGAGCACAGGAGACAGCGTTCACCTGATTTGTAAGGGGATAGGGTCAAGTGGACAGGTAGTTGAGTGGGAGGAAAATAATAGATATTTCATCTTCATTTTTGGGACCAAATAAAGAAAAGGTGCCAGATCAGGACAGGGGAATGTAGATTTGGGGAGAGAGTTCCAGGCCTGGAGGTTTGGATGAAAAGAGGGAGACCATCGTGTGAAAGAGCTACAGGCAGTGTCTGATTGCGTGAGCTAGTAAAAATATAGCATTTGTCCCAGGCGTATGTAAGTTTCTACTACTGTCAGACGGTTGAGGTTGTTTTAGAGGAAGAAATCATGAATGAAGTTGAGTTGTTGCAGACAGAATGTGCATTGGACATATTTAAGGAACTTTGAAAGTGAAAGCAAGATGTGATGTGTTTCAGGTAAGTAAGAAGAGATAATTCACATTGTAAAGTGCACACTGAAGGATGCCAGGATTTCTTGAGTTGTTGCAGGACCGGTTTAGATCAGCCAACACTGACCATGTACTGACTGACAACCTGCTTCAGAATTAGAATACACAACTGCTTTTACGAATCAAAATTATTAATATACAAGGTGCACTTTAAAGTTTGCATTGCTGTGATGAGAATACACTTATAAATGAAGTGTAAATTCAATGTAAACTAAATACTCCGGGCCTGAGTCATTAAGGAGAGCAAAGCATAAAAAAGGAGTAACATTTGCACCTGGGCAAAACCATGTTGCATTGGAGGGGGAGGTAAATTTCAAATGTGGGGACATATTTATAGTTTGGGTAGGGCATGTCCTAGATCAACTTTAAATTTCAGTGTGACAATAAAGCTATAATGTGTCTGTGTGTTAGATGAAAAAACAGCTAGTATTTAACTTATGTGCAAAATAATAAACTTATTTGCACCCCTTGTATTGTAACATGGTTTGTCCCAGAGAACCTTTACTCCTTTTTTGCCTTAATGACTCAGGCCCTCCATGTGTACATTTATAATATTAATCATGTCTTTCTTTTCCAAGTTCCATACTGTATGGTGCCCCAACCTTCAAAATGCAAATTAGATGGTAGCAGGAAGTTATAATAACATCGCCTCCACTTCCCTGAAAGCACAGAAGATTAGAACTAGTTTTATCCCAATTGTAAAGTGCTACGGAATTTCATACTTGCCAACTCTCCCGCAATATCCGGGAGACTCCCAGATTCGGGATGGGTCTCCTGGACGTCTATGGCAATCTCCCGCATCTGTCCACTTCCTAGTGAAGTGGGCAGATTTTGGTCCAAAATGCAGCGATTCTCCGGGAATTGCGGCATTTGGCAATGACGCAATTTTCGGGTCCCCGTCCCCCACACGCCCACCTCCAACTGGTAGCTCCCGCAAGCCAAATACAAGAAGTTGGCAAGTATGCGGAATTTTGCTTGCGCTATATAAATAAATGTTAATGCTGACGATGATGATGTAAACTCATTTTATGCTATCTTCCAGATACAACCAGCATCTTCACCCCTTATTCATTCCATAGATGATCTGTCCTCACCTGCTCAGTATAAACATGCCTTATTTCCTCAAATGAATGAACAAAAACAGAGCTTTGCTTCACATAAATGTCCAATGGGTTTTCTTTGGCCATGTGAAAGTTTCAGTAGTTATTCATTAACCCTAAAAAATTTTCTCTATTATTAGAATACCTAAAGAAAAATGTGTCAGCTTTCTGGATTAGGATCAACCAAGGCCTGATTAAGGGTTCAGGCCCCCCGAGACTAGTACGCTCGTAGCGCCCCCTCACCTTCCACACCAAGCTAATACACTGTAGGTACAAATGAACCTGTCCTTAATTTAAAATCTGTCTTCCTTCAAACCCTCACCAATGTTTATGCTCCTGTGGTTTTGAAATTCAGCACCACTTGGTTTTTTAAAAGAGTCATGGCAATCTTTGTCCCACATTTCATTTTCAATAAAATCAGGACTGTGTAGTGGAACGGGGACATGAACAAGCACCACGGAGGAGGAAGATGTGAAGCTGGGGGCCACGCCTGCGCCTGTCGCCATCCTAGTCCCTCCTACTAGCTTATCCTCATGCGCCTGCACCAAGGATGACTTATTGTCTGCAGCCTTTACAATGAAAATATGTCAAGATTAAAAGATTATGACATTTAGGGGTAAATGTATTAATCTCCGGATTCTTGAACTCCCGGGAGTTCGGCGTCTTCAGCGCTTAAATTTAAAGCGGCGCTGCCTTATAAAGGGAAGTGTCCCTTTATAAGGCAGCGCCGCTTTAAATTTAAGCGCTGAAGACGCCGAACTCCTGGGAGTTCAAGAATCCGGAGATTAATACATTTACCCCTTAGACTTTTTTTTTTTTCATGTTTTCTTGATACTTTGGAGAACCACTATTCTCTTACATCTCAAAATTAATTTCAGTTTATTCCTCTCCCTTTCACAATTTTTCACACCCCAAAATTTTGCACTCCCCAAAAGCCTTGCACAGTAAGCTGTAGCCTAGTCAGCCTATTAGATCAGGCCCTGGTTCCGCTAATGGACAGGAAAATACTGTACCACTTCTCACTACAGGTGATTTTCTTTGCGTCTTTCTCAGACAAGTGAACATAGTATGAAAAGGTAACACATTTATTATAATGTAATGTTAATTGCAAAACACACACCACAGATACAGCACGGTGGCTTAGTGGTTAGCACTTCTGCCTTACAGCACTGGGGTCATGAGTTCAATTCCCGACCAGGGCCTTATCTGTGAGGAGTTTGTATGTTCTCCCTGTGTTTGCGTTGGTTTCCTCTGGGTGTTCCGGTTTCCTCCCACACTCCAACAACCCGAGTCTGTCTGTGTGTGTGTATGTTAGGGAATTTAGACTATAAGCCCCAATGGGGCAGGGACTGATGTGAGTGAGTGCTCTGTACAGCGCTGTGGAATTAGTGGCGCTATATAAATTAATGGTAATAATAAATAAATACAGCAATCTTGCATGCTTTGTTGATATGAACGCACAAGTTATTGCCTTCAGTTCACAATACCTGCACAAGTTTCCCACAACTTTCATTTGTTAGCAAGGGAAATGTCACAATGACATTTTATCTACACTTTCCATTTATTATGAGTGTAAACAAGAAAATATACTTAACTAAACTTTTAAAGAAACAGAGAGGTAGTAGTATGTGTTACACTTGTTTTACAAGACATCTTAATTATTTTGTCCCTATATTAAAGGGCTCAACATCTTAGCTTTAGCTTTTCGTCTTCCTCCTTGTTATCGTACTTTCCAGCCACACATATGTTTGCCACTAGGCACAGTTGTTTGTTCTTATTGCCCTGGGCTATGTTTCTCTACGCCTGCCTACAATTAAAGACACTGCTTTATCTTTCTATGCTTTACAACCATGTGTTTATATCACCAGGAAAAGTTGTTTATTTGTGTTGGCATGGGTTACAGCTCTGCTCTCTTACATTTGTAACCAGACTGCAGCTTTGTGTCATTTCCCAGATGATATAAACACACACCTGAAAAGTAAAAAGGGGCTATAAAAAAAAAACGTAAAATAATCAATAAAAGTCGCAGGAGTATAAGCCATTAAGTTAAAGTAATATGAAGGTGGACAGCCCCTTTAACTTAAAATGGGAGCTTTGTGAAAGGGAAACAAGGAGGGGCCCAGTGCTACTCAGTATTGGGCCTGGTACTCTAGAAGGGGGTAAACAAACTTTCAAGCCCCTATACCTAAGCCCGGCCCAATTCTATGTAGCACTAGACCCCTCCTGGTAACCCTGGAAGGTAGGTACCAGGGAAATAAAATAAATCTTGTACCACCTTCTATTAAATAATACATGACTGTGCCCTTTTCTATTAAACAACAATTTATTGTACCCCCTTCTAATAAATAATAATTTATTGTGTGCCCTAATATTACATAAGATATAATTATATTGCCTGCATTATTATTTTGTATAATATGATCCTCCTATTTTTGTCTGTAATGCAGTGGTAATAATAAATACTTACTTTCAACCTTCTTTTGCTCTTGATATGATGCAATTCATAGGGAGAAACAGAAATCCCACAGAGATGCAGCGGATTGCTCATAAAGCGAAATGGGTTAATGTGCAGTAATCCCGCCTACTCAACAGACAGCCAGCCTATCAGGAACGGTCTGTCATCCATGAACGATGAAGTACTGCTGGTAGCTGTATAAATTATGGTCTCAGAACCAGCCTGTGCTGTAAGTACTGCACTAAGTATGCGTGAGATATTGAGGGATTGCTATTTTGTATTTTAAATTGTGAACAACAATGTATTTCCTTTAAAAACTTTGTTGCCTGATTCATTAAGGATCTTAACTTGAGATACTTCTTATTTAAGTCTCCTGGACAAAACCATGTTACAATGCAAGGGGTGCAAATTAGTATTCTGTTTTGCACATAAGTTAAATACTGACTGTTTTTTCATGTAGCACACAAATATCAACTTTAAATTTCAGTGTACAAATAAGCTATCAAGTATTTGTGTGCTACATGAAAAAACAGTCAGTATTCAACTTATGTGCAAAACAGAATACTAATTTGCACCCCTTACATTGTAACATGGTTTTGTCCAGGAGACTGAAATAAGAAGTTTCTCAAGTTAAGATCCTTAATGAATCAGTCCTTTGATGCTTAATTGTACTGTAATAAAGTGTATGATGATTAATGGTGATTTATTCTCTCTGTAGGGGGGCCCCACCTTGAATTCTCAATATACTTACTGACTACTCATGTTTGGACCACAGCCTTCATTAATGAAAAGGTTTTACCCTGTGTAAAATACTGCTTGCTTGAGGAGCATTTAGGTCTAATATAACTCATTAATGTAAGGGGACTTTAATTGAAGTATCATGATTCTACGTGTTTACTTAATATGTACATTGGTTTACCTGTGCATATTAATGTCCTTACTGTGTTTAACGCATCTAGATTGAGAAGAAAAGATGTTCCATCTAAATTAATGACTGCTTCTAAAGTGGTTTAAAATGTGTGTATAGCCACTTAATTAGGAATGCCTCAATATGCTCAATCTCCATTCTCAGCGTGTCCCAATAATAATTCCCCCCCAAAAAATCTCCGTTTTTCATATGTCCACATAATTTTCCACATTAGATGCACAGATTTAGTCAAGTGCAAAAAATTCACTTATTTCTGATATACTACAAAACTACTGGCACTTGCAATATAAGCATGTTTGTAATTTAAATACTTTATACATTTTCTCCATATCCAGGTCACAATTGTATTTAATGTATCCAGGACAGTGGTAGAAGTAGGGATGTATACAAATGAATGCCATACTGTCACTTCTCCTACTGCCTTCATTGTAAATCTATCAAATTCCATTAATTTACATTCCCATTACATTTTTCACACCGCCACTTCTAAATTTCCAGTTCGCGACTGATTTAGGACATATTTGACAAAAGACATGACGCTCTGTGTATTTCTTTCTGGTAAAATATTTGATCAATTAAGTAAAAAAAAATACCTTGGTATATATTGATGTCCAAAAACATAATTTAGACAGAGTGTTTAGGGACCACAGAGAGACTGTTCAGAGTGTCCTTACCTCAGAGCGTCCTTCATAATAGGTTAGTCTGGACTTTGTAAGCACAAATATTCTTTCTTTGTAGTTTAATGGAGATGTCCTCTTTTTCTGCTGTGACCTTTTAATGAAAGTTTCTTCAAGTATTATTTCTGAACTCATTTCAGCTTCCTGTTCACTGGTTTCCCTGCCATTGAATACAAAGTCCTGTAAACTGAATAAAAACAGTGGTATATTTCAATCAAAATGTACAAATTAGTGCTTGGCTACATTTACCATGTTAATAAATATGTCAGACGTCATTAGACTACTGGGAGAGCTGATTCTCGCTGCTACATTTAATGTTGGATGGACTTCTCAGTCTGACAGGCTGATATACTAAAGGAGTCACTTTACTTCAACTTATGGAATCCACTTTCATCTCCATTGCTCCAATCAGATCGAGTAACAATAGAGCTAGTGCAAGTGTAAGTAACTGAACAAATATATATAAACCATATACTGCCCTGGTGAAGTATTAGTAAAGTAAACCAGCCTGTTCTTTGTTTGTATACTGTATAAATTAAAAAGAAGGAAGGGAAGTCATGACAGTTAGATATTTCCAAGCATTCCATCAGAAAACACCAGGACACTTTAGGGTACTAATCAGGCAAGGTCATGCCTAACCTCACCTCTGAATCCTTTAAAAACATTTTGGACCTAATTCATTAAGTAAGGCAAAAAAATTAGTAAGTTTTCTCCAGGACAAAACCATGTTACATTGCAAGGGGTGCAAATTAGTTTATTATTTTGCACATAAGTTAAATACTGGCTGTTTTTTCATGTAGCATACAAATACTTGATAGCTTTATTTTTACACTGACATTTGACGTTGATCTAGGACATGCTCTGCCCCAATTATAAATCTGTCCCCACATTTTAAATTTACCTCCCCCTCCAATGCAATATGGTTTTGCAAAGGTGAAAAGTTACTCATTTTTTTTTTGTTTTACTTTCCTTAATGAATCAGGCCCTTTATGTTTTATGAATTTGTGAAACCTGAACATATTAAAGAAAGCATGCATATCTGAAAAAAAGAAGAAAATTGTTTTCATCCTCCCAATTCCCAGGGGCGCACGCAGCAGCAGCTCCGTTTAGGCAGCGCTGTCCTATACAGCAGCCGTGGTGCTGTCAAAGAAGCGTCCGCGGCGGTGCTGTATACACTACAGCACCGCCGCGTACGCTTCTTTGACAGCGCCGCGGCTGCTGTATAAGACAGTGCCGCTATAGTGGCCATTTAGTTAGCGCGGGGGGGGGGGTTTCTGGAGACTCATAAACCCCCCTGCGTGCGCCACTGATTCCCTATAGAGAGAACATTCTTTTAACAGTTTTCACCAACAGTGCAGACCTTCTGGATCTCCTCCATGTTCAAACTAGGAAGAAAAACTGCACTAATACTCTAAGACCACCAATCCACATTAATATTTATCTGTTAACAGTACTGGTGACCCAATATTCCAGAGTTGGATAGTCCTGCAACTATTTTGTTTAAAAAGAAAGGCTGAAAACAAATGGTGTCCCAACATTATCATACATTCTCCTGCACGAAGATCCATGACATGTAGACTGTTGTTAAGGCCTGAGAACAGGTTTGAGAACCACAGCTTTAAATACTGTTGGGAACTGGTCTACAAACTGCTAAAACGTCACTATTGTTACAACAATATCATATATTCCAGGCACAAGAACTGAGAATTATATTATCTCCCACATGCACAGTTAATAATACACTGTGAACATTTTATTCATATTATTTTTACAAGTGTATTAGTAACTGTGGAAGTGGAAAACTTCTTTGTTAAAGTTCTCAGTTCTCGTGCCTAGAATAAATTAACGTTGCTCACAATTGTTCAGAATTAATGTAACGATGAATTGGCACCCAGAAGGCAAACTGTAAACTGTGATAAGTGAACGGATTTCCTCTTCATATTTTGTCTACGATAAGCAGAAGTAAACAATAAAGCGCTGCCTGATCTACACTCAGTGTAAGGGACCCTCTACAAAGCAGTCTGTGTGACATTTAAAGTGTACACTTCGCCTACACAAAGTCATTGTGTGGTCTGAACAGATATCCAGCCTATCAATTCACCAGGACTCCGTGATGTCACTGCTTCACAGTGCTTTCATATACAACTAATATTCTTGTGAATATCAGTTCAACACACAATCAATTACGCGTTTCTGTGTAGTAAATTAGTAAAGCATTGTTAGCACTTCACAAAGCAAATAACAAATTAAGATCGCTACTCAGTCACTTACAGATACTGACATTAAGCATAGTTGGCAACATCTCAAAATAGTTTTCAGGTAGTAACCAGCCGGGGAGCTGATTCATCTAAGAATACTCCTATTGGCAGATCTTAGAGCACCACAATAAATCCTCATTGTGGATTCCAATAAATATTAACTTATAAAGCCAAGAAAATAAAATAGGTGGGAAGAATTGCATCTATCTCTGAGAAATTTTATTTGCAGTTATTATCTAGGAACAAATGTACAATCTGAAGAGAAAATGGCCCAGTCAGTAGGTAAAGGGGGGCAAAACTTATTTTAGGTATATAATTGAAAGGAGAAAAACAAAAGGAGGAATAATAAGACTAAAGACAGAAAGTGAGGGTCTTGTGAAGGGAGACAAGGTAATAGCAGATCGTCTTAATAATTATTAATTAATTAAGTTGCAAACATACTCATAAAACTGAGGTAGATACAAGTACATTTACAGAGGAGAAGGTCTTAACAGAGCTCTCAAAACTGAAAGCGGATAAATCAATGGGACCAGATGGGATACATCCAAGGATACTAACATAGCTTAAGGGGGTGCTGGTAACACCATTAACAGAATTATTCAACAAGTCACTAACTACAGAAGTAATTCCAGAAGACTAGAAAAAGCAAATGTAGTCCCACTGCACAAAAGTGGAAGCAAGGAAGAGGCGAGGAACTACAGACCAGTGAGCCTTACATCAGTAGTAGTGAAATTGATGGAAACACTTTTAAAAGAAAGAGTTGTAGAATATCTCAAATCCAGAAACTTACAGGATTTCAAACAGCATGGATTTACTGGAGGAGATCATGTCAAACTAATCTTATTGACTTTTTGACTGGGTGACTAAAGTAATAGATTAAGGGGGGCCGTAGATATAGCTTATCTAGATTTTAGTAAGACTTTTGACACTGTTCAACATCAGACTGTTAAATAAACTTGAAAGCTTGGGACTGGATTCTAAGATGGTTGAATGGATAAGATCTTGGTTGCAGGATAGAAAACAGAGAGTTATAGTAAATGGAGTACATTCACAGGAGGGGAAGGATACCAGTGGGGTACTCCAAGGATCTGTACTTGGTCCAATGCTTTTGAATATCTTTATTGGAGACATTGCAAATCGTATTCAAGGGAAGTATGCCTTTTTGCAGATGACACAAAGATATGCAACAGGGTAGACACACCAGGAGAGGTAAAACAAAAGATTGATGATTTAGGTAGACTAGAGGAATGGTCAAGAGAGTGGCAAATACAGTTTAATGCCAAAAAATGCAAAATCATGCACTTGGAACTCAAAAACCCAAAGACTAAATATAGTATTAATGGCATAATAATGGATACTACTGAAGAGGAAAGGAATCTGGTAGTCACTATTTCATGTGACTTAAAGGCATGTAAGCAATGTAACAAAGCAATGAGGAAGGCAAGTCAGATGCTTGGTTGCATATGGAGAAGAATCAGTAGCAGAAAGAAAGAAGTAATAATACCACTGTATAGGTCATTGGTACGGCCTCATCTAGAATACTGTGTTCAATTCTGGAGGCCATATCTCCAGAAGGACATAAATACATTACAGACAGAAAGGGTAGTGGATAAGTGGGATAACCTCCCATCAGATGTGGTGGAGGCTAATACAGTAGAGCAGTTTAAACATGCTTGGGATGGACATAAGGATATCCTTATAAATAATAAAAGATCAAATAAGATTTAAGGTACCATAGGTTAATAAAAACAAATGGGCAGACTAGATGGGCCAAGCGGTTCTTATCTGCCGTCAAATTCTAGGTTTCTATGACAAATCTTTTAAATATGGAATTGTCCCTGGAAATTACAGAGAGTCTGCAGCCGTGATTTCGGCTGATCCTAATGGGTGAAACTATAATTTTGTACTCAGTTAAAAATTTTAATGGGGCCATTTTGTGGTGTTTATTTATTTTTTTTAATTTAGGGGTTATACATTCAAAGACCCTAAAGGTAGGTTGGCTGTAGCAGGTCTTCTGTCTGCATCTGACCCCTTTGCTGTATCATCTTGCCAAAATCAGAAGCACAAAGACATCGATCAGCTACAATATTAAAACCACCTGCCTAATATTGTGTAAGTTCCCCTCATGCCACCGAAACAGCTCTAACCCATCAAGGCGTGGACTCCACAAGACCTCTGAAGGTGTCCTGTGCTATCTGGCACCAAGACGTTAGCAGCAGATCCTTAAGTCCTGTAAGTTTCGAGGTGGGGTCTCCATGGCTCAGACTTGTTTGTACAGTACATCCCACAGATGCTCAATCGGACTGAGATCTGGGGAATTTGGAGGCCAAGTCAACACCTTGAACCCTTTGTCATGTCCCTTAAGCCATTTATGAATCATTTTTGCAGTGTGGCAGGGCGCATTATCCTGCTGAATTGCCATCAGGGAATACCGTTGCCATGAAGGAGTGAACTTGGTCTGCAACAATGTTTAGGTAGGTGGTACGTGTCAAAGTAACCTCCACATGAATGCCAGGACCCAAGGTTTCCCAGCATCACACTGCCTCTGACGCCTTGCCTCCTTCCCATAGAGCATCCTGGTGCCATCTCTTCCCCAGGTAAATGAAGCGCACACACCTGGCCGTCCACATGATGTAAAAGAAACCAGACCAGATCACCTTCTTCCATTACTGCATGGTTCAGTTCTAGTGCTCACGTGCCCATTGTAGGCACTTCCGGCAGTGGACAGGGGTCAGCATGGGCACTTGGCTGGTCGGTGGCTCTACACAGCCTCATACGCAGTGAACTGTGATGGACTTGATATAGATATATGATATAGATATGATAGATAGATTGATTGATAGATAGATATTAGTATCAGTGGTATCACAGAGCACTATAGTGGTGCAATCAATCTCCCTATAAGCTCTAATACTGTACATCAGTAAAACGACACCACAAAGCATTATATATCCTTAAAAATTTGTATATAGCAAACACTTTGTGGTTACAATACTGTATATGTATTCAAATTATTGAAATTAAAATAAGTTGTAATTGAAATAATCGGTAGTACAGGTTTTCCAGCATTATACATGTTAACATCTAAACTGATAAATCTAGCTATTTGTTTCCAGTACTTCAACACAAAAATCACAGAATAATCTGCAAAGTTCAACCCGTCGCAGGTCTAACATTTTCTCAGACAGAGGAAGATCATTCACTATCTGTTAGTGACCGAATTGGCTTTTAAGAACAGTACAGTGTTTTAAGAAATTAAAAATGAAAACTTCCCCCTCTTGCTCTACATAATGTTCAAAACATTAATTCAAATCCTCCCTGACCTGTCCTTTACATGGTTATATCCTTGAATACTGAGCCCCCCTTGTCTATACTATATGCCTATAGAATACTCAGCAGTAAACATAACAACATATACATTATTACATGCACTGCACAAACATTCTGACCTGCTCATGAAATTCATTTCACCTGAGATGGTCCGCAAGGTTGTTAAATAAAATGATTAATTATTCCGAAAGTGGAGAGATGTGCTCAGGTCACACGCAGGAAGAAAAGAGACACAAATAAACCATGTATGTATTCTAAAAGCCCTACACAGAGAGAGAGAAACATTTCTGTGAACTATCGGACTGGAAGAGCCGGTTCTGGTAGAGGCCTCTTGTACTGCACGTAGGGTATATGCTCAAAAAACAGTAGTAACTGCATTTTTCACATTGTAAGTTTTGTACAGTCGTCAGTTTCAAGATTATTTATTTAAAGTCATTTCCTATAGGTCATCGTTATTTAAATCAACAGATACTATATGAAAACCATTTACCTCTGTACATATTGAAGTGTGAAGAGTTTCATGCATACATTAACCCACTCACCCAATGCATTTTGCTCAATACTTACCTGTAACAAGAGGACTGTATCCTATTTCCTGTAGAATGTTTGCACATGTTATTATGTATTTAAATATAACAACTAATTTGTTAAATTAATGATTTAGTAAATGAGCGACACATTTGAATTAATGACAATAGACACCTATTGAGGCAGAAAGGCTGTCAGCATAGGGAACATTGATCCCTCTGGTAAACATAATTACAGCGCACACTGAAATGCTTGGTAGACCGGGAACATAAAGGGACTGATGCAGAGTTGGAAACAATACTGGAGTAAATTATTCAGGGAGCAAAAGTGCAGAAAATCTCAAGATACGTCTGACCTGTGCATCAGCAGCAGATGCACCTGGTTTACATTAAGTTATCCTCATCAATGCATACTTGCAACTACCCTGTAGCAGGTGCAAAACATAGGCCTCCTAACAGGCATATATCCATGTTTCGGCGGGCCTGCATTGCATAAACACGCCTTTATCGTACTTGCCCTATGTTAGAACACCCACATCGCCAGACACAGGCATGGTGTGCCAGATAAGAGCAAGCCTGCATAGGCACATATGGGTGTGTGCAGAGAGATTTAACATTGCCTTGACGTCCGGCTGGGCACATTGATGGCCAGTACAGTATAGAATTTTCCTCGCACCTCTATGAGACGCGAAGGAAGTTAGCAATGTCAGTCAAAACATCAAGGTGATGTGTCTTAGTGGACTGTTGCGGTAGCACTACATATGTAGTAGAAAATACAAGAAATTGTAAACTGGCTTTGGAATATATGAAAGGGAATAAATGTAGATAAATATAAGATAATTAAAGATGAATCGAGTAGGTGACCTTGCGGTTAATAGTCCTTAATGGAAGGGTGCACGGAAATCCTAAAGGGGTTAAATAAAATAGAGAAATCACCCAAGTGAATAAAAGAAGTTCATTACATTCAAATGTAAAATATCGGCCCCTATCCCTCTGTTATATTTCATCTCCCACCCTTCACAATCCTTGTCATCCCCAGCATGATTTACTTACAAAGTAAAACTCAAGAGTATGTAAGTTGGACATTTAGGGCTGATTCATGGGGGCAGGTATTTGCTGATTTTGAGCGTTTAGTACACAGAATCACCCTGCGCACGCCCAGATTAGACTGATATGGGCGAGATCAGAGAGACACAAACGTGTATGAAGTGATGTTCATGCATAAAGAGAGCAAGGAGCACTTACTACAGCTTCTGACTTTGGGGAGTGAAGTGGACAGGGAATGTACAATAGGGGCGTTCCGAAGCCAAGCGCAGACAGCCTGGCCGGATCAAGCTGGACGGCTATGAAACAAACTTGCTTTTCTGCTGTATCTCTTGCACCAGCTCTGGGGCTACTCTAAGTCCTGATAAGTAATGATGACAGTCTCGTATGCATCCTGTAACATGATTTTGCAATCACAATCAACTGTAAAATGTATTTGTATGTTCAGGAGACATTAACAACGTTCTAATAAATGTTCTTCATGGGGGGGAAAAAATGTAAACACAAAAAACGTTTTTACACTTACGGTTTTATCATTAATGCCTTTATTATTACCAGGTGACATTAATTCTATATATTTTTTTAATTTCCTGTGCGGTCATTTAAGAATTTATAATCCACATAGGGATTGGACGTATCATGAAGTGTCTTGTGCAGACCTACACCGGAAATTCAACAGCGCGCGTATCTTGAGATCCGTTCCTTGATGAATTAGGGAGTCTTGAACTCATGGATACGTGTGTAGAATATGGAGGGTGAGATGTGCTCAAAATGCCCTATGGGCCTGATTCATTAGGGAGCGCTTTTTGCGCTCCGTATTCTACGAGCGGACCCAAGTATGCATTTTCTTGCGTTCTTTCCTCCGTCCATATAAGCATACACCTTTAACTGAGCCCCTTAGTATACAGTCTTATGTGTCATATAGGTGCAGGTAAACCCAGATAAATTGAAGTTGATGTATGAGTACAAGGAGTCCTCCTCTCTGTATTATACTATATATGCCCATTAATAAACGGCAATGCACTATATATCTGGACTAAACATAATCAATTAAAGAGATTGAATATCATAAAAATAAAAAATAAATAGTCTTATAAAGGTTGCAGTAAAAATCCCAATGTGTCTGCATTTTAGGTATTCACAGGGACAGCGTCTCCCTGTCTGGGATTGGCGTTTGTGCCATGAAGACCCTTTAACACTCTAAGGTGCATGAGCGGATGTGGCTTCACCGTCCATGCGCCGCTCCCCATACCTACGCACTTGTTCCGATACCTGCTCTGTTATCCACAGAGCAGGAACTCGAAAGTCAGGGTCACCGGCGGTGGGAAAAAAAAATTCCGGTGCAGGTGGGTGGGCTGGCAGGAAGCCCTAGTAAGCATAGCGGCCTCCTGCCATGCTTATCGGGCTTACAGTGTATTGCCGGTACTGGGTATACAACTTCTTTCTTAATTTGTTATTTTTGCATTAAAGTTGAATGACAGCTAAGATAAATCCTGGTTGTGTGTTGTGAGGAAGTGATTGGACATGCTAACTCCATTTGCAATGTGGTTCATATCCTCAGCAATTCTGATTTTTAACAGTGTGCCCAATAGATGGGTAGCATGGTGGCTTAGTGGTTAGCACTTCTGCCTAAAAGCACTGGGATCAATTCCGAACCATGAACTCATCTGTGTGGAATTTATATATTCTCCCCATGTTTGTGTGGGGGGTGCTCCAGTTTCCTCCCAGACTCGAAAAACATACTAGTAGGTTAATTGGCTGTTATTAAATTGACCTTAGTCTCTCTCAGTCTGTGTGTTTGTATGTTAGGAAATTTAGACTGTAGGTGCCAATGCGGCAGGGACTATATACAAGGAATGTAGATTCTCTTGTACATGGTGTTTAATTGTTCTTTCTTTAGGAAAATCAATTTGCAAGAACTTAACAAAAACAAAGTGTATAGAATTGAGACTGAACAATAAGTAGGAAACAAACCAAGCTCCAGAGAGACATTCTGGACTACAAAATCAAAGGAACGGAATGGCAGTACATCATGAAATAACAATAAAGATTTATCCTTAAAACAGAAACAAATCGCAGCTGTAAATTTCACATATCAGCAGCTCATGAAATGACAACATAAACTTAACTGTAAAAACGCCCATAGAGGCAGAAAAAGCGTTTGATCGCATCTCTTGGACCTTTATGTCTAGGGTTCTGAGGTCGATGGGTTTTTCTGGTCAGTTTTTAGACGGCCTATTAGCTTTGTATCAGTCCCCTAGAGCAACGGTAGTGGCCAACGGAGTCGCTTCCCCCCCATTTTCAATTTCTATGGGACGCGGCAGGGATGCCTACTCTCGCCTTTAATCTTTGCCCTGTTAATTGAACCATTAGCGGCAAAGATCCGATCTAACGGGGCGATACATGGAGTTAAAACAGGGAAATCCGAACATAAAATATCATTATATGCAGACGACGTGCTTTTGACTCTCTCGGATCCCGCTATTTCTCTCCCCCCCCTTCTCGCAGACATCAAAACCTACAGTTATATTTCGGGATACAAAATCAATCCACAAAAAACAGAAACTCTTGATTTCTATCTCACAGATAGTATGAGATCTTCTCTTACTCAAAAATTTCCCTTTAAATGGCACCAAAAAAAGATAAAATACTTGGGTATATATATAACTAAACAATATAATCAGCTTTTTCAAGCTAATTACCCAAAACTATTATCCCAAATTTAATCTGACTTAGAAACCTGGAGTAAAAATCTCATTTCCTGGATTGGACGCATCAATTCAGTCAAAATGAACATTTTACCCAGGTTACTATATCTTTTTCAAGCCCTTCCCATATAAATCCCCCCGTATTTATTCAAATTCTTACAACACTACACTTCACAATTTATTTGGGATAGGAAGCACCCGAGAGTACGGCTTCTTGTTCTACAAAGATCGACACGGGAAGGTGGCTTGGGGGTCCCCAACTTTACGAACTATTTTTTGGCAGCGCAACTTGCCCAGTGTATTTTGTGGAATTCCTCAGGCTCCTCCAGAGTCTGGGTCTCGATTGAAGCTGAGAGCCTGGGTATTTCTTCCGCCTTCTCTCTCCTGTGGCTCCCTCGCACTAAGCGTCCTCGGTCCGCTATTTATCACCCAATTGTATCGCATTCGCTTTCGATCTGGGACCGAGCAAACACAAAGTTTAATCTCGCCCCGGCTCCTAGTCCAATCATCCCTCTCTTTGACAACCCAGATTTTCCACCAGGTCGTATAGCTTCATCCTTTGAATTTTGGAAAAGGAATGATGTTTATTATCTTAATGATATCACTAAAGACGCTTCTTTTCCCTCATTCGCAGACATAAAAAACAAATTTAATATTCCCAACACCTTCTTTTTTCAATACCTACAACTTAGAAATTTTCACTCTACCACTAAATTAACTTTGAGAATCAGGCCGTTGACCTCATTCGAATCACTTTTTCTCCGGCGATCCTCTACAAATGGCCTTATATCTCGATTATATTGGGAACTGAGAGTCCCTAACTTAGACATCCAAGACTCCCATGAGCGAGCCTGGGAGGAGGCTTTGGAAGGCCCCTTGGATAGAGAGGACTGGGATGAAATAAAGTCTAACACGGCCTCTAGCTCAATCTGTGTGAAGCTGAAAGAAAACGCCTATAAGCTTCTTTATCGATGGTACCCGGTCCCAACCAAACTGCAAAAAATCTTTCCGGACACATCCAGCTCATGTTGGAGGGGATGTTCGTCGGAAGGGTCCTTCCTCTATATTTGGTGGCAGTGCCCCAAGCTTGCCCCATTCTGGTTGGAACTAAGGGACTTCGCGTCTCAGATTCTGTAGGTTGACATCCCATTCTCTCCCAGATTTTTCCTTCTCACACTTGGATTTCCATCCGCTACTACACATCAAACAAAAATGTTCCGCCATATAGTTTCTGCAGCGCTGTGTCAAATTGCCACTAATTGGAAACAGTCCACCGTGCCTACTCTGCAGGCAATTATCAATAGAGTCTGGCACTCATACAAAATGGAGTTTATGACATGCATACTGCGTAATACTTCTAAATCATTTAACAAAATTTGGGCACCGTGGATGTCATTTTTTCAAGTTCAAACTCCTTTTGCCATATGACTCCCCTACAACACTCCACTTGATATCCTTCCTCGACCCTTTACCGCCTCCCCTCCCTTGCCTTCCCCTTCTTTCTTTCTTCCTTTCTCCTGCTTTGCCCCTCTTTTTTTCTATTGGCGGTTTAGCCACACCGCCCCCCTAGTCTATCTGGTTCATCTCTCTCTGACCAACTTCTCTTTTCTCTGTTTCCTCTCTCTTCTCTCCCTACAGTTAAAATTTGGTCAATATTATGTTTCTGTTCTGTATGATATACACTGAATGTATAGGTTCTTGAACTTGTTTGACTTGACTGTTACGGATACTGTATTGGACTGATGCTTATTTTTGACCTTTCAAAAATAAAACTTTTAAAAAAAACAAAAAAAAAACTCCCATAGAGACAACATTATTCCCCAAAATAGGTACAAACTCCAAAAAACAGATATCAACTATTCCCTAGGTAAACATGTCCATACAAAGATCTATAAACCCCTATAAAAATGTTGTGAATGTAATTATGATCTAAACATAGTCATAAAGTGTATTCAGATGTCAAGAAAATTGACAGGAAAAGTACACTCTCCAATAAAAATGATGTCCTCCAAAGTAAAGAAAAACATTTCAATTCAACAATTCTTAACAAATGCTTGAACATGTTATGAAATGGTATTTGATATATTTTGCTCAAAAATTACTCATAAAAAGAGAGATCTTGCCAGCATATCCTAAAATGAGGAACCTTTTTTAGTCGGAAGCCCATATCCCATTTCCGAAGCATCTCATGAGCATGTTGTATTGCAGGTTGCTTAAATGTATACAATCAGCATTTATGCACAAAAATATATGAATATATTTGGATAGATGTCTATATTGAAAAATAGAATAGTGAACATACTTTTATAACACAAAATTTAACTTTGAGAAACAGACTAAGTTACTAAATTATTTTAAATTCTCTTATTCAGATGAAAAAGGAAATAAAAATGTTTACATATAAAATTACTTTTTTTAATAGTAAACATATAAAAACTTTAAATACTCTTTTATTCCTGTTTGCTTTGTGCTAAGGATTTAAAGTTTGGATCCAGCTTTGATATCTTCAGCATCAGTTGATCTTCCACGAGCTGGTCTAGTCTGTTATCTGTGACTTTAGACAACTCTTGGGGGTATATTTACTAAACTGCGGGTTTGAAAAAGTGAAGATGTTGCCTATAGCAACCAATCAGATTCTAGTTATCATTTATTTAATACCTTCTACAGAATGACAGTGTGGGGGCTATTCAATTAGGTTTCCGGTCCGCGGTCACGTGCATTAACCTTGAAAAGTGCGCAGTATTGACGTTAAAACGGTACCGCAATAACGCAGATTTTCCTTTGCAACCCTATGGGGTGCGCACGAGAATCCACGTTATTGCGGTACCGTGGATTGCCTTTGCTGCCCTTTCTGACGCGTTATCGTGGACCGGAAACCTAACTGAATACCCCACTTAGAATCTGATTGGTTGCTATAGACAACATCTCCACTTTTTCAGTGTTTAGTAAATATACCCTCTGGTTTTTCTCATGTGCGAAAAAGTAGACTCACAGCAATAACTTGGGTCAAAGCAAGAGAGTAAACGTTGATAATGGCGTAATCAAGGATATTGTATTGCATTCTTCCATATTTCTACAGGATCTACTTTGTTATTAAAAAGTGACTTTGTAATGTTGTAGTCCGAAAGTTTGATCAGCTCCATTTGTAAGTTCAGGTGTATGTGATAAGTCCATCAGATGTGGCTTAAAATAATGCATTCTAATCTCTTTAAATCTCTCATTGTACTCTTCAACGAGTGAATCAAAAACACCAGCATATTTGTTTATGTCCCTATTTTGCATATTATGTATATTCTCTTGTCTGAGGAAAATGTTTTGTTAGAAACAACTTCCTTAAACAGCGCAGATTTAAGACAATTCAATAGACTTTCACCTTCTATCTGCTACTGTTCTCATTTTGGACTTTGTTTTTAAATATTTTAAACAAACTGGGTCAGCCGGTCCTCCTGCCCTGCTTCTGCCCTCCTTTGTTTCTTCTACAGCTCCTCAGCTGCTTAGAGATGAAGGGCCTGATTCATTAAGGATCTTAAATGAAGAGGATCCTTATCTCAGTCTCCTGGACAAAACCATGTTAAATGCGAGGGGTGCAAATGAGTGTTCTTGCCCATTTTGTGCTTGCCTGTCAGTCTTTTGTATGTACTAAATAAATAGACCACACCTTTATGAATGCAACAACACGCATTTGGAAATATTTCACAAAGAGTAGAACACATATATGAAGATCACCTCATAAGAAAAATTACTTTTCCTTGCATGAATGAAGCATCTGGAAAGTCGCTGTGGCAGATGCAGGGTGTGACACTGTAACAGGATGTTAAAGTCTGTCATCCGTGCCCACAACTATCTAAAGACTGTCCAATCACCACTTTTCATGACTAGCGTGCACTGTGAAATTCTTCTCGAGAAAGGCACGGGAAAGATAAGAGTGCAGAGAGGCAGGGGGGGAAGCCATTTTTCTTGGGAAAAAAATAAAATGTATATCGCCCAATGCGTTATTCATTGCTTCTGCTGTATGGATAATATATATTCTTGCTTGTCTTAAGCAGGATCCATCGATCATGTGAAGAAACGTTGGGGATTTCATAGCTTTCCTACTCAGTTCTGATTAATTTCTTACAACAGACCTTAGCAAGCACATAAGTTTTATCACTCAGTGCTGTCTGAACTTCATAGCAGTCTTGAACACAGTTATCTTAACATACCCATGAGAAGCTCAATGTCTTATTAAGATAAAGCTTTTTTCATAAATTAAATATATGAGGAAAAATAATATTTTTTACTACTTTTTTAAAATTATTTTTTATCAAAAGTGGAACCAAAATACCAGGTCCTGGCTTCCCAATAAACTGCATATACGTGAAATGGTAAGCAGGTCCAGGCATACATATAAGCTTACACACTACCCTGGCGAAGCCTTACAGCTACCAACCAGTATCCCCGGGAAGCTGAGAATCACTCAGTCATCCCAGCGCAGTCTAAATTGTAAATAGACGCAAGAGAAGATTTTCCAATGCTGCAATAAGCAGTAATAGAAAATCTTCCATATTGTCAGGTTTCGCTAAATAGACCCCTAAATGTTTTAAAGGTATTAGCTGAATGACTGGTAACATTATCCAAATCAACTTATTTTTCATTGGGGCATATGAGTAAAAAAAGGATGGAGAATTCCATTAAACAATTTGTCATTTTGAGTTCCAGGAGATGGGAGCAAGAGGTAGGAAAAAAGATGGGCGAATCTTGATGGTGCAATCTGCATTATGTCCCCACCCTCCTTGCAACCCCTAAGCTCTCTGAGAGAATTACCTGATCTCCCAGGATGCTGGGGGCTGCCCTCTAATTTGAGAGGCTTCAAAATTCCGGTAGTTTAGATAGGGGCACCGAAAGCGAGGGGGAGCAGGTACAAATTACCGGTGACCGGCCTGCTTGGGGGCTCGGGCCCTGCTGTCCAGAAATAATTTTTTTTAAAAATAAATAAATAAAATATTTTTGCTACCTGTGGGTGGCGCACGCGTACCCGAGAATTGGGGGTGTTGGGGTTGTTAAGGGTGAGGGAGCGAGTAGCCAGCTGTCAGCAGATTCCAGACCCTGGACTCACACTGTCCCAGCAGCCTGGAGAGCAAGGAGGAGGAGTTCCAGCTCAGCTTAGGGAAGTGTGCTGGGGTTGGGGGGGGGTTGTTATGATGTGTATTTTGGTGGGGCTTATGATGTTTCTTGGGGGGGTTGTGATTTGCTTTGGGGGTTGTGATTTGTCTTTTGGGGGGTTAATGATGTTTTTGGTGGCAGTTATGATGGGCCTGAGTCGTTAAGGAGAAGCATAAAAAAGGAGTAACATTTGCACCAGGGCAAAACCATGTTGCATTGGAGGGGGAAGTAAATGTAAAATGTGGGGACAGATTTATAGTTTGGGTAGGGCATGTCCTAGATCAACTTTAAATTTCAGTGTAATAATAAATCTAGCAAATATTTGTGTGCTAGGTGAAAAAACAGCCAGTATTTAACTTATGTGCAAAATAATAAACTAACACCGTGCATTGTAACATGGTTTGTCCCAGAGAACATTCACTTCTTTTTTGCCTTAATGACTCAGGCCCAATGTGTCTGGGAGGTGGCGTAATGTTTCTGTGGGGGTGGTGTGATGTGGCTGTGGGGCTGGCGTGTTAAATGTTATATTTTATTAGAATGTATGTCTATATACAGGATGCTAAAAATTAAGTGGCGCTCAAAAACCCTTTAGAAAGAATAGACACGTATTTTGTTTGTTATATAATTATATACTGTGTGATCTGTGCTGTGTACTGTGCTCACTAATTCTTTTCCATATATCATGTACCTATACATTTTCCAAACAGTTCCCAACATTCCAGGATTCATACAAGAATCCAGGACCAGGTTGTGAAAGCTGCAACAACAGGTAGGTGAGAGTAACACCATTTTAATACAAAATAGGTGGGACTTCAATTGTCGGCGATGTTGTGCGTGGTCATCATGCAGCTCACACTGCCATCGATTACAGTAGAAATTTCTCACAAAAGTGTATCACAGACACTCCACCTTCCCCAATTGCAATAGTCAACTTTTTTTTTGTGGTTTAAGTTGCCTAAAAAAATGCCATGAGATGGTATTTAGGAAACCAGTTGCCTCTAACATGTACAATTACATAACCACATTACCTTATGCCTATTTGCACAGTGATTATGATTACAGGCATCAGTACATTCGATTCATGTGCTGTACTAATGAGACTATTTGACTAGTAATGGCTGTAATAAACTGCCATTTGTTCTTACCTGTTAAGTAAAGAGCTCAGCAAATGTAATTAAATTTTTTAATTTATTAAGTGGCTCCAGCTGTAGAATTGCCCACAGCACAGCAAGCTGATGGAGTATACAGCCTATCAGAGCTTCTAATAACTACATCAAAGGCATAAATGTGCTGATGTATTCAATCATTAACTGGTTCTTAATAGCTGTAAGGTAAAACATATTTAAGTCACTGATTAACAGGGGATATGATTTTTGAGGATTACTTAAATGCAAGTTACTGCACTGCCAGTTCAGCCGACAACCAGTCAGATAAAAGTGGCAATCTGTATTTTACATAACAGAATTGTACAGTGTGTTTTGCTTACTAGTGAATGGAAGGCATTGTCTTCTGAAAACCATTTTCTTTCAAATGCACAATCTTGACTGAGGGAGTTCTATTGAACACCTCGGGCCTAATTCATTAAGGATCTTAACTTGAGAAACTTCTTATTTCAGTCTCCTGGACAAAACCATGTTACAATGCAAGGGGTGCAAATTAGTATTCTGTTTTGCACATAAGTTAAATATTGACTGTTTTTTCATGTAGCACACAAATACTTGATAGCTTAATTTAAAGTTGATATTTCTGTGCTACATGAAAAAACAGTCAGTATTTAACTTATGTGCAAAACAGAAAACTAATTTTCACCCCTTGCATTGTAACATGGTTTTGTCCAGGAGACTTAAATAAGATTTTTTTTAATTTAAGTTCCTTAATGAATCAGGCCTCTAGTCTTAATCCAGCAACTGCACTTATTTTTACTTAGTTTTGGGTACCCGGCATCTGGCCAGGGGGTGTGGCCACATCAGGATTGGTGTGTGGCCACACCCCCGGGGCGTGCCGCGTGTTTTTGAAGTGCTAGGCTGCCCCATTCTCTCCTCACCTCCAAACACCATTCATTACCGTACAGACCAAGGATTGAGACATACCTCTCAAATTTCCCACCGGTGCGATAAAGCTGTCCTGATCTGGATGGCGGTAAAGAGCCCTCAAATCGGGACTGGCCTGCCTGAATCGGGATGGTTGCGAGGTATAAAACTCCCTGAAATTTTTGTAAGTAAAATGTATTAGGCATGCCTAACAACCACAATTTATGCACAATTATTCTTCCATTCATTTCTACTACAGACCTAATTCTGCATTTCGACCTGAGACAACAACTGGTCACTTAACAACCAAAAACAAAATGTTGGTTTACTAGATCAATCTTACTCACCAGCTATGGTTGTATGATTGACTTATCTAATCTTCTTATAATTCTCCACTGATATCAGGATAGGGACATAAACTTAAGCTGGCCACATGTGCACTGATATTGGTACGCACTTCAGCAGATTGGACTCATATCAGCTCATGTGTGAGCTCAACATATTTGGCAAGCCCAAATGATCACCTGATGTTCAAAAATCCAACTGCACAGACGCCCAGCAGACATCAGAACACACCGTTTATAAAGATATTAGGCCTAATTCATTAAGGAAATTTAAGCAAAAAATTGAGTAAGTTTTCTTACTCAAGTTTCCTGGAAAAATCCATATTGCAATGCTAAGGGTGCAAATGAGTTTATTATTTTGCACATAAGGAAAATACTGGCTGTTTTTTCTTGTAGCACAAACATAATTGATAGCTTATTTGTACACTGAAATTTAAAGTTGATCTAGGACATGCCCTACCCCAGCTATAAATCTGCCATCACATTTTAAATTTACCTCCCCTCCAATGCAACATGGTTTTGCCTTACTTACTTACTTACTTTTGCTTAACTTTCCCTAACGAAACAGACCCATTATGTACATCCATGTTGATATACATTCTCCATCAATGTGTATTACACCTATATTAACATTTAAGAATGTCAGTTTATCTCAGAAAATTTTGCTAAGTAATTTCAAAAGTATACAAGGTCATATTAGTCATACTGCATTTTTCATTCATTGTCAAAATCAGAAATTAATTTGAATTTTAATGCATCTGTTTGTTGATAAAGTAAAAAATCGCCTTGTATAATCTAACCAACTCCTCCTCCCGCTCCTCTGACTTAGACAGGTCATTATCTTCCTTGTAACCAATGTGAAACTGATCTAATTGAGGATTAGTTTTGGCACCAGCATAAGATGAAACCAGAAGTATGTGAAGGTAAACTTAATATTTCATTATGGTAAACATACATGTGTCTCATTCATCCTTCCACTGTATGTTGCAGCTTCCTGCTACTCACTTGTTGCTCTCTTTGGACTCTAATCCAGTTGTGGTCAACATACTGTTTTATCAGGGACCTCTCAAGTGACCCTTGATTTCACATGTCCTTATCATATTATGAGATCAGAACACAAGCATGAAATATCACACAACAAAGACACAAGTAAAAGCAGGGCCGATTACAGGAACACACAGCTCCTCCCTTAAGAACAGATGTAGCGATTAAAATAGTAAGATAATCTGTTGTTCTTTTCGAGTGTTGCACATTTGCACTAACTCCTATCTGCAGACATGGGCCCCGAGAGGGGGGGCGGGTACTGATTACCAGGGCCCAGGCATACCAGGGCCCGCACTGCAGTCTAGCAAGATTTTTTTTTCTTTCACTAATTTTATTTTTTCTGCTGTCTTTGTTTCCTGGGAAGAGGGGGAATGGGGGTGTTGGACAGGCAGTCTACGCTGCCCCTGCATAGACTGTCACAGCGCAGTCTATATAGGGACTGCACAGGCTGCATCCATCTCCATTAGGCAGTAGCTAGATCCCGGTCACTGTGACATCAACAGGTCATGTGACTGCTGCAGTCACATGACACACAGTGCAGGCGGGCTTGCTGGGTATCTTAATGTTCCTGTGTGTTGTGCAGTGGAGAAAGGGCTTATGTGATGGGTAGTCGGTGTTATTAAAGCTGCTGGGCATTTCTGTACTGACAGTGCTACAGAGCTCCATCCCTAGACTAGGGAGCCCTGTAGCACCAAATGGGCATCTCTTAGCTACGTATTTTTCGCTGTATCATTTGCACAAGCTACAAGGCAGGTATAAGTGCAGACTGATAGTGCTGAATGACATGTATGGGTGCCAGAACATGTGTTTGTAAGTAGGAAAAATGATAAAAATGCATTTTATGTACAGTATCATCATCATCACCATTTATTTATATAGCGCCACTAATTTTGCAGCGCTGTACAGAGCCCTGCAAAATCACTGAATATTTTAGACTTGAAAAAAACGCAGCATAATACAATTACACCAAGGGGTAAAGAACAATTTTTGACAATCACCAACATTCTTCGACTTAAACAACTAAATTTAAAAGATTTGCCTTTAAACACATTGCCATTTTAAAATTTAGTTTTCAAAGTCAACGAATATTGAAGATTTGCAAAAATAATATATTTACAATTAATCCCTAAGGGCGGTTTATTTATTTAATAGATTTTTTTTTTTGCATGCGTTCTCATGGTACTTCATATTGCACAAATGCATGTGCCTATCCTGCAGGCTGTTGTATCTGCGTGGGCACGTAATATAGTAGAGCATACTTATACCCATATTCAAACGGAAAATGTTTCTTCAGAGCCGCTTGCACTTGAATACTGGCAGACATGTGTGCAACTAACGGCCATTCTTCTGGTGGGTTTTCCAACAATGATTTTTATTAAGGTTTTCCTTTATAAGGTACAGAAAGTAAACAATAAAATGTGGGGAAGGAGGGGTGGGATGGAGTAACGTCCAATTTTATTAAACGTAATTTGTATTACCACTGCGTTCCAAGATGAATCAGGCCCTTTAATTATTATTTAACTCCTCTATTCCTTTGACTAATAAATTAGCCCATCTCTGAACCCTCTCAAGTTCCTCAATGTCTTTCGTATATACCAGTCACCAAAACTGCACCCCATCATCATCTTCATCTATTTATATAGCACCACTGATTCCACAGCGCTGTACAGAGAACTCATTCACATCAGTCCCTGCCCCATTGGAGCTTACAGTCTAAGTCCCTAACATACATACACACAGATCGAGACAGACTAAGGGCAATTTAACAGCAGACAATTATCCTACCAGTATATTTTTTTGGGAGTGTGAGAGGAAACCAGAGCACCGGGAGGAAACCCACGCAAACACAGGGAGAACATATAAACTCCACACAGATAAGGCCATGGTTAGGAATCGACCTCATGACCTGTGAGGCAGAAGTGCTAACCACTAAGCCACCATGCTGCATTCCATATGATGTCTAGCAAGTGATTCGTACCGTGTTAATTTGCTTCTCATGCATATATCCCCAGTTTTCTGCATTTCACAACTTTATTAGCTTTTGCAGCAGCTGTCTGACACTGGGTGCTGTTACTCAGCAAATACACATGAAAGCTTACAAGCGTTGTCTTCAATTATCAACAACTTACATCTTACTTCCTCAAATGGGAAGATTTGAGATCTACATTTTTGTACAGTCCTTGTATGTTTATCTACCAACTTGTTTTTGCATACATAGGGGCATATTCAATTCTTGGCGTTATAGCCAAAAATCTAGTGGCGTGCGCACTATTACTGTTATTACGGTAATAGTGCGCGTAAATACCGTTATTACGGTAGTTTTCTCGCTGGATTTCAGATCGCAGCTCTCTGAGCCACGAGCTGAAATCCAGCTTACTATTACCGTAATAACAGTAATAGTTTTAACGCCGCGGGGAATTCAAAGAATTGAATATGCCCCATAAAGTTGCTTATTTCCAATCTAGAAAATACTACAGAGAGATATTCCAAGAGTGCAAACACCAAATAATAACATCATTGTGCCCTAATCCCTATATTGCCACCTTCATTCCTTGTAATCTTCTCCACTATATTGTCCCATTATTGAAGCCTTCTATCCTCCCCATATCATACACAGTCATCAAAGCAACAGTACCATCTAGTAACTAAATTGTCATGAAAACCTCAGCAATAAAATATTTCACTTCCTCCTAGGGTAGCCCTGCCAGCAAGCATCTGACACTGTGCTTCCTCTACTCACCACTTCACCCAGTGGTCTACTGGGCACCAAGAGGAACATGCGATCAACACTAGTTGTGTATCACTGTCCTAGAACTTCTACAAGATCATTAATAATATCAATGAAAACGACAGGGTCCAGCACTGATGTCTGAGTCATGAGTCCGGATACCGCAACATTGCAAGATTCCGTGCGCACTCCACAGGGTTGCGAAGGAAAATCCACAATGTTGCAATACCGTAATGTCACTTTACACGCGCAGCCGCACGTAATCGCGGACGGAAAAGCTGATTGAATATGCCCCTAATTATTTTAGACCTCTGAATATGTAACAATCTTCAGCTTCCTATCATTGAGTCATTCCATGTACATAATTATCCCCCTAGTCCCAGTGCTTTTATATTTTGCATCAATCTGTTGTGTTCAACTTTTATCAAATGATTTAGAAAAATCCAAATAAATCCCATCAACTACCTTGTAAAGAACCAGTTTACAATTTACTTTCTCATAGAAACGGATTAGTTTGGCAATAACTGACTTATAAATTCTCTGCTATTTGTTTATTTTCAAGAATATATTTCTGGATGGTATACTGGGCTTGACTTTACTCCCTTTATATATTGGGACATCTGCTGTTGGCCAGTCTTGTCGTACTGTTCCAATTATGTAGGAGTCCAAAACATATAAGAACTAATGGTTTATCTAAAACTGATCATGGCTCTTTCAGAACACGTGGGTGGATACCAACTGGCCAAAGTACGTTATCAGTGTTAATCTTGTTTAGTTATAAATACTTCCTCCTGAGTTAGAGTTAAAGAAATGAGAAATCAGATGGTGTGCACGGATTACTGCAGACTATGTTTCCTAACATTGCTTCCTCTTTTATAAACACAGATGAAAGGGACATATATTGTTAGTTATGCACAGGAGTAACGAGGTTGTGCTGTAGTGAAAAAGGCTATGGAGCTTATTGCAGAACCAAAAGCACACAGGAAAAGCATAAACACTGAAGTAATGCAGGAATGCGGAATTGCCACAATAAAATTCAGGAGTTAAACAGTCTTTTGTTGCATCACTGAATTAAACAGTATCTCTTTGAGTAATACTGGAGCACACTAATTATTCAGTCTTAGACACAGCAAGATAATAAACAATATCCAGTAATCACTGCAAGAACTCTTGTGTAATATTGAAACAAACAATATCTCTTGAAGTTATAATGAAGCAAGGTACAGGAGTGGAGAAGCATGCATATGCAATGCTATCCAACTCTATCACTGGCAACGGCATGAAGGGTCTTCTCCAATCAGTTATTCAGGGGAACTGTAGCTCAGAACTAATTAAAAGCAAGAATGCAGGGAACAGTTCTTCAGAGGGAGAGGCTCCAACACAGCAGTAACATACAGGGAACAGCCAGCTGAACACTAAAATATATATTTTCTATGCATACATGCATCCTGTACTTATATACATACACTGTAGAAAATTAATATTTTAGTGAAAGGCAAAGTTGGAATCCTCTTAACAATACTCTGCTCTTGCCCTCTGCCAGAAGTAGTTTAACCTGTAGTTGGCTAATCAAACTGGTAAGGAGACCTGCTGCATATCTGTGGGCATCCACTGTGCTCACACTATGACCTCAGAATTATTACACAAGGACGAGAAGCAGTAATTGCTCTTGACATGAGGTGATTCCGTGACTGCTTGTTGCCCAGCACTTTAACCTATCTTACCTGGATTAAGTTTTGGACTTCTGCACTTCTTACCAATGTAACACCAATGTAGAAATGTCATTGACAATACTTTATAGTAAACTGTTAATATTGTTATTATTATTATTATTATTATTATTATTATTATAATATTGCATTACATTTAACTTAGACAAGCAGCTATGTATCTACATCACTGCATTCTGTGTGTATGACACTATGAACACGAGCAGCTTACTTTGATTAAATATTAACATGTCACTAGCATGGTTCTCCTATGTTAACTAGCTGCTTTCCTTGAAAACACCAGAGCAAACGACTAAAGTCCAGACAATCACAAAAATGTAAAAACAACAGCGGTCTTTGTGTCTTATCTTATAATTTTGATGGGACCTATTTTGCACATCCAAGTTGCACTTGAGACACATATATCTAAAAGCGCTCCATGTAATGTTATAAAAAGCATGCAAAGTGCCAGATGTAATAAAAACTGTCCTCACGCTTGTGATTAATTTAAGTCATAAAAGAGGCTAAACAGAGCAATCATTAGGATAATTAAAAAAGTTTTATTTAATGAAAGAAGTGGTGCTAAAGTGATAGGAGATTGGACTATTCTGCCTCAGCGCACGTCTACTTTGTGGAGACACCGAACGAGAGTGGAGAGTATGCATGCACCTTGATTTGTACTGTGCAGTCCATTGAGGCCCACTGATGCAAACCAAGTCAATTCATAAATGATGCCCAATATCTCACACAAACTGTGAATGTTAACATAATGAATAAATAAAGATTATGTCCTCAATTTATATTCTCATACATGAATTTACTAGCTGGGTAGCCCTGCTCAATAAGGCTGTAGGGCATGAGCGATTCATGTATCATTCACAAAATACCATGCCTAAATACTTTGAAGAGTGGTCCAGATGGAAAAATTCTAAATATTCTGTGCAATCTTTGTCCGCTAACTTTGATCTGGATTAAGTGCTCCCAACACCCCCCCCCCTCCCTCATCCTCCCCCTCTCCCTATTACTATATCCATAATTATATACATGCTCTATAAGACTAAGCTATACTAAGACACATTATTTTTGACATCTTTCCTCCAGGGCTGAAAGTACCCAGGATAGATATGCATGTAACTCTTAACACATCACATTTCAAATCTACTTTGATATTAATACAAGGTTTAACATCTAGAATTGATTTACTTGTTTTATTTATTAAGTGTGGAATACGCTATAGAATGGAACTATGTTTGTTATTTTGCTATTTTTATTTCTGTTTTGTTTTGAAAATATTCAATAAAATATTTGATTAAAATAAAAAAAATAAAAAAGAAACATACCGTAAAGTATAAAAAAAAAGAAAAAAAAAAGATTATGTTCTCTATCCTAGTGGAATGCCAAGGCTGAGGATTTCTAAATATCAGATACTATTATTACCTAGCCTCCTATGTTAGCCAGTTGGTTGTGTGAGGAGATGAGGTGGTCAGGACATTGAAACTAAGGGTGTAGTCTGCTGGATACCCCTTTCCATCCAAAACTGTGTTTACTGCTGTCTGTATTGTATTACATTGCATGTATTAATACAGTGTAAAACCTATGTACCTATGTAATAAAATTGTGCTTTTGCATAGTCTTAAATGCCGCCAGATGGGGGTTACAGATATAAAGGTGCCCCTATTATCAGCACCAAGGGGAAGGTTTAGTATCATAACTACAAAAACTTTATTGGTATTTGTCAGAGAGTCTGAACACAGAGAAGCTCAT
This sequence comes from Mixophyes fleayi, assembly GCF_038048845.1. Classification (NCBI taxonomy): domain Eukaryota; kingdom Metazoa; phylum Chordata; class Amphibia; order Anura; family Limnodynastidae; genus Mixophyes; species Mixophyes fleayi. The sequence continues at coordinate 62,712,754 of NC_134402.1, forward strand.
GGTAATTATTCTTTTGTCTCAGCTAAAGGCAGTAGGGAGGATGTTATCTAGATCATCATATTCCAAAAGTGGAAGATATTTTTACTGCATATTTACTGCATAGTGAGTTATATACTGATTGAATTTAAATATTGAACTTCCTGGGATAAAGATCCTCTTTTATTAAGTATCATCTAAAGGAGGTTAAATGTTTGGTGGCAAGTCACTGGAAACATCCTGAGGCAGCAACTTGCCCCTACTCCGTGACAAAATTTGGCACATGGCTGGCATGGAGAAAATTATCACTTATCTAGACAATAAAACTCACACGTGTCCAGACTTGGGGGTAAATGTATCAAGCTGAGAGTCTTTCGGCGGGTTTGAAAAACCAATCAGATTCTAGCTATCATTTATTTAGTACATTCTACAAAATGACAGCTAGAATCTGATTGGTTGCTATAGGCAACATCTGCACTTTTCAAACCCGCTGGAAAACTCTCAGCTTGATACATTTACCCCCTGGAGGCTTTGGTTCCTGCTTAACAGAAATACCTTCATACAATTATTTAACATTTAAAAAGAACTTGTCAATATTTACTAAAATAATTTGTACATTGTGCTTTTTGCACTATGTATATGTCAAAAACCATTAGTCTTTCTATGCTTCCTATTACTGGACTACTGCACAGAAGAACAGCAGGCAGTGTATGTAAATTCCCTGACTCGGCTTGAGAGTTGAGACGCATACTTCTCTAGGCTCATTTTTGTGCGACTTCTTCAATACATCACATGTCCAAGATGCAGCATAGATCAGTATGTGGCCCAACTCTTAAGTCAAATCAAAGTATATATCAAAACATTACTGTCATTGGTCTTTAGTTATATAACACCAACATATTCTGCAACTGGGTAGATAACTGTACTTAGGCACACCGGTCCCTCTCCAGTACAGATTACAATCTACTTTATATAACACAGGCATACAAATACCGGGGCTAATTTGGTCACAAGTCAGCTAATCTACCTGCCTGCCTGGAGGCCATGAACAGAAGCTCATGCAGCTACAACATACAAACTCCATGCAGATAGCAACTTGGTCAGAATCTAATCCAAAATTCCAGTGTGGCACAAGGCGGTAACACTAACCAGTCTACCACCATGCTGCATCATCTTTAATCAATATATGACCTTTACTTATTTGTTGCCCCAAGTTAGAGATAAATGTTCAGTGCCAGGATTTATGTCATTAAATATCAACATGGTGTCAGTCTCAAAACTGAAACGTTGCATGTACAAACTAGTACCAGGTTATTACTATAAAATAAAATCTTAAATCGAAGACAGACTTTGGCTCTCGCTTTGTTTTTAGCAAAAGGTTCTACATTTTTACTAATGTAATGTTTTTATAGTCAAAGTTCCAATCCATTATACATCTCAGTTCTACATAACAGTGGAAGGCCCTAAGGGAGCCTTTCTCCAACCAATGACAGCGCCGTCAGCATATCTATGGAATATTACTTAGTAGAGGAAGGAACCCACAGCATAGCCTCATAATACTTTGAGAAACAGCATGGGGAGACAAGAACAAAGTCATTCTCTTGTGTGCAACCTAAGAGCGCCCATTCTATTTTTTAACGTACAACAAAAGAAGGCATTAGCATGAAGTTTAAGCTAAGGATTCTTTTGACTACAATAAGTGCAAGTATTAAAAAAACAACAGCTGCTTTATAGAACTGTATGACAACCGTCTCCTCAATCCCTACAATTTACCAGGCTTTATTCTGCTACCTGCCCAAATGTTCACTGAAATGAAAATTGCATTTACCATAAAACTGTACGGATACTATTTTTTTTACAGAGGTTTTTCAGTGCTTTTTCCATACATGGAATAACAAATGTTCTATATATAGCTACGTCCCTTCTGTCAACTGATTGTTGAGTTTTAACGGTCATTATTATAATATTATCTGGATTACTACATATGGACAATGCCTCATTGTCCACATGTAGCATTCCTCAGGAATATACTTTCTAAGTAAGTCATCTAATTCACAGATGTAAAGGCAAATATATATCTAAGACCAGAAATGCAATAATCATAAAGCATATCTTGGTAGAATACATTTAATAATATCTTGCAAAGTTTAACTTTAAATATACATATTAAGGTGAAGTGCCATGAGTTAATATAAAAAATGGAAGTTTTATGAAATGCACCATTCGCTGGAGCTTCCAGGGACCCACGCTGGGCTCCTCTCTTCTCTTCCCTACCACTCATCTTGTTTCAAACATCAATAATGGGTCCTGGAATTTCTTGGGGAAGCAGCACTGTCTCCCGTTATGCCTACTTGAAACAGCCGAGTGGTAAGAGCAGAGCCGTAACTTAGAATTCTAGCACCTGGGGCGAGAAAGACAAACAACACCCCCCTAGCCCTCAATTTTAACCAAATGAACATAAAACATTCCTAAATTGCACCCCCCTTCAGTGTTGCGCCCTGGGCGGTCGCCCCTATCACACAGTCCTAGTTACGGCTCTGGGTAAGAGGGCAGGAAATTGCAGTGTGGAAATGTTAGAGCCATAAGGGACCCCAAATAATTTGGTGAACAGCACTTCCATGCTATCAATATTCTAAGTACAATTTTGTTTTTTATATTAGTAGCCCCATGAAAACATTATTATATAAAATCTTGGTTAAACATTTGCTAACCCTGGTATTTTACTAAAATGTATAGCAGAACTTAGTGGCCAAGACAATTCAAGAGATTACAAAAGACACATTGAAGCCTGATACTGTCCTTAAAGAGCCTTGGCTTGGTACCTCCTGTTTGTAGTAATGTCAGGAAGATACCTCCTGTTTGTAGTAATATCAGGAAGATGTCTTGTAGTGTTTTATAGACCTATCTGACATGATGTAACATTTTTACGGACTGTTGCTAGCAGTGCAGTTCTCTAGTCTCTCTGCTATTGTCAGCACACATACTAGAAGGGTATGAGTGTCCTTGTCACATTCCCTACAAGACCAATCCTACAGGGCATGGCACCCTCACCCCGGTCTAAACACAAAGAAGTGCAGGTTGGCAGTTGTGTACCTTGCTGTTAGCTCCTGGGCGCCTGTTAGTGGGCTGCGTGTCAGTCAGTCGCACCGTCCTGCTGCTGCTACGTCTATATTGTCACGGAAGTGTGTGCCTGCGGCAGAGAGACAGGAGGAAAGTTTCAGCATTACGATAGACTGTAGACCCGCCCTGCTGGGACAGGGAATATACAGATAGATGCAAATAAATGTACAGGAGGTGTAAATCTCCCTCCCTCCAGCTGGCGGATATCACATGACTTCCTATACATTGGCACACCGATGCCACCGGCAGAGAGCAGCTCTGTGAGGTGACGGGTACTCTGTGCAATGTGCCCCTTTATTACCCACATGAATGTCTTTTATGCAAAAATATGCGGGTAATGTAACGCACACAGAGGTTACAGTGACAGGTGGGAAAAAGAAATCAATAACTAATGTTCCTCAGTGCAGTAAAGGACTGACACATAACAGCGCCACCTATTTGTATTACAAGTTCGGAACCTGAACAAAACTGCTGTAATATGGTCGGTACAAGTGTGTTGGAGTTTAAACATGTCTCTGAGCTGCAAATCTATATATCTCATAACTATCCAGCTATATATCTTATCCACCCAGCCATCTTGTCTATCTGGTATCTATTTATCTATCTCATATCTATCTAATATATCTACCTCACATCTAATCTATTAATCTAATCTATCTCATATCGATCTATCTATCTCATATCTAATCTTATCTATCTAATCTATTCTATCTATCTGTCACATCTATCTCATATCTAATCTATTCTATTCTTCCCATATCTATCTATCTATCTATCTATCTATCTATCTATCTATCTATCTCATATCTAATCTATTCTATCTTTCTCATATCTCTCTTGTATCTAATCTATTCTATCTCTCTTATCTATCTATCTCATATCTAATCTATTCTATCTATCTCTCATATCGCTCTCATATCTAATCTATTATATCTCTCTCATATCGAATCTATTCTATTCTTCCCATATCTATCTATCTATCTATCTATCTATCTATCTATCTATCTATCTATCTAATATTTATTCTATTCTATCTCTCTCATATCGATTTCTGTGATTCCCAAAATTTTTCAGTTCGCGGCACCCTTACCAGAGGCGAACGCAGGATTTAGAAGGGGGGGTTTCCGCCCCCCCCCCCCAGGGAAAAAAAAAATAGAGCGAGAGAGAGCGCAGCAGCTCCATTTCAGCGAGTCTGAATTCTACAGCAGCCGCGGCGCTGTCAAGAAGCATCCGCGGCAGTGCTGTATTATACTACAATACAGCACTGTCGCGGACACTTCTTTGACAGCGCCGCGGCTGCTGTGGACTACCGTTGGTTCCCGGAGGGGAGGGGTTTCTGGGGAACCAGAAACCCCCCCTGCGTGCGCCACTGCTTAGCTTCTCCATAATTTTTTCATGGCACCCCTCCAAAATAAAGACAGAGCATTCCCATTTTATAAGTAGTTGGGTCAAAATAACATAATAAGTATTTAGGTGAGGACAGAAATACTTATTAAGTTGTTCGCAAAAATAATACACATAAATACAAGGGAAAATAATGTTTTTATATATTTTTTTCAATTATATTTCTGTCAAAGAACAATTTATAGCTATCATTAAGAGGAATAAGATGAAACAAAATCAAAAAACAATATGTACAAAAATCATCACACTGTGCCCCTTCACCATTACACTGTGCCCGTTCATGATCGCACTGTGCCCTTCATGCTCACACCGTGCTCCTTCACCATTACACCGTGCACCTCCATGATCACATTACCCCTTCACGATCACACTGTGCCCTTCATGATCGCACTGTGCCCTTCATGCTCACATTGTGTCCCTTCACCATTACATTGTGCACCTCCATGATCACACTGCCCCTTCACTATCACACTGTGTCCCTTCATGATCACACTGTGCCCTTTCATGCTCATACTGTGCTCATTCACCATCACACTATGCTCCTTCATGCTCACACTGTGCCCCTTCATGATCATACTGTGCCCCTTCATGATCATACTGTGCCCTTTCATGCTCACACTGTGCCCCTTCATGATCATACTGTGCCCTTTCATGCTCACACTGTGCCCTTTCATGCTTACACTGTGCCCCTTCACATTACATTGTGCCCCTTCACCTTTACACTGTGCCCCTTCACTATCACATTCACTATCACACTGTGCCCCTTCAAGATCACACTGTGCCCTTTCATGCTCACACTGTGCCCATTTAATATTACACTGTGCTCCTTCACTATCACACTGTGCCCCTTCACGATCACACTGTGCCCCTTCATGATCACACTGCCCTTTCACCATTACACTGTGCCCCTTTATGCTCAGACTGTGACCTTTCATGCTCACACTGCCCCTTCACCATTACACTATGCCCCTTCATGATCACACTGTGTCCTTTCATGCTCACATTGTGCCCCTTCACCATTACACTGTGCCCCTTCACTATCACATTCACTATCACACTGAGCCCCTTCATGATCACACTGTGCCCCTTCATGCTCACACTGCCCCTTCACCATTACACTGCCCCTTCATGCTCACACAATCCCTTCAACATTACACTGTACCTCTTTATGGTCACACTGCCTCTTGTACAAGTTACATTATATCTCTTCTGTCATAATATGTAGGACGCAGCTACGCGCCGCTACCGGCAACTATGCTTCCGAGACTGTGACGTCAACACGACATGTAAACCTGACGTATGTTTCGCCCTTCAGGCTTAATCATGAGAAATTGATCCAAGATCCAAGATGAACCTTTAAGTGGGCTTGGTGAACATGTAGACACACTTACGTATGAATTCAGTGCATCAGTGGAGTGGAATGCTTGAAACTGGAAATTATCCCATTGTTATTAGCCTGTAACTGGTGTAGAAGATTTAAGTAGTATTTGAAGGTGGCCAGATAGACTGTAATCAGGGGCAGTGGATATCCCATGCTGTCACTGTACCATCCTCATCTTAAACATTTATCTTTTATAATAAAACAATAAGCAATGCGGGTGGCATTAAAATAAAATTAAAATACTTTGTTGCCATTAGTTTCGAGGTAAGGCAGGCTCTCTAGACAGCAAAGGCTGTACCCTTCAGCCTCCTCCCCAGACATGTTCAGTCTTGTTTTGCTATCACATGGGTTTATAGCAATCAATTACACCCAATAAAGTAAAGGTTAATGTCACTGAAGCCAAATTTGAGCCAGGAACAGACAAAGCTGCCTACACACTCTACATTGCCCAGTATATATTCAAGCCTCATATAATGTAATCATATAATATATTGCATTGAACTCAGACCCCCTTCCTCTATTATTGCAAAGAGATCCTTCCAGGGTTCCACAGAAATCCTCCCACATTGTTGCAGAGATACCACAATGAATGCACAGAAATCCGCCTTTATCACATAAAGTTCACAGCTTATTACAGAGATTACATAGAAATACCAATATTGCACAGACGTCCACTCTCCAGTATTGTAAAGGGCCCCCCTATACTTACCTTTTCACAGATGGTCATAGTGTTATTAGTATTTATCTGATCACAGACACTCATATTGTTCTTTGTTTAATATCTGAGTTTTGCTGGTTTGTAGCACTTAGTGGTCACAGAATACTCAACCTTTCCGCCATCAAGCTGGAACTGCTAATGCTTCTCGGGCAATATGAGTCTGCTGTAGCACTAATTTGCTGTTCACTTTCACTAGGGCAGCATGGTGGCTTAGTGGTTAGCACTTCTGTCTTACAGCACTGGGGTAATGAGTTCATTTCCCAACCATGGCCTTATCTGTGAAGAGTTTGTATGTTCTCCCCATCTTTGTGTGAGTCTCCTCTGGGTGCTTCTGTTTTCTCCCACACTCCAAAAACATACTGATAGGTTAATTGGCTGCTAACAAATTCACCCTAGTGTGTGTGTTAGGGAATTTAGACTGTAAGTCCCAATGGGGAAGAGACTGATGTGAGTGAGTTCTCTGTACAGCGTTGTGGAGTCAGGGGCGGGCTGGGTCGGGGGGCTCAGTCTTACCGCTGTTAGGGCCGGGGCGGGAGGCTGGCCAGCTGCCCCCCGGATGCAATATCGCCTGTTTTTACCGGCAGCATCAGCGCACAGGCGGCCGCATCACATGACACGCAATGCGGGCGCGTCATCGATGACACGGCCACATCGTGTGTCATGTGATGCGGCCGCCTGTGCGCCACCGGGCTGAATTCTGCCAGCCTGCGCCTGCTAGTGGTGCTATATAAATAAATGGTGATGATGAATCCTTCATGGCTACTTATGGTGTATCAACACTGCTAGATAGCTGGCAGAGCACCTTCTCATGAAGAGTGTTGCTGTATTGAAAGCTGGGCTCAATGCAGGCCAGCCAAGAGATTAGTGTGAGCTTTAACTTTAAACTTACTTCCAAGGCTTTGTCTCCACAGATTAGTGCTACCTCAAAGCCAAATTCAGCTCCAGGGGATTTGGAGCCAGATCCCACAGATGCAGCTCAGCAGCCATATCTAAAAGAGCTCCACCGAGGTATTTGACTCGTTGGAGCTTCCAAGAGGCCACGCTGCTTCCAGGTTGATTAGAACCCTCCCACAGTTGCTTAGAGGTCCTTATGGCACTGCCGCTCTCTGGTCCACATCTAATATTGATAGATCCTCCCAGACTCCAAGCTCCTACTGGGTTCAGTAGAAACTCTTTGGAGCACTGTCACTTTTTGATGTTTGGTCGGTAGCAGGAATGGCATGTTAATTCCACCAGACCCTCCCAGGTCCCACTAGACCGTGTAAGCATTTTATCTATAATTTATAGGTTTATAGATTTTACATGTATATATTTAGATTTTCAAGCACTGTTGTGTTTTTGAAGCTCACCCTAACCTTTAGTTTACGGTTTTGGCAACCCTTTTTTTATTATGAGTCTATAACTGACTGACTGCAAATAACCCTTGCTTTGAACCTAACCTCTTGTTCGGATTTTAATTTTGTACCTTGTTGTCTTCTAACTGACCTTAGACTATTTATTATGATCATTGCTCTGCTGTTTGGCACGTAAATTAAACTATTAGTGAACACCTTGGACTCAAGCAGAAGTCCTGGGAAAATCAATATCAAGCTTTAAAAGAAAAGAGGGCTGTTGTTTTGTTTTGGTTTTTTTCTAAACATATTTTATTAGGAATTTTTACCAAATTTTTACAGTATAAAGAGAAAATCACATTGAATATTCAGCAATTAGGTTAATCAGGAAAATGGAGGGGGAGTGAAAGAGGATAGAGAAGAGTAAAAAGGGAATAGGAGGGGGGAGAAAAAATGGTCTGTTATATGTGAAGACCTTGCTTCTCATGAACATGCTCCTTAGACCCTGGGCTGTCTTTCCCACGCTGGGCAACCGACCGGGGGCCCCTCAGGCAGGGCTCTGAAGTAATAAAGACAAAACTTACCTTTTTGCGGTCATGTGGTGGCGATCCGGCTCCCTCCCTGTTCTCCTCCTCCAGGCTGCGCTCGCACTGAATGGGATGACATCACGCCCGACATTTTCAGTGAGGAGCGCAGCATGGAGGAGCCACAACGCGACGGAGAAGCAAGCGTGGAGGAAAGAAAACAGAAAAGAAGAAAAAAGAGAAGAAGGTGATAGAAAGGTGAGTAAAGGGGGACAAATAGGAGAATAATAAAGGGCACAGTGTCTGATACTGTAGGAGACCAGAAGCATGATGAAGGGGGACAAGCAGGAGCATAATGGAGGGCACAGTGTCTGATACAAGGGGGATACAGTGGGAGACCAGAAGCGTAATGAAGGGGGCCAACAGGAGCATAATGGAAGGCACATTGGGAAACCAGAAGCATGGTAAAGGGGGACAAACAGGAGCATAATGGAGGGCACAGTGTCTGATACAGGGGGAGACCAGAAGGGTAATGAAGGGGGCCAACAGGAGCATATTGGAGGGCACAGTGGGAGACCAGAAGCATGGTAAAGGGGAACAAACAGGAGCATAATGGAGGGCACAGTGTGTGTGTGAAATAGGGGAGACATGAAGGGAGACAAGTAGCTGATGTGGATGCAAGGGGCATCCTCCATCACAGCCACCAGTTCCTCCTCCAGACATAAAAGTAATATGGAGGTGCAAAGCGGTGCAACAAAGTTGGCAACAGAGCGATAAGGGTATGAGTTACTAAAAATGGTGCCAGATCCATATAGCCCCTCATTATAAAGACCTCCCCTTCAACCTAAAGTTTGAGCAGTAAGGGTTCAAACAAAAGAGATTATGTTGTGTCTGCTGCCATGCTCCAACAAAGATGACAGCATCAAATACATTTTTTTTCCCTGTGTCTCACATGCTAGTTGCCACTAAAGGAACAAGCAATAGTATAGGTGAGAGCGAACAAAAGAGAATGATGATCAATGAATGTATGGAATGATGACAATACAGCAACACTCTACAGATCCTCTGGCGAAGACATAGGATAAACTAACTGCTGTTGAAAAAGGTTCAGTGATATTCAAAATTTGAATTACCGTATATACCCGTGTATAAGCCGAGTTTTTCAGCACATTTTTGTATGCTGAAAAAGGCCCCCTCGGCTTATACACGGGTGAACTTACCTGGTGTCCCGTCCCTCAGTTCTTAAGTTCCGCAGTGGAACGCATGTGCGTTCCACCGACAGGAAGTTCGGCATTTGGAACGCAAACTCGCGTTCCAAATGCCGAACTTCCTGTTGGTGGAACGCACATGCGTTCCACTGCGGGGGAAGGAAAAGGCTGTATCCAGAAACTCGGCTGTGGAGCTTTGCTCCCTAGAGACTCTAGGGCGCAGCGCAGTGCCTGCTTGAGATTTACTGTAGCTGTTCCCATCGCTGCCTTCCTTTTTCGTGGAACTCTGGAGCATGGAAGGCAGGCAACACCCCCAAGTCCCACGGAATCCAGACTGAACCATAAGGATAGAGGATTTCCGTGGCACACCACATACTGGAGCGATGGCCTAACGCCACTCAATGCACCCTGAACCCCCTTACACCACCAAGGTAATTGTAACATCTTTCAACCATTTAAACATGTTAAAGCCTTTTCACCACAGTGTATAGGTGCGCTAAATACATTTTGGAAAGTCATAAATTGGTTAACAATCCATTACTTAGACGACAAGCAAACAACACACATGATATAAAAATGCATATAGAGATGTAAATTAAAAACATAATAATGAATAAATCTAAAAAAATTACCAGTAGCTGCTGCATATCCCACCCTAGGCTTATACTCGAGTCAATAAGTTTTACCATTTTTTTGTGGTAAAATTAGGTACCTCGGCTTATATTCGGGTCGACTTATACTCGAGTATATACAGTAGGTCTCAACTGTCATTCTGATCAGCTGTGGGAATCAAGGTGTCTTTTGTCACCAGCATAGTTTTATTTATAATGGCACTGGAGTTACATATAGGACTGTAATGTGAGAGGGGATGTAGCTCAGTGGTAGAGCGCATGCTTCGCATGTATGAGGCCCCGGGTTCAATCCCCGGCATCTCCATGTTTTACAAAAACTAGTTACTTACCTTTTAGCTGATTTACATTCTGACAGATATCAGAATGTGAAGCAAACCGATAGATTAAGATGAAACTGTGCAAAATGCATTTTAAATCAAAAATGGCTTTAGAGCCATTAAAACCTGTAGAGCAGAAGCTGACCAAAAGAGACATAATCATCATAAAAAGTATATATAAAATTGAAAATAAATAAATAGCACGCCTATTTATCCACCACATGTATACATAACTGCAGACCACCTTTTCAGGGTTTACATGCATGGTCCATTATTAGTTCAGTGGCAGAGCACATGCAGACGGCCCCCCAACTAAATCACCAGCATCCCTATGCCCTGTAAAACCAGGTCATTTACGTATTAAGTGCTTTGCAAGGCCAGTGACAGTCCATGTACAATTAAGAGATGAAGATGGGACTATTAATTGATCAAAGAAGAAATGATTCTATAATAATAAATTAACCAAATGCTTTCTATATATCCCTCTAAGTATAAAGACCACACCTCATCTGATTTCACCCTAATCTAAAGTCCCAGCGGTAATGATTCAAACATGCAGTGCTATGACTCAGAGCAAAAACTTATGGTTATAATGAAATATGTTTTTTTGTTTCCTGTGTCTCCCATGTGAAGCAGTAGCATAATAAGTCTGTAACACATTGTGTAGAAAGAGAGATTGGAATGGAACCTGGATGTCAATCATTTAATGATCAATCAATGTTTGGAAAGATGGCAACATGAAGCATTAGACAGGAATGACAAGGAGGCAGTCACCTCCCCTATATTGTGTGCAACTAGTGGTGTCTGGACTCACCTGCTTAACACTGAGAGGCTTCGGACCTGTCTCGGGAGTGACCACTATCTTGTATAGTACTGTGAATGCTGAACTCTGCTGGTTGGACTCAGCTCTTACACAACAGACTGAATTTCAATCATTTTACTTGCATACCAGTTGTTGTGCATTCTTCATCTGTGCAAATTGTTTCATGCCATACTACGCCATTCACCATCCGTGGCAGTGACTTCATCTATACTGGGTCATTATTATTTGTGTCAGTGGCTTTCCATGGTACACACTACTAACCTGTATCCTACAGCATTGTTAGAATTGCGCCCGATTATATCATATTAACTGCTTAGTTCCTGTCCTGCTTTCGTGACATCTGCATTGATTGTCCATACATATTGAACTACTTCAATAAATCTACTATTTAGTTCACAACTGCCTAATATCTATTGCCTACAACAACCTAAAAATAATTAGGTATATTAGTTGCCATGAAAATGAACGAACTCATCCTGGAAAACTAAGGTATGGTTCCGAAGACTTCAGAATCTGTATTTCGTTAACTTTTCTGGGAAATGTTATGGTTACTATGAAAAGCAATCCTGCAGGTAAGAGGTTTATATGGGATTTACTGGAGAGGTTCAAATGAAGGCCCCGACAGAGCTCTAAGAGATCATCACCTGTCTTTCCATTTCCAGGTTGTCAATTACGAATTATGACTTATGCGTTTCGTGCTGTTCAGTTCTGTGCTGTGCTGTGCTCAGTCCAGTGGTGCTGTGTCCTGTGCTCTGTCCTTCTGAGTTCAGTGGTGCTGCTGGGTCCTGTGCTGTGTCCTGTGCAGTCCAGTGGTGCTGTGTCCTGTGCTCTGTGCTTCTAAGGGCATAGTTATTTCCCAAATATTCCCAAGTGTTTAAAAAAAAAAAAAAAAAAAAGTTATTTAAAAAAATATAAAAAACTAATTTAATTTTTATTTAATTACAACAAAATTTGCACAACCAATCCTGCAGTATAAGCCCATTGGTACTGCAATATTACCAAGTTCACACATTCAGCAGTAAAAGTGCAGTGGTACTGCAATATTACAAAGTCCACACATTCTGCAGTATCAGTCCAGTGGTGCTGTGTCCTGTGCTCTGTCCTGCTGAGTTCAGTAGTGCTGCTGGGTCCTGTGCTGTGTCCTGTTCCGTCCAGTGGTGCTGTGTCCTGTGCTCTGTGCTTCTAAGGCCATAGTTATTTCCCCATAATTCCCAAGTTTTTAAAAAATAAAAAAAAAGTTTTAAAAAAAATAAAAATTAAAAATTAAAAAAAATAATAATTATAACCAAATTTGCAAAACCAATCCAGCAGTATAAGTCCATTGGTACTGCAATATTACCAAGTTCACACATTCTGCAGTATCTTGTGCTTTATATAATGGAGACCAAAAATTTGGAGGATAAAGTAGGGAAAGATCAAGACCCACTTCCTCCTAATGCTGAAGCTGCTGCCACTAGTCATGACATGAAATGCCATCAACGTCGTCTTCCAAGCCCGATGCCCAATCTCGTAGTACAGGGCATGTAAAATCCAAAAAGCCCAAGTTAAGAAAAAGTAGCAAAAAGAGAAACTTAAAATCATCTGCGGAAAACGTAAAGTTGCCAATATGCCATTTACGACACGGAGTGGCAAGGAACGGCTTAGGCCCTGGCCCGTGTTCATGACTAGTGGTTCAGCTTCACCGACGGATCTTAGCCCTCCTCCTCCTCCCCCCCCCTACAAAAAATTGAAGAGAGTTATGCTGTCAGCAACAAAACAGCAAACAACTCTGCCTTCTAAAGAGAAATTATCACAAATCCCCAAGGCGAGTCCAAGGGTGTTGGTGGTTGTCAAGCCTGACCTTCCCATCACTGTACGGGAAGAGGTGGCTCGGGAGGAGCCTATTGATGATGTAGCTGGCGCTGTGGAGGAACTTGATGATGAGGATGGTGATGTGGTTATTGTAAATGAGGCACCAGGGGGGGAAACAGCTGATGTCCATGGGATGAAAAAGCCCATCGTCATGCCTGGTCAGAAGACCAAAAAATGCACCTCCTCGGTCTGGAGTTATTTTTATCCAAATCCGGACAACCAATGTATGGCCATATGTAGCTTATGTAAAGCTCAAATAAGCAGGGGTAAGGATCTTGCCCACCTAGGAACATCCTCCCTTATACGTCACCTGAATAACCTTCATAGTTCAGTGGTTAGTTCAGGAACTGGGGCTAGGACCCTCATCGGTACAGGGACACCTAAATCCCGTGGTCCAGTTGGATACACACCAGCAACACCCTCCTCGTCAACTTCCTCCACGATCTCCATCAGATTCAGTCCTGCAGCCCAAGTCAGCAGCCAGACTGAGTCCTCCTCAATACGGGATTCATCCGAGGAATCCTGCAGCGGTACGCCTACTACTGCCACTGCTGCTGTTGCTGCTGTTAGTCGGTCATCTTCCCAGAGGGGAAGTCGTAAGACCGCTAAGTCTTTCACAAAACAATTGACCGTCCAACAGTCGTTTGCCATGACCCCAAAATACGATAGTAGTCACCCTATTGCAAAGCGTATAACTGCGGCTGTAACTGCAATGTTGGTGTTAGACGTGCGCCCGGTGTCCGCCATCAGTGGAGTGGGATTTAGAGGGTTGATGGAGGTATTGAGTCCCCGGTACCAAATCCCGTCGAGATTCCACTTCACTAGGCAGGCGATACCAAAAATGTACAGAGAAGTACGATCAAGTGTCCTCAGTGCTCTAAAAAATGCGGTTGTACCCACTGTCCACTTAACCACGGACATGTGGACAAGTGGTTCTGTGCAAACGAAGGACTATATGACTGTGACAGCCCACTGGGTAGATGCATCCCCTTCCGCAGCAACAGCAACAGCTGCATCAGTAGCAGCATCTTCAAAATGGCTGCTCGTGCAAAGGCAGGCAACATTGTGTATTACAGGCTTTAATAAGAGGCACAATGCTGACAACATATTAGAGAAACTGAGGGAAATTATCTCCCAGTGGCTTACCCCACTTAGACTCTCATGGGGATTTGTGGTGTCAGACAATGCCAGTAACATTGTGCAGGCATTAAATATGGGCAATTTCCAGCACGTCCCATGTTTTGCCCACACCATTAATTTGGTGGTGCAGCATTACCTCAAGAGTGACAGGGGTGTGCAGGAGATGCTTGCGGTTGTGCACAAAATTGCTGGACACTTTCGGCATTCAGCCAGTGCCTACCGCAGACCAGAGGCACATCAAAAAACCATGAACCTACCCTGCCATCACCTCAAACAAGAGGTTGTGACGCGCTGGAACTTCACCCTCTATATGCTGCAGAGGATGGAGGAGCAGCAAAAGGCCATTCAGGCCTACACAGCCACCTACGACATAGGCAAAGGAGTGGGGATGCGCCTGAGTCAAGCGCAGTGGAGACTGATTTCCGTGTTGTGCAAGGTTCTGCAGCCATTTGAACTTGCCACACGAGAAGTCAGTTCCGACACTGCCAGCTTGAGTCAGGTGATTCCTCTGATCAGGCTGTTGCAGAAGCAGCTGGAGAAAGTGAGGGAGGAGCTGGTAAGCCATTGCGATTACACCAAGCATGTAGCTCTTGTGGATGTAGCCCTTCGTACGCTTTGCCAGGATCCGAGGGTGGTCACTCTTTTAAAGTCAGAGGAATACATTCTGGCCACAGTGCACGATCCTCGGTTTAAAGCGTATGTTGTGTCTCTGTTTCCGGCGGACACAAGTCTACTGCGGTGCAAAGACCTGCTGGTTAGGAGATTGTCCTCTGAAGAGGACCGTGACATGCCAACAGCTCCACCTTCATTTTCTTCCACATCTATGGCTGCGAGGAAAAAGCTCAGTTTTCCTAAAAGAGGCGCTGGCGGGGATGCTGATAACATCTGGTCCGGACTGAAGGACATGCCAACCATTGCAGACATGTCTACTCTCGCTGCATTGGATGCTGTCACAATTGAAAAAATGGTGGAGGATTACTTTGCTGACACCATCCAAGTAGACATGTCAGACAGTCCATATTGTTACTGGCAGGAAAAAAAGGCAGTTTGGAAGCCCCTGTACAAACTGGCTCTATTTTACCCCCTCCAGTGTGTACTCGGAAAGAGTTTTTAGTGCAGCGAGGAACCTGGTCAGTGAGCGGCGAAGGAGGTTGCTTCCTCAGAACTTTGAAAAAATGATGTTTATAAAAATGAATAATCAATTCCTCAATGAAGTACAGCACTGCCCTCCAGATAGTACAGAGGGACCTGTGGTTGTGGAGTCCAGCGGGGACGAATTGATAATGTGTGATGAGGAGGAAGTACACACTGTAGGGGGAGAGGAATCAGCGGTTGAGGATGAGGACGACAT
Source organism: Mixophyes fleayi (assembly GCF_038048845.1). Classification (NCBI taxonomy): domain Eukaryota; kingdom Metazoa; phylum Chordata; class Amphibia; order Anura; family Limnodynastidae; genus Mixophyes; species Mixophyes fleayi. The sequence goes on from NC_134402.1 coordinate 62,728,530, forward strand.
CTTGCCTCAGTAGAGCCTGTTTAGTCTGTACAGGGAGAGATGAATAGCTTTTTTGGTGTGGGGGCCCAAACAAACCAATCATTTCAGCCAAAGTTGTTTGGTAGGCCCTGTCGCTGAAATGATTGGTTTGTTAAAGTGTGCATGTCCTATTTCAACAACATGTGGGTGGGAGGGCCCAAGGACAATTCCATCTTGGAACTTTTTTTTTTGCATTATATGACCAATCAACAGTCGTTTGCCATGTTCAAAAAGTAAAACCAAATTGCAACAAATTCAAGAAATTAAACCAAAAGTAAAATGCCCTGTCATAATTTAAAACAAGAGGTATTGTCGTGCTCTAGAACTACTGTATTGTTGTTTATATTTTATAAACACTACACTTGAAAGCTTGAGTCTTTCAATGAAAAAGTAACTCTCCATTGCACGAATATTTGCAACAGGGACAATTTTAGGGTTAAGAAAGTCAACAAATAACACTTCGACGCTGTCTGTCTTTATAAACACTACACTTGGAAGTTGGAGGAGGTATTGTGGCCCGGCACCAAATTTACTACCGGGGCCACTCCACTGTGCAGTCCATATTTAGGTGTATCAGATATTAAACAACGGTGACAGTTGATGCCCAATTTTTAAATTATATTGTTGGCGCTGTAAAAAATTGTGTTCCAGGCACACAACACTGCGCAGTCCATACCCTTTTTTGGTGGAATTCTGACCCGTGGAGGGTTTTTTAATGATATTGTGGCCTCGGTACCAAATTGTGTACCGGGGCCACCACACTACGCAGTCAAGAAAGATAGATGTGTATCATAGATAAAGTACATTCAGTGTTGTGGGGCAAATCGAAAAATATTCAAAATGCACTGTCATTGTCAAAAACAAGAGGTTTTGACACGCTGAAACTCCAACATTTATATGATGGAGAGGATGGAGGAGCAGCCGTATGTGCAGTGTAATGCAGACCTGTTGAAGGTTTTCTCTATATTTTTTATTGTGGTGCCCAGTGCCCACTACTCTACGCAGTCCAGATACTATTTTTGGGTGTAATTCAGACCTGTTGAAGGTTTTCTCTATATTTTTTATTGTGGTGCCCAGTGCCCACTACTCTACGCAGTCCAGATACTATTTTTGGGTGTAATGCAGACCTGTTGAAGGTTTTCTCTATATTTTTTATTGTGGTGCCCAGTGCCCACTACTCTACGCAGTCCAGATACTATTTTTGGGTGTAATGCAGACCTGTTGAAGGTTTTCTCTATATTTTTTATTGTGGTGCCCAGTGCCCACTACTCAACGCAGTCCAGATACTATTTTTGGGTGTAATTCAGACCTGTTGAAGGTTTTCTCTATATTTTTTATTGTGGTGGCCAGTGCCCACTACTCTACGCAGTCCAGATACTATTTTTGGGTGTAATTCAGACCCGTTGAAGGTTTTCTCTATATTTTTTATTGTGGTGCCCAGTGCCCACTAATCTACGCAGTCCAGATACTATTTTTGGGTGTAATTCAGACCTGTTGAAGGTTTTCTCTATATTTTTTATTGTGGTGCCCAGTGCCCACTACTCTACGCAGTCCAGATACTATTTTTAGGTGTAATGCAGACCTGTTGAAGGTTTTCTCTATATTTTTTATTGTGGTGGCCAGTGCCCACTACTCTATGCAGTCCAGATACTATTTTTGGATGTAATGCAGACCTGTTGAAGGTTTTCTATATATTATATTGTAGTGGCCAATGGCCAGTCCTCTACGCAATCCAGATACTATTTTTGGGTGTAATTCAGACCTGTTGAAGGTTTTCTATATATTTTTTATTGTGGTGCCCAGTGCCCACTACTCTACGCAGTCCAGATACTATTTTTGGGTGTAAAGCAGACCTGTAGAAGGTTTTCTTTATATTTTTTATTGTGGTGGCCAGTGCCCACTACTCTACGCAGTCCAGATACTATTTTTAGGTGTAATGCAGACCTGTTGAAGGTTTTCTCTATATTTTTTATTGTGGTGGCCAGTGCCCACTACTCTATGCAGTCCAGATACTATTTTTGGATGTAATGCAGACCTGTTGAAGGTTTTCTATATATTATATTGTGGTGGCCAGTGGCCAGTCCTCTACGCAGTCCAGATACTATTTTTGGGTGTAATTCAGACCTGTTGAAGGTTTTCTATATATTTTTTATTGTGGTGCCCAGTGCCCACTACTCTACGCAGTCCAGATACTATTTTTAGGTGTAATGCAGACCTGTTGAAGGTTTTCTCTATATTTTTTATTGTGGTGGCCAGTGCCCACTACTCTACGCAGTCCAGATACTATTTTTGGGTGTAATGCAGACCTGTTGAAGGTTTTCTATATATTATATTGTGGTGGCCAGTGGCCAGTCCTTTACGCAGTCCAGATACTATTTTTGGGTGTAATTCAGACCTGTTGAAGGTTTTCTATATATTTTTTATTGTGGTGCCCAGTGCCCACTACTCTACGCAGTCCAGATACTATTTTTGGGTGTAATGCAGACCTGTTGAAGGTTTTCTCTATATTTTTTATTGTGGTGCCCAGTGCCCACTACTCTACGCAGTCCAGATACTATTTTTGGGTGTAATTCAGACCTGTTGAAGGTTTTCTCTATATTTTTTATTGTGGTGGCCAGTGCCCACTACTCTACGCAGTCCAGATACTATTTTTGGGTGTAATTCAGACCTGTTGAAGGTTTTCTCTATATTTTTTATTGTGGTGCCCAGTGCCCACTACTCTACGCAGTCCAGATACTATTTTTGGGTGTAATTCAGACCTGTTGAAGGTTTTCTCTATATTTTTTATTGTGGTGCCCAGTGCCTACTACTCTACGCAGTCCAGATACTATTTTTGGGTGTAATTCAGACCTGTTGAAGGTTTTCTCTATATTTTTTATTGTGGTGGCCAGTGCCCACTACTCTACGCAGTCCAGATACTATTTTTGGGTGTAAAGCAGACCTGTAGAAGGTTTTCTTTATATTTTTTATTGTGGTGGCCAGTGCCCACTACTCTACGCAGTCCAGATACTATTTTTGGGTGTAATTCAGACCTGTTGAAGGTTTTCTCTATATTTTTTATTGTGGTGCCCAGTGCCCACTACTCTACGCAGTCCAGATACTATTTTTGGGTGTAATTCAGACCTGTTGAAGGTTTTCTCTATATTTTTTATTGTGGTGCCCAGTGCCCACTACTCTACGCAGTCCAGATACTATTTTTGGGTGTAATTCAGACCTGTTGAAGGTTTTCTCTATATTTTTTATTGTGGTGGCCAGTGCCCACTACTCTATGCAGTCCAGATACTATTTTTGGATGTAATGCAGACCTGTTGAAGGTTTTCTATATATTATATTGTGGTGGCCAGTGGCCAGTCCTCTACGCAGTCCAGATACTATTTTTGGGTGTAATTCAGACCTGTTGAAGGTTTTCTATATATTTTTTATTGTGGTGCCCAGTGCCCACTACTCTACGCAGTCCAGATACTATTTTTGGGTGTAAAGCAGACCTGTAGAAGGTTTTCTTTATATTTTTTATTGTGGTGGCCAGTGGCCAGTCCTCTACGCAATCCAGATACTATTTTTGGGTGTAATTCAGACCTGTTGAAGGTTTTCTATATATTTTTTATTGTGGTGCCCAGTGCCCACTACTCTACGCAGTCCAGATACTATTTTTGGGTGTAAAGCAGACCTGTAGAAGGTTTTCTTTATATTTTTTATTGTGGTGGCCAGTGCCCACTACTCTACGCAGTCCAGATACTATTTTTAGGTGTAATGCAGACCTGTTGAAGGTTTTCTCTATATTTTTTATTGTGGTGGCCAGTGCCCACTACTCTATGCAGTCCAGATACTATTTTTGGGTGTAATGCAGACCTGTTGAAGGTTTTCTATATATTATATTGTGGTGGCCAGTGGCCAGTCCTCTACGCAGTCCAGATACTATTTTTGGGTGTAATTCAGACCTGTTGAAGGTTTTCTATATATTTTTTATTGTGGTGCCCAGTGCCCACTACTCTACGCAGTCCAGATACTATTTTTAGGTGTAATGCAGACCTGTTGAAGGTTTTCTCTATATTTTTTATTGTGGTGGCCAGTGCCCACTACTCTATGCAGTCCAGATACTATTTTTGGGTGTAATTCAGACCTGTTGAAGGTTTTCTATATATTATATTGTGGTGGCCAGTGGCCAGTCCTTTACGCAGTCCAGATACTATTTTTGGGTGTAATTCAGACCTGTTGAAGGTTTTCTATATATTTTTTATTGTGGTGCCCAGTGCCCACTACTCTACGCAGTCCAGATACTATTTTTGGGTGTAATGCAGACCTGTTGAAGGTTTTCTCTATATTTTTTATTGTGGTGCCCAGTGCCCACTACTCTACGCAGTCCAGATACTATTTTTGGGTGTAATTCAGACCTGTTGAAGGTTTTCTCTATATTTTTTATTGTGGTGGCCAGTGCCCACTACTCTACGCAGTCCAGATACTATTTTTGGGTGTAATTCAGACCTGTTGAAGGTTTTCTCTATATTTTTTATTGTGGTGCCCAGTGCCCACTACTCTACGCAGTCCAGATACTATTTTTGGGTGTAATTCAGACCTGTTGAAGGTTTTCTCTATATTTTTTATTGTGGTGCCCAGTGCCTACTACTCTACGCAGTCCAGATACTATTTTTGGGTGTAATTCAGACCTGTTGAAGGTTTTCTCTATATTTTTTATTGTGGTGGCCAGTGCCCACTACTCTATGCAGTCCAGATACTATTTTTGGATGTAATGCAGACCTGTTGAAGGTTTTCTATATATTATATTGTGGTGGCCAGTGGCCAGTCCTCTACGCAGTCCAGATACTATTTTTGGGTGTAATTCAGACCTGTTGAAGGTTTTCTATATATTTTTTATTATGGTGCCCAGTGCCCACTACTCTACGCAGTCCAGATACTATTTTTGGGTGTAAAGCAGACCTGTAGAAGGATTTCTTTATATTTTTTATTGTGGTGGCCAGTGCCCACTACTCTACGCAGTCCAGATACTATTTTTAGGTGTAATGCAGACCTGTTGAAGGTTTCCTCTATATTTTTTATTGTGGTGGCCAGTGCCCACTACTCTATGCAGTCCAGATACTATTTTTGGGTGTAATGCAGACCTGTTGAAGGTTTTCTATATATTATATTGTGGTGGCCAGTGGCCAGTCCTCTACGCAGTCCAGATACTATATTTGGGTGTAATTCAGACCTGTTGAAGGTTTTCTATATATTTTTTATTGTGGTGCCCAGTGCCCACTACTCTACGCAGTCCAGATACTATTTTTGGGTGTAAAGCAGACCTGTAGAAGGTTTTCTTTATATTTTTTATTGTGGTGGCCAGTGCCCACTACTCTACGCAGTCCAGATACTATTTTTGGGTGTAATTCAGACCTGTTGAAGGTTTTCTCTATATTTTTTATTGTGGTGCCCAGTGCCCACTACTCTACGCAGTCCAGATACTATTTTTGGGTGTAATTCAGACCTGTTGAAGGTTTTCTCTATATTTTTTATTGTGGTGGCCAGTGCCCACTACTCTATGCAGTCCAGATACTATTTTTGGTTGTAATGCAGACCTGTTGAAGGTTTTCTATATATTATATTGTGGTGGCCAGTGGCCAGTCCTCTACGCAGTCCAGATACTATTTTTGGGTGTAATTCAGACCTGTTGAAGGTTTTCTATACATTTTTTATTGTGGTGCCCAGTGCCCACTACTCTACGCAGTCCAGATACTATTTTTGGGTGTAAAGCAGACCTGTAGAAGGTTTTCTTTATATTTTTTATTGTGGTGGCCAGTGCCCACTACTCTACGCAGTCCAGATACTATTTTTGGGTGTAATTCAGACCTGTTGAAGGTTTTCTCTATATTTTTTATTGTGGTGCCCAGTGCCCACTACTCTACGCAGTCCAGATACTATTTTTGGGTGTAATTCAGACCTGTTGAAGGTTTTCTCTATATTTTTTATTGTGGTGCCCAGTGCCCACTACTCTACGCAGTCCAGATACTATTTTTGGGTGTAATTCAGACCTGTTGAAGGTTTTCTCTATATTTTTTATTGTGGTGGCCAGTGCCCACTACTCTATGCAGTCCAGATACTATTTTTGGATGTAATGCAGACCTGTTGAAGGTTTTCTATATATTATATTGTGGTGGCCAGTGGCCAGTCCTCTACGCAGTCCAGATACTATTTTTGGGTGTAATTCAGACCTGTTGAAGGTTTTCTATATATTTTTTATTGTGGTGCCCAGTGCCCACTACTCTACGCAGTCCAGATACTATTTTTGGTTGTAAAACAGACCGGTAGAAGGTTTTCTTTATATTTTTTATTGTGGTGGCCAGTGCCCACTACTCTACGCAGTCCAGATACTATTTTTAGGTGTAATGCAGACCTGTTGAAGGTTTTCTCTATATTTTTTATTGTGGTGGCCAGTGCCCACTACTCTATGCAGTCCAGATACTATTTTTGGGTGTAATGCAGACCTGTTGAAGGTTTTCCATATATTATATTGTGGTGGCCAGTGGCCAGTCCTCTACACAGTCCAGATACTATTTTTGGGTGTAATTCAGACCTGTTGAAGGTTTTCTATATATTTTTTATTGTGGTGCCCAGTGCCCACTACTCTACTCAGTCCAGATACTATTTTTAGGTGTAATGCAGACCTGTTGAAGGTTTTCTCTATATTTTTTATTGTGGTGGCCAGTGCCCACTACTCTATGCAGTCCAGATACTATTTTTGGGTGTAATGCAGACCTGTTGAAGGTTTTCTATATATTATATTGTGGTGGCCAGTGGCCAGTCCCTCTACGCAGTCCAGATACTATTTTTGGGTGTAATTCAGACCTGTTGAAGGTTTTCTATATATTTTTTATTGTGGTGCCCAGTGCCCACTACTCTACGCAGTCCAGATACTATTTTTGGGTGTAATGCAGACCTGTTGAAGGTTTTCTATATATTTTATTGTGGTGCCCAGTGCCCACTACTCTACGCAGTCCAGATACTATTTTTGGGTGTAATTCAGACCAGTTGATGGGTTTTTAATAGGGATGTGCACCGGCGACTTTTGAGGTCTCGTGTTTTGTGTTTTGGATCCGGATTTTCGTTATTTTTGAGGTTCGGATTTGTCTCGCAAAACACTTGACGAAAGGTCTCGGTTCGGATTTAAGGTATTGGATTCGGATTTTTTTTGAAAAAAACATAAAAAGTTTAAAAATCAAGTTTTTGGGCTTATTTTCACTCCTAGGCTATTATTAACCTCAATAACATTCAATAACAAGCATTTCCACTAATTTACAGTGTATTCTGAACACCTCACAATATAGTTATTAGTCCAAAACGTTGCAACAAGGTATCTTTCTGGACTGCGTAGAGGAGTGGGTCACCACAATATATATTAAAAACCCTGAACTTTTATGATTCGCACCAATAATTGTACCTGGACTGCGTAGAGGAGTGGGTCACCACAATATCTTAAAAACCCTGAACTTTTATGAATCGCACCAATAAATGTACCTGGACTGCGTAGAGGAGTGGGTCACCACAATATCTTAAAAACCCTGAACTTTTATGAATCGCACCAATAAATGTACCTGGACTGCGTAGAGGAGTGGGTCACCACAATATATTAAAAACCCTGAACTTTTATGAATCGCACCAATAAATGTACCTGGACTGCGTAGAGGAGTGGGTCACCACAATATCTTAAAAACCCTGAACTTTTATGAATCGCACCAATAAATGTACCTGGACTGCGTAGAGGAGTGGGTCACCACAATATATTAAAAACCCTGAACTTTTATGAATCGCACCAATAAATGTACCTGGACTGCGTAGAGGAGTGGGTCACCACAATATATATAATAAGAAAACCATCAACTTGTTTGATTCGCACCAATAAATGTACCTGGACTGCGTAGAGGAGTGGGTCACCACAATATATTAAAAACCCTGAACTTTTATGAATCGCACCAATAAATGTACCTGGACTGCGTAGAGGAGTGGGCACTGGGCACCACAATAAAATATATAAAAAACCTTCAACAGGTCTGCATTACACTACACATACGGCTGCTCCTCCATCCTCTCCATCATATACATGTTGGAGTTTTAGCGTGTGACAACCTCTTGTTTTTGATAATGTCAGTGCATTTTGAATATTTTTCAATTTGCCCCACACCACTGAATGTACTTTATCTATGATACGCATCTATCTATCTTGACTGCGTAGTGTGGTGGCCCCGGTACACAATTTGGTACCGGGGCCACAATAAAATAAATACACCCTCCACGTGTCAGAATTCCACCAAACAAGTATCTGGACTGCGTAGTGGGGTGGCCCCGGTACCCAACTTGATACCGGGGCCACAATAAAATAAATACACCCTCCACGTGTCAGAATTCCACCAAACAAGTATCTGGACTGCGTAGTGGGGTGGCCCCGGTACCCAACTTGATACCGGGGCCACAATAAAATAAATACACCCTCCACGTGTCAGAATTCCACCAAACAAGTATCTGGACTGCGTAGTGGGGTGGCCCCGGTACCCAACTTGATACCGGGGCCACAATAAAATAAATACACCCTCCACGTGTCAGAATTCCACCAAACAAGTATCTGGACTGCGTAGTGGGGTGGCCCCGGTACCCAACTTGATACCGGGGCCACAATACCTCCTCCAAACATGCTACAGACAATTCGTCATTGAGATCCCATTAAGTATGTTAAAGACAGACAGGGTCCAAGTGTTATTAGTTGACTTTGTAAAGAAAAAAACTGTCCCTGTTGCACATAGTCGTGCAATGAAGACTTACTTTTTCATTTAAAGGCACGATCTTTCAAGTGTAGTGTTTGTAAGTCTAAGTCATATTATACTTTTGGTAAAATTGGTTTTTTTTGTTCCTCTTTATGTTAATTAATTAGTAATAGAATTAAAGTAGGAAATAGAATTAAATAGAATTAAAGTAGGAAATAGTGTGGTATAGAGTTGTAGTGTGGTATAGATAGAGTGGTCCACACAATATAATAATAAAACCCTCAACTGGTCTGAATTCCACCAAACAAGTATCTTGACTGCGTAGTGTGGTGGCCCCGGTACACAATTTGGTACCGAGGCCACAATATAATTTAAAAACCCTCCACGTGTCGGAATTCCACCAAACAAGTATCTGGACTGCATAGTGGGGTGGCCCCGGTACCCAATTTGATACCGGGGCCACAATACCTCCTCAAAACATGCTCCAGACAATTCGTCATTGACAGACCCCAGACAGACAGGGTCGTAGTGTTATTGTTTGACTTTGTAAACCCAAAAAAATGTCCCTGTTGCACTTGCACATAGTCGTGCAATGAAGACTGACTTTTTCATTTAAAGGCACGATCTTTCAAGTGTAGTGTTTGTAAGTCTAAGTCATATTATACTTTTGGTAAAATTGGTTTTTTTTGTTCCTCTTTATGGTAATTAATTAGTAATAGAATTAAAGTAGGAAATAGAATTAAATAGAATTAAAGTAGGAAATAGAGTGGTATAGAGTTGTAGTGTGGTATAGATAGAGTGGTCCACACAATATAATAATAAAACCCTCAACTGGTCTGAATTCCACCAAACAAGTATCTTGACTGCGTAGTGTGGTGGCCCCGGTACACAATTTGGTACCGAGGCCACAATATAATTTAAAAACCCTCCACGTGTCGGAATTCCACCAAACAAGTATCTGGACTGCATAGTGGGGTGGCCCCGGTACCCAATTTGATACCGGGGCCACATTACCTCCTCCAATTTCCAAGTGTAGTGTTTATAACATCTTAACACTACACTAATTCTAGCACGTCAAAACCTCTTGTTTTAAATAATGACAGGGCATTTAACTTTTGATTTAATTTATTGAATTTGTTGGCATTTTCTTTTACTTTTTGAACATGGCAAACGACTGTTGAATGGTCACATAATGCCAAAAAAAAAGGTGCAAGATGGAATTGTCCTTGGGCCCTCCCACCCACCCTTATGTTGTTGAAATAGGACATGCACACTTTAACAAACCAATCATTTCAGCGACAGGGCCTACCAAACAACTGTGGCTGAAATGATTGGTTTGTTTGGGCCCCCACACCAATAAAACAATTCATCTCTCCCTGTACAAACTAAACAGGCTCTACTGAGGAAAGATGTCGTCCTTATCCTCAACCTCTGATTCCTCTCCCCCTACAGTGTGTACTTCCTCCTCCTCACACATTATCAATTCGTCCCCGCTGGACTCCACAACCACAGTCCCTCTGTACTGTCTGGAGGGCAGTGCTGTACTTCATTGAGGAATTGATTATTCATTTTTATAAACATCATTTTTTCAACGTTGTGAGGAAGCAACCTCCTTCGCCGCTCACTGACCAGGTTCCCCGCTGCACTAAAAACTCTTTCCGAGTACACACTGGAGGGGGGACAACTCAGTTAAAAAATAGAGCCAGTTTGTACAGGGGCTTCCAAACTGCCTTTTGGAGTTCTACCACGTCACTACCTCTAGTTAATTTAGATTGCAAGGCTTGTAAATATAAATACTTTGAAGATAAAAAAAAGCAGGCTGCACAGACTGTGGAGCTAGAAAGTGAAATTAAATGGACCACGTTACTTTGGTGGCTATCTATGCCCCCCCCCCCCCCGCCCTACACTTGTAGTTGAATATAAATAAAGCAGCCTGCATAGACTGTAGAACTAGCAATTCAAATATACAAAGAAATGGACAAAGGCAGTTTGGTATCTGTCTGCATCAGATCCCCTCTCCACTAGGAGTAAAACAGAAAACTTTTCAGCCGTTATATAATCTAGAATATAAATAGAAATTGAGAAATGCAATTTGGTATCTGTCTGCATCATAATCATCAACATCCTCCTCAGCGCCAGCTACATCAATATCCTCCTCCCAGTGCACAACATTCACACCTTCATTAGCCAAATCTGTAACTGGACTGTGGGTGATCCTTCCAGCATATGCAGAGGGCGTGCTGCAAATGCTGGATGGAGTCACCTCTTCCCGTACAGTGATGGGAAGGTCAGGGTTCACAACCAACAACACCCTTGGACTCGCCTTGGGGATTTGTGATGTCATCTGTTTAGAAGGCAGAGTTCTTTGCTGTTTTGTTGTTGTTGCTGACAGCATAACTCTCTTAAATTTTTTGTAGGGGGGGGGAGGAGGGCTTTGATCCTTGGGTGAAGTTGGACCACTAGTCATGAACACGGGACAGGGCCTAAGCCGTTCCTTGCCACTACTTGTCGTAATTGGCATATTGCCAACTTTACGTTTCTCCTCAGATGATTTTAAGTTTCTTTTTTTGCTGTTTTTTGAGAACTTGGGCTTTTTGGATTTTACATGCCCTGTACTAGGAGATTGGGCATCGTGCTTGCCAGACGACGTTGATGGCATTTCATCGTCTATGTCATGACTAGTGGCAGCAGCTTCAGCATTAGGAGGAAGTGGGTCTTGATCTTTCCCTACTTTATCCTCCAAATTTTTGCTCTCCATTATATGTAGCACAAGATACTGCAGAATGTGTGAACTTGGTAATATTGCAGTACCAATGGACTTATAATGCTGGATTGGTTTTGCAAATTTGGTTATAATTATTATATATTTTTTTTTTTTTTTAATTTTTTATTTTTTTTTACTTTTTTTTTATTTTTTACAAACTTGGGAATAATGGGGAAATAACTATGCCCTTAGAAGCACAGAGCACAGGACACAGCACCACTGGACTGAACAGGACACGGCACAGGACCCAGCAGCACTACGGAACTCAGCAGGACAGAGCACAGGACACAGCACCACTGGACTGATACTGCAGAATGTGTAAACTTTGTAATATTGCAGTACCACTGGACTTTTACTGCTGAATGTGTGAACTTGGTAATATTGCAGTACCAATGGACTTATAATGCTGGATTGGTTTTGCAAATTTGGTTATAATTATTATATTTTATTTTATTTTTTTAATTTTTTATTTTTTTTTACTTTTTTTTTATTTTTTACAAACTTGGGAATAATGGGGAAATAACTATGCCCTTAGAAGCACAGAGCACAGGACACAGCACCACTGGACTGAACAGGACACGGCACAGGACCCAGCAGCACTACGGAACTCAGCAGGACAGAGCACAGGACACAGCACCACTGGACTGATACTGCTGAATGTGTAAACTTTGTAATATTGCAGTACCACTGGACTTTTACTGCTGAATGTGTGAACTTGGTAATATTGCAGTACCAATGGACTTATAATGCTGGATTGGTTTTGCAAATTTGGTTATAATTATTTTATTTTTTATTTTTTTTTTAATTTTTTATTTTTTTTTACTTTTTTTTTATTTTTTACAAACTTGGGAATAATGGGGAAATAACTATGCCCTTAGAAGCACAGAGCACAGGACACAGCACCACTGGACTGAACAGGACACGGCACAGGACCCAGCAGCACTACGGAACTCAGCAGGACAGAGCACAGGACACAGCACCACTGGACTGATACTGCAGAATGTGTAAACTTTGTAATATTGCAGTACCACTGGACTTTTACTGCTGAATGTGTGAACTTGGTAATATTGCAGTACCAATGGACTTATAATGCTGGATTGGTTTTGCAAATTTGGTTATAATTATTATATTTTTTTTTTTTTTTTAAATTTTTTATTTTTTTTTACTTTTTTTTTATTTTTTACAAACTTGGGAATAATGGGGAAATAACTATGCCCTTAGAAGCACAGAGCACAGGACACAGCACCACTGGACTGAACAGGACACGGCACAGGACCCAGCAGCACTACGGAACTCAGCAGGACAGAGCACAGGACACAGCACCACTGGACTGATACTGCAGAATGTGTAAACTTTGTAATATTGCAGTACCACTGGACTTTTACTGCTGAATGTGTGAACTTGGTAATATTGCAGTACCAATGGGCTTATACTGCAGGATTGGTTGTGAAAATTTTGTGGTAATTAAAAAATATTAAAGTAGTTTTTGGTATTTTATAAAAAAAAAATTTTTTTATTTTTTGAAACACAGGGGAATATTGGGGAAATAACTATGCCCTTAGAAGCACAGAGCACAGGACACAGCACCACTGGACTGAACAGGACACAGCACAGGACCCAGCAGCACCACTGACCTCAGAAGGACAGAGCACAGCACACAGCACCACTGGACTGATACTGCAGAACACAGCACAGCACAGCACAGCACAGCACAGCACAGAACTAAACAGCACAGAACTAAACAGCACAGAACTAAACAGCACAGAACTAAACAGCACAGAACTAAACAGCACAGAACTAAACAGCACAGAACTAAACAGCACAGAACTAAACAGCACAGAGGACCACCTAACACACCCTCCCTCTACCCTGATCAATGCCCGAGTGAAGATGGCGGCGACTAGCGGGGAATTTATAGGATCCGAGTATCGCGAGATCCGACAACGGGATTATGAGTCAGAGCCTCAGTTTCACTTTTGAATTTGGCGCCAATACCCGGATCTGTCTCGGATCCGACTCGGATCCGCAACGTTCGGGTGGGCTCGGATTTCAGAAATCCGAGCGCGCTCATCCCTAGTTTTTAATTATATTGTGGGGAACACTCCTCTACACAGTCCAGAAAGATACCTCGTTGCAACATTTTGTGCTAAAAAAAAAAAAATATTGTGAGGTGTTAGGTGTTCAGAATAACCTTTAAATTAGTAGAAATTATTGTTATTGAATGTTATTGAGGTTAATAATAGCGTAGGAGTGAAAATAAGCCCAAAAACTTGATTTTTACACTTTTTAATTTTTTTTCAAAAAAAATCCGAATCCAAAACCTTAAATCCGAACCAAAACCTTTCGGCAGGTGTTTTGCGAAACAAATCCGAACCCAAAACATCGCGAAAATCCGGATCCAAAACACAAAACACGAGACCTCAAAAGTCGCCGGTGCACATCCCTAGTAGGTATAGAACATATTGCATCTGCAGCAATGAGAAGAGATAGATTTAGTAGATTTTGTTAAGGGAAACCTTTTTGCATTCAACAATTGAGAACATTAGATACAGAAGGCCTTAATGAATCCTTGAAGTTATATTTTCACTGAATCATAATATATGTGGAAAAAAAGATTTGTAATTTATGTGTGAATCAGTACTTCGCTATGTTGAGTAACCACTCTGGGATTTGAATTTCACTAAGACACAGCTATTAGAGAAAATTTGCCCTCTTTATCATTTTAATTTATATTGTTATTTTTATTTTCATTTTATTTTGTTATATTGATATAACTTACCCAGACAAATGTAAAGTATATATGTTAAACAAATTGCATATTTTATTATATCCTTTAATGATTTTTACATTATTATTTACTCTTATTCTTATGATTTTTTATTCTCTTCTGATTTTAATTAATTTATATTTACTTTTGTACTTATTATTCATATTTTCACTTATTACCTTTATTGAAGGCATGTTATATGAGGTCATTTGCATGAAACAAATACCATTGACTGTTGCCTAGAACACCAAACTAATGTGGCAACTTATACACCATTAATATTGCAATGTATCAGATCCCTTTTACAAGCTAAATGCTATAATGTTGGTCTATCAGAGAATCACTGTCTGCTAATTATGTATTGGTAGAATACAGGTAAAGAATTTAGGTTTCTGAATCCACAGTGTGTGGATAATTAATCGCTACCGACAGGGCCGGATTAACAATGGGTCTGATGGGGCTGCAGCCCAAGGCCTCTCCACAGAAATAAGTCCAGGCTAGCCAGGAGAAAAAAACCAAAAACATTTTTTTGTAAGGGCACCTGGCGCAGGGAGGGGTGGGGTTCAGTGTGATGAGCGGTGCGGGGTGGTCCCGTCTTTAGAGAGTAACGCAGCCAATCGCAAGGCTGCCTGTTGCTGATTGGGGTGGGGGCTGCGCCTAAAGTTGCTGTGTGTGACTCATGCTGTACCAACTTTCACCCAGTCCCAGATGGAGGTCAGCGGCGCTCATTACAACAGGTAAAAACAATTCATTTTAAACGGGATAGGTGACAACAGGGGACATGTGACAACTGGCCCAACAACAAATATGTGACAACAGACCCAACAAGGGATATGTGAAAAAATAATATGCATGTGTGAATGGCCCATGTGTATTAAAGCATAAGGATCCGTTCCATTTCTTACAACAAAATTACCAACTTTTTCGATGAAGATTATACCCTGGTGCCACTGACAGTTCACTGTGTTTGACTATTGAATTTTGTATTAAGTCTGCTCAGATGTATGAACACTTGAAGAAAGAATAGTCATATATAACAAATCTTATACATTCCATTTTGGCCATTTGAGGTGTTAGAAGGTATGAAAATGACCAAAAGCTGATAATCACATTCTCACACATTAACTGTACAGTTTGTATCAATAAAAATTGTATTTTGCTATCTGTAAGGATGCAATGTGTTGTATGATGGTCACAAGGTTGCCCTCTGTATTGTGTGGCGGTGACAAGGGTGCTATGTGTTGTATGGTAGTCACAAGGTTGCTCTCTGTATTGTGTGGTGGTGACAAGGGTGCTATGTAGTGTGTGGTGGTCACAAGGGTGCTATGTAGTGTGTGGTGGTCACAAGGGTGCTGTGTATTGTGTGGCAGTCACAAGGGTGCTGTGTATTGTGTGGCAGTCACAAGGGTGCTGTGTGGTCTTCTGCTGCTGTAGCACATCCACTTCAAGGTTGGATGTGCTGTGCATTCAGAGATGCTCTTCTGCATACCAGCCATGGTTAATTGAGTTCCATGTAAACTTAAGAGAATGTTGTGTGTAAAAATTCCAAGAAATCAGCAGTTCCTGAGGTACTGAAACAACTCGTGTGGAACCAACAATCATTCCACAGTAAAAGTCACTTCAAGCACATTTCTTCTCCATTCTGGTGGTGTCTGAACTACAATTGGAATTTGTGACCATGTCTGCCAGGAAAGTGCTGGCAAATTTTAGCCTGGGGGGTGGGCAAGACTCGACTCAGCATCCTATTGGGAACATTTTAAAGGAAAAAAATGCAGATGGCCCAGTGACCCAGCCCAAGTTAGTCCACTATGAGACCAGCCTGGGGAGCAGGTGCCCCCCTGCCCTCCAGCCCAGCTGCCGCTGATGTCTGCATGCTTTTATGCATTGAGTTTCTGCCACATGATTAGCTGATTAGATATTTGCATTAACTAGCAAGTGTTCAGATATAACTAATAAAGCAGACAGTGAATGTTTATATATTAGGATCAATATAGATACATATAATAGACAGTGTATTTATATATATTTATACGTAGATTCAAGCTTTATTTTTTTTACATCTTTCAGCACCCTGTACTTTGTTCAATGTTTCTGTTAAAGTACTTTATAAATAAAAATAAACATTGTTTGTATCTTTATCTTCAATGGACAATAAAATGACATACCTTTATCTCTCAACTGTCCAGATTCCATCAGGATAGTCCTGATTTTAAGGGACTATCCTGATCAGCCAGGAGCTTGTCCCGGCATGAGGGACAGCTGGGACGTATTTCCACTCCTCACTTTACATACATGCTGTGTGATCCAGTTAGTGGTGCACTCTGTATATAAGGGAAGATGTGAGGGAGATGTAGGTGGTTGGAGGAAAATGCAAGATATGCCCTCCTTGGTGGTGGCCATGCCCACACACAGCGGGCCACACCCGCACACCACTGGCCACACCTCCAGTGGGATGGCACTTCTCACAATAGGCCCTTTATCATTTTCAGCCCCTGGCCCATGTGACCCTTAATCTTGCCCTGGCTACCAAGGATTGACTATTCAATTCTTAAATATCGGATGCAAGAAAGTGTAATTAATTTCTAAAGAAAGTATGAAGTGGCACAGAAGCGTGTCAAGGCTTTTAATTCTTTGATACAATTACAAATCAGACAGGATTCCTCTGAACTATGAGGATTTTGCTTTGCTAATACTAGTAATACTAATACTATGTACTAATGTAATACTATGTACTAATAAACCAAGTAATACCCTGTACTATAGTAAAGTAGAGGTTTTAATATGACATGAGTCCAGTATGTAGCATTTAGCAAAGACATGTAAGGGGATGTAGCTCAGTGGTAGAGCGCATGCTTTGCATGTATGAGGCCCCGGGTTCAATCCCCGGCATCTCCATCTTTTGCAAAAAGACCTTATATACGGTTGAAACAAGTCCATTTAATTAGAGTAAAATATGCAATTTCCCTACTATGCATGTGCCCAAAAAATGCAGGCTTGGCTTACCTGTGGCACTCCAGGTGTTGTGAAACTACAAGCCCCAGCATGCTTTGACAATATATAGCTGCTTATTGCTGGAAGGGTATGCTGGAACACAACACTTGGATTGCCACAAGTTAGCCATACCTGCTGTAGAGATTCAGAGACACATCATACAGTAGATCAACATGCTTAATGAGGGATTTAGAGTATGAGGAAGGGACGTGTAGATGTTGACAAAAGTGAAGTATTGAGAGCCTGCCTTACACTTAAACATGAGGAATTGCCCATCAGACAATGAGTGGAACGGAGCTACGGATAAGTATTCTGCTTGGACCTGTGGTTGGAGTAGAACAGCATAGGGAATCTTTTGGAGGACAACGATATAGTTGAATATAAGGAGGTAAAGAACGTGAGTGAGAGGTGTGTATTTAGGGTACTGGAAGAAGGAGGATATGGAGGGCTAACCAGCAAATTTGTCAGTCGATTAAAATAGTGTGTAAGGCAGAGAAAATAAGCATAGGCAAGGAAAAGTTTGGGGAACAAGTGAAAGGGGTAAAGTAGCTGAGGACTGAGGACACCCAGGAAGCCGCTACTTGGAAGACTTGAAGCCTGGAGCCTTTCAACATAGTAGATAAAGGAAAATGACTTGTAGAAATAATTTGTTCTTTGATTTTAAAGGACAGAAATGTCAAAATGACAACTCTGGGGGGATCCAGATCCTTAGGTCTGGGGCTGAGAGCCCTGTGTGCTCTTTCTACTGCAATATGTTGTGTTTATAGAGATGGAACCAGTACCATAAATAAACGCACCAAGTAGGGTTCATTAGCATTGATAGATTCAGGGATATTTCTAATCCAAAGATTACTACCATGTTCTCTGTTTTCTCAAACCTCGTTTTCTTTGTTGAATTGTAATTACCTGTTCAAATAGTCTAAATCTTGGCCTGTTTTTTCTTGAAAGTTACATTGTTGGGAAGATGTCTGCTCCAACAGTGTTATTTATAAAGGTTAGCAAAGTCTTTTTTTTTAGTCGTCCCCCCCCCCCCCATCCCCCCTCCCACACACACACACACACACAGTTTTTTTGAATTGATTAGTAAATGATGTCTTGAGATCCAGAATAAGTGTGCATGGTGAGGAAAGGTTGGTGCAAGATTGGGGGTTCCCTTTTTGTCTTGCCTTGTAAAATTACATTTTATCTCTGCTGGGTTGTCCCTTTTATTTTTACACAAAACTTTTTGCAAATTTAGTGTGTTTTGATATGGAAGTTCTATATTCGTACAGAGGAAGTTAAGTTAATACATTTACATTGTAGGTATTGCTTCTTGGGAATACGGACCACTTGGTGTTGTTATTATTATGGGTAGTTAGTATGACCATAAGGGTGAAAGGTTGGGTCAAAAATAATAGAAATTCAAGAAATATATATCCTGTACCGCAGGGTAGTAAATGGATAACACCATTTTGGTCTTGGTGCTTGGATTCAATTACAAAACAAAAGTTGACGCTGTTATAGTTTGTGTGCTGCAAGTGCAAAAAGCTACGTGCTTCTCATAGATAGTAGGGACTTTAAAGCCTGGAGTGTCTGGGAAAAGTACAGTACAGATCGTCTGACAGAATGCAGCAGGTGACCTCTAGATGGCAGTGCAGTCACCCAAAAGTATTTGTAAGTTAATATAAATGGTGCAGTGTTTAGTGCTGATTGTGGAACTGTCCTCTTTTGTGTAGGGACAACTGGAATCGCCTCTACACTGGTTCCCTGGATAAAGCACACAGAAAGCCCCAGAAATGCCAGACTGAGCAAGGACTGAAAGGTGACAGGTAAGTCAGAGCCGTAACTAGAAATTTTAGCACCTGAGGCAAAAAAGTTAAAATGGCGCCCCTAGCCCTAAATTACAATAACACCAATCTAAAATATTCCTTCTGCTCTGCGGCCGCCCCTCTCGCATGGCCCTAGTTACAAGAGAGTACAGTGTTCGAGCCCTCAGTTCATCAATATATGGGAGGGGGTTGTAGCCTGTAGCAGGTTTAAAAGTGTATTTTTTAATAGTAACAAATAAAAATAAATATAATACTTAATTTTTAATTAGAATAATATATTAAAATAATGTACATTACCTAGATCAAACTGTCTTTCTTTCGGTGGCAGTAGTACACACAAGGAAAACATAGTTCACATAAAACAAAAGTGCACAAAAAATGTACTTAGGAAAATTTGAACTGAAGAACGCAGGTAAAAAATACCAGTAGTAATACAAGGAGGGCTACATAAACCAAGTCATATTACAAGGGACACTTCTCGGTCAATTACAAGGATCTCAATGGTAGCCAAAGGTGAAGGGGGGGGGGGGTAGCAGGTAGAGAAGAGGAAAGAGGGCCTTGCCCGAGGAACCTTACACTCTAAAGAGAGGAGTTGGAGTGAAAGAATGGGGAGGGGGGTGTCACGTAGATGGGAAGAAGGAGGGGGGTGGTAGGGAGGGGTTAGGCATCAGACTGGTAGGCGTTGGTGATCAATTTGTCATAAACAGCACTTACCTGAGCCTGCGTGCCATGTGTGGGACAAAGGGTTAATCACAGCAATCCCATCTGGTCTGTCTTGCAATCACTAATATTTTATATCACATACTCACTCTAACTTCCAAAATTCTGCCACCACTATGGTTTATTTCAAGAGAGGAACTCTAACAGAAAGCGAACAGTCTCTCCCTGACCTATCTCAAACTGTAATCAATATCTAAAACAAGGAGAGTTAACATTAACCAAGTAATTCCCTGTATTATAGTAAAATAGAGGTTTTAACAGAAAAGCTTAATCCAGTAATTAATAATTTAAGTAAAAATTAAATGAGGGGATGTAGCTCAGTGGTAGAGCGCATGCTTTGCATGTATGAGGCCCCGGGTTCAATCCCCGGCATCTCCATCTTTTGCAAAATGTAATTTACCTAGGACCTCATATATATGGTTGGACACAAGTCCATTTCATTACAGTAAAATATGAAATTTCCCTACTACGCATGCGCCCGAAAAAAGCCTATTTAGATTCAAAGACACATCATACAGTAGATCAACATGCTTAATAAGGGATTTGGAGCCTGAGGAAGAGACAGTGGGGTATGCAGATGGGGGGTTAGTTGACAGAAGTATCTATTGATTGAGATAGAATTGTATTGAAATCCCCACACACCAGAAGTTTGCCCGACTGGAATTTATGTAAGTCCTGGAAGGAGTGAAGAAAGGTTGGGTGCATAGAGGTTGGCAAAATGAAGTATTGGGAGCCTGCCTTACACTTGAACATGAGGAATTGCCCGTCGGAGTCCCTCACAGAGTCTGAAACGCTGAGTGAAACGGAGCTACGGATAAGTATTGCGCTTGGACCTGTGGTTGGAGTAGAACACTGGTCTTCTAGGTAGGTAATCTTTTGGAGGACAACGATAAAGTTGAATATAAGGAGGTAAAGAACGTGAGTGAGAGGTGTGTATTTGGGATACTGGAAGAAGGAGGATATGGAGGGCTAACCAGCAAATTTGTCAGTTGATTAAAATAGTGTGGAAAGCAGGGAAAATAAGCGTAGGCAAGGAAACGTTTTGGGAACAAGTGAAAGGGGTAAAGTAGCTGAGGGTTGAGGGCACCCAGGAAGCCGCTACTTGGAAGACTTGAAGCCTGGAACCTTTCAACATAGTAGATAAAGGAAAATGACTTGTTGAAATAATTTGTTCTTTGATTTTAAAGGACAGAAATGTCAAAATGACAACTCTGGGGGGATCCGGATCCTTAGGTCTGGGGCTGAGGACCCTGTGTGCTCTTTCTAGTGCAATATGTTGTGTTTATAGAGATGGAACCAGTGCCATAAAGCACCAAGTAGGGTTCATTAGCATTGATAGATTCAAGGATATTTCTAATCCAAAGATTACTACTACGTTCTCTGTTTTCTTTGTGGAATTGTAATTACCTGTTCAAATAGTCTAGATCTCTGCCTTTTGTTTCTTGAAAGCCTCATTGCTGGGAAGATGTCTGCTCCAACAGTGTTATTTATAAAGGTCAGCAAAGTTTTTTTTTCAGTAGGTTCTGATTTCGGGTTTTGGGTTCTGATTTATATTTAAAAAAGCATAAAAAGCACTAAAATCCAGGTTTTTTGTTTTTTTTTCCACTCCTACGCTATTATTAACCTCAATAACATTCAATAACAATCATTTCCACTAATTTCCAGTCTATTCTGAACACCTCACAATATTGTTTTTAGTCCAAAACGTTGCACCGAGGTAGCTTTCTGGACTGCGTAGTGGAGTGGGCCCGGTACCCAATTTGGTACCGGGGCCACAATACCTCCTCCAACCATGGTACAGAGCATTCATCATTGAGATCCCATCAAGGATGTAAAAGACAGACAGGGTCGAAGTGTTATTTGTTGACTTTGTGAACAAAAAAACTGTCCCTGTTGCAAATCTTCGTGCAATGAAGAGTGACTTTTTCATTTAAAGGCTCAAGCTTTCAAGTGTAGTGTTTATAAGTTATATTATACTTTTGGTTTAATTTGTTTAATTTGTTTTAATTTTGTTTTACTTTGTGCTCATGGCAAACGACTGTTGAACGGTCACATAATGCCAAAAAAAGAGTTGCAAGATGGAATTGTCCTTGGGCCCTCCCACCCACCCTTATGTTGTTGAAATAGGACATGCGCACTTTAACAAACCAATTATTTCAGCGACAGGGCCTACCAAACAACTGTGGCTGAAATGATTGGTTTGTTTGGGCCACCACACCAAAAAAGCTATTCATTTCTCCCTGTACAAACTAAACAGGCTCTACTGAGGCAAGATGTCATCCTCATCCTCTGATTCCTCTCCCCCTTCAGTGTGTACTTCCTCATCCTCACACATTATCAATTCGTCCCCGCTGGACTCCACAACCACAGGTCCCTCTGTAGTATCTGGAGGCCAGTGCTGTACTTGATTGAGGAATTGATAATTCATTTTTATGAACATCATTTTTTCAACGTTTTGCGGAAGCAACCTCCTTCGCCGCTCACTGACCAGGTTCCCCGCTGCACTAAAAACTCTTTCCGATTACACACTGGAGGGGGGACAACTCAGGTAAAATAGAGCCAGTTTGTACAGGGGCTTCCAAACTGCCTTTTTTTTCCTGCCAGTAACAATATGGACTGTCTGACATGTCTATTTGGATGGTGTCAGCAAAATAATCCTCCACCATTTTTTCTATTGTGACAGCATCCAATGCAGCGACAGTAGACATGTCTGCAATGGTTGGCAGGTCCTTCAGTCCGGACCAGATGTTGTCTGCATCCCCGCTAGCGGGTCTTTTAGGAAAACTGAGTTTTTTCCTCGCAGCCACAGGTGTGGAAGAATATGAAGGTGGAGCTGTTGGCACTGCTTAAAAATTGAACGTATGAAATGTAATATAGATTGCAGTACCTATTCTCTGGAACTGCTTAAAGAATGAACGTAGTAAATGTAATATAGATTGCAGTACCTATTCTCTGGAACTGCTTAAAGAATGAACGTAGTAAATGTAATATAGATTGCAGTACCTATTCTCTGGAACTGCTTAAAGAATGAACGTAGTAAATGTAATATAGATTGCAGTACCTATTCTCTTACACTGCTTAAATATTTTTTTTTTTATAAATTTTTTATAATTTTTAAAATTAATTTCTTTACTAATTTTTAAGAGATTTTATTAATTTTAAAATTTGTATGGACTTAGCACAACAAAGCACAGGACAAAAGCACCGCTGGACTCAGCAAGGACAGAGCACTGGACTGATGCACCACTGGACTCAGCAAGGACAGAGCACTGGACTGATGCACCACTGGACTCAGCAAGGACAGAGCACTGGACTGATGCACCACTGGACTCAGCAAGGACAGAGCACTGGACTGATGCACCACTGGACTCAGCAAGGACTTTTTTGATTTTTTTTTTTTTATATTATTTTAAGAGGATTTTTGTAGAATTTGTCTTTTTTTTTTCTTTTTATGGAAGAATTTTTAATACTTTTGAAATAAATATGCACTTAGCAGAACAAACCATAGGACAAAACGCACCACTGGACTCAGCAAGGACAGAGCACTGGACTGATGCACCACTGGACTCAGCAGGACAGAGCACTGGCAAAAGCACCACTGGACTCAGCAGGACAGAGCACAGCACAGCACGAGAAATAGCAGGACAGAGGACCACCTAACACACCCTCCCTCTTCCCTGATCAATGCCCGAGTGAAGATGGCGGCGGCAAGCGGGAATTTAAAGGTTCCGAGTATCGCGAGATCCGACAGCGGGATTATGACTCAGAGGCTCGTTTTAAGTTTCGGAATCGGCGGGAATACCCGGACAGTGCTCGGATCTGACTCGGATCCGCACTGTTCGGGGGGGCTCGGATTCCAGGAATCCGAGTCCGCTCATCCTTAGAAAATTGGCGTATTCAAGGAAAAGTTTGGGGAACAAGTGAAAGGGGTAAAGTAGCTGAGGGTTGAGGGCACCCAGGAAACCGCTAAATTGGAAGACTTGAAGCCTGGAGCCTTTCAACATAGTAGATAAAAGAAAATGACTTGTAGAAATAATTTGTTCTTTGATTTTAAAGGACAGAAATGTCAAAATGACAACTCTGGGGGGATCCGGATCCTTATGTCTGTGGCTGAGAGCCCTGTGTGCTCTTTCTACTGCAATATGTTGTGTTTATAGAGATGGAACCAGTGCCATAAAGCACTAAGTAGGGTTCATTAGAATTGATAGATTCAGGGATATTTCTAATCCAAAGATTACTACTACGTTCTCTGTTTTCTTTGTGGAATTGTAATTACCTGTTCAAATAGTATAGATATCTGCCTTTTGTGTCTTGAAAGCCTCATTGCTGGGAAGATGTCTGCTCCAACAGTGTTATTTATAAAGGTCAGCAAAGGAGTTTTTTCAGTCGCCCCCCCACACACAAATAGTTTTTTGAAATTCAATAGTAATTGATGTCTTGAGATCCAGAATAAGTGTACATGATGAGGAGAGGTTGGTGCAAGATTGGGGTTTATTTTTTGTCTTGTCTTGTAAAATTATATTTTATCTCTGCTGGGTTGCCCCTTTTACTTTTAGATAAAACTTTTTGCAAGTTTAGTGTGGGTTGATATGGAAGTTGTATATTCGTATAGAGGAAGTTAAGTTAATACATTTAGATCGTAGGTATTACTTCTTGGGAATACGGACCATTTGGAGTTGTTATGGGCAGATAGTATGACCATATGGGTGAAGGTCGGGTCAAAAATAGTAGAAAGTCAAGAAATGTATATCCAGTACCGTAGGGTAGTAAATGGATAACACCATTATAGTCTTGGTGTTTGGATCCAAATACCAAACAGAAGTTGGCGCTGTTATAGTTTGT
The DNA here is from genome assembly GCF_038048845.1 of Mixophyes fleayi. Lineage (NCBI taxonomy): Eukaryota > Metazoa > Chordata > Amphibia > Anura > Limnodynastidae > Mixophyes > Mixophyes fleayi. Next base: position 62,753,187 of record NC_134402.1, read on the forward strand.
GTGCTGCAAGTGCAAAATGCTACGTGCTTCTCATCGGTAGTAGGGACTTTAAAACCTGGAGTGTCTGGGAAAAGTACAGTACAGATCGTCTGACAGAATCCAGCAGGTGACCTCTAGATGGCAGTGCAGTCACCCAAAAGTATTTGTAAGTTAATATAAATGGTGCAGTGTTTAGTGTTCATTGTGGAACTGTCCTCTTTTGTGTAGGGACAACTGGAATCGCCTCTACACTGGTTCCCTGGATAAAGGACACAGAAAGCCTCAGAAATGCCAGGACTGAGCAAGGACTGAAAGGTGACAGGTAAGTCAGAGCCGTAACTAGAAATTCTAGCACATCAGGCAAGAAAGTTAAAATGATGCCCCTAGCCCTAAATTACAATAACACCAACCTAAAATAATCCTTCTGCTCTGCGCCTTCCCCTCTCGCATGGCCCTAGTTACATGGGAGTACAGTGTTGGAGCCCTCAGTTCATCAATATATGGGGAGGGGGGGGGGGGGGGGGGGGGGGGTTGTAGCATGTAGCAGGTTTGAAAGTGTATTTTTTAATAGTAAGAAATAAAAATAAGCATAATACATGTTTGTTTTTTTTAATTCTTTATTTTGGATGGTCAATCAATAAAAAACATGTACAATATGAGGTAAAATAATTACAATGTATACACAATAGGATATTAATATGGTAGAAGTATCCAGCGAAGGCGCCCTTAGAGAACTGGAAACATAAATTGACCATATTTACATCATTATTTTTTTATTTGCTTATGTTTACGTATAGGAACAAATAATGCAAAAGGTAGAATGGGGAGGAGGGGTGAAGGAGAATTAGAAGGGAAAGGGGGGGGAGACCACAAAGACTAAAGCAGGGGTGTGGTCGAGAAGAAGGTAAAAGGTAAATGTTAGAGGATCAGAAGATGACATAACAGGAGCAGAGTCCTGATCGCCGCACATGGGTCAAGACAAAGTCGTTAAGGACCAGAGGGGAAAGAACGCTCTGCGAACTGCCAAGGAGCCCACACTTAATTGAAAGTGCAACCTCTATCGTGTAAATAATAAGTAATCTCTTCCATGGCTGCCACATGCCATATTTGCTTTTTGAGAGTAGATAGAGATGGAGGAGAGCTGCGTTTCCAATTAAGGGCTATAAGGCATTTGGCGGCTGTGAGGATGTGAGCTGTTAGTTTTCTAGAAAATTTGTCAAGGTCTGGGGGAGCATAACAAAGAGAAAAACCCAAGGATCCTTCGCCACGGGATAATACTTGATTTTTAATAAGAATAATATATTAAAATAATGTACATTACCTAGATCAAAATGTCTTTCTTTCGATGGCAGTAGCACACACAAGGAATAGTTCACATAAAACAAAAATCCACAAAAATGTACAGAGCAAAACTTGAACTGAAGAACGCAGGTAAGAAATACTAGTAGTAATGCAAGAAGGGCTACATAAACCAAGTCATATTACAAGGGACACTTCTCGGTCAGTTACAAGGATCTCAACGGTAGCCAAAGGTGACGGGGGAGGGGGGAAGCAAGTAGAGAAGAGGAAAGAGGGCCTTGCTCGTGGAAGCTTACAATCTAAAGATAGGATTGGAGTGAAAGAATAGGGGGGGTGACACATAGAGGGGAAGAAGGAGGGTGTGTGAGGCAACAGACTGGTAGACTTTGGTGATCAATTTGTCATAAACAGCACTCACCTAAGGCTGCGTGCCATGTGTGTGACAAAGGGTTAATCACAGCAAACCCATCTGGTCTGTCTACCAATCACTAACATTTTATATCACATACTCACTATTAGTTCCAAATTTCTGCCACCACTAAGGTTTATTTAAAGAGAGGAACTCTAACAGGAAGCCAGCAGCCTCTCCCTGACCTATCTCAAACTATAATCAATACCTAAAACAAGGAGTGTTAACATTAACCAAGTAATACCCTGTATTATAGTAAAATAGAGGTTTTAACAGCCAAGCTGAGTCCAGTATATAATAATGAATAAGTTAAACAAGGGGATGTAGCTCAGTGGTAGAGCGCATGCTTTGCATGTATGAGGCCCTGGGTTCAATCCCCGGCATCTCCATCTTTTGCAAAATGGAATTTCTTCAGATACGGATGGACACAAGTCCATTTCATTAGAGTAAAATATGCAAATTCCCTACTACACATGTGCCTGAAAAAAAGCCTATTTAGACTCAAAGACACATCATACAGTAGATCAACATGTTTAATGAGGGATTTGGAGCCTGAGAAAGAGACAGTGGGGGATGGGAGCGTAGGCAAGGAAAAATTTGGGGAACAAGTGAAAGGGGTAAAGTAGCTGAGGACTTAGGACACCCAGGAAGCCGCTACTTGGGAGACTTGAAGCATGGAACCTTTGAACAAAGTAGATCAAGGAAAACGACTTGTAGAAATATTCTTTTCTATGATTTTAAAGGACAGAAATGTCAAAATGACAACTCTGGGGGGATCCGGATCCTTGGGTCCGGGCTGAGAGCCCTGTGTGCTCTTTCTAGTGCAATATGTTGTGTTTATAGAGATGGAACCAGTGCCATAAAGAAACGCACCAAGTAGGGTTCAGTAGCATTGATAGATTCAGGGATATTTCTAATCCATAGATCACTACTACGTTCTCTGTTTTCTAGAACCTCGCTTTCTTTGTGGAATTGTAATTACCTGTTCAAATAGTCTAGATCTCTGCCTTTTTTACTTGAAAGCTACATTGCTGGGAAGATGTCTGCTCCAACAGTGTTATTTATAAAGGTTAGCAAAGTCTTTTTTTTTTAGTTCCCCTCCCCCCCTCCACACACAGTTTTTTTAATTGATCATTAAATGATGTCTTTAGATCCAGAATAAATGTGCATGGTGAGGATAGGTTGGTGCAAGATTGGAGGTTCCTTTTTTGTCTTGCCTCGTAAAATTACATTTTATCTCTGCTGGGTTGTCCCTTTTATTTTTACACAAAACTTTTTGCAAATTTAGTGTGGGTTGATATGGAAGTTCTACATTCGTATAGAGGAAGTTAAGTTAATACATTTACATTGTAGGTATTGGTTCTTGGGAATACGGACCATTTGGTGTTATTATGGGTAGTTAGTATGACCATAGGGGTGAAGGTTGGGTCAAAAATAATAGAAATTCAAGAAATGTATATCCAGTACCGCAGGGTAGTAAATGGATAACACCATTATAGTCTTGGTGTTTGGATCCAACTACCAAACAGAAGTTGGCGCTGTTATAGTTTGTGTGCTGCAAGTGCAAAAAGCTACGTGCTTCTCATAGATAGTAGGGACTTTAAAGCCTGGAGTGTCTGGGAAAAGTACAGTACAGATCGTCTGACAGAATGCAGCAGGTGACCTCTAGATGGCAGTGCAGTCACTCAAAAGTATTTGTAAGTTAATATAAATGGTGCAGTGTTTAGTGCTGATTGTGGAACTGTCCTCTTTTGTGTAGGGACAACTGGAATCGCCTCTACACTGGTTCCCTGGATAAAGGACACAGAAAGCCCCAGAAATGCCAGGACTGAGCAAGGACTGAAAGGTGACAGGTAAGTCAGAGCCGTAACTAGAAATTAAAGCACCTGAGGCTAGAAAGTTAAAATGACGTCCCTAGCCCTAAATTACAATGACACCAACCTAAAATATTCCTTCTGCTTTGCGGCTTCCCCTCTCACATGGCCCTAGTTACATGAGAGTACAGTGTTGGAGCCCTCAGTTCATCAATATATGAGGGGGGGGGGGGGGGGTTCAGGGGTTTCTAGCATTTAGCAGGTTTGAAAGTTTATTTTTTAATAGTAACAAATAAAAATAAATATAATACTTGATTTTTAATAAGAATACTATATTAAAATAATGTACATTACCTAGATCACATTTTTTTTCTTTTGATGGCAGTAGTGCAAACATGGAAAACATGGTTCACATAAAACAAAAATGTACAGAGCAAAACTTGAACAGAAGAACGCAGGTAACAAAAACTAGCAGTAATACAAGAAGGGCTACATAAACCAAGTCATATTACAAGGCACTCTTCCCGGTCCATTATAAGGATCTAAATGATAGCCAAAGGTGACGGGGTGGGGGGAGCCAGTAGAGAAGAGGAAAGAGGGCCTTGCTCGTGGAACCTTACACTCTAAAGATAGGAGTTGGAGTGAAAGAATGGGGGGGTGACACGTAGATGGGAAGAAGTAGGGGGGTGGTAGGGAGGGGTTAGGCAGCAGACTGGTAGGCTTTGGTGATCAATTTGTCATAAACAGCACTCACCTGAGCCTGCGTGCCATGTGTGTGACAAAGAGTTAATCACAGCAAACCCATCTGGTCTGTCTAGCAATCACTAACATTTTCTATCACATACTCACTATTAATTCCAAAATTCTGCCACCACTAAGGTTTATTTCAAGAGAGGAACTCTAACAGGAAGCCAGTAGTCTCTCCCTGACCTATCTCAAACTATAATCAATACCTAAAACAAGGAGTGTTAACATTAACTAAGTAATATCCTGTACTATAGTAAAGTAGAGTTTTTAACAGCTAACCTGAGTCCAGTATGTAGCATTTATAGAACTCATATGTAAGGGGATGTAGCTCAGTGGTAGAGCGCATGCTTTGCATGTATGAGGCCCCAGGTTCAATCCCCGGCATCTCCATCTTTTGCAAAATGTAATTACCTAGGACCTTACATACGGTTGGACACAAGTCCATTTCATTAGAGTAAAATATGAAATTTCCCTACTACGCATGTGCACGAAAAAAGCCTATTTAGATTCACAGACACATCATACAGTAGATCAACATGCTTAATGAGGGATTTGGAGCCTGAGGAAGAGACAGTGGGGTATGCAGATGGGGGGTTAGTTGACAGAAGTATCTATTGATTGAGATAGAATTGTATTGAAATCCCCACACACCAGAAGTTTGTGGGTGTGTGGAAATAAAGAGTTCACTGATAAGAATGTAATTTTTGTGCTATTGCAATACAGGTCCCAACAAGCCCTGCAGCCCTAAGTTGCTTTGGTATGCTATTGATTGTAGAACTACAAGTCCCAGCATATCCTGGCATTGAGGGCCCACTGGGACCTGTAGTGTACCTGTAAGAAATACACTTTAAGACAGCCTCAACATGATAAAATCCTTTATTTATATAAACATTTCAAGACACATACCACTTTAACCCCTTTATTGCTCACCTAGATTCAGAGTGGGTTTACTTTTTTCCAGCTTAGAAACCTAAAGGGTAAAATAAATACCCATATGGAGGAAAAAAGAGCTGAGCTATGAATGACAGAGCCAGTTTCAGGCCAATACAGTTCAAGGTCCCAGCACCAATAGCTATGGAACATCAATGGCCTGAAGCTGAGAATGTTGGACCCTGCATTGTAAGGGCAGATATAAACATGGATGAGTCTTGGACAGAACCCCCACAATTCAGGTTAAGGGGAGCAAGGAGTGGGGTTACTTTTACATTTTTCTCTATATAAATTTGGAATTAGCATTTTAAGCATTGATATTAATCCATAATTGCTTACATAAAAACAAAGATTTGTGACTTTTATTTGCCCATTATGGTACAGTATACAGTAGTTTAATATGGGGAAGCTCACCAATTATGTTATACAGAGTTTCTCAACCATCTCTATTGCTGTTACATGTGCTTAATTAATTAATTGATTCATTAAAGTTTCTCTCTTCAATTAATTAATTGAACATTGATTTCTGGAGTAACAAATGAAGTGGGAAGATTAGGAACAGAGCACTTTGCACCAGATGTATGGGGTCTGTTACCATTGAGAAAGTTCCTGACATTGAACAGCTGAATAACTTTATTTGACTGAGACAGCTGCAACAATGTTCCCATGTGACTAGGCCCTACTGAACAAGTGACATTGTGAAGGGGAAATGATGACAGGGTCAAGAAACTTTACAAGCAGATTCTGTTACCACAAGATGGAGCATTTGGCTGAGAGATTATTATTGTTGCTGATTGTAAGGCGTTACAGTGCTCCACATGGCTCCAGACAGTGGGGACAACAGAGCATATAAACAGGAACGTATAAGGTAGATGAAAGTAAGTGAAAACTAAGAGTAGGGAGGACCCTGTACGAAGAGCTGACAATCTAGTGATGTTGGTGTCCTACATTAAATATTTCTATAATCTGGTAGAATTAACCCTTTATACAGCAGTTTGTATTAACATTGAATAGTAATGGTAAAACTATATTTAGATTTGAAACAATTTGCGGTTCTTATCAGTATAGAAAATCCTCTGATATGATATGACATCAGAGAAAAGATATCCTGAAAGGTGTTTGTTATACTTGACATTATCCAAGTAACACAAGTCTGGCTGATCTAAGATTATTCAGTGCTCTGCTGGAATATAACAGAAGGAACAATAGTATAATAGTGATTTGTAAAGCCAGCGACACCTGTGAAGAGCGCTATCAATGGAAAGCTGTGCTACCAAATGATAACAAATATTTTAAATATATTAAGTGTATACTAAAAAAAATGTATAAGGTATTCTTTTAAACTGCAAGGTTAATACCGTATTGCTTCGATTCTAAGACACACCTTTTTTCCCATATAAACATCTCTAAAACCGGGGTGCATCTTAGAATCGCGGGTGGGTCTTAGAATCGCGGGTGGGTCTTAGAATCGCGGGTGGGTCTTAGAATAGCAGGTGGAAGTTTGACCGTTGACGCTTTACCCTGCCCCCTGAATACAATGGCGTTCTCTGCAAGTGTGGAGCCACCGTTATTTCATTGTAGTGGAGCTGTATTTCTTTCATTTTGATCCCTTACTGTAATCAAAATGTTGTCAAAAAGATTGCACTACGAAGCCACATTGAAGCGAAAAGTTATTGTGTATGCAGGAGAACATGGAAATAGAGCTGCAAGTCGACATTTTGAAATTAGTGAGGTAAATGTTCATTATTGGAGAAATGATCGCAATTCCATATAATCAAAGCTTTTTTTTCTGTTGATGGTACTGAAAGTAATGTGCGTCTTACAATCCATGGTGTCTTAGAATCTATGAAATCCGGTATATTCATGGTCAAACGGTATATGTGTATGAATATCAAATAATTTTTATATTAAAGCGTGATAAACATGTATTAAGAGAACTGGGAAGATACTGTATTTACATTATGAATTTTAAAGTGTCCAAAATAAATATTTGACATGTCTTTTATAAACAGCATTGGTTGACATTGGCTTGAGATGTCAGTTGTCAAAACTAAATGCTATGTAAATAACAAGTTAGAGAGGCAAAAATTCTAAAATACTATATTTACTTTCCTGATTTGGAAAATACAATGTTGGACCTGGCAACATTTTAACTGTGATAGTGTTGTATTTCTATGTTTCCCAATTGATATTTTAACTGCAACAATATGGACTGAAGTAATGAATCATAAAATGCATTTGATACCAACCAATGAAGCTGAAGTTATTACATGCTCACATGCGCATACTCAGAGAAGCAGAGTAGGGGCCTCCTGAGGAGTGGAAAGAAATCCCTGGGCTCTCCCCCAAATTTTGATATGTAGCCTGGCCATGCTCTGTTCCACCCCTGCTCATTACTCCATTAAATTAATACCCCCTCATAACATTATTAGCCCAACTCCCACATTACTTAATTACCCCCAACATTACATGAATAGCTCCACAACATTATAGTAATAACCCCCTCCCACATTAAATTAATACCCCATTAGCACACTTACCTACTAGGTTGCTCTGCAGACAATTGCTGTGGGAGGCAGTCTCCTGAGTGGTCTCTGCACATGTAGAGAGCCTGCACAAGTCCCATGTGTGCTGAAGGATGGATGGGAAGTTGGTCCACACAGTGGGGAGGGAAGAGTTGAACAGGAGCTGAGCAAGCTAAACTATCAGAGTGGAGGAGCAGATCAGCCCCCTTTTCCAAACTGGCTGTGCACTTTGTCAGTCAGCCTAGGCATCCTGCCATAGGCTGACAGACCAGGGAACTGAGCCAGTCAGGGACCGGCTATAACACTTTGGTGTGAGCTGCAAAGAAAATTAGCTACAATCCAGCTCTCTGCTTTGGGTAATAGAGGAAATTGCTAAAGGGACCTCCCTCATGAGGGACATGTTATGGGGTTATTCAACAATGCTATTCAAAAATGGCTAATTCCTTTAAAATACAAATGTGAGCTAACTGAATGCTGAAATTGACACTTTCTGGGATGCTCATGGCGATTGCTGGTGATGCTACCATTTTGAATCCAATCCACAGTATATGGGTGGGAGAAGAATACTCTACTATGAACTACTAATGTATTCCTGCCACTCGGTTAGCCTGTAAGAAGCACAGCTGACAAGAGAGCAGCTAGAATTGTCAATCATTATGGTATGGTAACTGAGGCACAGCTACAGTCATTATTGATGCAGGCTGGTAAGCATGCAATATGGTGGGAAACTGCAGACTTAGTAACAAAAATAACACTGGTCTACAAAATTTTACTTTTCGAATGTGTAGTTAATTTGACAGGGTGTTTTTTTATAGTATTTTTTGCGTTCATTTCAAATCTGTTTGCCATATTTTTGTGGAAGGCTGGCTTTTTGAGTAACATGCTTTTTTTTTGCAATAACTTTTTATTTATTTTACGTTTTTTCAAAATATACAAATGTGTGAATGAAGGGCAATCAAACAAATTGTCTTACAATATGGATGTAAGGAGAGTTTAGTACAAATAATTCTCATAAAATCCGGTAAAGAACAAGTTCTAAATTCCAATCTTAAATCAGTCGATTTTACAAAGTCTAACATATATGAGATTAAATGCTCTTGTTAGCTGAACATTTAATATTTAAAAGAATAAACCAATCAAAGTTAAACAAATACAGGAAGGTGAGGGTGAGAAAAGAGGAGAAGGAAGGGGGGGGGTCCTTTGTAACAGGATCTTCAGCGGTAGCTAGATAAGGGGCAAATGGAGAAGGTCGGAAGAAGTGTTAACTCCCATCAAGAAAATCCACAAAACGGGACTATTTGGATAAAGCAGAATTTGTCGGTGTCTTGGAATTCCAGCCAGTAGAACCATGTGGCACAATAGTCATTAAACCTATCAGAAGAGAATCAGGTCATCCACATACCTATAAATTTCAATGTGGGTGATCCATTCTTTCAGTGTTGGAGGAGAGGAGGATCTCCATTGTACAGGAACCACTGCCTATTCAGCAGTATTTAGATGTTTTAACAAGGATTTTTTTTTTATACAATGAAATTGGGAGCTTTGTCCAATTCAATAACCAAAAACCTGGATCATCCGGTACTTCAGATTTCATAATTTCTTTTGAAGTGGCTATGACTCCATCCTAAAATAGCCTTAAAGATGGACGTTCCCACCAAATGTGTAATGGAGTCCCAATAGCCAAATTACATCTCCAACAAGTCCCAGGGTACATTTTATTGAGGACATTAGGACAGCGATACTATCTGGAGAGGACCTTATACTGTGTCTCAAATACCGAAATGATAAGTGAGCTAGCTTGGGTAGCCTGAAAGTTATTATTCCAGTGTTTCTCTTGAACCAGGTTACCCAGTTCTCTTTCCCAGTCTTTTGCAAAGAGGCAAAACGATTTTCAATCAGGATTTTGTAAATCCCAGAAAGAACATGTGTAGGATTTATAGGAGCAACACACATAGGGGTATATTTACTAAACTGCGGATTTGAAAAAGTGGAGATGTTGCCTTTAGCAACCATTCAGATTCTAGTTATCATTTATTTAGTACATTCTACAAAATGACAGCTAGAATCTGATTCGTTGATATAGGCAACATCTCCTCTTTTTCAATCCTGCAGTTTAGTAAATATACCCTATAGTGTCGAATAATGTTAATTCCCTGCTGGCACCCTTACCAGTTGTAAATAGTGTCAAAGCTCCGAGCTGGCTAAGTTCCCCTTGGCCTGTATATTTTCAAAAGGATGGACGAGTAACATGCTTTTTAAAATAAATTAAATTTGAATTTTCCTTTAATATTCACAATATGATATGACTCCAGTTAACTCAAATAAAATTAATTATTAGTTCTTCTTCTGCTGTATTTAGCTTGAAGAACAACTCGTTAGTGTCCAGCAGTAATCTGCAAACATATCTGTATTCTATTTTCCTTGGTAGTGAGTTTCCCATTTTCCTTGGTAGTGAGTTTCCATCGTTGATATATCCTGGTGGAAGCGTTCACCATGTTTAAAGTCCAAATGTGAATCCAAAAAATGTATTTTCAAAGACATATTGCATCCCAGGGTTCTGTAGTTTTTAAGAAGTTCACTAACCAGTTCTTTGTAGTTCTCAGCCTTCCTGTGTCCCATGAAGTTTTACACAACGTTTTGGAATGATCCACATGCAGCTGCATCAGACTCGTTCAAGCTTCTCTCAAAATCTTCATCCTTCTTGAGCTCTCGTATTTGTGGTCCAACAAATTTCCCCTCTTTGATTTTTGCTTCACTTATTCTAGGAAACTCTGCATCACCAACATCTTCTGAATCTAAGCTCCATGATTCTGACACTGGAGTTGGTAGTTCTGCACTGTGAGGAACAGGCCTGATGGCTGAAGGAATATCAGGACATTTAACTGAATTCTTAAACTTGCATGCGATTCCACTGATTTTTGTGATACAAAAATATCAGTCTGTGGAATGGTCCTTCGGTTCTCTCCTTACCATGGGAACTGCAAATGGCATGTGACGAGATTTACCATTCAGCCAACTATTAAGCAAAGTTACACACGAAGTACAACAAATATGAGGGGCCCAAGATTTGTCCTGATCTCCAATTTATCACCCAAAGTAGAGCTCATACGATCTGCTTACTAAAGGAGTAATGTTTCTTCTTTGTGACTTGAAAGTTAATTCACCACACACATAACAAACATTGTTTGGATGATTTATACAACTACAAGGCATTGTGGAAGTATACACACTGTATACTTATAACCTGAAAATGGAGGAGTGACTCAGAGTTTCATCATATACGCAGCAGATTTATCTACTTTATTTTCTGCTTATACATAAATAACTCATAGGGAATAGTTAATGCATTTAATATGATTGTTTGATTATTATGAAAGTCATGAAACAAAAATAAGTCATTTTAAGAAATTTAAAAAAATACTTATACATCAGGTTGTTTTGAACAAAATGTATCATTTTAAAAAACAAATATGTCTGTTTAAAAAAATTGGAGCCCTTAGGTCAAATTCTGACCTTATTTTTGGAATCCGCACCAGAAAATACATAAAAATCAGTCAAAATTATCCATGTATCAAAACCATTGTTGACCAGTGTAATTGTATATGGAAATAAATACCCAGTTTTTAAAATAAAATTACAACAACTTTACACGCTTAATAAAATGTTATTTATTTTTCTAAAACCTGAGAAGTCCTCTTTTCTCTTTCAACAGTAAACAGAAAAATTAAAACAAATGTTTGCAGGCCATCTTATTGTCACATGTAGGAATATGAATTTAAAAAATGTTTCCCAGAATATCTTCTTTAAGTACACTATAATTTATTTTATGAGGTGTACATCCTCTTTAAAGAAACTTTCAAACAGTGAGCTAATACTTAGAAGGGAGTTTAATATATTCGTGTCTTTCATCTAGTATGATTTGTTCAACAAAATTAAAATGCTAAATCCTTTGGAATATACATAGTCAGGTGTGTTTAAGAGAAGCATGTAGTTTCCCACTCCTCTCCCTAAAGCTATCTCAAGGACACATGTTAAGTTATGAGTCTGCCTTGTACATTACTAATTTTTTGGGAGGACTTCATACGACAATGCAGCTTTGGCAAAATTTGTGTGCAACGTATCACTCTGGATTAATCTTACACAGTTTTTAAAATTCAAATGTTTTTCTGGAGTTAAAATGCAAAGCATACATAGAAAGCAAAGTTTTTGGTCCAGCCAACCAATTTCATCGAGTAAAGGTACAATCTTGCCCCACAAACTCATGTACTTTAGCAGAAAATAGGGCATATCAGTGAAAATTGAGGTACATGACAACACTAGAAAGGATTTTGTTCTGCAACTCAGCTATTTTGTGTGTTGTAATTGACCTCCTAAGTGTCTTTTGCATTTACATATCTTATGAAATCTAGTTTCTGCATGTCACATAATATTTGTTCCAAATCATTGGACACATATGTTGGTACAGTCAATTTATTACATATCAAATTTATTGTTCATGATAATCTTGGGCCTGATTCATTAAGTATCTTAACTTGAGACTGTTTTTTCATGTAGCACACAAATACTTGATAGCTAATTTGTACACTGAATTTAAAGTTGATATTTGTGTGCTACATGAAAAAACAGGCAGTATTTAACTTATGTGCAAAACAGAATACTAATTTGCACCCCTTGCATTGTAACATGGTTTTGTCCATGAGACTGAAATAAGAAGTTTCTCAAGTTAAGATCCTTAATGAATCAGGCCTCTTGAGAGGGTGGTGGGGTTTAGGGGTATTTCATTGTTGATTCATTTTCACATTTTTAGGGGATAACTGACTGTGATTTTCAGTCTCAACTCCACCAGCAGCAGTGAGCATCCCCATACAGTGTGATTGGCCTGGAAATACTTTTCTAATCCATGAAAATTGTCTGAATTTCACAAATTGTGAAATCGATACACCCATCTCTACATATCAGGGGCACCACAATTTATACTGGTAATTTTTCCAAAGTTATCTTGCATTGCATTTGCTTAACTTAAAAGGAGAGTTTTTGGAGCCCTGTTTACTTTTCATTATAGAGATTTCACTTGGGCGAGATGCCCTGTGGTCTATTCTACCCTGTGACCTGGCAACATGACCTATAATCTGATCATTGCTGTAGCCTCCATGTCACTCACCCCTGTAAGCTATTGGATTTAGGGTACAGCACACGGTCATTTGATCTGAGTCCCCACATATGGATGGATGTATCCACTTTTGGACAACACTTTCAAAATAAAACTTTTTTTTTTTTAAGCTTTTATGCATAAAAATATAGTTTTAAATATAACATATATCTGCCTTTTTGTGCCACAGAAAGTAATATTTATTTTTGGGGGAAGAGCAATAGCCTTATTCATTTCAAAAAACCTGCTCTGACAAAACTAATTTAATCACTAAATTATATTTTTCCTGTTAACACCATCTTCTCAGATGATGTCCACAGAAGAGGCCTAGGAGCTGTATAAGTATCACTGTGGTACTTGATAAATAGGCTCCCAAATGCAGAAGATGGCGTGAGTCGGTGATACGTAATGTAGCTATATAGGGAAAAGTGAAAATGGGCACTATCACCAGCGAACAGGCAGTAGAGCTTTTACCTTTGGTAAGACATCAACTAAGTCCGTACATTGCTCTACATTAGTACTCTATACCAGCTGTTCTCTTCTGCTGAAAAGTTCTGGGGATATAGTTACTAAACTGCAGGTTGGAAAAAGTGGAGATGTTGCCTATAGCAACCAATCAGATTCTAGTTATCATTTAATTAGTACATTCTACAAAATGACAGCTAGAATCTGATTGGTTGCTATAGACAACAACTTCACTTATTCAAACCCGCAGTTTAGTAAATATATCTCCTGGACTACAATATTCCCGATGGTTTTGTTTGCTGTATGGCGGTCTATGTTTTATTGAGAAGGGATTGCCCACATTAGGAGCTCAAGCCATCCATGATTATGAGCATGCTGCAGGGGAACAGAAACTGAATGTCATGTAACACCTGTCCTGGTCTGTTATATATGTTTATAGTAGACTGTCTCATACACTGATCCAGAACAATCCAAACACCAACAGCTGATTGTCTCCTTTGTGCATTGGTCAGTCAGACCTCTGACCAGAGTCCAGGACAGAAATTAGTTGCAAGAAGATGGGATGGGATTTTAATGTTTATTCTGTGTATTCTTGTACATTAATATGAGCAGATCATTTATCCCACGAGTCTTAGAAGCTGAATTAGCAGCCAAGAACCTGGTCATATTCTGCCAACTCTGATACCAGGAATCTAATCCACGAATGAGGCTACTTGTCTTTATTTTCCGGAGATGCGCTGCTCCACTTGATTACAGCAACTGGAAACCAAGTAGAGTAAGAACCTACGCAGAACCTTATGGCACAAATGATCTAGTAATGATAGAATATAATAAATCATTTTGCAAGCTTTTGTCAGCTGATCCTAAAGATCAAACAACAAACAAATGGAAACAGTAAATTACACCTGAGGGTAAATACATGCTATGTTCCTTATCTAGAGATTTAATAGCTGACTCGGTTCATTAGATAACAGGTAGATGAGCCCATGTGTTTACACATCCCTTAGCGTTGTGTAATACCACAGCATGTTTAGGTAATATTGTCATTGTGTATTGCCATGGCACCCCGGAATCCTCCAAAGTGCTCATGATTAAAAGCCAGTTAAGTGTAGAACCTTTGTTAGTAGTGATAGCTGCAGAAACTACTGGAGTTTCTCATTGATTACACTGATTCAGAAAAAACAGCAGAAAGAGGGATTTTTTTATATTTTATTTAAAGAATTTTTAATTATATTGTGTCTGTTCTCCTTTTAATGACTAGTAAAAGTGGGTCCGTAGCCACATGGTGTGAAATTGTTAATGAATTACCATATTTTCCAACGTCCCAATTTGAGGGGATTGTCCTCCTGTCTTGATAGCCAAGACTTTTGTCCCGATTTCTAGGACTATTGGGCGATGTGCCCACTGATGTGTGTGATAATATACAGGTATTTTTAAGAAATGAGAGTGGGTGGCAACAAGCTTTTTTCCCTGGCGCAGCGCCACAAAGCATACTGTTGAGATTTTCTCAATGCAATGTTGGATGTGAATGTGGAGAAGTGTTTCTGTTACTGTGTTAAAGTGTGTTTTCTATTTTTTTAAATGTTTATGCATACATTTGTGTGTTTGTCTGCATGTAATTCTCTGCTCTTGTACTGCTAATTAAACATGTTTGTTTATATGTAAATATAAAGTAGTGTGTCTATGTATTAAGATTTATCACTGTCTTTATATCTTTGTTTTTCCATGTGTCTATAATACAGTGTATTCAAGTCAGTATTAAGTGCAATTGCTATCCACAGTGCAGATACCTGATTGTCAGCAGTCACAAAATTAAACCCCACTTTCCAGCCGCATTGCACATGCCTTATTACTAGCTATGTAATTTGAACCCATTCGACAAACCCCATTGTTAGCAACATATTAGACCCCATTACACACAGATCCAGCACACAGCACAGATCCTATTGCTGGTTATAGTGCACAAACACGATTGCAACGACCCTTTTGCCAACTCCAGTTGACAAAGATGGTATTTATAATCTCTCATTGAGACTTCAATAGATTCCAAAGGAGAGAAATAATATGGAGCAAACTTCATAGCAGTAAATATATTCCTGGAGAGTTAGGTAAAACTTCACTTTATGTGAATCAACACAAAAGTACCTTCTTATAGTAGATCTAATTCAGAGACACAAAGTCTCATTACAAACATATAACTTCCCAATGTCCTCTTTTGCTGATTCTCATTCATCCAAAATCAAAATTCCAAATGGTAATATTAAAGTCTTCACTATGCATTTGAATATTTGCACTTATCTGTAATAAGGAAGAAGCCTGTCCAGATTTATTGCTGCCAATTTGCTCTCTCTTGCTTCTCAACTAGCAAGCAGGCAATATTGTTCCAGAAAACAAATTATGTTCACTAACGCGCTTCTCCGCCCCTAGCTGACAGTTTCATCAGAGGTAAATAAAACCTTTAAAAAAATTGGACGTAACTTGCATGCACGTCTGCCCATATTCAAGTACAAGGGGATCTTAAGAAAAGTTTCCGTACTCAACTTGCCGTATGCAGACAGACAGAACAGACTGCCGGAAACGCACATATGTGCAATATAAAGTTCTATCAAAATGCATGTCAAAAAAACCTATTAATTAAATTAACAGCTTCGCCTTTTGAGTTGTAGGCAGTTGGAAGTATAATTTGCATTTCACCATGCAAATGCGTTCACTGGCGTACTGTTAATTTCTGAGCGTGCACAGAGCAATTTTCACGCAAGATGCGGCACAGTATCTAATGTGTTCTGTAAGATTCAGAAAATCGGAAACTTGTAATGTATTTTATTAGAAACTTTTGCATTTACAGATATGAAAGCAAGTGCAGGAATGTAATCATTTAGTTCTAGAATGCAGTAACATGCAACCAGCTGTGAGGACAAACTGTTCACTGTTCAGCTGCATCCGACTAAAACCACTGTCTATTGCAAATAACAACCAATTCATATCTACACAGCTTCAAGCCATAAGTCATTTATAGAGCGCGAAACAGCCAATCAGCTGTGTAATTGCAGCTTTGCAACTGCCATGCGACTCGGTTTGCGCAAATGCACCCTGATTTCTGCTCAGCCACATAATTTTGTGGAGAAAAATAGCTGCAGTTATGGTGGAGCAGCAACCTTGGGCAGAGTAAAGTGATGTATGGAGAAGACACAATGGAGTGCCCCGATTTGTGGAGCAGTGCAGAAATGAGATGTCCGTTTACAGTGCAAGATTACTGAAGTTAGAATGAGGGGTGGAGAGTGTGCATTTATATGGCTGTTTCTTGCTGTGTGGAGGGAGAGTGATCATTTCCATTCCACATTGTTGCCTTGTACTTTTAATGTGACCAGTTTTGTGCCTCTATGTTCCACTTTGGCGGAGAAGCACAAGCTGGGCAATGTAATAAAAACCCTCCCATATAAAATTGCCACCTGTTAAAAAAAACAGTCCCACTGTGCTGTTTAAATATTAAGAAAACAGAGCAGCCTGATCGGGTTTCCAGCGGTAAATAGTGACTCCGGGGATTCCTGGACTTAAGCATTTAGCGCTGGCAGTGGCTATTGGGTGGGTCTTTCTTAATGAGGATTTTCTGGCAGTTTTTATTTAGACAACAGTGGATAAATAAACAAATATATATATATTTTTTACATTTAATAAGTTTATTTATTTAAGTGATGAATGAGGGTTTGGGAAATCCTTTATTTAAATAAAGTAAATTTCAAAATTGTGCTTGTGGCAACATTAGAGGTACCAATTTTGTCCAATGGCCCAGCCCCAAAGCCCAGAAAGGTCTGGCAGAGCTCCTGCACTTTGCACCATGGGGCTTGAAGCCTCTGGGAAGAGGGTCATGTTATTTATTGGTTTGGTTACAGATCCTAGGTGCATCTTTTGACTTTATGGTACAGCACACTTTGTAGTTTGCTGGCAATCATTAATTGTCTTCTACTCCAAGGAAAGTTTATACAGTAGTTGAGTTGTTATCATGTTTTACCCATTACAATTCATAATGCAGAAGTCATGTGTATTCACATAAATAGCTGAATTATATTCTATTACATTTCCACTTTATATCAAAACATTTATTTTGGTGATTTTATTTGTCTCAACTTCTGTGACAGTCATTGTGGGCATTTTATATGTTGGGAGCAGTTTGAAAGAGAAATATGTATCTTACGTTTAGTAGTTCAATAAATTGCTTACAATGGCAGCAGTACCTAAATCTCAAATTTTTATCTGGATGTGGTGCTACCCTACTTATACCTTACAAAGACACAAAGAATCCACAACCTGCTCCTACAGATTTACTTTCTGTGGACTTGGCAGCTTATTTCCTAACCCCCAGGCCAGTTTTGCATAGATTCAGTTGTGATGGCAAAATAATCTTCCTCCTGTTGCAGTCTCAGAAAATCTGTTGTTTGGGCAACACAGACAATAGGCTCTATATTACCTTAACATTAACCTCCCTTGAATTCTCCATGGCTCACAGCCACAGATGACTAAGTGAACAATGTTAGAGCAGCCTTAAACAAAACAAGGCACTGGGGAAATGTTCATGAGGCCCTCGGTACATTGTCCTGGCTGGATCTATGCTCATTACTACTGAATTACCAACAATGAAGGATACAGTGTCCCAATTACTCTACCGCTACGTATTAAAGGGACACATACTTCTACTAATCACTATTAAAGGACTAAACTAAGTATGTATCAAGGTACAGGCTAGGACTAGTCATTAGTAAGATGATCCTATTGTGGGCTCCAATAATATATAGCAGGCTTAACCACTACTCTTCCTTAGGACACCTTTCTACCTGCTGTCGTGCCTATCATCCCCTCAGAACCTCTCCGACACTCCTCACTGCATGATTAGAACGAGGGGGTGTTGACTGGACTGTGGTCTATAAACTAAAATAAAGGGGAAGCAGGGGTTGGGAATGGGTCCTTGAAGTTCTAATGGTTAGACTCATCCCCATGCTAATCATAGACTGAGCGTCTTCAGATTTTACACAGGTGTCCTAGTTTTTCATTCAAAGTACCATTATCTGGTTGTGTGGGATATTGGTTGTTATAAACAGGTAGGAAAATGGCAATACTGTATGTTGTAAAAAGACAATTACTATATATATTTAAAAAAAAATAAAGTAAATATTTTAATACTACAATAGAATGAAGTGAACCATGGCTGCGACAGCTGAGAAATCGTGAAGACGTAAACATACACCTTAATATATAAATATATGCTGGTTTATATACTCCTGTCCTGACTTGCAAATGTTTGCTGTTTAGTTGTATCATTATGATAAGCCACATACTTTAACACTTCTGTCACTAGAGTCATAGGAACATTTATTACAGTATATATATTTGCACCTGTTGTTACTTGTTTGGAAACAAGCCAGTGATGTGTCCAGACTCTCTTGTGTAGATGCTTTGACGATATTCAGAATGATGCCAGCTAGACTTGCTTTGTAACACACTCTACACACGCTGGAGATAGATTACAGAGTACACAGTGCAGCAGTGTTAGACTGGATCAACAGTACTTTGCAGTGCCCTGGAGGATCAAAATGACCAGAAGAACTTACTCTTCTAAGCCTACTTCCTATTGATTATGCATAATTATTTACCCTCCTAATGACTCTGCAGCCCCGAGCAGGAAGATATACCCTCCTAAACCATTCTCCTATTGACTGTAGCATGTAGAGTATTCACTCTTCTCAGCCTTCATACTTATGCTGACTTCAATGCAGGGCTAATTTTAAATTAGAGGGGACCCAGGGCAAAATCAAGGTTGTGGCCCCCAATTGTCACGGATGTCCATTGATATCATACATTAAGAAGCTCAGGGATACCGGAGCACGTTCAGAATGCAGCCAAGACAGCTCTACTCATTTAATTAGTTTTACTTTTGATAATTGTGCTGTCCCAACCAACCAATGTGTCATTCAACACGCCTAGTGGCTATAAGGGTGAATTAGGAATGGAAAAATGAAGTGAAAAACTGCAGTGCAAATGCTCTTTAGTGATCTCACTTTTGCACATCTGCACCCAGTTTGTGGTAAAGATTATAGATGAGCGGGTAACAATGGTGGCATCTGTGGGGATAGAAAAGTTTGCACAGGGTTGAGCAAAATGAGCTAGCGGATATCGTGTTTCATCTTGTACTTTTAATGGGGCACTTTTTAAACCTACCAATTAAATAAAATTGTATCCTGTTTGAATGTCAGCTAATGTCCCAAAATGGAAAACTCAGATATGGATATGAAGCCCCCAAAATCAGTGTAAAAATCTCCCAAAAAAATAAAATCTCCCAAATTTGCAATACCCTCTATAACCCTCCAAACCCAACATAGGAATGAGCATTCAAGGAGAAGTAAAACCCTAATTCAGCTACACTTTTTTTTAAAATCAGTACCTCTTCTGTCCTTTTAGTATTAAGTGAAGATTAGTATTTAAAGAACCAATAAACATTCATTTTCAGATATTAAAGGTAAACCACTTTTTTTTTTCATTAATATGACTTTACAAAATAGCTCTGTAAAAAAGAAATGCACTATTTCCACACTTAAGCACAAACCGATCTGATGCAGGTCAAAAGGAGAGACTACAGTCATTTGAGCTGCTGTGACATCTCTAATCATGCCCATTTGTGTGAATCCACCAGTAAACACAGTGTATTTCTATAAAGCAAATCTGAAAAGTCATTCACTATCTACCTGTTTAGTTGGAGAAGCATGCACCTTGTTACACTGTAACATACCAGAGAGGAGTGAAAAAGAATGACCATATTTATTCAAATATAAAAACTCCAAATATTTCTTTTATATTATCCAAATCCCTAATTTACAGAATTTGATATATACAAATGTCAAAAAGTGTCTTTACTTGTTTCTCTAGTAAGGTTTATAGACTGTGCACAATAATTGTATCAGGTAATATTGTTTCCTAGTATCCATGTAAGAGGAGATGTCAGACTTACTGTACCTAACATTACCAATTTGAAGTAGATACAACCAATGAGACCAGTAATGGCACTCATTCAGTATTTTAGGCTCCCCTTACACCCAGGCCCCCTAGGCACTATTAAAGTAATTCTATCGTTTTCAAATAAGCATTGCCCAAGCGATTGTATGTGTTTCTAACGCAAAAAGTGATTTATTTTAGCAGATGCAAAGTTTAACAGTTCAATACATGATTATATTATGATACAGTACAGTACAGCCAATACCAAAAGATACATACATACCGCTGCGCTAACCACGGGCACCTGTGGACATTAGTTCACCCTTGAATACTGTGATCAGAGTAGACTGAGGCTAGTGGGGGTGCAGCTATGATTATATATACAGTCAGTGTTACAGAGTGAACAATAGAGATGACGTGGCTTGCTTCTATAGGTCCAGACTTCAGATGGGTCCAGGGTAAACAGGTCATAGGCTGGTTCAATCTAAGGAATCCAAAGGTGGGGGTCATCTCTCCAGGGGATGAGCTCTGTTCTTCCCGCCTGAATCTCCAGTTACAATTAGTCTATTAGCATTTTATGGTCAGTATCATATTAAAGGTTTATTCCCTAACATCAATAACTAGAGTATGCAATGTGCGATCTCTTCGCCGAATGTACCGGACAGCTGCTGATGAATAGGGGTTTAATATGATACTAGACATGACACCTTTCCTATAACCTGAACCTTAAATAACACTGAAGTGTACATATAATCATATTATATAAACTAATAATAAACTAAATACTATCTGCTCATAAATGACTGTGTAACGGAACCAATATGAATTACATAAATAACTAAATGTTGTAATGCGAGTGTGTACGTGCGTATTTTACCTTGCGATCACCGTATGCCATGTGTAGCGTGGCATACTAAGTGCAATCGACCAATAAAACAATATTAACCAATATACTTTCGTTCATTCAATTATACAACTTCGACAGCACTCACCTGGGTTCACCGTCCCTGTATACTGTGCACTTACAGTTTGTTTTGTTTTTGCTTACAGGACCCACACATTTCAGAGTGCACTTCTCATGTTGAACTAATAGTTTCATACTATACATTATACTATTCGTAAAATACTTACATTGTAAATGATTTTAGGCATGTTACATTAGAGCAGTACTGTCCAAGCATTACTGTTATGTCTATATGGTCATGGGCCAAATATACAAACAAATGATGTCATCCAATAAAGTCTACAAAGCTTTCAGGGAAGTGGTGGCCACATCTGTATACTGGCTGCCAGTTGGACACTGAGCGGTATATTTACTAAGCAGCGGTTCCCACGAACTGCCGGTTTGCTGTCATTTTCTTAAAATGGAAATTTTATTAAAGACAAAACTCGATGGGCTTTGTCTTCAATAAAATTGGCATTTTAAAAAATGACTGCTAAGCACTGAGAATCGCCGCTTAGTAAATATAGCCACAAGTGTCAGAATCGATTGTACCATTTTCAGGTCCTGATGTCTACGAGAACCCACATTTAAACTGG
Source organism: Mixophyes fleayi (assembly GCF_038048845.1). Taxonomy (NCBI): domain Eukaryota; kingdom Metazoa; phylum Chordata; class Amphibia; order Anura; family Limnodynastidae; genus Mixophyes; species Mixophyes fleayi. Next base: position 62,775,024 of record NC_134402.1, read on the forward strand.
ACATATCTAAGCATCAAAACCTGAAAACACAAACATGCAAAGGGTTTGGTTACCATGATAATAGGGACCCTACAAGGTGGATACTGGCAAACTCAAGCTTCAGGAGCGAATTATAGATATTGTAAGAGGCTGGTAAAGTTGGGGGACACTCTGCCTTTTATTATTATTAAATATATTGACACCTTAATGAAGCAGTGCTGTTTATCAAATATAGACTTCATCCTTATAACTTGTCATGAAGTTTTTTGCAGCCAAAATAAACCCCCAAAATTTTTAGGTTGGGTCTTAAGTTAAAAATTAAGAGCCCAAAATTGCACAAAACATGATGTACTTTTAAAGTTCTGCTAACACTCACCCAACTCAAGACCTCCCTCCCTAACCTTCTCTCTAATGTCTGTAACTGCAGCACTTGGGATGCAGATTTAATGCAGAAAAATAGAAGTGTTTGACCTAAATACTCCTAATACCACAAAAGACAACATTAACTTAATTTAAATTTTAAGATGGGACGTGTTGCATCTGTCAACATGACTGTGCTGTCCTGTCCTTTATACTTCTTTTAAAGATAACTAGTCAAGATTCCATTCCAGTTTTTTAAATATCTTCATAGGATGATCTCCAATTTATATTGGCTGGTAGTAAACCCCGTGTTAGAATGTAAATTTTACACAAACATACCACAGAGGAGAACTAAATGTCCCAAGTTAGGAGTGGATATAGAGTCCCTTTTCTAAAAGCCTCATGGAAAACTTGGATCCCCTGGACAAATCATTTTTAAATATTAATATTGTATTCTGTGCTCCCTTTGTCGACCTGATCGTCTCGGTGCCAGTTATGAATAGGGATGTGCACCGGCCACTTTTGGTGTCTCGTGATTTGTGTTTTGGATTCGGATTTGCTTGAGGTTTTGGGTTCGGATTTGTTTCGCAAAACACCTGACGAAAGGTTTTGGTTCTGATTTAAGGTTTTGGATTCGGATTTATTTTGCAAAAAAACATAAAAAGGGCTAAAAACCAGTTTTGTGGGGTTTTTTTTCACTCCTACGCTATTATTAACCTCAATAACATTCAATAACAATCATTTCCACTAATTTCCAGTCTATTCTGAACACCTCACAATATTGTTTTTAGGCCAAAAGGTTGCACCGAGGTAGCTTGAGCACATAATGCTAAAAAAAGAGGTACAAGATGGAATTGTTCTGGGCCCTCCCTCCCACCCCTCGCGAGATTCGACGCGAGACTTGGACGACAGAGCCTCGTTTTCATTTTTTTGCCCGCCGGAAATATCCGAACAGTGCTCGGATCTAGTTCGGATCCGCACTGTTCGGGTGGGCTCGGATTTGCGGAATCCGAGCCCGCTCATCTCTAGTTATGAATAGACCATTGTTATTTGGTGCACCCCATTTTTAGATCTCAATTTTACGACTGCTTCTTGGCTCTCACCACTCACACCTCACTCCTTACCTGCCACTTCATTCTTTAATAACATCTATCTGGACTCTTGAATATATATGATTTTATGGTACACATCAATATGACACATACGTATCGATGAATGTAGATTATCATTTGCAGCGCAACAAAAAGATTAATTTAAAAAGTGTTTTGGAGAATAGTTGTGGCTTGTTACATTTGTGTATGAAGAACAGAGTTTATCTCTTAAAGAGGTATGGTAAACTGGGCTGGGTGGGCTTTGTCTTGTTCAGAGTCTTAAGGTCAGGAATCTGCCTCTTTAGATCTCTCTGTTCCGCATAGTTTTCTTTTTATAGCTGAACTTTATTTTGTATTGCTGTGCCTCTAACAACTAAATTTAGCGAACAAATGACTTTCAACAGCTTGACCTCCCAGCCAGGTCATCCTCAAGAGTATTAAATAGATAGATTTGTGTATTAGTTACTGAACAGTCACTGCTTAGGGGAAGATGGACGAATGGGCAGACTTATACTTTTGGCAGTCATCATAAACAGGTCACCTAATATGGTCTTGTAGAGTCATCTTAGAAGGATGAGGGATAATGACAACTATTAGTGGGGGTGGGGACTGAAAACCACTACTGTGCTCTACCAAGAACCAATCTAGTTGCAGAGATGTGGAGGCCTGTCATCTGTGATCAGCGGGATACCTCGTGGGGATGGTATTTTAATTTCAGCCTTGGCCAAAAAGATGGTTTGTGGTCTTGCAGAGGGCAGTTAGCATACCTCGGAAGATACTAATGTTGCATTCCGCAGTCCAATGTTATCAGCATGAAGTGTTTTCTTTTGGCGTGTGTAGGAGGGGATCTTTCCAGGAACAACTGCAGGCTACATCAGGGGTTCATTTTTAAAAAAATTAATTTGGCGTCTCTTATAATCTGCTGTTTCATATTACATGAAAAAAACAGTATTTAACTTATGTGCAAAACAGAATACTAATTTGCACCCCTTGCATTGTAACATGGTTTTGTCCAGGAGTCTTAAATAAGAAGTATCTTAAGTTAAGATCCTTAATGAATCAGGCCCTAGAATCTGATTGGTTTCTATAGGCAACATCTCCACTTTTTAAAATCCGCAGTTTAGTAAATATACCCCCCAGTCTTTTAAAATGTATCAGTGTCATATGAATAGAGAGGGACTAGCTGATGTCAATGAAGCAACATGGGACACCACAGCTTTCTAGGCTTTCAGAGCACAGCTGCAGAAGTCGTTACATGAAATGTATACTGGAAGCAACAATATTCATAAGAGCGACGCTTCCATTCATCAGTGTGTTAAGGAAAAAAAACACAACATACCCTGTACTGACAACATAAATTGTGAGACTTTACTTCAAATGATCCAAATTTTCAATCATATATATATATATATATATATATATATGTATGTTTATATATATTTATTATACACACGCGCATTTTAAAAAAAATATCTTTATATGACACTAGGCTACTAGTGTCATATCAGTACTAGGTTTTTAATGAAAGCGAATCTGGATAATAGTTACTTGATATTACATGCCCTTTTCTTTTTTTATGCCTGAGTTCAATTCCCGACCATGCCCTTAGCTGTGTGGAGTTTGTATGTTCTCCCTATGTTTGCGTGGGTTTCCTCCGAGTGTTCTGGTCTCCTCCCACACTCCAAAAACATAGTAGTAGGTTATTTGGCTGCTATTAAATAATTTAGACTGTAAGCTCCAATAGGAAAGGGAATGATGTGAGTTCTCTGTACAGCGCTGCGGTATTAGTGGCGCTATATAAATAGATGATGATGATGTTGTCTGGGTTTTAGATATAAAATGGAAGTATTAAATGAGTTCCAAACAATTAAGTGAACATGAAAATACAAATTTTTAATAAGCACAGTCTTGTAAAAGAATTACCATGTACATCAGCCGTACCTGTCACTTCATATAACTTCACATTATCAATATGCCAATAAGAGAATGTTTTACTCACCGTAGAATGTTTTACTCACCATAAAATCCATTTATAGTAAGTAGGTGGACATTTAAATCGAAAAGTGTTGAGGATATAGCTCCTCCCTCACTATGCACCCTCATCTGAGCTAACCCCAGTTTTATAACAAGGGCCTAGCTAGGTATAAAAGCATAAAATCTAGGACAAATACAACAGACAGCAGAACAGCCAGAGCGCAGGGTCCCCCTGAATGATTTTAGGGTAATATTTTATATTGTGTCCATAGCAGGTGATCTGTTCTCTTCAAATTTTGTATCTATATTTCTATTGTTAAACTATGCATAACACAAGAGATATTTATTGTTACCTTTTATTGATGAAAATACTTTTTTACTGTAATAAAGTTTTCTAAAAAAAAATCATTTTAGCAGAAAAATAAATACCTAATCCCATCATAATGTGTGCTGTGTATTTCCTGTTTTTATTTGCACTGTTAGAACTAAGGGTGTGCATCGGGCACTTTTAGGGTTTTGGGTTCTGATTAGCTTGAGGTTTTGGGTTCTGATTTGTTTTGCCAAAACACCCAACGAAAGGTTTTGGTTCTGATTTCGGGTTTTGGGTTCTGATTTATATTTAAAAAAGCATAAAAAGCACTAAAATCCAGTATTTTGGTTTTTTTTCCACTCCTACGCTATTATTAACCTCAATAACATTCAATAACAATCATTTCCACTAATTTCCAGTCTATTCTGAACACCTCACACCTTACAATATTGTTTTTAGTCCAAAACATTGCACCGAGGTAGCTTTCTGGACTGCGTAGTGGAGTGGGCCCGGTACCCAATTTGGTAGCGGGGCCACAATACCGCCTCCAACTGGTCTAAATTCCACTGCACATATGGCTGCTCCTACATCCTCTGCAGCATATAGACTGAGGGTGTAGTTCGAGCGCGTCACTACCTCTTGTTTTCGACGACCATGCTACAGAGCATTCATCATTGAGATCCCATCAAGTATGTCAAAGACAGACAGCGTCGAAGTGTTATTTGTTGACTTTGGGAACAAAAAAACTGTCCCTGTTGCAAATCTTCGTGCAATGAAGAGTGACTTTTTCATTTAAAGGCTCGAGCTTTCAAGTGTAGTGTTTATAACATCATTACACCAACAGGTAAAAATCCTTTTAATTGAGATAATTGAGCCACACAGGAAATTGCCCATATGTAATGCCCGCACAATGTTACTGGCGTTGTCTGACACCACAAAGCCCCAGGAGAGTCTAAGTGGGGTAAGCCATCAACCGTCTAAATCCCACTCCACTGATGGCGGACACCGGACGCACTTCTAACACCAACGTAGCTGTTAAGACCGCAGTTATCCGCTTTGCCATAGGATGACTACTGTCGTACTTTGTGCTCATGGCAAACAACTGTTGGACAGTCACATAATGCCAAAAAAAGATTTGCAAGATGGAATTGTCCTTGGGCCCTCCCACCCACCCTGATGTTGTTGAAATAGGACATGCGCACTTTAACAAACCAATCATTTCAGCGAAAGGGTCTACCAAACAACTGTGGCTGAAATGATTGGTTTGTTTGGGCCCCCACACCAAAAAAGCTATTCATCTCTCCCTGTACAGACTAAACAGGCTCTACTGAGGCAAGATGTCGTCCTCATCCTCAACCTCTGATTCCTCTTCCCCTACAGTGTGTACTTCCTCCTCCTCACACATTATCAATTCGTCCCCGCTGGACTCCACAACCACAGGTCCCTCTGTAGTATCTGGAGGCCAGTGCTGTATTTGATTGAGGAATTGATAATTCATTTTTATGAACGTCATTTTTTCAACGTTCTGCGGAAGCAACATCCTTCACCGCTCACTGACCAGGTTCCCGGCTGCACTAAAAACTCTTTCCGAGTACACACTGGAGGGGGGACAACTCAGGTAAAATAGAGCCAGGTTGTACAGGGGCTTCCAAACTTCCTTTTTTTCCTGCCAGTAACAATATGGACTGTCTGACACGTCTATTTGGATGGTGTCAGAAAAATAATCCTCCACCATTTTTTTTATTGTGACAGCATCCAATGCAGCGACAGTAGACATGTCTGCAATGGTTGGCAGGTCCTTCAGTCCGGACCAGATGTTGTCTGCATCCCCGCTAGTGGGTCTTTTAGGAAAACAGAGCTTTTTCCTCGCAGCCTTAGGTGTGGAAGAAAATGAGGGTGGAGCTGTTGGCATGTCACGGTCCTCTTCAGAGGACAATCTCCTGACCAGCAGGTCTTTGCACCTCTGTAGGCTTGTGTCCGCCGGAAACAAAGACACAACATACGCTTTAAACCGAGGATCGAGCACGGTGGCCAGAATGTATTCCTCTGACTTTAAAAGAGTGACCACCCTCGGATCCTGGCAAAGCGTACGAAGGGCTTCATCCACAAGAGCTACATGCTTGGTGAAATCGCAATGGTTTACCAGCTCCTCCCTCACTTTCTCCAGCTGCTTCTGCAACAGCCTGATCAGGGGAATCACCTGACTCAAGCTGGCAGTGTCGGAACTGACTTCTCGTGTGGCAAGTTCAAATGGCTGGAGAACCTTGCACAACACGGAAATCAGTCTCCACTGCGCTTGACTCAGGCGCATCCCCACTCCTTTTCCTATGTCGTAGGTGGCTGTGTAGGCTTGAATGGCTTTTTGCTGCTCCTCCATCCTCTGCAGCATATAGAGGGTGGAGTTCCAGCGCGTCACAACCTCTTGTTTGAGGTGATGGCAGGGCAGGTTCAGCCTTTTTTGATGTTGCTCGAGTCTGCGATAGGCACTGGCAAAATGCCGAAAGTGTCCAGCAATTTTGCGGGCCACCCCTGTCACTCTTCAGGTAATGCTGCACCACCAAATTAACGGTGTGGGCAAAACATGGGACGTGCTGGAAATTGCCCATATGTAATGCCCGCACAATGTTACTGGCATTGTCTGACACCAGAAATCCCCAGGAGAGTCTAAGTGGGGTAAGCCACTCCGAGATGATTTCCCTCAGTTTCTCTAAGAGGTTGTCAGCGTTGTGCCTCTTATTAAAACCTGTGATACACAACGATGCCTGCCTTGGCACGAGCAGCCGTTGTGGAGATGCTGCTACTGATGCAGCTGCTGCTGGTGCTGCGGAAGGCGATGCATCTACCCAGTGGGCTGTCACAGTCGTATAGTCCTTAGTTTGCCCTGAACCACTTGTCCACATGTCCGTGGTTAAGTGGACAGTGGGTACAACCGCATTTTTCAGAGCACTGAGGACACTTGTTCTTACTTCTCTGTACATCTTTGGTATCGCCTGCCTAGTGAAGTGGAATCTCGACGGGATTTGGTACCGGGGACACAATACCTCCATCAACCGTCTAAATCCCACTCCACTGATGGCGGACACCGGATGCATGTCTAACACCAACATTGCTGTTATTGACGCAGTTATCCGCTTTGCCATAGGATGACTAGTGTCGTACTTGGTGCTCATGGCAAATGACTGTTGGACGGTAAATTGTTTGGTGAAAGACGTAGCAGTCTTACGACTTCCCCTCTGGGAAGATGACCGACTACCAGCAGCAACAGCAGCAGTGGCAGTAGTAGTCGTACCGCTGCAGGATTCCTCTGATGAATCCCGTATTGAAGAGGACTCAGTCTGGCTGGTGACATGGCCTGCAGGACTAAATCTGATGGAGATCGTGGAGGAAGTTGACGAGGAGGGTGTTGGTGGTATGTATCCAACAGGACCAAGGGCTTTAGGTGTCCCTGGACTGCTGACGGTCCTAGCCACAGGTCCTGAACTAAACACTGAATTATGAAGGTTCTTCAGGTGACGTATAAGTGAGGATGTCCCTAGGTGGTCAAGATCCTTACCCCTGCTTATTTGAGCTTTACATAAGCTACATATGGCCATACATTTGTTGTCCGGATTCGGATAAAAATAACTCCAGACAGAAGAGGTGGATTTTTTGGTCTTCTGACCAGGCATGATGATGGGCTTTTTCATCCCATGGACAACAACTGTTTCCCCCCCTGGTGGCTCATTTATGATAACCACATCAGCATCCTCCTCGTCAAGTTCCTCCTCAGCACCAGCTACATCAATATCCTCCTCCCGATGTACAACGTTCACACCTTCATTAGCCAAATCTGTAACTGGACTGTGGGCGATCCTTCCACCATATGCAGAGGGCGTGCTGCAAATGGTTGAAGGAGCCACCTCTTCCCGTACAGTGATGGGAAGGTCAGGCTTCGCAACCACAAAAACCCCTGGACTCGCTGTTCTTGGACTAGTTGTTGATGACAGCTTAAGTCTCTTAAATTTGTTAGAGGGGGGGGAGGAGAAGTGCTTAGATCCATGGGTGAAGTTGAACCACTAGTCATGAACACGGGCCAGGGCCTAAGCTGTTCCTTGCCACTCCGTGTCGTAAATGGCATATTGGCAAGTTTACGTTTCTCCTCAGATGATTTTAATTTTCTTTTTTTGCAAATTTTTGGGAACTTTGGGTTTTTGGATTTTACATGCCCTCTACTAGGAGATTGGGCATCGGCCTTGGCAGACGACGTTGATGGCATTTCATCATCTATGTCAAGACTAGTGGCAGCAGCTTCAGCATTAGGAGGAAGTAGGTCTTGCTCTTTCCCTACTTTATCCTCCAAATTTTTGTACTCCATTATATGCAGCACTAATGAGTGTACCCCTAAACCACACACACTTTGGAAATGCTTAAAAATTGAACGTATTAAATGTAATATAGATTGCAGTACCTATTCTCTGGAACTGCTTAAAGAATGAACGTAGTAAATGTAATATAGATTGCAGTACCTATTCTCTGGAACTGCTTAAAGAATGAACGTAGTAAATGTAATATAGATTGCAGTACCTATTCTCTGGAACTGCTTAAAAATTGAACGTATTAAATGTAATATAGATTGCAGTACCTATTCTCTGGAACTGCTTAAAAAATCAACGTAGTAAATGTAATATAGATTGCAGTACCTATTATCTGGAACTGCTTAAAAATTTAACGTAGTAAATGTAATATAGATTGCAGTACCTATTCTCTGGAACTGCTTAAAAAATAAACGTATTAAATGTAATATAGATTGCAGTACCTATTCTCTGGAACTGCTTAAAAATTGAACGTATTAAATGTAATATAGATTGCAGTACCTATTCTCTGGAACTGCTTAAAAAATCAACGTAGTAAATGTAATATAGATTGCAGTACCTATTCTCTGGAACTGCTTAAAAATTGAATGTATTAAATGTAATATAGATTGCAGTACCTATTCTCTGGAACTGCTTAAAGAATGAACGTAGTAAATGTAATATAGATTGCAGTACCTATTATCTGGAACTGCTTAAAAATTGAACGTATTAAATGTAATATAGATTGCAGTACCTATTGTCTGGAACTGCTTAAACAATGAACGTAGTAAATGTAATATAGATTGCAGTACCTATTCTAAATATTTATTTTTTTATTAATTTTGTATAATTTTTAAAATTAATTTTTTTTAGTAATTTTTAAGAGATTTTAATAATTATAAAATTTGTATGGACTTAGCACAACAAAGCACAGGACTAAAGCACCACTGGACTCAGCAGGACAGACACTGGCCAAAGCACCACTGGACTCAGCAGGACAGAGCACAGGACAAAAGCACCACTGGACTCAGCAAGGACAGAGCACTGGACACAGGCATAAAGCACCACTGGACTCAGCAAGGACAGAGCACGCAGGAGCACCACTACCCTATAGACCCTCCCTCTTCCCTGATGTCAGGCGAAATGAAGATGGCGGCCGCAAGGTGAGTATTTATGACATCCGAGTATCACGAGATCTGACGCGAGACTTGGATGTCATAGCCTCGTTTCGGATTCCTTTGGCGGCCGGAAGTACCCGAACAGTGCTCGGATCCCGTCGGATCCGCGCTGTTCGGGTGGGCTCGGATTAGCGGAATCCGAGCCCGCTCATCCTTAGTTGAAATACCTTTGCTTTTTTTATTATATTATACCTGCATTGAGTTATTTGAAATAGCTCGCTGGTAGGAGAGTCTGGAGACATAGGTCGCTGCACACAGGGGGGCAGTGTGAGTTGAGGACATGACATTCCTCTGAATGACCTTCTGAAACTGCAGCAAAAGCTGACAAATATAATGAACACTGAGAGCCTGAATCAGACTGTATAGCATATCTTTGTGTTTTTTCACACTGAGCATGTGAATGAAAAATGTATGCTTACAACTCTTTATTCCTGAAGAGGCATGACGAATGAGGGAAGGGGTGCTTTAGTGCAGGAAATGAACAGTAAAGGCGTGTTCGAGCAATTGCTTACAGATTCAGGCTGGGAAATACTGGCATGGGATGTGATCATATATCCGACAACGGAAATGTCGGCAGTTAACCTGTCGACATGAAAATGTCGGCAGGCTAAATGCTGACCCTTCCATTCCTGTGACAGCTACAAAATGTCTACAATCACTATGCCGACATTTAATGAGTAATGCCAGCAGGTCCGCTGCAGTCAGCACAGGTTTGGATGGGTTTTGGGATGGAGGGAGAGGGGTTTAAACTTTATTAGTTTTTGGTTTTTTTTGTATGTATGTGGGGAACTTGCGTGCGACTTTTTATGCTTGCATTCCACTCTGAATCAGGCACAGATTGTGGTCACACTGGACGGCTATCACAAATGCCTGTAGGCACATCGACGCAAGCTAAACAATCGGGCAGAAATAGAAGGGAGGAATCAGTAAAGCAGTCCTGTCAATCATTCCTGGTGCCTGAACCTGGGGAGGAGCATAAACAGCTAATTGGCCTATTTTAATCAGTAAACCAGCAGAGCCGCTAGAGACCGTTAATGAGCAAGGGACGCCCCTGGATTATTCAAATGAGAACAGAAAATATCAACAGCTGGCAAAGGCCACTCTTATTCTTTTTGGGTGCAAAATATATACTGTAAAATTGTTTGAGAAACCATCTACCACCCATCCCGATAACACATCTTAATAAGTTCAAACACTAGGAGCATAAGTGTCCAAGTTAAAGACTGTTCTGGAAAACGTGTAACACAGAGAAGCCTTACCCATGCCAATATTTACTGCTAACTCAACCCCCACCTACCATGTAAAAAGCATTACTGTAATGGGAGTACTAATTGGCTGATAATACTGGCTGAGCAGCTCATACAGTGTGCTCCAATTGACTTCTGAGATCCTCTATTATAAAAGCTAGACAGGCAGCGCTATTAACTAATTACAACAGACTAATGGTTGTTGATGATGCAAAGAGGGAGAGGGTTAAATATTGACTCCGATCACTAATACTACTTAAAAAGAGGCTTTGTCAGACATATGGTAATATATAGGTCTGGGCTGGAACTTGGTGGTAAATGTGAGTGAAGCTCAGAGAAAAATAACATTCTGAAAGGTTATTTAGATTTGACTCTGTAATGTATTAATACTTTCTTTGTGAATCCAGTTTAAAGCAATGAAAGACAGACAAATGCTACCTGCTTCCTTGATCTGTGGCACTTGCTTTGCCTAATTAGTTAATGGGATATTTATATTTCACAATACTATTTGTGGTGCTCGTAGGGCAGTGTTGGTTAACCTGTGACACTCCAGGTGTTGTGAAACTACAAATCCCAGCATACCCTTCCAGCAATAAGCTGATATATATTGGCAAAGCATGCTGGGACTTGTAGTTTCACAACACCTGGAGTGTCACAGGTTAGCCAACACTGTGGTAGGGTCATATTCTGCCATCTACCAGTATGAGTCTCTCGGAGTTTAGCAGAAGTGAAACAGCAGAAAGCAGCATAGCTTCCAGCCCCACTCTACAATGCAGAGGAAAGGGTCCTGTACTCCACCAACATGTTGGCTACTACATGGTTGTACTGCTTTAGGTGGCTAAGTGGTTAGCACTTCTGCCTTACAGCACTGGGGTCATGAGTTCAATTCCTGACCATGGTCTTATCTGTGAGGAGTTTGTATGTTCTCCTCGTGTTTGCGTGGGTTTCCTCCAGGTGCTCTGGTTTCCTTCCACACTCCAAAAAAACATACTGGTAGGTTAATTGGCTGCTAACAAATTGACCCTAGTCTGTGTGTCTGTGTGTGTATGTTAGGGAATTTAGACTGTATGCCCCAATTGGGCAGGGACTGATGTGAGTGACTTCTCTGTACAGCGCTGCGAAATTAGTGGCTCTATATAAATAAATGATAATAATAATAAAATAAACATACATGACCAGAAAATGTTGATATTGTTAAATGTCAAAGTTATTGTCAGCTTGTGCTGGAAAAGGAGATCTTCGCCTGACCCCTGTACCTATGTAATACAGCGGCAGGTAGGAATCATTTACTTGTATTTGTCATTGGGATAGTGCCAGTTAACTGGAATACTTCTCAGAAGAATGTATCTGCTTGAGATTGTTTTTTGTTCTTTATTAGTTTTTCATCAAACTGTAGAAGTAAGAAATGTAGTTTTACAATAAGAATGACTTCAACTATTTGTACATTTAATCTTGATTGTTCTGCCATTCCTATGTCATTGATAAGGAGGAACGTTCTTTCAGCAGGAGTGCGGCTGTCTGGCAAAGAGAGGAAACGCCAGCAAGTTTTATTCAACTTAACGTGTGATACCTAAGTCTTTATGAAATGAGTTATGCATTCTGGAAGCTACTGACATATTTGGAGTAGATTCTCTCCATTCATTTATTTTTTCTTGTAAAAATTGCTTTGGAAAAGTAACTTTATCAAAGAGTCAATTTTAGCATTTGGACATGTAATTTGCAGAAGTTTCACCTTGAGGTCTTTAAGACTGTCTGTGTTGATCCCCCATAAGGTTATATAATAAACTGATGCACTAATAAAAAAGAATGAGGCAAGAACCCAGATATTTCAGACTCTGTTACGAGTTTTCTAACTAAAACTGGCTCACAGTCTTCCTCACACCTTGCACTCTTTTTTTTTGTGTGTTGATTCCACATCACAACTATCATCCCATCCAATGAAGGTGAGCCACAATTCAGTGGTAGGGTCTAACTGGAAACTTTTCCTCTGAGGAAGAAATATGATTTTAGAGGTTCATATACTAAAAGTACTCTTTCTAGGGCAGGTAACATTGAGAGCCTTCTGAATTTACTATAAGCTCTTTTGGCCTGATTCATTAAGGAAAGTAAAGCTCAACTTTAAATTTCAGTGAAAAAATACAGATAGCAAGTATTTGTGTGCTACATGAAAAACAGCCAGCATTTAACTTATGTGCAAAGTAATAAAGTAATTTACACCCCCCGCATTGTAACATGGTTTGTCCCAGAGAACATTTACTCCTTTTTTTTGCCTTTCTTTCCTTCATGAATGAGGCCCTATATGTCTTGGAAATTCTGCCTAGAAAATTCACGAAAAACCTTTAAGATTTCAGTTCTATAAAAATATGGAGATAACCAATATTTTTGTTAATATATATTCAGCATCAACTGAGATTGTATTCGATGCAGTAGAGCACCATTAAGAACATTATGATGTTAAGCTCTCATGACCAGGGCTCTACCTTTTCATGTCTTCTTGTCTACTCTTCCACCTGTGCGTCCTGCATGTTCCTTATGACACTTGTTATATACCTTGCATATTACATGTTATGTATCATGTTATGCTTCTTGAATGTCCAGGACTTTGTCTGTTGGTCCTCAAGATCTTTGTGGTATGCTCAATTTACACCGTATGATGCTGCAGATTCTTGAGGCATTTTATAGATAAACGATAACAATAATAACTATGATTAGGGTGGCCAAGACCTAAAGCTTCTCATTGTAAGGCTGATTTTACTTTAGTGTGCACATTTCCTCTCCCTTATCTACGCAGGCGACCAAAATTGGCACTTACGTTACTGGTCTAGAAAGCCTTAATTTGATTTTTATCTTGAAACTTTTGTACTGAAGTATAGCGACCAGTAATAGGCAACCGGAAACACATTGGTGGCCACATGATACGGCCCTCTAACCTTTAAGCTATTAACAAAAATAAATCTGCCAATAAAGTAGGAAGGAGCTAGAGGCCACAAGTTAAGGCCTGGAGGGCCGAATCCGGCCCTAGGGCCATCTGTCTACCCTCACCGATATACGCTGAAATTATTTTAGCTGATTCACCTTTTATTTCAACAAGAACTAATAGCTCTAATAAACAGTTGATCTACAATTACTTGCCTGTTTTGCCTTACACTTTCAATTAATGCACAGAAATCTTGATACTGGCATATGTGCTTTTTTTCCCCATTTTGTAAATGTCACACCCTTAGGAGGCACAAGAAAAATGAGTGAACAATGGACATCATTTTCCTAATCCTCCTAATTGAATTGCCCCCGATTACTCTATTGCCAGTCAGACAGGACAGAGACAAGGGATAAATAATTTATACACATAAAATCACAATCTGATTTTTAACATTTAGACAGATATTGCACAGTGTAATAATACCATTAAAAGCAACTGGTCAGCCTAACAGAAATATACATTTCTCACCTTTCAGATTCCACCCCCTTGTCTCTCATCTCTAGTCTGTTATTGAACCATTGTCAATGTCTTGAGAACTTTTTCATCAAAAGTGTAGTTTGCTATTTTACAATTGTACTAATGTTTTTTGAGGGACAATTCCATGAAAAAAAGACAGTGGTGGGTGCAGGGCCGGATTTACCATTAGGCAACCTAGGCAATTGCCGAGGGCCCTCCCAGGGCCGGCGGTGAGACGACCCTTTAAAAATGGGCCACGACTTATGGGCCAGTGCTATATGCTTTCCCCCCGGGCTAAAGTCTGCCAGCCAGCCCCTGAATAGGGGTATATGTTATGCTAAAAAACTATAGTGCTATGGATTTTTTCAGGGAGGGGGCCCCAAACCAGTATCTTGCCTAGGGCCCCATGAGGTCTAAATCCGGCTCTGGGTGGGTGTGGTAATTTCCTTGCAGTGCACAGGACTACTGTTCCTCTTTATCAGTGTGGAAAACAAACAATTATCCCTGGACTTACCCCCCCCCCCCCCCAAAAAAAAGTTAGTTTTGTTGAGTACTGCTCATTATATCCATAACTCCCAGTTTTACATTACTAGCCCATTTGTCAGGGAGGTCTATAATAATAATAATTTTGTGTGCTTACAGTTTGTGATGCAAGTTTCCCATTTTGCACAGATATAATTTCTGAACTAGCCATTTAAACTCCCAAAACTTCGCTCCGATGACGTAACGAAAAGTGTCACAACTGTGTCCAATCAGAGCGACGTACTCCTTTGCCCATATCAAACATGGGTGCAATGGATCTTCCCGTTCTAGTAACCCGGGCATCTAAGGCAATGAAGGGAGAGGGCGTGGCCAGGACGTTCTGCCACGTCCCATGGACACGCGCTGACGTCAACGAGTAGATGCGTGCTGTGGGGATTGAGGTGGTTGGTGAATAGAACCTGTGGGAGGTGTGATCAGTGTCGGTGACGTCGCTGACCGGTCGCGTCTGGGCGTGGCTTGCTGGCATAGAGTGGCAGTTAGTAAGAAGTAACCGAGCTATGAGCTCCAGCCGGGGCTGAGCCGGTACGGAGTGACACAAGAACCACATCGGCTGCCATGGAGGACGTCAACTCCAACGTGAGTGCTGACCAGGAGGTCAGGAAGCTGCAGGAGCTGGTGAAGAAGCTGGAAAAGCAGAACGAGCAGCTCCGCTCCCGATCCACCCTCGCCCCAAACTCACCCAAAACACCCGCACTGCCTCACCTGCCGCGGCCCTCTGCCCCCTCCATCTCCTCGCTGCTCTACGGCGGCCGCAGCCTGAGCTCGGGGCCTGCGTTCTACGAGAAGGGAGCAGGGCGAGGAGACGGGGCCGCATGGGAAGAGTTCATAGAGGCGGTGTCTGAGGAAAGGAGAAAAGACGTGGAGAGCGGGCTCCTGCTGGACCAGGTAGTTCCCCTCAGACCGGAGGACATTGACAGGATGGTGGACTTCGAGGAGGAGGAGAGCTGGTAACTAACTTTACTTTCATAAGTTACCTGTGGGCGGGAGGGGGGGCGGAGGGTCCTGCCCCTTTTACCTGTGGGCAGGAGGGGGTCCTGCCCCTTTTACCTGTGGGCGGGTGGGGGTCCTGCCCCTTTTACCTGTGGGCGGGTGGGGGTCCTGCCCCTTTTACCTGTGGGCAGGAGGGGGTCCTGGCCCTTTAACCTGTGGGCGGGTGGGGGTCCTGGCCCTTTAACCTGCGGGTGGGGGTCCTGGCCCTTTTACCTGTAAGTCAAATCATGACCTATTCGCATATGGTATTTAGGGGTTATATCATCTTCCACTCACAGTGATAATCAGATGTCACCTCTTGTCCTGCTCCTGTGTGACAATGGTAATCTAGGTGCTCCCATCAAGTTTCTTTCACTTGACAGATACATCATGTCCTTTTTCTGTCAAAATGATGATAACCCTGAGTCAGACCATGTGTTACTCATCTCTTAGAAGTTTCAATCAGTGGTTAAATAATTCTCTTTAACATATTATGATGCACTTAATGCCCAGTTACAGCTGTTGATGCAGCACTTGTCTGTACTTTAGGGAGGTACATTATAAAACTATTGTAGGACAAGATCATTGTTTTCCTAATGTGTCGACAGGTGGATAACTACTCATCTAGTCAAATAGGTTCTTTAACAACACTCATATCCTTATTGATTGAGGCTTTCATAATCCAGATGAACATCACTGAGCAAGTTCATTTACAAAGTGGCCCTGCATAGGCTTATTTGTGTCATAACATGGATGGCATGTAGCTAAAACAGCCATGTTGACATGATTCCATCCATCTGTGGAGTGACCTGAAAAGGGCTGACTGCGCATGGGAAGAGCCCCTTACAGTTTTATGGACCTTGAACTTTTTGGCGGAATTGGTTAGAATTGTTCAGTTGATACTTCTTCAAAAAAGGTTAAATCAAGTAAAAACAAATTTGTTCTTTAAGATAAAGTGAGTGCTAATGAAAATGGAATGAGACGCATAGACTTAGAAATTTATCTTTGTCATGCATACAGTTAGTATAACGTAAAGATCTGGCTGGTGAATGTATCAACTGGCAGTGTGAATTGACTATGGATAAGCTACTTTTCAGCAAAGTGCTTCCATGTTATATAGTTGAGTTTTGATACTTGATAGCTTATTTGTACACTGAAATTTAAAGTTGATATTTGTGTGCTACATGAAAAAACAGTCAGTATTTAACTTATGTGCAAAACAGAAATCTAATTTGCACCCCTTGCATTGTAACATGGTTTTGTCCAAGATACTTAAATAAGAAGTTTCTTAAGTTAAGATCCTTAATGAATCAGGCCCAACATTTTTGATTTTAGACACTGACAGGTGTTTTTCTGGGAGACAGGCTGCTTTACAAATCACAAGACGTTCTTGATGTGTGCAAGTGCACCTACTCGGCAGATTAAAAGGGTCCAAACATCTAAAACTGTAAGGCCACTCAATTTATTCATTTAAACATTGCAGTTTATCCCCTAAAATATTGGTTGATTCAGCTTTATTTATGTATATGGCCCTAATTATGAGGGGGATGAGTTCCTAGAATATTCCTGACTTTGCATATACTTTGCAAGTAATGTCCTCAATCCACCCAATTCCATCCAACCAGCTGCTGCCATCTTGTCCTTTAAATCCCTGTGCATTTGTGTACAGGTAGGTGTGTGACATCCTAGAGAATTTGCGATACAGCATTTACTCTTGCCTAAAGTGCATTGTAGGGAAACATCTCAGTACTTGTAGACTGGAATAATTCCATGCATATTGTACAGGTGATTTCAGCAATTATCATCTGCAGGGAAAATAAACAGGAATCTTTGCAACAGTCTGATAATGTATAGAAAATGGACCAGGCGGCTATTGATGCTCCGTCTCTAACATCAAGATGCCTATCACACTATTTGAGCTCATGCTACCTGTTGAATGTGAACTTTCTGGTTGCAGAACATTCATATCTAGGGGGAAAAAAATGTTTAACTATATCCTGTGTGAGGTTTGAGAGGTACATGGGCATTATTAATGTGAGGTATGGATAAAGCCTGCCTGCCCATATATATTTGTGAATGTCTATGACAAGTGATCTGTCTGAGATCTGTGGATTATGTGACATCTGTTGCTAATCCAGAAGTGATGTGTAATGTATATACTGTAAGAAGCACCATACACATGTACAGGCTTGTTTTCAATTGTAATTAATTATTATTCCATATGTACACAATGGCATAAACTTTATTTTCACATATATTTTGAAAATGTCACCATAATTTGCAGATCCGTGTTGAAGTTCAGCATATGACAATGATAAATACACACTTCAAAAAGCTTGGGACGTCTGTGCATGCAGGAGAGCTTACAATCAAATATGGACGAGAATAAATATATTATTGTTTGACAGAGGTGTTTTCAGGGAGTATAGGAATAAGATGGTTGGTTAGTATGTGGTTGCTGAGTGTGATGAAATGGTCTGAGGAAATTGATAAGTGTGAAGTAGTAGTTTTTTTTTTTTTGAGATGCAAAGAAAACATTTATTGGAGGGTTGTCATACCTGAAATAAAATGTGCATAGTTTCAGGCCCCTTTACACTTTCAACTACAATTTTAAATCTATCCTATGACTTTTGAAGCCGGCTACACCATTAGCAGGCTTGCTGACATGTCTAGTTATATAGTAAACAAACCTGATGATGGGCGAGTCTACAGAATTAGCACAACAATTAACTGTATACAGGGAGAGCACTCCAAAACCCTATCATTAACTAATGACTATGCACTACCATGCATATAACCAGCATATACAATAGTCATGCTGCTAATTAACGTGAATTAGAAAGCATTACAG
Source organism: Mixophyes fleayi (assembly GCF_038048845.1). Classification (NCBI taxonomy): domain Eukaryota; kingdom Metazoa; phylum Chordata; class Amphibia; order Anura; family Limnodynastidae; genus Mixophyes; species Mixophyes fleayi. The sequence continues at coordinate 62,793,293 of NC_134402.1, forward strand.
ATATCTACAGTATTAGAGCTTGTAGATTATATAAGCAGCTTTGCTACAAACACCCTTATCTATTCAAGCAACTGTCTGTTTCATCTATGCACCAAACTGACATGCCTATCCCACATTATAGACACCTCACTTTATATTCTGCTTTAAAGGAGAGTTGACATGGAGAAACCATTCTCTTTGTGCTTTATTTAAGTGGAAACATACTTTTTGCTATAATCAAAATTTTTTAGCACTTTAGAAGGTTCAAGAAAAATGAGTGATGTAAACATTTTTCTTACCTGCAATAAGTAAAACAGGTTTCGGCGTTGAATAGAGACAGTGCAGGAAAAAAGTTTTGTACTGAAAAACATTGCGGGGTGTAAAAACTGAAAATGTACTACTAATTGAATTGTTTCCCAAGACTAAACCCCTGGAATAGTTTGACTACATGTTTGTATAAAGCTTGTTTGGTGATTACAATCTTTGTGGACAGCTTTTGTACTCTCTGTCCGTGACAACTATACTGACTTCAAGAAACTGCCTGCTTCCATCATTTATTGGGGGTATTCCTTTAGCTTCACCAGATAATGGCATCATTTTGGTATTATGGATTCAAAGGGGTAGATGTACTAAACAGGAAAAGTGAAGATGTTGCCCATAGCAACCAGTCCAAATCTAGTTCTCATTTTCTAGAATGTACAAGATTTTTGATGGCTAAAATCCCATTGGTTGCAGTGGGCAACACCTCCACTTTTTCTTTGTAGAAGTTTTAGTAAACCTACCCCATAATCTCAAATAAGATTTTTGCATTGTTCAGAGAAGCCTTAAATACTTTTAGTCCATTAGCATAACATTTACTGGTTGAGATTACATTAGGTAGCTGAGTAAGTTATTTGAATGCTCTTTGCATTTTCAAAAGAAGTACTTTGTCACTAATGTATATCGGATGTGTTATTTATGAGCGAATGTAAACAGTGCTCATTGGAGTCCTTTACTAATAGACCTCAGTTCTATTATACCCCATTCATACAGCACCAAAATCCTGGGTTTTTGCCGGGGCGAGCTCAAACGACCCGGGTCTTGGTGCAGTATGAATGGTACAAGTCAAAAAACCCGGGTCTTCAACCCGGGATTTATCGAGGGGTAATTCCCGGGTCGGACCCGGGTTGCCTGCACTATGAGTGGTGCAACCTGGGTTTTTCAACCCGGGTTGCACAGAAAACAAGCTGATTGGCTGTCTGCCTGTCTCTGGAGGATGATGTCATCACATATTTTTGTGAAGAGACATATGAGGAAATATGTACAAAACAAAATACAATATGTGAAATAAACATTTTTTTTTTTTTACTTTTACGTGGTACATTCAAACAAGTGAGGTCAAATTGGCAGTGAGCGTGGTCCTAATAAGTTCAGCAGAGGTATTGGTGCGCTCTCCTTCAAAAGCACTGGAGTCCACTGACAGCACTGGCATTTCAGATTCCTGCACATTCCACTCAGGTAGAAATTGCTCTTTTTGTATTTCGCAAATGTTATGTAAAATACAGCAAGCAGCAACCACGTGGGGCACAAGCTTGGTGTCAATGTCATTGCGCTTCAATAGACAGCGCCAACGTCCTTTTCAAGCGCCCAAAAGCATTTTCCACCACCATCCGAGCTGAGCTGAGGGTATGTGTAAACCAGATCTGTTCCTGAGACAGGTGATGTTGCTGAGTGAACCCCTTCATCAGCCAGCGCCTCAAAGGGTAAGCAGCATCCTCAATGATGTGTACCGGTATCTCCACACCATCAACAAACGTAGATTTCTGTAAATAAAAACATGCAGTTTCACGTCACCATGTTAAAAATATTGGTCACATAACGCAGTACACTTGGTACTAAATGGTGAAAATGCATTTTGTGCCAAAAAGTATCATGTTTTTTTATTTTATTTTATTTTTAAAAGCAAAATCGTTTGTTCCCCACTCTATTTAGTCTTCGCCCTAGTGCTGGCAGGCTATTGATGTGTGAGTTAAACTCTTTTGAAAAATTTGACGTAGGGTTCCCCCTAATTTAATTGAACCAGCACTAGGCAAATCAGCCGGGGTGATAGGCACTATAGCAGGGGGGGGGGAACGCAGTTTGGGTCCCACGGCCATAATGACTAAACACCCACAGACTGTTCAGCGCTGGCCTGGATTCCTTAGGGATTGTGGTCCGCTGAAAAATGTAAGCGGGCCACCCCCCTAGGGACACCCAGCCCAGTGCCGATAGCACTAGGGCTCTTCCTACTACCCCTGGGCTCTGGGTAGTAGGGTAATAAATGGGGATTTTGTATGAAAAAAAAAAAAAACAATTTTGATTTGTGGAACTACATGTCCCAGCCAGCCATGTTGGCCTAAATAGTGTGGGCATGCTGCTACTTGTCTAACTACAAGCACCAGCGTACCCATAGCACCCAGGGCATGTTGGCACTTGTAGAACCACAAGTGCCAACATGCTCTTACACCCACGGCTGGCTGTGATCTGTAGTTCCACAAAGCAAAATGTTAAATAAAAGCACAACACCCTCATTCCAACCACAAATTTTTATTAAAAATAATAAAACCCCAAGAAATACAGTAAACACCCTCATGTACACCATAGATTTTTATTGAAAAAAACAAAATACTCACCATGGACGAAATCCTCAGTTTTATGATGCTTTACCTACACACACTCATTTACGCAAAGTCACAAAAATTATTTTGTACCTTCGAAGAAATGTCCGGCTTGCCCACTGTCCCACAAATATTTGTACCTTACAAATGTCCATGCTTGGCCAGTGTTCAAGAAATGTTTGTAAATTTCAAAAAATGTATCTCCTTGTAAAATCTTTAATTCTGCTGTACAGGGGGGGGCATTGTTGCATGCAGTGCTGGGCCCTTCTTGAATGCAGTGTAGGGGCCCAATCTCCTTTGCAGTGCTGGGGCCATTCTTGATTGCATTAATTTACTTTTATTTTTTTATAGTAAAATGAGTGCCTTAACCATTTCAAACTCGCTAGGACCAATAATAGAGCGCGAGGGGGTGCATGCAAAAAAACAATTGAATTGAGGGTTTGTTTGTTTTTTAAACGCGCGCTCAAACGGGAAAAAACGAGTGCGTTTTTTTTTTTCTCGCAAATACCGCCCCTAGAATCTGATTTGTTGCTATAGGCAACATCCCCACTTTTTCAAACCCGCAGCTTAGTAAATCTAGTCCCTAATCTGTAATTACGGTCTTCCTTATTATGAGTCATCTGCAGTTGATACAGGTGTAGCAAACTTTAAATTGACGTTTAAGGCATCACATGCCTTTGAAATGAATGGCATGTGATGTTTCAAGTTGAAATTTGCTAGGTGTGTGTGTAAAACTATTGATAGCAGATACAAATTAATTGGCCCATCTAAACTGCCTATTTTATTTATGGTTGGTTTATACAATTACTGGAAATATGTCCCTAGGTGTTATCAATTTGTTCACTAAAATAATATTTAAGCTTGAGATCATGCCCAGTTCTGTAATATAAAGGGTATGCTCAATATTTAGTAAGAAAACCTAGAGAACATTTGAGTCCACTTACTGTAATCCTCTATCTGGGCTTTATCTGCTTCTGTGGAAGTGAAGGAGTATTTCCAAAGGTTATAGGATATGTCTGTTTCCAGCACAGCATCATTGCTGAGTTCTCTCCCTTCATACACTAAGTACTGTGTTCAGTGTCCCCACAAATCTTTCTGTAGTCTGTATCCCATACAAATTTAGCTAATTATATTTAAGTGAGACCATAACTTCAGAGCCCCTATTTAGCCATTTCATTCTTGTCAGCATAAACTGTAGCTTGGCCATGCTGTGAGCAGGCTTTTCCATGTCTACTGAATGTGGCCAGCATACGGAGCATATATCATTTTATCCTTTGGTAATTGTGGTATAATAAGCCAAAGTATTTGTTTACAAATTCATGAATGATCTGTACATGTAAAGTTACTGTACTTTGTACAAGCCATAAGGGGATTGCAGAACCATTCGGTTGGTAACAATTTAATGGCTAGTTTTAAGTTTTCCACACTGTTCTTTTAAGTAGATTTAACAACCTAAATATTTGTAAAAGCAATTCTAGTTTACCTGTGGGTAAATTAACAGTGGTGGCCTAAATAAATAAGTTTCAGAGGGCTCCCAAGTGGACCTTGAGGGAGGATGGTGGGCATGTTACTTTTACAGAGCATTCCGGCATCAGAGCATTAGCATTAAGGCTTCTCATTGGCTGACCTATGATTAGGTACTAGTCCAGCTGGTGAGAAGACCTCACCATCCAATCACTATCTACCCAGCGGTTCCCAAACTGTTGGGGCGCTGTCACTGGGGTGCTGCGGGCCAGCCATCAAAAATAAAACACAGAAACTTACCAATCCGTCGGGCACCGGGACCCAGCAGCCTCCTCTCTCCCGCAGCTGTCACTGAATATCGACGTCAGTAACAAGCTGCAGGAGAGAGGAGGCTATTGGGTCCCGGCGCCCGACGGATTGGTAAGTTTCTGTGGTTTTTTTTTTATGTCTGGCGCGGGGCAGAGTTAGAGGGATCGCGACAGCGGGGCAGAGGAGGGGGACACAGCGTGAGGGGGCAGAGGAGGGACACAGCGTGAGAGGGCAGAGGAGGGGGGACATTGTGAGAGGGCAGAGGAGGGGGGGCAGTGTGAGAGAGGGCAGTGTGTCTGGATGCAGAGGGGGCAGAGTGTCTGGATGCAGATGGGGCATTTTTGCATTCAACTAAATAAGTATTTCTGTCCTGACCTAAATACTTATTACAATTTTTTGACCCAACTACTTCTAAAACAGGACTGCTCAATAATTATTTTGGAGGGGTGCCTTGAAAAAATTTGGAGACTCTAAGGGTGCCGCGAACTGCAAAAGTTTGGGAACCACTGGTCTAACCTACTGCATTTACTGTGTGATGAAATCTTTGTGCGCTGTCAGAATCACCAAGAATGTATTACTTTCTGCAGGAGGGCCTCGTGATCTTTGAGGGCAGCTTCCAGGTTACAAGTTCCCCACCTATGCAGTCAACGGACGTCATATTGCTATACAGTTGTTCATTTGGTTTGTTGCATATGCACTACATGGCAAAAGTATGTGTACAACCCCTTCAATTTAGTGTTTGGATATTTCAGCTACATTCTCTGCTAACAAGTGCATAAAATGAAGAATACAGCCATGAAGTTTACATAGTCCCACATTAGAAGTAGAATGGATTGTACTGAAGAGCCCAGTGACTTTCAGTGTGGCATTGTCATAGGATGCCACCTCTCCAACAAGACCATTTGCCGAATTTCTTTCCTGCTAAAACAGCCAAGGTCATCTGTAAGTGCTGTTATTGTGATTGTAGAAACATCTAGGAGCAACAACAGCTCAGCCAGGAAGCTATAGGCCACACACTCACCAAAACTGCTCTATTGCTTCACAGGAGAGTGGAGGCATCATAGCAGAAAAGGAGGGACCAACTCCATAATAATACCCATGGTTTTGTAATGAGAAATTCAACAAGCACATATGGATACTTTTGGCCATGTAGTGTATGATAGGATTATTTTTGGCTAAATATAATAAAAGTCCAAGATCTACAGAGATTGAGATAATTGAGTGGTAATGGGAAACGTTATGTGCTGAATATGCTGTATCTAGCCCACTGTATCTGCAGTTTATCATTACAGTAATATGTGCTTATAGGTTTTGTTTCTGTAAGTTAGCTGGCCTTGAGATTTAAAATACTTATTTTTTTTATAGCTATTTTGAGCTGTTCTTGTGGCTATTCTGTTTTAAAGCTGCAACAATTTTGGAAACAAAACAAGCTGTCTTGGATGACACTCTGTGCAACATGTATGTGGTTACCTGTGGTTTTATTTGGATGTGATTTACTATAACTGCTTAGCATTTTTGTTTCAGTAATAGGTTTAAAATTGTTGGTGTTATGTTACATGTTAACAAATTTTTCACAAAGTATATGGTCCACTTATCAAATGGAGAGTATCACAACCACATTACATAACACCCCCCTTCGCTTTCCAAGCTGTGTGGACAAACTACTATGATGCTGACCACTGTTTGATCTCTTATGTCTACTATATTGCTCCTTATCCCAAGTCATTAGCGACTCTCCCCTTCTTTCCTCTTCTTTCTCTCTTCTTTTCCAAAACTTCCCTTTTTGAATTTCGCCTCCCCCCCCCCACCTCTCCTCCCTGATGGTTTATCTAAAACCCAGCATTGGTGTATATCTTGTTCATGCCCATACTTGTAATGTGTTTTACTGATCCACATATGTGCACTTGGGTGTTTTTGTTTCTTTGTATGTTATTTTGTGCCTTTAAAACCCAATAAAACGGTTATGTTAAAAGACAAACAAACGAATCCCCTAGAATTTCTCTGTTTCAGGCAACATACCTATTAGTGTTTTATTTCTTTAAATGTAATAATGCATACACACTGCATTGTGTTTTGTTTGTATATGTTGGTAAGTGATTAACTGATGAAATTACTGATGAGCTGCTGTAGGCACCTTTTGTTTTCTGCCCTGACAAAGCAAAATACTTGGCTGATGCAATGTAAAACCCCAGAGGAATGCTCCACGTAGCACCTCCTTTACATTTCCTTCATTGTAGAGATGTGGCAAGCTATCCGCAATTATCTCTACAGTAACAGTTTCCACATTGTGTTGGAGCAATATATGGTGAAGGTTTAAGTATCCAAAAGAGTGACTCCAAATTGTAACTTTTAATAAAAAAAACTATGTGTTTTTTCCTGTTGGGTTGATGGCTATTGTAGATAGCAATTATTATTTATTCATTCATTTTGGATCCTATGGCAGCACAGCAGGATCTAATGCTTCCTGTTATTCTCTATTGGGAAGTAATATATTAGAACGGGGTGGCCAACCAGTCGGAGCCTAAGAGCCAATAAATATCCATAGATATGGCAAGGAGCCAACTTTACCTTTTTATATATGTGTGCATTACATATACACAGTATAAACATGAGCATGCATAACGCACACACATTGAAAATATAACATAATTTACGCGAAATGAAAAATAAGATATCCAACATTGCCTTAATGTTCATAATAATAATAAACTCATCTATTACCTTGCAGCTGTGTCCAATGGAGGAGGGTTGAAAGGGTACCTACATTCTCTCCACAGTAGCTCACGCTGCTTCTGTATTGACAATTGCTGTGGAGGGAACTGTTGAAGTGGGGATAAAAAGACATAAATAGCCAACATGCCCCTCAGACCTCTTCACATTCCCACCACACCTTACCACATGCCCCTTACAAACACATTGGCTTCTCCGCGCCACTGCCACTGGGCCTACTGCATTCCTCAACACCACATCAGACCACGCCACATGCCCCTAGTATACCTTTAGACCTCACCAGATGCCTATCGGACCATCCTACATATGCCATAAGATCCCCCACATGCCCATCAGCCTCCCCAAATTTTACTAAATCTAACATTACTACCCCTTACTTTACACAAAGCAGATACAGCCTGGATTCTGCGAAAAAAGGAAGGAGGGAGAGCACTCTTCACGGTCTCCTCCTCCTTCCCTGACTGGACTGATTACACTCTGTCACCCCCCTGCGCTGTTCAGAGGAGGTCACATGACCGGGGAGTTCCACCGGCTGGGGACTGAACTGCCCCTGCCGGCACCTGGAGCAATAAAGTGCTGGCAGGAGACTGATCTGCTGTATGCGTCTCAGGAGCCGTGGGTTAGTCATCCCTGTATTAGAAGGTACAAACATACACATGACTACATGTAGTTCATGCTTAGTTCCAGGAACCTCCACTGTTGAAGCATTGGGTGGATGCAAATCCTTTTTTTTTTTTCTTTTGCTCAAAGCTGCTCTAAGCAGATGTGATTGCCTGTAGGTTTTTCCTGCAGCAATCTGTAAGTGACAACCGCTTCACATGAGACTGTATCTGTAAATCAAACAGTAGCTATATTTTCCTTATACAGTATACATGCAAGGAACAGGTGATATAAGTGCTAGTAATAGACATGTGAACAGATAAATTCCTATGGGGATAAATGTCAATAAACCATAAATCACTCCCTTCAAACAAAAATATGACTCGGTCCTAAAACACCCAATTTCCAAGGTGAAAGAAGATCTGTAATATGTGTTTCATTGCAGAACTTTAATGGAAGTTAAACACACATCTGTTTATGTCTATACATTTTTACATATTAAAGTTTTTTTTCTCTTTATTCATTCAAACTGTTTTTATTGCAAAATGCAAAAAAAAAATTAAAGCTGATACCAATTTTTCACCATCTTCAAAATATTGAAAAAAAGAAATGACCTGAGTATTACACTATACATCCTTCCTCCTGGCATACATCCCAGGTACTCTGGACAAAGCATCATATGAGTCTCATTGAATTTAACATACAGTCAGATAGATATAGATAGATAGATATATATATATATATATATATATATATATATATATATATATATATATATATATTACCTCAAATCTCAAAGTATCACCTACATATGCTATCATTCAACAGGATTTCCAGGAATCATCACTTGCACTTTTCACTCTCTGGTACAAGACCACCTATTGTTTTATGTAAGTCACTAAAGATTGAAATTGATTTGATATCACCATTTCCTGATATATAGTGACAACATGACAATTTACAAGGAAACTAGCACTTAACTGTCAAATACAGTTTTCATTATATATTTTAAAAAACAAACAAACCTAAACTAACATTTCTCAACGATTTGATTTGGACATTGACTACCTATGTGTTCCCATTGAGGTTAATGGACATTTTCAACTGTTGGCGCGTGCCCAGACTCTTTGAAAATGAGCAAGCGTTCAGTATAATGCACTGTGTCACTACTTGAGTTAAATGCATGTTTGAAATGCAAATTATGACTCATTTGTTAGAATGGTTTTTTATCACATCTGTTTACATGCACTTAAGTGGAAATTGAGAATACATGCAAAATGCATAACTAACACCAGTGGGTGAGTGGCCTAAAGCAGGGATTACTAAGCAGTGTGTCAGAACACATTTGGGGTGACCTGAATCTTAGCTGGATATGTTCCAAATCTTTATCTAGCAATGGGAAACTGCTGAAAATATGAACAACAGAAATTACATATGAACTAACTGTACATGGAATATTTTAACTTCAAATCTTTTTTAGTTTCAAATATACGATCTATAAAAAAATTCTGGTTTTATTTACTTTGTTTTAACAGTGCTGTCTCACTAATAAGTGAATGGGATGTGTCCCAACACTGGAACTGTTGGCTACCACTGGTTGCATGAATGTAATGATTTCTCTGGATCTGACAGTGTTTATGAGCAGTGTGTGAGCCTCATCCTATACTCAAAACCTATTGTAGCAAATGCACTATTCCAAATGACTGTGATGTTCTAGCAATCTCACATTCATTTGGACCCTTTCTGCTTTTTAACAGCTGATCAGACACTTTGGAAGTAACAAGCTAATGTTTTTCTCTGCACTACCCCGAAATCTAGAACATTGTTTTACATTTGAGGGTTTTCATTTGAGAAGATGACCATCACTTTCAATATTTATGTACTCTTGTTTTATTGCAGTCTGTATCCATAGTGTTCATGGAGTTTTCTCCAGAGCATATGGTCACTATTGACAGAGATGCTATTTTGTGATGTCTCGTTCTGCATGTATAGCAAGTCCCTAATATATGTAGGAACAAGATATAAATCGCTTTTTTATGTTCCAAAATTTAAAATAAAACATTTTTAATGACTTGTGTATTTTATTTTTTTAGGTCATATTTTCCTTACTCCACTTATTGAAAGCAGATTCATATACTATAAAGTATTTTAAACAATGTGTTTCTGAGAGCATGTTGGTGGACTGCATTTCATCAACTTTCTGTCGTGTGTTATGTATTCTGTTTTGTTTTTTATCTTCGTATTAAATGTTGCACGTTATTTCATGGCATACTATTCATCACGCTAGTTTTTTGGACTGTTTGTTCTCCTCTTGAGCATGTCGGTCTTGCAAATAACAAAGGCAGTAGAGGAGAGTTTTGTTTTGGTTTTTTTTTGTTTCTAAAGCTTCTCCCTGGTGATAAAATGCAAATAAGCCACTTTTCACTTGTAGAGGCCTCTGAGAATCTGTCTACAGGACATCCAATCAGTGCTCTTTTAGATGGCTTTAGAGCATGATACGGATTAGTGTTTCTTCTGATTAGACAGGGGAAAAAAGTACTAAAGTCTCAAACAGGCAAACTGAGTAGTCTCTGAGAGACTTGCTATACTATGATGCAGACTCTTCTCCAAAGGCTGTGTTATTGATGGCATGTTAAAATTGCCGCTATTAGCTGCTATTCCTAACTGCTTTTTATTTAGAAAAAAAACAAAAAACCTTTTTAATGATTTCTCAGTCACTTCTTTGAAAAAGATAAATGGGACTTTAGGTAGTGAGTGTTGTTGCAGCCAATTTCGAAGTAACACAGTAAGGTTCTGATTGGATGGCAACTTACCATTTACTAAGACCCTCCTATCACAACTTATTTTGTAGGCCTCCATGGCTTTATGCGAACACAATAGTTTACTTTCAAGTCTGTCACAAAATAAAGTATATTAGGTTTTCTTACGATCAGTACAAGGCACAGAAGCCATTGTTGCAGTTCTGCTGTGAGAGATTTGTAGAATTTGAATCTAGGGCAAGACTTTTAGGACTATAGTTTTGGCGCTAGGGTCATTTTCACATAGTTCTGGCTCTCACTGATTAGTGATTTTGCCTAGTGTTAGGTCCAGGGTTCATACTTGGGGTAGGTTTAAATTGAGACATTTTGGGTTTTGTTAGCAAATAACTATATTGAAGACTTGGTTAAAGGTGTATATAGTAATTGTTCTCTTTAATGTTTAATTCTTTGTTTTGGTTCATACAGGGTTTTAGTCTTGTTTATTCTATTCTGCCTTTATTTCATTCCACATGGAATGCATAACTGGAAATGAATTACTGCAGGCTCATCAGTCGCTGTGCTGTATATTTTGAAAGTACTGTTGACTGAAAGGTAATTGTTCTTAGATGGTCACTAATAGGTGAATAGGCTTTTGGGCAGAGAAAATACTCATATGTTTCAGAGCAAAACTTACACAATGCCGCTTAGTTCATTTACACTACTAGCAAAAACATACACCCAGCTCACTGAGTAAAATGGGGTCATTCTGTGAAGCACCCCATTCTGCACTCTCCCACACTTATTTATAAGCATATATACTATACAGCTGTTTTGAGATGTGAAATAAATATTGGTACAGCATATGAAAGAGTGATTCCTCAATGTCCAGATACTCTTACAAAAATACTTCTACATTTCAGTCACAGTATCTCTTTTAGTTTATCACCACTTGGAAATATAGTTTTATTTGGAATTGTTCCCTAATGTGGAATGAGAGCTGTATGTGGGAGTATAGCTCATAACTGCTGACGGGTTGATATTGGTTGTTGGAATAATTTATAATGTGCATTACAGAGTGTGATAGAGGAAAGCTTCAGGCTGTGATGTTACTGAGGATGATGAGAACAGACAGCAGTGCCTTTCCTTGGAGAGGTCATGTTATGAGTTTACTGAACACTGCAGTGGTTTCTTCATAATCTCGCATTGTTTTTACTTGTGTTTTGTACTTATAGAAAAGTCTTAAAAATTGCTGGCATATTACGTGTATATATATGTGTCCTACGGAGTTGTTGCTGGAACCCAGAAATGTACTTTTCTAGGGTTATATTATTTATTTTTCAAACACACATATTGAAATGAGACCCAATATAACTTGTGGACAAACAATGTTCCAGTGCAAATTATTTTTTTGCAGGCAGGGGCAATACTGGCCAGCTTTATTTGTACACTCAAATTTAGGGGTGAGCTAGGACCCCACTGCCCCCCCCCCTTTCCCCCCTCCCAGCTCTAAATATGTCGGCACATTTTCTATTTGCCATACTGAGAAATTCTGCCATGATTGGAAGTATTCAGCAGAATCTTCATCTCACCTTCCAGCTTTAGGAGTGTACCAGTCACCGTCACAGCGGAGGCATACATCTTGTTTACGGTCATTTGTTTTGGCTGAGGCGATTTTGAGCCTAAGAGTTAGGACTCGCATTACTGTTTATATCATACTAGCAATTTACTTATTTTATTTATAAGATATTTACATTTGGTGTATTTACCTTCTCTACTTTGCTGTCAATTATTTGTTTCATGTCTCTAAAATTCTTTTCAGATGAGAACAGTAGACATCCTCTAAAGACTGCATATAAGTCCTATTTGCTCTCCGAAAAGAACACACAAACACCGGCCCATCTCCTGCAGATTTGATGGAGAGGATAGACTACTGCCTTGTTTTTACCCCTGCCCTCATTACTAAGCCCTCATTTTATAAAAGTATAATGGATCTATTTTTTTAGGAGCTGTAACTTAAACTTTTCTTTGCCTAATTGTGCCTATCGCTGGAATGCATATACTAGACCTAGTTTTATCTTATCCCTTTGGTTTGCGATGTGCAAGCTGATTGTGACTGTGCCCCTGGTGACCTCTATACCTGGCTACTAGGCCATGTCTCCAGCTATTGTGTAATGAGCGGGTTATCACATTGACAGTAGAGCTAGTCGGGGAGATGAAGGTGCATTGACTGAATAGTGAGCTCTGCATGCAGACTTACCTTAGAAATAAGGTAACCTATTATATAACAAGAATATTATTTTTTTTTTTTTATACTTTTATCACTTTAATATTTGCCTTAGACAGTTCTAAAGAAAACATAAAATATTATAGGGATAGAGGCTCATTAAACCTCTAGCAGCTCGCGTGTCCTGTCTCCTCTTCCCAAATCACAGCAATTTTGTGACATTGCTTACAAGACATTACCCCATACTTAGAGCATAGAATACATACAACTGTCGAATGACCAGATCTGTACGTATGGCACTTCAGGTCACCAATTTAGTTGCTTGACCATTAGGCCAGGAACATGCTACGTGTGTTCACAATTAGTGTTAGTGTTAGAGGTTATAGAGACGTACTATATGTAATATGTCACATCTGCTATTTCAGAAGCATACATCTATTTATATATCTTGGTTAGAAGTAAGCTTCTATTTCATATGCATTCTTATGAGCTTACTACCTATACAACTGTACGCAGAATGTAATATTATAATACTCTTCAGGTTTCTAATTGGCCATGTTTAAAATCTTACACATAAAAATACATACAGTTTTTATTCTTTTCATTTTTGTGTTTTAAGCCTAAAAAATAAAAAAGCATGTGTTTGCTAGATATTTTTTGTCTTTCTCCAATATTTCAGGATATCTCCTTTTGATTTTAACGCTGATCTTACAATAGACCTCTAATACAGCAAGTACATATTTACAGACCAGGTTAGAAAATGTAAAAATGGATACATCCACTGACTTTGCGTTTTGGGTCCCTTAATAATACAAAACAAACCAGTTTCATGTTCATTTTATATGTCCTTACTGACACAAACGTTTTGGTGGAAAATAAAGTGGTATATTCAATGCTGCATGCCATATACACTTTAAACCTGTTTTATAAACCAGTGTAACTTGATTTAAGATGTGACAAGTTTGGGCTTTACGTAATTGTAGTGTGTGGTAAATATTAATTGCATGCTGTGACTTCACTTTTATTCTCGGGTACTTCAGGTACCACCCTTTAAAATGTTTGTGCCATAAATAAAGTGAACATATTTATAGCATGAAAGTATTTCTGTGCTACATTAAAAAAAAACTGTATTCACCCCTTGCACTGTAACATGGTTTGTCCAGGAGAACAGTTACTCTTGTTTTTTTTTTGTTTTTTTTTTGGGCCTTCGTTTTCTTAATGACTCAGGCCCTTGGAGAGTATATTGTTAGGACCTTTTTTTTTTTTTTTTTTTTTTTTAATTGTTTGTTTTAATTTGTAGGTTGTATACCTCACCAAAGAAAACGTTATCACACCAATCGGTGAGTCCCCTCGTTTGGTGTCGGCAAGTTTTTGATAGTCCCAGTCCTGACCTGGAATGTGCAAAAAAGTCACTTATCCACCGGCTTGATCAAACCATGTCTGGTGAGTACATTCAATGTTTAACTATCTAGCGTTGTGAGCATAACTGTCTCTAAGTGCTGTCGATGTATTTATCTCTATGTAGATGTAGCTTTATCTATCTAAAATTGGTTCTCTTAATTTTTTTTATTTTAAATATAGCACATGATTCTCCATGGTTGCATCTATCTGATAAATAGTTCCATCCCCCACTTTACTTATTATAAAGATTCAGTTTTCCCTGTATCAGTCTGCATATGCTGAGAGTGCAGTACTAATATAAGATGTAAAAGTGGGAGCACACAGGATAATCCTGCTGCTCAATTTAAGCACAGTATAATCTGACTGTTGGGTGGACTTCTCACTCAGGGTCTCTTGCTGAGTGTCAGGATCACATAGTGGCCTTTTGACTGCATCCTATAGCCAAGAATGGTTATCTGCCAACCAGGTACATGGACATTTCCCAGAATGATCCAATTGGTCCAATTGATTTTGATTGTGTTATTTATGAACATTGCACTCCTGTTGGGCTTGTGCATACAGTGATATATGCCCAATTTGCTGATATCTTTGCTGGTGTGTCAAGCATTATATGATGGAGATAAATTACTACTTATACTTCGATACTTATGATTACTGTGTGATGTGATGCCTCATGTATTGAGTTCTAAAACATCATTTTGGTGTTTGTTTTTGTTTAGTTTCCCTTTTAAAGCGATCTCTAGGCTGTGAGAATATGGCATCTGTTATACACGCTCTTCTCTTCCAGAAAATCTAGGCTGCTTTGAACACTTTGTACTTATTGCCCTTCAGCCAAATTACACAATAGGCATTTCATATTTACAATGTGTCTTTGTACAATAAATTGCTCAAAATATAGAAATCATATCTCAGTGGAAAACAACCCACTTCCCTAATACTGTAGTAAGTATAGTCTGTTCTGTAGCTGTGTATGTGAGAGACCTACCAACCACCCCTAACAATGGCCTGTTTGTTGTATTACTGCATCGTGTCAGAGGTGCTAATAGTCATTTAAATTCTTTTAGTAACCTATTATAAAAGATCATTCTAGTACTATTACTACCTTAAGCCTTCATTTTAACCCAAGTACAATATCAGAAACTGCCCCCAAGCTTTAACCCTAGATGTAATGTTCTCTAAAGTTAAAGATTAACCCTCCCTCTCCCTACCAATGTGATCTCTGGTTGAAGTAATGTCTCAAAGCATCCTTGTGCATATTTGGCTGTCTCACCCAAAATTGGTAGATATTATATACTGACTTTTCCAGTTCCAAAGATCATATAATGAATGAAATGATGGTAAAGTTTTCCACACACTATGCATTTACCCCAACTTCCAGCCGTTCATTCACTGCCAGTGGCTGTCTATGCTTCAATTCCAGGTCGACTAATGACCTGAAACCTGCAGGAGGTCATTATCTGAGCCAATCAGGGTGAGACCCAAAAAGTGCACTAGTCATGTCCAACATGGCCAGCGTTATATATGTAGTGTAGAATGATAATAGGAGGCCTGTTCTTGTGTAGTTTTCCCTCACTAATATAAGCAGTACAAATCACATGGTCCTTAACTCTGACAATGACATGTACATCCGTGTGTTTATTTGAGCACCTGTAACTTATCCATTTAAACTTTTAATTTTCAGCCAGCAAGAGGCAGAGTATGTACAGCGTTCCCTATAACTCATCCAGCTATGCTAGTCCTTACAGTCCAAATCCTAGTGGAAGCCCATACAACAGTGGTTATACTTCCCCATCCTCCACCCCTGTGAGACCCCCAGCAGTGAGGCAGCTGGTTCTGCCTAGCAGCACAGGTGAGTAAATAACCCTATTTACTTGGCGAGGAAGGATCAGTACGGTGACTATTAGGAAGCTTTATGCTGTAGTCTGACATCAACATGGAAAATGGTTATACTTGTGCAGTTATCCAGGTGTTCTCCATGTGTATTGCTTGCTTTACATGTTTCTTCAATAATCAGTGTCCACACAAACAAAAGCCCTTTTTAGGGCATGCTTAATGACTAGATTGGTTTAACATAGGCATGTTATAAATACCTGTCTTACTCATGTGTATCATAATTCTCCCAGTGATTACTATTTTCTGCTTCAAGGGTGGAGCCAGTGCTAGCTAACTGCATATATGACCTGGTAGAGAATCTGCCCAGTCCAGGATATATACATATGTTACAGCAGGTGTCTGCTTAGGGCAGTGTTGACTAACCTGTGACACTTCAGGTGTTGTGGAACTACAAGTCCCAGCATACCCTTCCAGCAATAAGCTGCTATATATTGGCAAAGCATGCTGGGACTTGTAGTTTTAGAACACACAGGTTAGCCAACACTGGCTTAGGGCATGTGAGTGACCTTCATCTATCTAGAGTAATCCTAACTTTACCGAAATATCTATACCTACTCCTTCACCTGAAACATTGTCACTATTGACAAAACCGTTCACAATTTTTATTCATGTGTTTTGTTTTGGTTTTTGTTAACGTTTGTACTGCCTATTATCCTGCATCAAAGATGGTCACCCTGTGCACCTCCAGCTGTTGTGGACAACAAGAATGCCTCCCATGCTGGGTCCTGTATTTCCACACCAGCTCGAGATGGAAGGGTAACTATGGTACAGGATAATGCTATTAGTGTATGTATTGTGAATATAAAGGTACTATTGGTAGTATACATGATTCTTATAAGTGAGGAAGAGGAGCACACTGTCGGCTTGTGTATCTCCAGTTGATGTGAAAATAAAAGTGTGTATTGTAGTTGCTGGTGATACACAGGTTGACAATCTCTGTAATGTAGTGCTTTCTGTACAGAGATGTTGGTTGTAACAGCACCGCCCCTAGTATTCATGTTTTGGGAGAAGGGTGGAGTAAAGAAAGTAAGTAAAAATGTGCAGAATTTGAATGATGTGAATAAAGAGGCTTAAAAAGTAACTATACATCTCTAGCTGGTGTGGAACTAGAAATCCCATGAAGCCTGGCCAATCTTTGGCTGGAAGGCTTTACGGGGATTTATAGTTGTACAAATACTAAAATGATCTGCACATATTGCAAAGACAACCTGTGGAGAGCAGCTGTAGCTCGGTGTAGACAGCGCTGAGCGTGCACTGCATTACATTGGGGCAGCTGGGTAGGAGTTGGGTGGGCACACACCACTTCCTGGTGGCCCTCAAGCCAGTCCCACCCCCCTGGTTACACATGTTATATTGTGGGACAGAGGCATTTGGAGGATTAAAGCACAACCAGCGCCGACTACTATATACTTTCAATGGGACTCCGCTATGTCAGAGGAATTATTTATTTACTCTTGGGGTGGGGGGTGGGGTGCCCTATTTTATTAGCTACAGACCACTAACTATGCAGACCTTTCCAACTTGTTGCTGCTGATGAAGACTTGGGATAAATTTATCAAACTGCGGGTTTGAAAAAGTGGAGCTGTTGCCTATAGCAACCAATCAGATGCTAGCTGTCATTTTGTAGAATATCCTAAATAAACGATAACTAGATTCTGGTTGCTATAGGCAACATCTCCGCTTTTTCAAACTCGCAGCTTGATAAATTTACCCCTTGGGTTCTAATAGTTACTGCACTTCTGTTTGTTATAAAGCAGCTTGGAGTATTATTGAAAAGAACGCTTTTGAGACTCTTATGTGGATTTGGAGTCCTAATTAACAATGCCAGTTCAGGGTTGTTAAATCTTCTCCGGCCGCTTGCATTGTCTGGCACTCCCTATTTGTACAATGCTGTGTCTCAGGAAACCTTTTAAATACAGTTCCTAAACAAAAGAATATTTTTGGCTCAACACATCTCATTAAATAGCATGCTACTTGTATTACAAGTTGAGTTTGTACTTGACAGTGAGCCAAATAAGAGCGACTGTAGTATAATTGGGTATTTAAACAGATTATTACTATGGGTGTGGGAGGAGAGGGACAAATGTTTGATGTTTCATAAAGTACATCAGTTCCAAGGAAATGTATACACAGGACATCTCCAGTATAGACAGTGACCACAGAAATATGATATTATGTCACTGCACTCTATAATGCATTAAACCTTGCATGAGTCATATGTAGTAACCCTTCCAGGTATGTTCTGAATTACGGTTAAGGAAAAAATATCAAATCATTTCGGTCTACTGACATTTGAGAAAGTACTACTGATTCAGCGGCTTAATAAAGACAGGGATCATCGGAGTTTTAGTTTGTGTTCTTACAGAAAAACACAGCCTGATACAAATGCATGCACCAGTGTGTTCTTTATCATATAATTTACATGCATTAAGAACCAGGTATCCTACCTGTCTAATACATCCTAAATGCTTGTTTGGTTTGTATGTTAAAAAAACAATGCTTGTTACAAAGAATATAATAACACATCATAGTACAATTAAACATTGTGAATATACCAATTGGCATTTATTGTTCTCTAAGTCAATGTTGTTCTCATGTCCTAAAAAAGCACATAAAAATGAGTGTGATTAAGCCCTAAAGGCATCAACAAATTTCCTCAGCGGGGAAAGGGGAGTATTATTTTCTTGCATAACAAGTAGGCCCTTTTTCACCCTGTTTTGGGATACAGGTAATGTGTTTACTGAGCTACTAGATGTTCGGAGCAAACTTACAGCGGATTTCAATTTGATTTTAAGACTGGTGGTGATGAACAATTAATTAGTAAGGGATATGTTTAGTGTTCATCTACAATGTACATTGTCCCAATTAAAATCTTAGCTCTATACTTGCACATAACATATTTGTACTTTCTCTAGGGCACTATAAAAACTCTTCTGAGAGAAACCCCCCTCCTGTCAGCCCACAGTCCTCTGTAGACAGTGAGCTAAGCACTTCTGAGATGGATGAGGACTCTGTGGGGTCTGGTTACAAGCTAAACGATGTCACGGATGTCCAGATTCTAGCCCGGATGCAAGAGGAAAGTGAGTATGGAACATTCCATCAGAAATCTGTCCACTAAATACAGCAATGTTGTTTTATAGGAGATGCATTAGAATTATTACAATAAGTCACACAGTGTACTTAAACACCCACATATGGATCAGATAATGGTATTTGCTAGTGGTAAAGCACACTTCAAGTAAACCTGGCACAGAGGAAGCAGACCTTTTGAAGGCCATGGCCATAGTGACCTGTTGTCCTGGGTATAAGCCACTTCCCGTTGAGGCAGTCAGTACTTTATACCTCATGTCTCAGTAACGGTTTTACTACCTAGTGAATTAATAGGCTACATTCACATGAATATTGGTGTAGTGCATAAAGTGTTTGCTTCTACTTGTGTAGGTGACAGATAGACATAGTCTTCTTTATAAGTACACTGTGCGGCTTTATCCAAACAGTACTGTTTTTGGAGCACAGTTCTATCGGATTCACATTTGCATAGTATCTATAGTCAAATTCTGTTGGAATCTTACTTGTCCATCTGTTTTTTTGGAAATATGCTAAGAGTTGCTTTGTTGGGTTATTTTAATTGTTATGGCTGCATGGCATTGTATTACATTTACTGTCATGTTTATGGGGTAAGCTAAATTTATTTTGTGAGGTTGGGTGGGGGGTGGGTAAATGACGACTACATTGAATGCATGTAATACACCAATACAATGTACAGCAGTCACATTGTAATAAATCACAGCCCTTCTCTCTGTAACCCCGGAAAGGTCTTCGACAAGAATATGCAGCTACTGCGTCCCGCCGCAGCTCTGGCTCATCGTGTAACTCCATGAGGAGAGGGACGTTCAGTGACCAGGAGCTTGATGCTCTAAGCTTGGAGGATGAAGAGGATGGGATCCACCACTCGGCTCACCTGTCTGTCAGCAGGTTCTCACCCTCTCCACGTCACTCCCCTCGCCCTTCTCCTAGACAATCGCCCAGAAACTCTCCACGCTCCAGATCCCCAGCCCGCAGCCTGGACTACAGAGGAGTCTCTCCCCAGCCTGTACTCAGCCGCCTGCAGCAGCCTCGCCTGTCACTTCAGGGTCATGCCACTGACATGCAGACTAATGTGGTAAAAAATGAAGGTAAGTACAGGAAGCATGCCTCCAGTGGCTGCTCATAATTGTGTAATTATACCTTGCCGTTACATTGGAAAACTCAACTGCATCATTTCCTTTTTAAAAGTTACATTTGTTTTGCCAAGTTGTAGCCATTCCCGACTTGCTGACAGCAGTGTGATCTTTTCCCTGCTGACGGCGGCCCCCCTGGTTCTGCTGTCTGCTGGGAAATGCTTCCTCTCCCACCTTTCATATGGCTCAGTAACTTTCTGAGCAGAGCTCTGGGGCTGCAGATCATAACAGATCATATGCAAAATCAAGTTGATTGATGGAGGTTCTCATCTGTATTCCAGGTCATGGTATACGCTAAGCCAAATATCTATAAAGTCCCACAGGTTGCAGTCAACATTGTAAGAAACTGGTAAATGTGAGCTGCCTGAACACTGATCTCTTTAATATATTGGTTTGCACATTCCCCTGGTAATCCCCTGTACCCGTAGAGACATCTCTCTTATGAAGATCACTGTCAGCAGCACTGTCAGATCACTGACCAATGTGCATCACACAGCCCCCACATTATATTGTTTGTTTCTTTCACAGAGAAACTGAGACGGAGTCTTCCAAACCTCTCCAGGACAACGGGTATCCAGACAGCGGAGGCTGTGAAAAACAGCAGAAGTTGTGAGTCTAACTTGCAGGTGCCAAATGGTGGAGCCTCTCGAGTACCGAGCACTTCCAGTAAGTGACCCCCACTGATTACTGAGACAGCTATTGAGACAGAGCTTTGTCATGTCTAGGAGCCATGTAGTCTGCATATGAATGTAATCACTAGGTCTATCTGCTCTTTTTTAGAAGTTTTGAAATGAGAATTTGTTTTTCCCTTCTATTAAAACTAGTCAAATCAGTCACATTTATATATTAGTCCAGTTCTGTTGCAATGGGATATTTTTGTACCTGTCCAGTTTTTCCAAATACTGTATTGGTGTATGTTTTTTTTAATGTTTGTTTACATTTTTAGTCTTTCCTAAAATTGATTTTTACATAGAAGTTGCATGAACAGTGCATGGAATAGTGGCATTTGGAGTAAAGTGCGTTGATTTTGTTCCCTGTGCATGTTTCCTTGCATGGGCAAATTACAGTCTGCATCTCATTGTTGCTGCTCACTGGTGGTCTTAGAAAGTGCAGGTAACTTTGTGCTGTAAGAAAATAAACTCTTAAGGGCGAGATTCCATTCAGAGCGCGGTGTCTCCAGAACGTCCATGGAGATGCACTGCACTAATGTTATAGCAGGATTTTTTTCTCGCACCCTATTGAGGTGTGTGGGTTAAATGAGCAGATATTCCCACTGTGATGGTTGGAAATACACAGCTGGACACTGAGGTGATGTCCACAGGGCACATTACCAGCAGTTGAATCTCCCCCTAAGCCTGTCTTTAATACATTAAATATTATGGTGATTTTAAAAAAATAAAATGAAGCATAGTTATAACTGTATTAGATTCTAGTCACAGCCCATACCTGGTGGGGGAACTGGGAAAGGTCTGGATCTGCTGTCAGATGTGTTTATTTTCATAGCCACCCCTCCAGTTTCCTTTTGTATACAACACTTCCACACTGTTTGGTGTGTAGTGGTTTAATCTGGTTCCTGTAAAACGAAACGCCAACAAGATTGGGACTCTATATTAAATGAATATTGTATCCCTTTTTAGATGCTTTATAGGTCCCAAAAGTTGACTTGCACTGTTGTTTACACGCAGAAGTAATGGCTTAGATTAAATTAAATACCGTTCATAATCTGTTTATTAGCTGCTGCTACAGAATGGTTTTGCAGAAAAGATTATCATGGGGACCCACCCTAAATGATGGTTTGGCCTTTTCTCACAACCCAACAGTTGTTATACCCTGAAATAGAAGCTTTCATTAAAATGTTTTAAGATAATAGAAACTTAAAGGTTACGGTTTCAGTTTCCCAATAAGAGTAGTTATGACCTCTGTTACACTACACTAGATTTAACACTGATGGCCGTCTGAAGTAGTTTAGGGCCACTAAGCTGGTGGTGTTTTTAAGGTACCATTATCAGTCTTCATCTCCCACTTGTCCATATGTCTGCAGTTTTGAAATGTTTGGTGATAGGAGGGGAATGGAGGGAAGTAGGAAGCCACAGACTGAGAATTAGACAGTGGAAAGAAGAACAGATAGTGAAATGAGGCGCCTGTCAAACTTTATATAAGCAGAAAGTAAACTGATTAGATATCGTAGAGACAGGATTTGCTCTCAAATAAAAACAAGGGTTTCTGTTTTTGAAGTTTCCGCTCAATGTGCAAGTCCTGTTAACACGCTTGGTGTACCTCTTACATTGTTTTAATTTGACTTTTGTCTGAAGATAGAATACCCTGGATAAAGTATTTAAAGGTGAATTAAAAAAAAAAAAGAAAGGCTTTTAGGTCCACTGTGGGGAAACCTGATACTTGTGTTTTAATACAATTCCATTGCCCTTTTTTAATTTCTTTGACATCACAAATGTTTGACGTCAAACTGAGCAGACCCATGTAGATAGGCGGTGCTACCGAAGAATTGAAAGCGCACATAAGGACACAGAGATCTTTTATGCATCAAATATAGAAATGATGCAGTAAAGCTGCCCAGTTATTTTGTGACACCTGTATGAGGGCCTGGCTATAAGGTATATGGGTAGTTCTGTAGTCATAAGATTTCTATCTACATAAAAATACAACTAAGGATCACAGAATGTCTTGTTTCTTTTTTTTTTTAGATAGACACTTACTACTAGTGCCGAGTCTGAAATAACTTCTTTAACCTTCAAAATCTTTGTTTTTCCATCACGCTTTTGTGCACACCCCTTTATTTTAGGCTTTATCGGCTTTTCCACCCCACACTATGAATCGTAACCTTATTATGTATTCCCAACTTTTGATAACCCATTTTCTATTTATTTTTTATAATACCTCCCCAATTAACTCTCCCACCATATCTTTATTTCCTAGAAAAACGTAATATTTCCTTCTGTTCCAACAGCATCAAAAAGGCAGATAAATATGCCACGCCCAGCTCAGAAAACAAAACAGGTTGTTGCCGTCCCTACAGGAGGTAATGTTCAGTCACCACCTGGTTCCCAAATATATTTAGCGGAGCTGATTAAAAGCTAATGTGATTACTGCTCACTTCTGGCCATAGTCCTTTCACTGGTGACAGACAATGGATTCCAGGTGTACATTGATGTGCTGCGAACCTGTCCTGGTGTATTTTAGTTTCTTTCAGTTTCCCACTAATTGAAGCCAAATGATGGTTTTAATGGTGTAACCGCAGCTAAATATCCTTTTATGTTTATAGAAGTATTGTTTTCCTTACACAAAGAACTTTTGCACATTTGTGAGGTTCTAAGGGGGGTATTCAATTGTTGCTCCGGGCGCCGCCGGAACGAGCGCGTTAAAACTATTACCGTTTATACGGTAATATTGTGCGTAATTACCATTCATACGGTAATTTACTCGCTCAATTTAAGCTCGCAGCTCCCTGAAATTGAGCGAGTAATTACCGTATAAATGGTAATAGTTTTAACGCGCTCGTTCCGGCGGCGCCCGGAGCAACAATTGAATACCCCCCTAAGGATGTGTCTTTGTTTTTTTTTTTTGTTTTTTTAACTTTCATGTGCCATGAGCCATAGAGTCGTACACCACAAAACATAGCATGAGAAACTGATCTTAGTGCTCTATCTTCTGCAACACATTTTTAGTTTTATTTCCACTCTAAGCCATCTATCCTTACCTTTACAGTCCGGAGAGCTTAGATTGTCAGTCGTAGAGTACTGTTCACAGATGAATGTGATATCTGTCCCACATCTGTTGTCGCTGACTGTAATCCATAAGTAAGCCGATATCAGCAGTGCATTACTCGGCATCCTCTAAAGCAGTGTTGGCTAACCTGTGACGCTCCAGGTGTTGTGAAACTACCAGTCCTAGCATACCCTTCCAGCAATAAGCTGCTATATATTGGCAAAGCATGCTGGAACTTGTAGTTTCACAACACCTGGAGTGTCACAGGTTAGCCAACACTCCTCTAAAGCATTATTTTCCAGGTTATACACATCACACTATCAGAGCAAAGTAGTTCCCGTCATTTGCTCTTGATACACACAGTACAGCTACTTTAACAGATTTCATAATGGCCGTCCTCAATCTGCAAATTGCAAGATTGTAGATTACTCTTATCGTAGGTATAAATTACATTTTCAATGGAGCTTTCAAATTTAGGGTGCTTTTTTGGAGCTAACTTTCATTTTAGTTTAATTTTATTTTGTTGACACGTTGTGTAGAGTTGTACTTGTTTGACACTG
Source organism: Mixophyes fleayi (assembly GCF_038048845.1). Lineage (NCBI taxonomy): Eukaryota > Metazoa > Chordata > Amphibia > Anura > Limnodynastidae > Mixophyes > Mixophyes fleayi. The sequence continues at coordinate 62,817,770 of NC_134402.1, forward strand.
AACACAGTGGCTGTTGATACTCATAGCCATCATTTGTGGAAAGCTGGGTTGAGATCTCTTTGGACTAAGTTTGAGGTTCTTTGCTTTGGAAAAAGTCACCCAGCCCTGCTCTGATCATGGAGGGATTAAGTAAACTTCAGCAAGCTATGGCTTCCTTGTAAGAAAACCACTGACTGAGCCCAATGTATTTGTAGATTACCATCATGGATATCCATAAATCTTGTCTACAAAGTAGTAGTGATAGCTACTACAAGTGGCAAAATAGTAACAATTTTATCATTCCTAAAAATGAACACTTCTTCTGGAGAAAAGCTTGACTCTTGTTCAGCAATCACAGTACACTTGTTGAGGGCACATCACTTAACCTTACCATAAACTTCTACAAAATAAATAGTTAATTGATGCTTAATATCATACTACTTTTAGTTTGTGTGCTACTCAATCCCCTTTACCTATTGTCAAATGAATGTCTCATGTAAGCTAAGGTAAGTAGTTATAAACTGGTTTTTGTTTGAGCTGCATGTGTGTCGCGTTTGTGTGATGATGATTTTTCGACAGGGCATCAGATCCACATTTACAGCGTTTCTAGATTCTGTAAGACTGGCCTGTCTGGCTGGCAGGCAGAGTGCAGCTGTCCAAGGCTATTCTATTGCCTTCCAGCTTCCCTAAATATCTCTAATCATATTTACTGTTATATCGAGTGTCCAGACTGACTGTCCTTAGGGAAGTGCTGATCTACAGTAGAGGAAAGCCCTGAGCCTCTTCGTATAAGCAGAGACTTTTCAGCAACATATCCCATATATGAATACTGTGCTTGTAGAATGTAGAAAGTAAAACTGAAATGATTGCTATAAACACTGTTTAGTTCCATTGACATAAACATTTATTTTATTTTTCTTTGCCAGTACCTTCCACATGCAAGTTCCGCTCTCCTGCAGCACCGTCTCCATTAGCGCTACGGCAGCCGGTGAAGGCTTTATCTAACCATGGTTCTCAACTTGCACAAGAAGCAATTGGTGCTGCACAGAACCACCCTTCAGCAGGGCCACCTCCCAGCCAACAGTCTGGCTCCGCAAGTCCCATCCCTCGAGCTGGGACACCAATGAGAAGTGGATTACCCAGACCTAGCACACCATCTGGCGGAAGCATACCAGTGCCTCGCAGCAAGCTTGCACAGCCTGTTCGCAGGTAGGTTTTTTTAGTTCCTCGAAAACCCATATTCCAAGCTTCTTCTTTTTTTTTTTTCCCATTCCTTGAAATAATTTTTTCTCCATTATAGAGTGTCCTAAACATCGGAGCACTGTTAAAGCCTCACTGAAACAATGAGGAGTTGGGGAGATTTTCAGGTTATTTTCATGTTTAGAATACCCTTTTGAGAAATGCCATATACGCAGCTGCCCATTGAGTAAATGCTTTATCCACTTGGGTTTTAGAGCACACAGAGACTAATAATATGACAATTTACAGGGACAGACTGTTTTACCTTTGTTGGGACATGTTAGTGTAAGGTAAGATTCTCTGATCAGTATGTGAAACACAGTATAGACAACCTTATTGAATCAATGTGGAGATTTAGAGAGGTTTTCAAGGTTCTTCTGGGAAATGCCATTTACCAGAATATTATGTTAGACTCTCAGGCCAAGTTAGCATTTGCATACTCTTCCAGGCAGGGGTAGCATTGAAAATCTCTAATCAATTTTCACATGCCTTCTGCAATAATTAAACAAAATCTAAAAAGCGACAGATCCTCTTAAAAAAAATAAAAAATTATATTGGTGCATTTAATTTTCTGGTCTTCAAACATTTATCTCTAGAACATGGCCTAATATTTATGCAAGCAATATTTGCTTTTTCTACCTCCTAATAGAGAAAAATCTCTAATGGCCTGCGCATTATACTCTTCCCCAGCAGTTTATAACCCACAACGGATTGTGGTAGAGCATTGTGGGGTCTTGACTAGCTTGGTAATGTGTGTGGACCAGTTTCTGTTAAACATCTGTAAAGCGTTACGGAATTTGCTGGCGCTATATAAATAAATGATGATGATGATGGGCAGTGTGTCCGTTCTGGTGATTGTTACAGCACATCATTCTGGCTGCTACATATTTTGATGACTTTAATGTTTCTCATAGATCATTGCCAGCTCCCAAAACACATGGCACCATGAAAGATGACAGCTGGAAAGAAGGCTGCTACTGACCCACAAAAGCTTCACTACTCCATGTATCCCACGTTATCCACTGTGACTGCAGAACAACCCATCTTAATGGGATATTCTGGGATTTTGCTAATCGATCCCAGGGTCCTCTGTCTGTATCTAGCACAATCGGCAGAGGTTACAAAAAGGAGCACTTTATTGACATTGACCATCGGACGTTTGTCATGCAATCATTATGGCTTGGCCTATCGCTTTTTTTTTTTTTTGGTTCTGTAGTCTTAACCCTATAGAATCCATTACATAATTTAACTTCTCAAATAACACAAGAAGAACAAAAGAGAGAACATCTGAAAACAGCTTTTTTTATTTTTTATTTTTTTGTCAAATACCTGGTTAATGCCAAAGAGCAACTCAAAAGTTTATATTATATATATATATATGTGTGATTATTATGCATTTTAGCACTAACACTGCAAATGTCTACAAAGGTATATAAACTGGTAGACTTTATTTTCTGATGACTGATTTTACAGTTTTATACAGAGAGAAATGGTTTGTTCTGTTGCCTTTTACAATTTGTAATAACTATTCAGCCTTTCACAGGCAACTCCTGAGCGGAACCTCTGACAGTGAAAGGACTTTGTGTATATGAATCATATATTCAGCAACAGGGCAGCATGGCATCTCTTACGGATAATTAGCAATTCACAGTAAGACATTCAAGTTACAGTAGAACTTACTGTATTAATGAGAAGTCCTCAGATTTTATGAGAGTTCAGTATGTTGGTCTGGTAATGGATGATGTAAGGGCTTAACTAACAATGTGTTTTGTTAGCTGTGTGTACTTCTGTAGTCTTAGTGGCTGTACAAGCCCGCAGCAGAAACTCCTGGCAGGGAGTTCTAGAAGTAGTTGGCACGTGTCCTTAGATGGAGAGGTTTGGATTGTGTAATGTAAGATCAGAGAACTATGCACATGTTCCATCTATACATTGTGAGCCAGGAGGATTCCATTTACCGCTTCACTGTCAGACGCTGTGTAGAGTGAACCCCTCTGCGCCTAACCGACCACCAGCTGTCTGTGCTGTTAGTCACTTTCTGTACTGATGGGGTTCAAATATTGACACGTTTTGTTCTCTTCATTATAAACAATTTTCCTTTTTTTTTAAAAAAAAAAAATTTTTGAAAGTTTTACTTTAGATATGTATTTAAATTGTAAATAATGTTTTCCTCTTGGGCACCTTTCAGTATTGCAGTTATGATGTACCTTGCCTTACATATCCTATATTTAACATTATCAACGCCATGTCATTGCTCAATGTGTTTACAGATTTGAAAGGGTTACCACACCTGAATACTTTTTACTATGTCTAAATGTAGATTTATTCCTTTATGTCCAAGACCTTTACCTACACCGTGTATTTATAGTGGACCTTTCACCAATTATTTTTGCAGCCTTTTCTCTAATATTATTACACAATGAAAACCTTTTTTTAACTCTTTAATACCGCAGCTGTTTTGTTAGATTTGGATAAGAAATGTTTTATTATTCTGCATAATGTTGGACATGTATCCGACACAAAGATAGTTAGGAGTATGTATTGCAAGTTTCAGACTTGCCTCCATGCTAAACAGGAAGCTACAAATGTGTTGCATAATACTGCAATCTATAGGAGATCTGTGAGCCTTTTAATATTACGTCAGTACAGCCTTTGTTTCTCTGCTGTAGTTTTTGGTGTCTTTGAAAGTTTCTATTATTGTCAGTTGTGGACTGAAAGCTTTCCGTAGGTTGCAGTATCAGACAGTACAATCAGAGTACCCATCATCTACACACAGTGGAGACGGCAGAATTATGATGTAATAGAAAGCATGCTATCTATTCACCAGGAGATTGCACTTATTTGTTTCTTGTGGATTGCTAGGATGCATATTCACCCCACAGAATCACTGCCGCCAATGTGTAGGTGATGGGTAGTAAATCATGTTCTTATATGCTTACTTATTTCATTATTCATATGTGTACGTTCTCCTGTGGTTAATGGCAACCGTAACGGACTGACTGGGACCTGCCTGTGTAAAACAATGTAATGCTACATGAAAGGGCCGCTAAATACACACTGGCAGTTTTTTACATAAGCAAGTTATAATAGTTACTAGTATAAGCAAAAGTTTACATACCTTGATAGAACTTGAAATAATTGATATTGTTTTAAGATTTGCTGTGTAGCAGAGTGCAATCTATTCCACATGATCAGCCATGTCTGGGGAAAGACTGTTTGCAGTGTCCTTCAATGGGATTACTAGACAGGAAGTCTGCTGTGTGTAGCAAAACATCTCCCTTCACAATCACATGTTTATCGCCAATATCTTCAGCCCTAATCAGCCCACCACCCCCTCTGCCCCCCGGCTGGTCCCATAGTGGGCTACCCTGGGCTGGGTCACTGGGCTATCTGCATTTTTTTATTTTTTGAAATGTTCCTAATAGGCTGCTGAGCAGAGTCTCGCACCCCAGGCTAAAATTTACCAGCCAAGCCCCTGGGTCCTAATTGCCTCCCTGTATGTATGAATGTTGCTTACTAGCTCTTTTATATGAACCAGCTTGTATTTTAGTTCTAATGGTCCTTTAAGACTGTAGGGTTGGTTTATACTGATCATAGACAAATCATCTAAATGGGCTGCAGATTATTAAACCTTTTTTATATATTTTGTAAACTGAGATACATTTGGTGCAGGCAGGGACTGCATTATAGCTAGTACTGGAAGAAAATAGAAAATGTTCTCTACATGTACATGGTCCGATGTGACAGAATGTCAATGTGAGACATCTGTCAACGCAAATTGACCAGTCAGTCAGGACGGCACATTGCATGTGTTATCCTCAGTCACATTACATAGAATCAATTACAATAACCTTAAGACAATGGACATTTTATACGTATTAGGGATCATGTTTTCACCAATTGTGTCATACAAATTGCACTATTACTACATATTTCATCTTATTTATTTTTTTCTGGGTGAAGAGCTTTGCTATCTTGGCTCTCCAGCTGGTGAACTGCAGTGCCTTTCATGACCTGGTAGTTTGAAGGACATGCTGGAGGAGGTAATTTGATAATGGCAGACACAAAAATCACCTATTCCTACTTTAAAGTAAATTTTTAAACATGTATGCATAAAAATGTTGAAATATATATTTTTAGGTGCAGCAACCCTAAAATCTTTCATGTGACAATAATCATGCGTGTTTGTTTGATCTTTATACAAGAAGTTCAATTTATGCAGTTATTGGTACAAGCGGGCTGCTGCTTGCTGGGAGATTAAACTGTGGAAGAAACAGTCTTTCAATAATCTTACAGCATTTATCTGCATTAACAAACTTTCTATGCAAATTGGCCTCTAATGTCCACATAGGTATTCACAGGAAGAGTTTCATTGGAAATATTAGGACCTCTGAACCAAACATTACATGCATTTTATTTTGAACAAAATATTAACAGAAGTACACGGCTTAATGTGTATATGAGGGTATGAATAATATACTTAGTACTGTTCTTATATTTTAAGTGCTGTTCAGTCTTTCTGTGCAAACTCCGTTTCGACTCTCAAACCTCTGTTCATGCTCTTGAAAGAAGCTCTACCTGTTCTACTTTTCTGCATCAGGAAATGGGTTTGCTTTCTGTACTTCATGATATTGTTAAAAAGAGAAGTGTGGATATGATAAATAGTGCCTATGATTTATTTATGTGTGCGTATTAAAAGGATATTTTGAATGTGGGTTATTGTGCCAACGCCTCTGAATTGTCATTTGTATGTAAGCAAGCAGATTGTGTAATTTACTGCTTCCAAAGTTATTTAAATTTTTTTGTATGTGTGTTAATAAAAGTGTACAAATTGTAAAAATACAGATTTATTCTTAACAAGAAACGTATCACTGAACTTCATTTCACTTTAGCTTGTGGGATAACTGGTAACTACAACAAATCTAGATGTTTTGGTTTTTTTTTTAAATTGCATTAAGCAAAAAAATCTTTAAATTAACTCACCCAAAAATAAAGCGATTTGAAATTCACCTGTCTTCTACATTAGAGGCAGCTATGTTGTAGAGTGAACCCTTTGTCCATGAGAACGCAGCCTATCATTTCACTAAACTCCAGTGACCTCGTATTCATTTTCCTCTTATTGGCAATTTATCCTGCAATATAAAAATCTTTGTCACAAGTTTATTTTACTTTAGCATTGTTTTTTGTGATATGAGCACACACTCTGGGAGTCCAGATAATTATCCTGATTGTTATTTTTTTTCAATCTGAAAACCTAATGACAACTGTAATCAGGATGTGATTCAAGATCACTAGTCACGGACTCTGTTTACAGGCTATAAATTGAGCCAGAATTACTGGTTAGGCTTAAGCTGGGTACACACTACAGGTTTTTTTAAGCCAATTATCATGCCAATCACATGATAAATGACTGTTTAGTACGATATTGTAATAGTGTGTACACTCCCACAATCATGTTCTGAAAGATATATGGATAGAAGTTCCCAAGTAATTTTGTAACAAACAGCGCAAGTTGCAGGTAAGTGCTTTTATACAGGACATGGACCTCCCAGATGCTTTCTAAATAATCTTTATTTTAGGTAGGAGGGGGTAAGCATTTCTTATAATACCCATGTTGTGCTCTATGTATATTCACAGATATGTAGATGTATATAAAACTGCTACAGGTTTTCAACTTCCAAAGTGGTATACTAAGGAAAAAGGACTTGCTTCACAAGGACACATAGGAGAAAATATATTTATATTTGTATATATTTATTATTTCGGCCCTGTGTTAATACAATTGTTAGTAGAAGCTATTAAAAGTATGAAGTCAATGCATGACTTGCTGCAGTTCTATTGACTATCATATATTTACTGACTGGTACATTGTTATGAATTTGGTTTCTGAGACAGTTTTGCTTAAGGAAAGTATGGCGTATGAGTGGCATGTGGAGATGTCTGAAGGACTAGTAAATGTGGGATCTATACTTGGCATGATCTGTTCCCCTCCTGATGCTAGCCTTCTCCTGCTGCCACTCCTCCACAGCCTCCATCCTATTGTCTCCACCTGATGCTAGCTCCTGTGGCTCCAACCTTCGTCTCTTTCCTGGTGTCTTCCTTCTGAGCCTTCCACTAATGCCATCTGCCCTCAAGATTCTGTCCTGTCTGATGTCCCTGGATTACCCTCTTCCTTTACTTGGTCTCGTCCCATTGCTCCTCTCTCCTGGACCTCCTGAACTCGCCCTTGGTCTCACCGAACAGATTAAGGCTGGATAAACATTAGTGTTTTCAGCCAATTATCGTTACAATCGATAAAAGTCCGGTTGGCCTGATATCTCATTGTATACCCTGCAACAATGAAAAGTTATTGTTCCAAAGTCCATTGTTTCGATGAACTACATTTTTAAACTGAACTAAAAATCTTCAAAGATGGAAGGATGTCATTCCAGTTCTGGAGTGTGTATGCTATCACGACTCTATGGGGTGTGCAGAGTCGGGATCTTTGCAACTGATGGTTGACTGATGAAGTGCACAGATCTGGCTCGAGTTCAATAGTGTGTACACATGAATCGGCACTTTTTTTTTTTTTTTATTAAGTCGCTGGTAAAATTGCAAAAAATATTGCATTGTTAGGCTGGGTACACACTACAGGAAAATGCAAACTCCTCATGGACAGTCTCCCATGCTCTGGTCTTGGGTTCTAGTCATTCTTTGGCCATTTCTTCATGGACTTTTTACATGCTTTTTGCTGGTATAGTACCCATACCGTTGTTGCAAGAGAAATTACTGTATGCTATCTGATATCATACACATTGTTACACCTTAAGTTACTGATGTATCTGATATTAAATTCTCTGTTGCCCTATATGTTATTGGATGCTCTGTCCTAGATTCGCCTCTCTGCAGACTTTGCTCAGCATCCTGTTTGTCAATGTTGGTTATATTCCACTGTCTCCCTCACCACCTCTCTCCACTTCCCTCTGCTCCTCTTTATTCCCTACTGCATCCTCATTCATTTGGCTCTGTAACCTAGTGCCTCCTACACTTCATCCTTCTCTCTCTAGCTATAGTCATCTTTTTTTTTTTCCTTCTTCCCCTCGTATCCTTTTCCTTTTACCATGCCTCCTTGATCACATCCCAGACCCGATTGGCAACTGTAACCCTGCCAGTCTCATCAACCTAACCTCACTTTCCACCCCCCCTTTTTTTCCTGTGCCTTTTGGAATTCCAGATCCATCTGCAATAAATTGCTCGCTGTCCACAACCTCTTCTAATTAAACTCTCATAAACTTCTTGCCATCACCGAAACCTGGCTCTCCTCCTCTGACACCACTTCCCCTGCTGTCCTATCCTATGGGGTGCTTTCCTTCACCCATACCATTAGGTCTGGCAATTGCCCTGGTGGCAGCATGGCCATTCTCCTACCCCCTTACTTGTACCTTCAGTGTCATCCTTTCCTCATCCCCTCCCTTCTATCAACCTGGGTGACTTTAACATCCCCATTGATAACCTTTCAGACCCAGGTTTCGTCAAACTTCTGGCTCTTTCATCATCTTTTGGCCTTTCACAATGGACCTCATCCCCCAGCGATGGTCTTGGCCACTCCTTATGACCTTGACTACTCCCACCTTTGCTCTCTCTAACTTGTCTCCATTCCCTCTTTCGGTCCATCTCTCCTTCATCCTCTCCTCATCTCCCACACCTCTCCCCTCACCAAAACACACCCTCACACCGCCCAATCGTGACACCATTGACACTGCTGTATTTTGTTCCTCCGTGGAAACTCTTCTCTCCCCCCTAACCACCTTGACCTGTCCAAACCTGGCAACCTCCCTCTACAACCACTCCCTCTCTTCTGCCCTTGACTCTACCTGCCTTGCCACCACTGTTGGTCTGCCACACCAACCCTCAACCTTGGCATTTTAAACTTACAGTTCCTAAAAAATAGAAATTCCCTGCTGAACTCCACTGCAGGAAATTCGTTCCCTGGCAGATTTTCCCCACTTCCAGTTCATTCTCTCCTCCTACAGCTCTGCACTCTCCTTAGCCAAATAATTCTTTTAATCTTAGTATTTCAATCATCCAACCCTTAACTCTCCGCCACTTTCAACTCCTTACTGCTAGGACCACAGCTATTTGAGCTTTCAGAACCAGACTGGTAGAGATGATCACCTATAGCATCCTCCTTTCCTATAGAACTAGTATGTTCCGAGTCTCGTGAGACGCGGCTCGCTTGTATTCTCTGCCCCTCGTCATGCCAGGGCAACGGCCAGGACGCGTATAGGGGCTGGAGAAGCGTCCTGGCCGTTGCCCTGGCAAACAGCCGTACTCCTGGATAGAACCTTCAGTTGTATGACCTTTTGGCTTGTTTATTGGATTATGATTCTCTGCTGGTGACCCTGACTTCTGCCTGTGACTCGGATATCCTATCTTTCTGCCGGACCTGACCCTTTTGCCTGGACCTCGCCTCGCTGCCTGTTTATGCCCTTTGATCTCGGCCTGTCCCTGACATAGTTCATCTCCTGCTGTCACTCCCTTGCCGCGCTACGGTTTGAACCATAAGCTTGTACTACGCAGAGCATAAGACCTGGGGGCATCTGAGTACATGTGAGCAGATTAAGCTCTACGGGAAAGGTGGCTGCTAAAGGTGAAGACCTCTACCACCTGTTCTACAAGCTTATGACAATTACCGTTAGCCGTGACATTGAGTTACTCGGATGCCCCCAGGACTTAAGACTATATTAGAAGCTTATCAAGCTATCCGTAGCGTTTGGTAGAGAGTAACCAGAATACAGGAGGTGGGTACCAGAGACAGTCCGAGGTTGTAGGTCAGAAAGGAGCAAGTTAGTTGAAGGACAGTCAAAAGGTCAGGGCAGGTTGCATACACGGGTTATCCAAAAACAGGCAAAAGTCAAAAAGGCAACAGAGTTCTAGCAGGGCCTAAAATCAAGCCAAAGGGTCACAACAAGTGGTCAAATCCAAGGTAACAGCTGAACAGGAACAGGGGAGCTGGGGACAACAATATACAGAAGTACAGAAAAAGCTAAAACCAGCAGGGAGGCTAAGCCCTCCCTGCCTTAAATAGAACTAGTGCCCAATCTTGAGGAAGGGCTGACCCCTGCACTAATCAGCCCCCAGAAGGCTGATAACTGAAGATGCGCACGCGCCATGTCCCTTAATGCGGGATGGGGCGCTGCTGTCAGTGTCCCGGCCGCTGCCATGGTGACGGCCGGGACGCGCGGGCCACTAGCAAACAAGGAGCTGCGTCTCGTAACACCTACTTTCCTCTTCCCCCTCCTGCCCTTCCACCCTCCTTAACTGCCACTGACTTTGCCACCTTCACTTCAAAATTGATTCCATCAGAAACAAAATCTCCTACCACTTCTCTCACCCCGCCCCCTCACGACCTCTCCAGCCCCACTGCCCCCAAGCCATCATCCATTGTGCACCTTCTGACCCACCTCAGGTGAGGAAGTCCATTTTCTACTCAAGTCCTCTCCCCCTTCAACCTGCCCCCTTGATTCTATTCCCTCCCACATCTTTAGATCCCTCTCTCCTACTGCTTGCTCCCACCTTGCCTACCTCTTCAACTATTCCCTCTCCATTGGTATCTTCCCCTCAAAACTGCTTGTGTCATGCCTTTTCTTAAGAGAGAGAGAGAGAGAAAAAAAAAAAGGTGTGGCCACCTTGTCCAGCTACTGCCCCATCTCTCACTTCCCTTTTGCTTCTAAACTGCTCAAACGGCTTGTCTACACCAGTCTCACTAGCTACCTCTATGACCACTCCCATCTTAATACTCTACAATCAGGATTCCGCCCCCTCCACTCCACGGTAACTGTCCTAACTGAAGTAACTATCGTCTATCTGCCAAATCCAAAGGCCACTACTCCCTACTTATCCTCTTGTACCTATCTGCAGCCTTCAACACAGTTTATCGCCCTCTCCTGCTGTACACTTTTCGCACCATTGGCCTTTCTGACACTGTCCTCTCCTGGTTCACTTCTTATCTCTCTGACAACTCCTTCTCTGTTTCTACCTTAGACTCCTTCCCCTCTTCCCATGGGAATCCCTCAGGGCTCCGTCCTTGGCCCTCTCCTCATTTTTCTGTATACCTCTTCACTGGGTGAACTTATCAGTTCCTAAGCCCTTCAGTTTGACACCTACGCCGATGACACCCAAATCTACGTCTCATCTCCTGACCTCCCCCCTTCCCTCCTCACTAATGTGTCCTGCTTTCTCTCTGCCAGCTCCTCCTGGATGTCCCATAATTTTCTTAACATGGCCAAATCTTAACTAAGTTTTCCCTCCCTAATGAATCTCCTCTCTGTCACATCTCCTTTTTTTACTCAAGTCCGCAGCCTGGGTGTCACCCTTGACTTCTCCCTCTCCTTCACCTCCCCATATCAATCCCTCACCCAATCTTGTTGCTTTCATCTCCACAACATAGCTTGCATCCATTCCTTCCTCCACTAAAACTCTCATCCATTCGCTCATCATTTCCCACCTTGACAACTGCAACCTCCTCCTTACTGGCCTCCCCTGCTTCCATTTCGCTTTGCTACAGGCCATACTGAATGGTCTTCATCTGCCTCTCCCTCTGTCAAACACTCCACTTGCTACCTCATAGAATCTTCTTCAAAATTATTTCCCATACCTACAGTCATAGCCAAGAGTTTTGAGAATGACACGCATATTATTTTTCACAAAGTCTGCTGCCTCAGTTTTTATGATGGCAATTTGCATATACTCCAGAATGTAATGAAGAGTGATCAGATGAATGGCAATGAATTTTATCCCAAAACAACATTTCCACTGCATTTCAACCCTGCCACAAAAGGACCAGCTGACAACAGGTCAGTGATTCTCTCGTTAACACAGGTGAGTGTGTTGACGAGGACAAGGCTGAAGATCCCTCTGTCATTCTGATTGAGTTAGAATAACAGACTGGAAGCTTTAAAAGGAGTGTGGTGCTTGAAATCATTGTTTTTCCCCTCTGTTAATCATGGTTACCTGCAAAGAAACACGTGCAGTCATCATTGCTTTGCACAAAAAGGTCTTCACAGGCAAGGATATTGCTGCTAGTAACATTGCACCTAAATCAATAATTTATTGGATCATCAAGAACTTCAAGGAGAGAGGTTCAATAGTTGGGCAGCCTGAAGCCTTCTTCACAAGAACATCCAGCAAGCACCAGGACTGTCTTCTAAAGTTGATTCAGCTGCAGGGTTGGGACACCACTAGTGCAGGTCTTGGTCAGGAATGGCAGCAGGCAGGTGTGAGTGCATCTGCAAGCACAGTGAGGTGAAGACTTTTGGATGATGGCCTGGTGTGAAGAAGGCCACTCCAAGAAAAACATCGGGGACAGACTGATTCTGCTAAAGGTACAGGGACTGGACTGCGGAGGGCTGGGGTAAAGTCATGTTCTCTGATGAATCCCCTTTCAGATTGTTTGGGGCATCTGGAAAAACGCTTGTCTGGAGAAAAGGTGAGCGCTATCATCAGTCCTGTGTCATGCCAACAGTAAAGCATCCTGAGACCGTTCATGTGTGGGGTTGCTTCTCCGCCAAAGGAGTGGGCTCTCTCACAATTTTGCCTAAGAACACAGTCATGAATAAAGAATGGTACCAAAACATCCTCCAAGAGCACTTCTCCAAATCATCCAAGAACAGTTTGGTGACTAACAATGCCTTTTCCAGCATGATGGAGCACCTTGCCATAAGGTCAAAGTGATAACTAAGTGGCTCGGGGATCAAACCATCGAAATTTTGGGTCCATGGCCAGGAGCTCCCTAGATCTTTATCTCATTGAGAACTTGTCAATCCTCAAGAGGCGGGTGAACAAAAAAAGCCCTACAAATTCTGACAAACAAAGCATTGATTAGGCAAAAATGGGTGGCTATCAGTCAGAATGTGGCCCAGAAGTTGATTGACATAATTGCAGAGGTCTTCAAAAAGAAGGGTCAACACTGCAAATATTGACACTTTGCATAAACTTAATGTAATTGTCAATAAAAGTCTTTGACACTTATGAAATGCTTGTAATTTTACTTCAGTATACCATAGTAACATCTGCCAAAAACACAAACGGCAAACTTTGTGAAAACCAATACTTGTCATTCTCAAAAAGTTTGGCCATGACCGTACAAAGCCTTCTCTAACTCCACTGCGCCTTAAGTGTCCAACTTCATCTCCATTCATACTCCCTCTCGCCCTCTACAGCCATCAAACACCACTTCACTTCCCATCTGGTTACTACTACTCACTCCCAGGCTTGCCTCCCTTCTCTAGAACGATTTCCCTTGTTCAATCAGGTATTCCCTAGCTTGCAAATTTTCAAATGATCCCTCAAAACCCACCTGTATAGGAAAGCCTACCCTTCTTCTGCCTAACTTTCTCTGTTCCATCCTCATCCCTCCTTCACAATTCATGGTCCCCTCACCCTGTCTTCCCTCTTTGTGTTTCCTGTTTAGTCTGCCCCTTTCTTTTTTAAATTTAAAGCTCTCACAATCAGGGCCTACTTATTATCCTTGTGTCCTCCTCATCATGTCACCTCTGCCTTTGGCACCCCAACCTCATTCTCATGCCTCAACACTAGGCCCCTGCCCTTGGTCTCCTCTTCTCCGCTGCCCTTGTCTCTCCACCACGAACTTTGATTCTGTTAGCTGTGCCCACACTCCTGGACACAAGTTCAGTTTGCTTTGGTGCGCTCCCTGTCCCTCCTCCTTCCCTTTTCTAGTCTCTAAAATATTCTGGTCCTCACTCATACCTCTTTACCCAGCGCACCTCTCCTTAGCTGGGTCGATAATTTAATTGCACTGTTTTGTTTTTGCCCTGTATGCTGTGTACTGTCTCATCCTTTGCTCTCTGTATGGCGGCGCAGACCTTTTGTTTAGCCTTATAAATAAAAGATAATAATTTTGTTACATTGTTATTAATTTGAGTTTATGCAATATTGAGTTTAACAATGTATCTAGTCATGTAACCCATTTCCCTCTTTTGTCAAATCATATATATTCGTCACTTATCTTTTGAATTTGTTTGGTTATTTATGAATCTGAATTGTTGAGCTTTTAGCTCCAGTTTATTTGTTTAATAGTCAGCACCTTTATTATGTTTTTTGTTGTTTTTTAAAAAAAAATCTTTGTAAATTATTCCTATTTATTTTGTGTGTATCTCTAATCCCTTAAAGAAGACCAATTGTTATATGTTATGTAAACTTGTAGTTAGAAAGTACTATTAGAAGTTTTGTTTTTGTTTTTTTATGTTTATATACCTACACATATATGCACTCGTAGACCTATATAGCCTTCCCATTTGGTAGGATCTCCCCTCTGTGTTTATGGTAGAAAGAATGTCCCTTCATCGGTGTGCAGCCTATTCATAAACTGTGAATTTGTGTTGCTGCGATCAGGGTGTGCCAATTGCCTCCAGTATAGCTGATGCTGTAACTTCTGTTTGACTAGCACTGACATCTTGTAAAATATAGCCCTATTCAGCTGCTGTTATAATACTGATAATTGTGGTTACTGACATTATGAAATGCACATTACAGACTGAGCCGTCTGCGGGCTCATGCTTGGTAGAAGATGATCTGAGATATTCAGCTACTGCAGTATTGCCACTGATTACATCAGTCTTTTCTAGTCGTAGGCTTTGTAATATTAATTCTCATTCATTTTGTGTTATAAGATATATAAAGGAAGAACAGCTGTAATATGTTTTTGGTATTTCACCTATGGCATATTTTCATCATTGACATGTGTGAGCAATTGTATCCATTATGTCACCAAAGCCTGTGTTTTATGAGTCATAAAGATAGACATACTACATTTGTAAAATAACTCATAATGCAGGTCTGTGTAAGAAGCTGCAGTACAGGGATGGGCAATCCGTGCCTTACATACATTGCCTATATTACAGTACTGCCCTCTGCTGTGCAATAGAAATACTGCTCTGACTGCCTTTCCAGGAGAAGGTTCTTTCCTTAATCTTCAGAAAATGGGCTGTCCTAACAAAATTTGGGGTCCCAGTTCATTTGTGCTTAATAAGTCATGCTATATAAATCGTATAAAAAAAAAAATGCATTAAGTAGTTATATACTAATATATATGTCAATTTGTTAGCATCCAAAGGAAAAGACCCTGATCCCTGGTTCCTGAAACTAAAACCTAATTACCCCAAAGCAATAAAAAATAAATAAAAAATCTATGCAATAATTTCAATGTTATCAGAAATCATTTTCCCACAATGAGTTAAATAAATATATTTGCAGAAAGTGTAAATATGGGAATCAATTATACACATCAAGTAGAGCAATAAACAGTATTACACGTCTATTCAAATTTGTAGGCGCCTTTATAATAGTAATTCACTATAAAATGTGCAAACAACAAAAATGTAAAAAAAACGTCAAAATTATAATGTTACAAACTTATATAAAATTTAGTATAAATAAATCAAAACTAAAGATATCAACCTGAGATGGTGAAAATGAAGAATTTGGTGCTCTGTGGGAGAAGGGGTGTGGCTTACCAGGCAGCTGCCGTTTCACACAGCCAATGAAATGCATGGGAATTATGTCAAAGAACTTTAATCAATTGCAGCTTAGTAATATCTGACCCATAGTTCACACAGAGCTTATTGCAATGACAAAATTACAATACAAAAATACAGCAAGCAGTCTAGTGACTGATATATAATAAAGACATCATAATAGTGATCTTTATATAATGCAAATCAACCCCAATCCCTCATGTATTTATGATGGTTACACAATCTATACCCCAGTGGTTTCTTTACCTGACCTGTCTCTCAGTGCACAGATCCTACAAATATTATGTTTGTCTCCACAAGGTGGAGCTTGGTGATTATTGCTTTACATGTAAGCTGATTTAAATTAAGAATAAATGAATATATTTACAAAGCTTTGAGTCAAAGGTTGACATGCTCTACGTAAGTTTTAGAATGTCTTCCTTGTGGTATTCGTTAAAAAGGTGACAGTATCTGTTGTATCATTTAGTGAATTACATGCAAATATCTGAAACTATTATAGTGTTCAGTAAAATATGTTAATCGTTTATTTGTAAAATTCATAATTTTTACAGTGTAAAGTGAAGAGCTGTAATATGGTGCTTCTGCTGCGCCATTACAATTAATGTACTGTTCTTCCTCCTGCACATTTTTGTGATCCTGTTATTTCTTTATTATTTTTTTTCAAGTAAGTTAGGGTTGTATTGTTTACATTTTTATTTTCATTGTTTTGTTTCCTACATTCACGTTTTTTAAATGTGTATAGTCAGAGCTTACATTATATTTATATATTGCATAAATATTTTAACTCATTGTAGTTATCTTTTCCCATTTCACAAACAGATTTTTCTTATTGTGTTTAATGTTAATAATTTTTTTTTTTTTTTTTTCTCTCTCATTGTATCTGAAACATTTTTGTTTTATTTTAACTGCTTTCTATTGTTAATTACTTTTCTGCAGAGCCGTAACTAGAGATTTTTTAGTGCTCTGGGCGAGATAGACCACTGCCCCCCCATAGATTGTACCTCCATTAAATTAATAGCCCCACCTATAGATTAGTAACCCCCACTACTATTAAATGAATAAACCCTACCCCCATTAAATGAAAATCCCTTCTGATAAATTAATAACCCCTACTCCAGTTAAATTAATAGGCCCTACCTTCATTATATTAATAGCCCTTACCAATACATTAATAGCCCCTAAGCCCATTAAATTAATAGCTCTTACCAAGACATTAATAGCCCCTAAGCCCATTAAATTAATAGCCCCTAAGCCCATTAAATTAATAGCCTGTGAGGATGGACGGGGACTCACAGGCTGAAGAGGAAACAGACGGGAAGTGGAGACCCACACGCTGAGGGGGAGACACTCACAGTGTCGGACTGGGGCATGAAGGGCCTACCGGGGGACTGCACCGCTAGGGGCCCACCAGACGGGGTGTGGCCTGCCATCATAGAGGCGAGACCAGACACTAAAGGGGGAGTGGTCAGCCCACAAAGGACAGCTAGCACCATAGTGTAGTGCATAAAGAATCCAGTGTGTATATAAAGAGTACACAGTCTTGACCTGCTCCTTAGATAGGGCAGAATAGTCACCAAAAATCGGGGTTGTCCCAATAGAATCAGAACATTTGTCAGACTGTCCTGCTCTCTCTTACCTGTTCTTGTCACTTTCACCACCTGTGGCTGCTGGTTTATTTAGTTGCAGCTTGTCTGGATCCTGGAATGTTGGGGGCCCTATTTGGGAAAAAAATGGGTACATTTAGAAAATTCCAACCAGCCCTGGCATTAAATAAATAGGACCCACAATTAATACTTAGGCCTTCCTCCAGCCCCAACATTAAAGTAATAGTATTCCAATTTAATAAATAAACCTATTTCCCTCCCTCTAGACAGTCCCAGCAATAAATTAATAGCATTTACGTATAATAAATATACCTATTCACATTTAATAAATAGACCTCATGCTCCTCAAACTCAGCCCCACATACAATTAACAGCCCCCAAACTACCTCTCAAATTAATAGTCCCCACTATAAAATTATATTGCCTCACCATCACCCCACAAACATAATAGCACCCATTAGTTAGCCACCACCTACTACACACACATTACATTGCCACAAGCCTGCTGTGCTATCACACACACACACACACACACACACACACACACACACACACACACACACACACACATTACTGTGCTCCTTCATCACCATGCTGTGCCTCCTTATGATCACACTGCGCCCTCCATGCTGCTTTGGCCCCCCTTAACTCTCTGCCATGCTGCCTGTGCTCCCCCTTCACTCTCTGCCATGCTGCCTGTGCTCCCCCTTCACTCTGCCATGCTGTCTGATCTCCCCCTTCACTCTCTGCCATGCTGCCTGTGCTCACCCTTGCTTCCGTTCCTTCACTTACCTTTTCTATCGGCTTCTTTCTTTTCTTCTGTCTTTTTGCCGACTCCTCTCTGTGTGACTCCTCTCTGCGCCGCTCCTCCTCACTGAACGACATGCGAGATGACGTCATGTTGGACATTCAGTGCGAATGGAGCAGAGAGGAGGGGCACTAGAGCAGGTTTAGAAGACCTTACTCACAAATCTCTAAAATTCCCAAATCTGATGCATACCTTTTTGGGCATCAGTTTATAGAAGAGGTCAAGGCATGTCCTTAAGCTCGAAATTCCTTTTCAGACCTAAAGAAAGCACATGAGCCTTTCAGGAGGCCCCTTTCTTAAAGGGGGTTGAATTTCAAAAGCCATGGATCCAGGCTGAGACCTCCAAGGAACGATGAGAGCACACAGATGAGGCTTCATGTCCAGATTCCATGATGCCACCAGAAGATAAGTCACAAATACATGGAACAACGACGA
The DNA here is from genome assembly GCF_038048845.1 of Mixophyes fleayi. Classification (NCBI taxonomy): domain Eukaryota; kingdom Metazoa; phylum Chordata; class Amphibia; order Anura; family Limnodynastidae; genus Mixophyes; species Mixophyes fleayi. The sequence goes on from NC_134402.1 coordinate 62,836,366, forward strand.
GTGGCCGCAGTTAATGTAAGTTCATCCATATATCCTTTTCAAAAGAAAACTGTCATTTTTAAAGTGGCAACAAATTACCACAGACAGGTGGTTGTTAAAAGCAATCCAGTTTGGGCTAATCTTCACTATGATTCGTATTTGTTCAAGAATTGCAGTCCTCAATTAGAGGCCCTACACTATGGAAAAATAGAATTGGTAGACCCATCCGCCAAAGGCATGATCGGCCATTTATTTCTAATAAAAAAAAAAAAAGCAAAGAGCAGCCCTGAATGACAAAGCTTTGAATCAATTTTTGAAACCAAAGAAGGTGCCATCTCAAGTTCTATTGGAGAGACAAAACAGACATAGAAGTTGCTCCAACAATTTATAGGTTCAGAGCAGGTGCTTGAAGGGGCGGGGTTATCCTGAAAGGAACAAACACAGAGAAAAATCCCCCAGCACACTGCTATCAACAGCAAAGGAGCTGCTATTTCTATTTGTACATAAAAATGCAGGAAAAGTATGGTAAGCAACCCGACCCGTCTAGGCGCTTCTGCTAGTAGGGTGGTCCTGACTCTAAGCAATCAGAGTTCCTATTTTTGGGCCTTACAAATATGAGTTTTTAAATGAGAGATAACTAACCAAGATGTACCCCAAACTCCTCCAAATGACAATAATGGAAGTTGTTCAATCAATTTATAGGTTCATAGCAGGTACTTGAAAGGGCGGGGTTGCTTCTGTCATCCTGCTAGGTGCATCAAGGGACCTAAACAAGCCTTAGACAACCACCAAAAAGGACCTGAAGTAATCCATTACATTAGAATCTTTTCCTTCTGACATAATATTATAAACACTCAAAAGAAAATTCAATCGCACAGATTACTGTAAGTCTCCCTCTTTATTTGAAATACAGTGTAATATAATAAATTGAAAGGGAAAAAATTTTGGGGAGAGACTTTTTTTTCCCTTTCACTCTATTATATTAATATATTTTATTTTCTTCCTCTTTTTTATATATGTATTTTTAAAGAATTTTTTACTAATAAAGTATCTATCCTATCAGGAAGAGGGAAGCCCTATAAGAACCCTCTAATTCCCTTTTATTACATCCTTGAGAAAGTCCTAATTGTGGATGAAACGCGTTGGGTCAATTTTTGCAACCTACCAGCCACCGTACCTTGTGGGTCAGACCATCACTTCCGCGTTTCACACGCGGCTACACGAGGATTAGACAGCATGGATTACCTTTCTATGCTGCTATTACATCTACATTTACCCTTTACGGGTTACACCACCACTTCCACGTTCCACACGCGGCTACATGAAGGATTAGGCAGCACAGAGAATTTCATTTAACGGACTGCATTATCGTTACATCCTGAGGATCTACATATAGGGATTTCTAGGGTAAGATCCTATTTTTATCTCCTTTCCTCACGGAGTTCCGATTTTATCCTCTCTTTACTTTTTCCTGAAGAGCTATAAACATTTTATTGTCTGTCTGATTGTTACCATAATCTTTGCGCCCTTTCACTATTACATGTTATTTTACTATAGGAGCTGCATTTTTGATGAGTGCTCACCTTGTGTTTACTAATATTATTTTAATATGGAGAGCAGCTCTCAACATCCTTCTTACATTGCACATAGATGCAGGGGGATCAATACTGATGATCTCTTTACCATTACAGACGGACAACAGGTTAATCATGAACAATTAAAAAATGATTTTTGTTTACAATATTTACATTTTGAGAAACTTTGTCAGAAAGAAACCAGACAATGGTGGGAAATTATTACTCTCACCAAATATCTTGAAAAAGGTCTCATCCCTAGAGGACTTAGGATAAATAAGAACCCTACTTTTATCCCTTTCCATAAAGAATTTTTTACCAAATGGAACAACATTTTGGATCAATGCTCTAAGCGACTCATTAAATTATTAATTTCAGATAGATCATCTTATTTAGAATTTTTAGAATCCGAAATCAATTCCATAGACAAATCCTTTGAATCTATCAAAGAAATGGAAGATTTCAAAAAACTGAATATATTAACTCAGGACAAAATTCAGAAATTAGAGCAGAATATAAAAATCACAAAACAAAAGAAGTTTGCCAGAGATTTGTAAGAATTAAAAAATGATGATATTTCTGTCATGAGACAAAAAATATCTCCCAATACTTCACAGAATCTATCAAAGAAATCTATTATCAACAATACACATTATCAATCATCTAAAGTTAAACCAGTCAAGACCAGAAATAAACCACTTATTCAAAAAATTGCACCAAAATCCCACACAGAATTTATCAACCGTACAACAAAAGATTTTTCAGCTACTCCCCTAAAGGGAATAAGAGAGAAAAAGATGATCTCATCAAAAACTCGTTTAGAAAGGGTGAAAATAGTGCCCAAAAATATATGGCGACCACATCTCTATCTTTAATTAAAAATATAGTTAATCATGTACCTACTGACAAAAAAATAATTTTATCTGAAGTCAGAAGATTTTTTAGAATTTCTCTTCCAGTCAGAAGAACCAAGGACTTCGTATGCCACCCCAGTTACACCAAGAATCAAGAGAATCAGAAGTACACATACATAAGAAGGGGTAAAAGAGGAGGCAAATACAAATACTCTTCACTACCAAACCTTTTGCCACCCTCTACTGAAGGTATTTTTAACATTGGTTCAAAATCTCTCACTAACTATCAAACTAATGTGTTGAAGAAGATGGTGAAGTTTGCCCCTCAATCGGGTATGAACAAATTCGATGTTTATATTGATTTACATCGGTTCGTTCGTAAATTGTGTTTGAAGAAATATTTTGTGAAAAATTCAACAGAAAGGGCTGTACTTAATACGCATCATCAGTTGGAACACACTAATTTTAGACCAAAAAGTAACTTTTATCCGAGCTTCACTAAAGGCTCATCTATTGAGACATTTCAAAGACTGGTTGAAAAAGATCTGGAAAATATCCCTGAAAAAATAAAAATGAAACATAATATGTCTAAAGAAGAAATATTAGCTGTGAAACAATTGAAGGAAGATAAGGATATTATCATCAAACCAGTCGATAAGGGTGGGGGCATCGTCATCATGGACAAAGGGAAATATGTAAAGGAACTAGAAAGACTATTGGCAGACACAGATACTTACCATCAATTACCTAAAGATCCCACCACTCAGTACCAAAATGAATTATCTGATTTGTTGGAAGAAGGCTATAATTTGGGTATTCTTTCTAAAAAAGAATTTGATTATCTTCATATTGAAAATCCCAAAATTCTGGTGATTTATCACCTGCCGAAGATTCACAAAGACCTGAACAATCCTCCAGGTCGACCGATTATATCTGGAATTAATTCTATTACAGCAAACTTATCTGGCTATGTGGATTTCTACTTACAGAAACTGGTTTCCCAACAAAAAAGCTATTTACAAGACACTACATCTATCCTTCAGATCCTCAATCATATGGAATGGAAGGATACTAATATTCTTGGTACTTGTGATGTAAAGTCTCTTTACACCTGCATTCGCCATGTAGACGGTTGCTCACACTCATACCACTATTTATGTAATCAAACTGATTTAAAAAATGAGCAAATCAATTTCATTATGAGTTCCATTGAATACATACTGCAACATAATTATTTTTGGTACAACGACAAATTCTACAATCAAATATCTGGCACAGCTATGGGGACTCGTTTTGCCCCTAGCTATGCCAATTTGTTTGTAGCCAAGTGGTAGGATGATTCTATATGGGCAAATAATCCCTTTACGCAGAATTTAACACAATGGCGGAGGTATATAGATGACATCTCCTTTGTTTGGGATGGGAGTAATGAAGATCTCCAATAATTTCTCAAATATATTAACAGTAATACACTAAATATGGAATTTTTAGCTGAAGTCAGCACCCAACAAGTTAATTTTCTAGATTTAACTATTTGTATTGAGGACAATTCTGTTAAAACTAAGAATTATACTAAGGATGTTGATACCAACAATTATCTCCTAGCCTCAAGTAACCATCATAGAGGCTGGATACGCAATATACCATCAGGCCAATTCAGGAGACTGAAAAGGAACTGTACCAATCAAGATATTTTTGAAACACAAAGTGATCTGTTAAGATTAATGTTTCTGGAAAGAAAATATGATAAGCAATTGGTGAATTCAGCTATGGAGCAAGTGAGACATTTAGAGCCAAAACTCTTGAGTATAACAAGGTAAAAGATAAAACAACTATCCCAGAGATTTCTTTTATAACACAATTTAACAATAATTCTAAAGTAGTAGAAGACATCATCCGCAAATATTGGCACATTTTAAAACTGGATCAGGAAGCTACCAGTTTTCTATCTGAAAACCCAAGATTTATATATAAAAAAGCCAAAAATCTACGACACATACTCACAAAAAGTTTCATTCCTCTCTCTCCAACAGAACCGTATAGAATAGAGAGAAATGGCTTTCACTATTGCTTGAATTGCAGAACATGCAAAGATTGCAATGTTACTCAAACTCAAGCTGTCACTCATTTTAAATCTACATCCAATGGAAAGATATTTCATATCAAACAAGATATAAGTTGTCATACGGAAGGCGTCATCTACATGTTGGAGTGCACTTGTGGGCTCCAATACATTGGTAGGACGAAACGTAACCTCAAAACAAGAATAGCGGAGCATTTTTACAACATCAAAAAAGGACTCAAAACTCAGTGTTTGCAATCATTTTATTAATAATTCTATATGTAATCCTAAACAACTTAAATTTTTGGGAATACAACATGTTAATAAATTCTGGAGAGGTGGCAACTATCTGGAGAACATCTCACGTTTGGAAACCAAATGGATTTATATGCTGAAGACCTTAATGCCACATGGTCTAAACAGTGACTTTGATTTAGGTTAATTTTTAAACATTTAGCTTTTTGACTGGCATATTTCTCTCCCAAAATTTTTTTCCTTCACTCTATTATATTTATATATTTTATTTTCTTCCTCTTTTTTATATATGTATTTTTAAAGAATTTTTTTACTAATAAAGTATCTATCCTATCAGGAAGGGGGAAGCCCTATAAGAACCCTCTAATTCCCTTTTATTACATCCTTGAGAAAGTCCTAATTGTGGATGAAACGCGTTGGGTCAATTTTTGCAACCTACCAGCCACCGTACCTTGTGGGTCAGACCATCACTTCCGCGTTTCACACGCGGCTACACGAGGATTAGACAGCATGGATTACCTTTCTATGCTGCTATTACATCTACATTTACCCTTTACGGGTTACACCACCACTTCCACGTTCCACACGCGGCTACATGAAGGATTAGGCAGCACGGAGAATTTGATTTAACGGACTGCATTATCGTTATATCCTGAGGATCTACATATAGGGATTTCTAGGGTAAGATCCTATTTTTATCTCCTTTCCTCACGGAGTTCCGATTTTATCCTCTTTTCTTTTTCCTGAAGAGCTATAAACATTTTATTGTCTGTCTAATTGTTACCATAATCTTTGCGCCCTTTCACTATTACACTAACCACTGCATACCAGTAACACCCCACAAGACCTGCCGTTTTGGAGATGTTCTGACCCAGTCATCTAGCCATCACAATTTGGCCCTTGTCAAAGTTGTTCAGATCCTTACACATGCTCTTTTTTCCTCCCTCCAACACATCAGCGTCAAGAGCTAACTGTTCACTTGGCGTGTAATATATCCCACCCCTTAACAGGTGCTATTGTAACGAGATAATCCATGTTATTCACTTCACTTGTCATTGGTTTTAATGTTGTGGCTGTACAGTGTATCTTGTACTGAACACAATTTTACCCACTGCTGTCCTTGACTGATGAATTTCCATGCTAACGTCACCTTAGACCCTTATGGCCATATTACTGTATATAGCTGACAATCACCTGCCGCCTTCTTGCTTCCTTTAGTAGACATCACGTCATGCTCTATTTGATATTCATCTAGCAACACATCTTAGTGAAGCTGAATCTGTATTCAGGTGGATATTAAATCTCTCTATGCAGAGATCATTATCTTTCCTTCTCAATATATTGTACAAAGCTGAACGGAATGGAACATACAATATTCTCAAAGCATCAGAGACAGCAAGATATTGGTGAATTGTGTTCTTCCAGATTCCCAGCTTCATGCTCCAGCTCTGCATCTCCACTTTTCATTTCCGGTTCTGGTTTATATCTTTAAGCAGTACTGCAAACTCTTTTCAGAGATGCTAAACTGGAATCCTCATAGCTCACCATCTACCACTAACTGTCTCCTCTTTAAACTAGCTTACCCAGCTTTACCCACTTGTATTAGTTTGAATTAGTAGGTAATGTCTGTGTTCCTCTTACCTAAAATGTTGAGACTTTATGAATTCTGTATTATTGATATTTCTTGTAGATACGCTCGGGGGCCTGATTCATCTTCAAACACAATGTGAACGCAACTTGCGTTTTAATAACCCGAACATAACTTGCACACACGTACGCCCATATTCAAATACAAGCGGATCTCAAGAAACATTATAATCTGAATGTAGGTATCATTACTCTTTATTTATATAGCGTCACTGATTCCGCAGTGCTTTACAGAAAACTCATTCACATCAGTCCCTGCCCCACTGGAGCTTACAGTCTAAATTCCCTAACATACATACACACAGAGACAGACAGACTAGGGTCAATTTTGATAGCAGCCAATTAACCTACTAGTATGTTTTTGGAGTGTGGGAGAAAACCGGAGCACCCGGAGGAAACCCACGCAAACATGGGGAGAACATACAAACTCCACACAGATAAGGCCATGGTCGGGAATCAAACTCATGACCCCAGCGCTGTGAGGCAGAAGTGCTAACCCCTTAGCCACCGTGCTGCCCATATAAGTATGCTCTGGCTGTAAGTTACTTGCCATATGTTAACAGACAGTACACAGTACAGGATAGGCACGTGGATATGTGCAATATACAGTCCATCAGAATGCAACTCTTAATAAACATTAATAAAAATAGGTATCATGGTAAAAGCCAGCATAGCTGGCTATAGCACTCTTTATTTTCAGTTTGCATCAAAGACCACGTGTACATTCATAGATTGGTAATGGTGGTGGTTGGTATAGATATCAGCCCTGTGACGAGGTGGTCTCAGTCCAATGTGTGTACAATCTATGGCCCCTAAGACATTAGGAAATCCTTAGAGCTTATAAAAAGCTAGTATCAAATCATGTCATTCAGTGTCCTGGTGGGGGGAGCATATATACTGTATGTACAGGACAGCTTGGTAAGAGCACTTAACACTACAGATAAGTGCCTGGAGAATGTTGTCTGTGAGAGACCTATCACCTGTCAGCGCACAGACTGGCAGCAGCCTGTGGAAAGAAAGTGGAGAAACTGGAGGCAAAAATGCAGCTAGATTGTAGACACAATAATAATATACCTGCATTTCTGCACCTGTATTTTCAGTTTACGTTATCCGCAAATTATCCAGCATAAAAATGCGATTGGAGTGAGCTACAAAATGACATTGTCCTTCAATGTCTGGAAGGGTAAATAGCCACACAACCAATCACATGTGGTCGGAGAAGCTCTAAGACGGCAGAAAACTTGTTTGGTACAAATGTATCTCTACAAACAGAGATGTCTTCTCACATTGGACCACTGCCAGCTTGCAGCAGGATATATGCCCCAGAGCCGGATTTAGACCTCATGGGGCCATAGGCAAGATATTGGTTTGGGGCCCCCCCTTCACACACACAGTGGCCCCTCACGCACACATAATACACACACACAGTGGCCCCTCACACACAGATAATACACACACAGTGGCCCCTCACACACAGATAATACACACACAGTGGCCCCTCACACACAGATAATACACACACAGTGGCCCCTCACGCACATATAATACACACACACAGTGGCCCCTCACACACACACATAATAGACACACAGTGGCCATCCACACCCACACATAATACACACAGTGGCCCCTAACACATACATAATACACACACACAGTGGCCCCTCACACACATACATAATACACACACACAGTGGCCCCTCACACACACACACAATACACACACACACATTGTGGCCCCTCACACACACACATAATACACACACACACACACACACATAATACACACACAGTGGCCCCTCACATACACATAATACACACACAGTAGCCCCTCACATACACATAATACACACACAGTGGCCCCTCACATACACATAATACATAATACACACACACACACACACACACACACAGTGGCCCCTCACATACACATAATACACATTACCGTAAATAATATAATAAGGTTGAAAAGAAAAAGGTACTACTTAAATGGAAGGCACACTAGAAACATGGATATTAGTCTAATGATAAACAAACATTCCACATCAGACAGGAGTTCATTAAGGTGGATAATAAATAGACATCACACATAAAAAAACAAATATTTATTGATATGCACTAAAAATAATAGGTAAAAATGCGAAATATTAAAATATCAGAGTCTGGAACAAGCTAATTGATTCAAAATAAATGTATTGATATAATACAGGAGTATAATAATGATGATAAGGTCACGTATATATTCGTGAGGACTCAACACTTTATGCTGGTAGTTCAAACCTCATATATACATTCAATATTTCATGCTTATAATTCAGACACTATCAAGGTTTTTATTGATGGAACATAATTTATCTATTAGTTAATGTAATTTATTAGTACTGGAAGTAGCACCTAGCAGTATTAATATCTTAAAGTTTTCCTTGTGTATATTACAGAACACATTAAGAAAATTTGTTGTGCGGGGGATAAATTCTAATATATATACCTGTACATTATATAAAACACAGACACACAGACACACTATACTACAACTTACCTTTTTGCATACACAGCTGTGCACTCTTCCCTCTCACAGACCAGGCCACACAGAGGAGGGAGGGAGGAGACCAGCCACCACTCTAGCCTCTAGCCCCTCCCCTGACTCGCGGCACCCGACACCCCCCCTCCCCTCCCCAGTCGCGGTGGGGGCGGGTGCCGCGAGTCGGGGGAGGGGCCACGATTTTTTTTTTTTAAAAAAATATTGTCTCTTGTCCTCGCCATCTGGGCCCCCTGACACCCGCTAGGCCCTAGGCAGGTGCCTAGGTTGCCTAGCGGTAAATCCGGCCCTGATATGCCCCATATCAGAACTGGGCCTGTGAGTCAGACAAGAACAGGACCAACCAGGTAAAAGAATCAGCACCCTTTTAATTGTTTTGCACATAATTTCATCCACTATGTTGGAATCAGATAGGGCTGAAGCATATTAAACGGCAACCTGAAAGAGGCTGTTGCAGCAATGAACAGTTGCAATTATTTTGAAATAATAACAGGAGCATAATTCACCTTTGTCCCAAAAAGCCGCATCTCTTCAGTCGCTCACGGAGTCTCTGCAGCACCTGCCTCTACTGAAAGGAAGTGATGGGATTCAGAACTTGGAAATACGACACAAGATTAGCCACTTGGGATGGAAGGTTTATCACTAAGATGAGTGATAAACATGTTGGGCCTGATTCATTAAGGAAAGTAAACACAATCCTTGGTCATATTTCATATCTAGAGATTTCTCTTATACAATTTTTTAGTGAGGTGAGCACTAATTTAGCAATATATAATATATAGGCTTTCTGGAGTTACTATAACAGCATAGCTGAAGGGGATTTAACCATTACCACTCCCCCTTGCACTCGCAACACACACGAACAAAAAAAACAAAACAAGAAAAAAACAAAACAAAACCAAAAAAAAAAGGTACTTTTAAATGTTTTTTTTTAACTATAGTGAGCAGATGGTGCACACAAGTGTGTATGTAGGGAGGGAAGGGGTCTTGGAGGCAGCCTAGAGTTAGATACCCTCTTGGAGTCATGGCCATTGTGACATGGATGCGTCCCTGATGTGACCATATCCTGATTTTAAACTTTCCAATGTTGGGATGTATGATATAGTGCTTCCGGCAGGTAAGAAGATGCCCCACTGACATTAATGGCCAATGTTTTATCAGAGTTGTAAATAAGTGATTGTCCGATATAATTGCTGTAGTTTCAAAAGTTAATAATAGAATTTATTAACAATGCATACAGAAACATTGAAATACACCCACAATGACAAAATGCATTTACAATACAACGAAACGCAAAGCGCACAGCTAATTAAACATTAACACGATGCAAAGATAGATTATAAATGGGACATACAAAAAGGAGAAAATATAACCAAGAAAAAAGGAACAGTAATTTATACACACAAAAAAGCCATAAATTACATCACAGTAGAAATCGTGATACAAGGACACAGGTCAGTCTCTCATAGATCAGAAGGTCAGAACCCTCCAAGATCAAAATCATGTGGTCCTTCCTGCATGAGTACGTGACTTGAAACTGACAATCTGTTTGTGGAACTTCACCATCTGCTGTGCACCTGAATTCATTCCTTTGTGTATTAAACTCCTATGGACAGAGAATAGTGAAAATAGTGACATGGAATCAATAAGCAATTCTATTATAATGCACCGTTATAAAGTGGTTATACGCAACTTCTAATCCCGGTGCATTGCAAGCGCATCATACAGCAAGGAGACAGTTGTTGGTAACTCACATTGATTTGTAGATTATGATCAATATTTTATTAGACTTTAACAGTCCACCCTTAGATATTATACCTAAACTATCTCCTTACACACTCTAAAGTTGGATCATAATGTAGAGTTGTTGTTTCTACATTGGTAGCCCCCATCAATACCATTGCACTACTGTCAGCACTATTATTTTCACTGGTTACCATGGTTTTTCTTTTTCCACACTTTAACAAAGCAGGATTAACCTGCGCTTCTAGCGAATTGCCGATATTTGGCCAATTCTGACAGCCACATTTAAAACAGACAAATAAGGCCGGCAAAGTCGCTGAATATCAGCGATTTGCTACAATTGCAGGTTAATACATTTACCCAATCACAAAGCCAGTTGATAGGATGTAACTAGAGATGCTCAGGCTCGGTTTTCTGAAAACCGAGCCCACCCACACTTAGGAGATCCGAGTAGGCTCGCGAGCCGGCTCGTTACTGTCGCGCATCCTTGATCTGTATTGAGGCAAAACGTCATTGTTGCGTCATCGTTGCGTTGTCGGATCTCGCGGGTTTTGTATTCCATAAGTACCGCCCTTCCCAGGAGATCCAGCGCCTTTGCTCACACAGAAACAGTGATAGCAGTGTTCTTGTCACTCTCCAGTCTCCAGTGACATTGCTCAGTGCCATTGCTCACACAGAAACAGTGATAGCAGTGTTCTTGTCACTCTCCAGTCTCCAGTGACATTGCTCAGTGCCATCGCTCACACAGAAACAGGAGGGGTAGCAGTGTTTTTGTCACTTGACAAAAATTTACTGGAAATGATTGCAAATTAATGTTATTGAGGTTAATAATATAGGGATAAAAAAAAGCACCAAATTATGTGATTTAGCAAAAAAAAAATAGTGATTTTAGAAAAAAATCGGTATCCAAAACTAAAACCAAAACCAACACGCGAGGGCGGTTTTGCCAAAACCAAAATATGAAGTTAATCCAGATTAAAAACCAAAACCAAAACACGGGGTCAGTGAACATCTCTAGATTTAACCAAGATGTAACCAACACCCAACCTACTAACTTTTCCCCTACTGCTGGTAAGGAGACATTATGAACATTACAGAACTCCCATTTCAGCTGTATGATCTAATCCACATTATGTTTGATTATTTGCTTGGGATCATCAGTTTCGTTAGTGAAGTAGGTGCAACACTTGACACCCAACTGGGTTGCTAAGGTTACACAGTATCCCACAATGACAGCGGTCAAATAACTAAGAACCATCCTATGCTGTAATAGTTCCTACTTAAAGGCCTGCAGCTCCTTACCCTTATATCTGAAAGTGTCATCATACATTTCTGTAATATTATCAATTAATCTTGCAGAGCTTGTATGAACTTAAAATTTAGGGTTCCCCCGGGCAGTCTTGTCCATTGTAACCAGACACTGTAGATATATTTGTAGCTATGGGTTCTTCCCCGGGTACCATACTCCTTTTAAAGCCGTTTTTGTACTGCGTGGTACATAAGGAGGTGGGACGGGTCTGTGGATGCTAAGGATAGTTCTGATTTTAGTTAAGAGGTTTTTGCTATTCTCCTTAATTGCTGCGCAAACCAGTTAGTGGTCTTTGCATCATATAACAGTAGATAAGAAGGAGATAGGGAAGCCCTACCCATACCCTCCATTATGCTGCTGATACACCCTCAGTCGGAACAGTGCTGCTCACAATAGGCCCTCTCTAATGTTCAGTTCCAGGCCCTTGTGGCTCTTAATCGGGGCCTGGGTGTAAGTCCCGCTCTGGTGCATGAACAGAGCAATTTCGCACAAGATATGGCATGTAATGGGTCTTAGAAGAAGAATCAGGCCCAGAATGTTTCTTAGGCAGAAATAGTTAGACTAATAAAAAGAAAAGAAATGCACAGAAAGTACCTAAATATATATACAAAATCAATTTATTAATTAATACACATAATATCCAAATTATGGCAGCCAATAAATGTATAACTAACAATAAACAACAGAGCTCTGTGTAATATCAATGTTAAATAATTAAATTAGTTGCCAGCTAAAAGATAGTAAATAAAACTCGGATGTATGAAGTAATCTTAAAACCCCAGTGAAGACAATATCATCCAATGTCCTCCAATATGTCCAATAAAGTATTGTCCAGTTACTTGTCTTATATCAGCGGAATAAATGAATGTGGATGAAACAGATGCAGGTCCACACCCCCCGATAATTCATCCGTCAACAGCGGATAAAGGGAATAATATAATCCACAACACTCACCCACCTCAGAACAAGGAATAATCAAGCCTCCTTACCGCATGAGCGGCTCTTGTAGAGCGAAGGCTAAAGTCTGTCTGTGGGTCTGTGGTGCGCACCAACTTCTCGGTCCGGAAAGAAAATCGGTGAGTATGTATAAAGTTCCTATGGGATGATGAAGGTAAATCCCTGGGGTTGAAAGTCCTCACATCCAACAGTCTCAGTTGGCAAAACTGAACAGCACTAAGTGAGCAATAGCGACGCGTTTCGTCTGTCATGCAGATTTTCTCAAACGTGCTTGAGAAAGTCAAGTCAAACATTGCCTACATTACTCCGTGCTTTCTCTCCCCCATTCTGCCTCTTCAGTCACAAGGAGTGGTAAGTGTCAGATATGTGTGAATGTGCATGTGCGTGCATTAGATTACTTGACATGTGCAGAGTAAAACCACATATGATAGGCTACACAAACTGCCATAGTACTCACTCATCATCAGCCACAAAGTATCTAAATGATACAACAATTTATCCTCAAATCTGAGGAGTAGTGGCCTCTCTGTTCCTCTCTTACATATTTTATTCCTTTATAGTAGTGTCCGCCAACCTTTGGTGGGAAAGAAGTAAAACATCCATTGTCACCAGTTTGTATCAAAACTACTATTGTTTTGCATCATGTGCCTATGTTGATGTACATAACTGTGAGCTCATTTAGGTAATACACAACGTTCAGCCACAATGCCCCCATCCATCGTATAAAGCCTTGTATTATATGATTGCCCAATCTCTTGTGGTTCCTGGGTGCCAAGATACTTTTGGATTTCAATTATTTGGCCTTGCCTGCTTCTGACTCTGATTGTTGCTGCTTGTCCTGAACATTGGCTTGCACTTTAATTACTCTTTTGGATCCTGAATTTGCACCTATTTGACCTGGCAATTATTGGCCTCTACATTGGACTGATACAACACACTGATTGTGAATTTGGTACCTTAGTTCTCATTTCTAACTGACCTCTGCTCTGGCTATGACTTATACCTGTGTTTATGACATTATTAGTAACAACAATTGTTATTTGTACTCTAATAATTCTGCAGACATATCCTTCCATACGTCCATTTAGTAAGTGTTTAAAGTGTTTATTTATATCCCTACATGATATATTCTTATATATTATATAATAATTATTTTGCTCCTACAGACATAGCGTCTTTTTCAAAACTGTATTAAGGTATTTTGAATTTGTCTATATTTTACACTTAATAACTGTCAACTTAATGTTTTCAGCTCAGTGCTAGGATTGTCACATGTAGTATGTCAGCTTGTTTAACATAAGGTAGGACAAAGCAAATGTCACTTTCACATGCGCATCTACAGATTTCTGAACATTAGCAAAATATTGAAAGGATCCCTATCGTATCAAGTAGAGATACTCAGACTCGGTTCCTCACACCCGAACTTAGGGGATCCGAGTAACTTTTCGGATTTGAAAACGAGGCAAAACGTCATTGTGATGTCGTCGGATCTCTGATCTTGCGAGTTTTGGAATCTATAAATACCGCCCTCCACGGCGATCTAGCGCCATTTGAGAGAGGGACACAGAATGGGTAGCACAGTAGAGCAGTTGGGCAGGCAAAGTTAGAGAATTGAAAGAGGAGGGTGGTAGCAGTGTTAAACAAAGTAATCAATGACATTCAGGAGAGCTCCATAGCTCCAGTGTTAAATCTCATTGCAGAAAAATAAAAATAATAGTGCTTACATGGTTGATGTAATTCTGCAGTCCAATTCTACTGTGTTATATAGGTAACAGAAAAATGAGAGCTCCATTGCTCCATTGCTAATTGCCATTGCTGAAATACAAATAGTAGTCCTTGCGGGCTTTTCTTCTGAATTTGCACCAAAAAGTGTACAGTGTTATATACACCCAAAGACAAGAGCTCCATTGCTCCATTGCTAATTGTCATTGCTGAAATACAAATAGTAGTCCTTGCAGGCTTTTCTTCTGAATTTGCACAAAAAGTATACGGTTTTATCCAAATGGATTGACAGCAGTACACAGAAGAGCAGGAGCAACAAGCAACTGCTGCCACTAGTCCGGATGATAGTAATCCCTGTACGTGATCTGGTAAAGCCTATGTAAAAATGATACACAAATTGAGGATGCCACTTTGGAATTGGAACAGGATGAGGAGGATATTTGTGTAGCCGACGAGGGTGCTAATGAGGATGTTGATGAGGATGATGTTGTTTGTGTAAGTCCTGCACCAGTGGTAGCAGTTCTGGCACGTGATAAGAAGAAGGCCATTGTCATGCCTGGACATAAGACCAAAAAAGCCACTTCTTATGTGTGGAATTATTTCTACCCAAATCCTACCAACTGTTGTCTAGCCATTTGTAGTGTATGTAAAGCCATAGTCAGTCAAGGGAGAGACATTAACCATCTAGGATCCTCATCCATGTTACGCCATTTGATGCGAGTTCATGGCAAGGTGTTGGGAAATCAGAAAGTTATGGTAAAAAAATAACAACAAGCAGTCCATCATCAGCTAGGACGCCTGCAATCTACACCTACAACACCGTCCTCATCAATATCCTCAGTAGTGATCGGAGTTAGTCCTGCATGCAAGTTGCTAGATGACTCCTGCAATATCCTTGATTCCTCTGAAGAATTCTTGACGTTAGTCCCACTGCTGCTGCTGTTGCTGCTGCTGGGGGTGAATCTTCATCCCAGATGTAGATCAAGAAGAAGACTACTAGTAGTTTACAACAATTGACTGTTAAACAATCCTTTGCAAGAGGAAGCAAGTATGAAAGCTGTCACCCAGTTATAAAGCGGATCACAGACGCCATTTTGACTATGTTAGTATTAGATCTGTGTCCAATATCCACTATTAATGCAGCTGGTTTTAGACATTTACTTTTGTCCCCGTTACCAAATTCCATCACACCATTTCAGTAGAAAAGTTATTCCACACCTCTACCAGAAGGTTCGTAAAAATGTTATTATTGGGCTGCAAAATGCCATTCTATCCATTGTACACTTAACCACAGATATGTGGACAAGCGGAACTGGGTTGGTGATTCGCCTTCACCAACAGGAACAGCAGCAGCATGTACCCAAGTTCGTCACATTTGTCAGAGGCCGGCTTCTCTATGTATCACCAACTTCACTAAAAGGCATACAACTGACACTCTGTTACAAAACTAAGGGATGTCATTGCAACATGGCTTATGAACTCCGCATGGACTCTCCTCAGGATATGTGATTTCTGATAATGCCATCACCATTGTTAGGGGATTACAGTGGGGGGGGGGGGGGGGATTCCATCACATTTCCAGTTTGCTCACACAATCAAATTGGTGTTAAAGAACTTTTAAAAAATGACAATGACATGCAGGAGATGCTGTTTGTGTCCCGAAAAATGTAGGGTCATTTTCAGGATTCTGCAACAGCATGTAGGAGAATGCAGCAGCTGTAAGAAGACTAGAATTTGAGGGTAATGTACTTTAGTTCAGCAAAGTAGTCACCTGTGAAGAGAGTGCAGACATGTTTAGCTTGAGTCAAGTGATTGCCTTAATTATACTTTTTGAGAAGCAGCTAGAGAAATTGACGGATAAAATAAAACTAAGCTAATCCGCTAACTATATTGTAATTGTAGATCTAGGACTTAATTTGCTTCGCCAGGATCCACCAGCTATCAACATCTTGTAATGACGTCTACTCCTTCAGTTTCTCTGGCAGCTGCTTCACGGAAAAAACTTAGCTTTCCCAAGACACTCAGTGGAGATGCAGATGAGTCAGCACAACATTTTGACATTTGCTCTGCTGGAAAAGAATTGCCCAAAAATTGTGACAGCTCTGCCATAAAATGAACTACAAATTCCATGAGGAAGGCCATTATCAGCAATTACATCAAAGTACACAGACTTCTGTGATGGTGGATTCCAGCGGGGATTAATTTGTATTGTTTGAGGAAGATGTACACAATGATGAGGGTAAATATGATGACAGTGTAAATTGCAGGTGCTGAAATCTAGCTAAGAGAAGGGAGCTACCTGATGTTGGTATGCCTGGTAATATTTTGGGTAGAATGGTATCTTGGCAATTTTATTTTTTTCTACAGTAAACTTTCAGCTATTTTTAGAGAGGTTTTTTTTTCTTTAAAAAGGTACAAGCTTTTAATTTACATTTTTGTTTCCCTGACTTAAAACCCCTATGCACTTGAACGTAGGCTTTAGTAGAGGGATTAGTATCATCATGACTGAGACTGGAGAGTGACAACAACAATGTCACCCCTCCTGTTTCTGTATGGCACAATACAATGTCACTGGAGACTTTGAAGAACACTGACAGCCCTATTATTACAATTTCTGTTTCAGCACTGAACCCTGTCACCTCTCCTGTTTCTGAATGAGCTATGTTACAGTAAAATGTAACTGCAGATTTAGACCCTGCCAGCAAGTCCTATTATTTCTATTTCAGCAATGACTCTTAGCAATGGAGCACTGCTCTTTGTCTTTTACCTATATAACACTTTTAACTTTGCCTGCAAATTCAGAAAATATCCTGCAAGGACTTGTATATTTGTATTTCAGCAATGACAAAATTACCAACGTAGCACTTCTCTTTGGGTGTATATTAGACCCTGCACTTATTGTTGTAAATTAAAAAAAAAAGCCTGCAAGGACTTGTATATTTGTATTTCAGCAATGGAGCTCTTCACTTTGCTACTCTATCCTACCGCTTCTGTATCTCTCTCTTATATGACGCTAGATCGCCGTGGACGGTGGTATTTATAGATTCCAAAACTCGCAAGATCTGAGATCCGAGATCCGATGACGTCACAATGACATTTTGCCTCATTTTGGAATCCAAAATAGCGCGAAGGTGTTAGGAACTCCCAAGCCAGTACAGTGAAACTCGGGGACTACTCTGAAGGCCCGGTGTTCGCTGGAGCCCCTAGTGGTGGGGACAGACTGGGCTGCGGGCCGACCGAGGGTCGAGTAACGTATACTGACTTAAAGGAGTACCCAGGAGTGGAGTGATTGGCGGGCTGTAGTTAAGAAGTATCCTAGGTCAAAAGGTCACAAGCACAGATGCAATATCCAGGGACAAGCGAAGGGTCAGACACACAGGCAAAGAAGCAAAATCCGGAGTCCAGGCAAAAGGTCAAGGTCAGAAGAGAAGGTTCACAGGTCCAGGAACAAGCAGGGGTCAAAACACGGGTAGTCAATCCAAGGTAGCAATAACCAAACAGATAGCACAAGCAGGCAGCAGAACTGAGGGCAGAACGCTATAACCGGCAATGAGGCAGCAGACCTCATTGCCTTAAATACACAGTTGGCCCAATCAAAACTTACATGCACCCCTGCAGACTAATGAGAAACATAGCACCAGACCAATCAGGGCTAGTTCTTGATAGGTGCACACAGATGCAGGCTAATGCCTGTAACTAGTCCCCTAATTAGCCCACAGGCTGTGTCATCTTTTGCGCATGCGCCCGGCTTCCAACAGCACCGGGACGCAGCGCTATGTGACAGGCGTCCGGCCATTGCCTAGGCGATGGCCGGGTAGGAAGGGGAAGTGACGTCCCGGTCGTCATGGTGATGGCCGGGACACTGGGGCAAGCAGGAAGCGAGCCGCGGCGGCTGTGAGTACCGCCGCGGCTCGTGACAGAAGGTCCCAGAAGTTCGGGTAGGTTCGGTTTTCAGGAAACCGAGCGCGCCCATCTCTACTTATAACCATACTTGGCTACATTTTATACCTCGTAAGTAAGCGGGGAAGTGAAGACAGACTAGATGGGCTTGTAGGTTCTTTACTCCTGTCAAATTCTATGCTTCTATTTTTCTATACACCAAATCATTCCAAAAAGGGCAGGTATTTGGGATTTCTGGGAGTGGTGTGGGACAAATATGGTCGTGGCAGGGCAGATTAAGGCCTAGTTATATTTTCTACCAATCTTTTTTTCTAACGTGCAGTGTTGGGACGTATGACAGTAAGGATAGCAAATTCAGTGTAGGAGAGATACAAAGTTACATCTAGGCCTGAACCCAGGTAGATTTTGCAGAAAAAACACATTCTGGAGACTTCTGGGAAAGATCACTGCGGAACAGTACAGGAAACATACAAGCAAACACATAAATGAATGTGCTCTTGACGTTACATCTAATAGAGTAATTCTTTCACAAGAAAACCTCCCCATTAAGATCTGGGACTTGTACTAGTGTCAGACACTGATAACAGTCAGCGTTTTCTGCTGGAGAAATAGCAGACAGAACAATATCATGAATTTCACAGCTACAGTTATCAAGAATCAGCAGTAACATAAAACACCCACACTGTGCCTGAGAAGTGCTAAGTGAGGAGCACATGATAAACGGGACATTCATATTTGTCCATTACGATTTTTTAAGAAGTTCGAGCGACAACTATTCAGCACCCACTTCCACACACACACAGACTGATTTCTGTAGTATAAGTGTGGACATCATTACAAAATTTGGCAATAGGAGGCTTCCACAGAGGAGCACTTAAGAGACTGGTAAGGTGTAACTAAAAATGTTTGGGCCCCTTCACAATTTTGTCATCGTTACCCCTGCCCCAATCAGAGCATTAGTAGCAATCTGAGACTTTAGTCTGAATGAAATATACCGTCATTTTATCCTCATTATTTTCCAAGTCATATGACTGCCTAGATAAATTCATTATATATCTACTTAATGGCACAGTTTTTCCTCTGGGACAAGTCCTCCTGCTGCTGGGCCTATAGTAATCACTGCTATGGCTGCCTGTAATGATGTCCTTGGACATAAGGCAGAAGGTAGTGCACTGATCCTAGGGATACATTTAAAAGAAAATGTCCACATCGGTGGACTTTTTTTTAGGTGTTAAATGTGCAAAACAGGTACAACTGCAATCCTATGTACAATTGTCTAATATAGTGTATCTAGCAATTACCATTACACTGAAGTGATTATTTTAGTGATGGCAGCATGTGACAGGTACAGTGTCATGATATCTTATGAGGAGGGGAAGCCACAGACTGGGAGACAGTGCCACATGCACCTCTATAAGCTCATATATCCATCTTGTTCTCAGATATTGCTTTACTGATAACAAAATAACATGAGATATTCATAGTGCAGAGAGAATAAAACAATGTTCAGCCTCTGCCAGCCCCAGGCTCAGCCGTTTGTGTCTATCGCTAAACCTAGGTCTGAGCAGTTGGAGAGGAAAGAGAAGTATGCTGGCAGCCTGCAGGACTATGTGATTGTATAAATGCAACTTGAGGGATCTGATCATCTTTTATTGTGTTGTAAGGAGAGTGTGAGGTGGACCAGGCACACGACTAAGGACCAACACTGGGAATAACCTGTGGATGTGTATTGGTCTGTGTGTATATTTGTGTCTAGCACACTCTCTCTCTCTATCTCTCTCTCTCTCTCTCTCTACATAAGTATTGTTTTTGTACAGAAATAAAGCCTGACTTTTGACCTGCACTGTTTGCCTTCATTCTCAGTGACAGCTGTTACATATTCTAGAACAGCGCCATAAATTACACAAGTAAGCAGATAAGCCACGTGGTTCAATAAATTGACTAGTGTGTGCCACTGTTATTTTCTCATCTTGATGCTCATTAATCATGACTATGGGATCTCTGACATTTTCCTAATGGGATGTTTTTGTGGAAGAAGCTGACAGAACGCATCTGTTTACATGCTCTGTTTTATCAAACTGCCCTGTCAGTCCTGTCTAATCCCACTCTCCGGCAGAAGATGGATGCAGTGTGGATGTCATCTGAAGCTATTTGTATTAGCCCAGTAACCATGTCAGACAACCACAGATATCCAGCCTGTCTGTGATGTATTGTGCTCACTCTGATCAGACATCGCTGTGCTGAATGCTTATTACTTTCTAGCCACACTTATGAAAAGCATATATGAGGGGGTATCAATGTTGTTATCTCAGTTACTGGCCTTTTCCCACTTTTTTTTTACAAAGTATCTCTCTGTTTTTGCCATAGTAATAGTCTTTACAAAAAAACGTATCCGATGGCTTGATGACCATCCCAATGATTTTCGGCCTGAATTTGGCTATAAATCACCTATTTTAAAACGTTAAAGCCCTTTTTCCTACATATGCTACTAATATTTCCTTTTTGATACAATATGTACAATACACAATATACAATACAATATTTTGATATAATATGTCTGCAAATATTTGCTGTGCTCCCCTACATCTAATTACACGTGTACACACATAAACATCATACACATCACTGCTGCTTTGCCTGGGGGACGTCACCCTTGCTGCCTTTGTATCTGCGGACTCTTAAAAACCAGTCCTGTGCTGTTTGCTTCTTTCCAGCCCTCTCATGCTTGACCCACATTGATGTCCCCCTGTCCCCCTCTTTCACTCGACCCTCATTTCCTATCAGTCTACTTTATACCTGTTTCCTCTTGTACTGATCCACTGTCCCAAGAAATGGGTAAATAATAAAACCAGACTTGAGCTCACATAGCATATAGGGACCACAGCTGGGCCCACACAACCTTTGGCCCGATAGATATTGCTACCCCTGGAATCCATATTGCAACACCACTGGCTTCTTCTGCAGTGCTCCAGGTGTGAAAGCCATATCATGCTGAGCAATTAAAATGACTCTATCTGTATTAATCATAGTCGACCACTGGCCACTTACATCATCTGGACAATTGCACATAGCAATTACTGGTCTGGCTCCTGAGTAAATCAGAGGCTATGAACAGTTCAATATTGTACAAGTAGTATTTTTTTAACAATTAAACTGAAAGTAGTTTCAGATTAATTTTATTTTCAGCAGGGTTTTTACCTTGTATTTTCCTCTTTTTATCTTAGGGAAAAAGTACATTGTAAAAGCAAGTACCACATTCCCAATCTGTACAACCTGGAAGATCATGCTCAGAGGTCCAGCATATAATCAGCATGGCCATCAGGTGGGAGATCCAGAATTCTGTGCTGCATTTACTTTTATAGATCGGATCCGAGTTCTGTTATTTTATCAAAATAGAACTGTTTGGAAATTAAGTACAAAACCTATGTTAAACTATCAGTATTTCAGAATGTCCGTTGATAGTATACACAAACCTTTTCACAAACAGAGGATCAGGAGACTCAACAGAATCATCCTTTAGGTCACAACACAAATTTAGTTTTTCCTCTGAACAGTAATTTGAATGTATAAAGAAATAAAAAATGTACAGACCAAAATGACACATATGTAAAGCCATGCCATTAAATGTACTGGTTAAGGGGTCTATTTAACAAGCGGTGAAGAGCCAAAATGCCAGCAAAACCACTATGGTTATTTACCAAAGAGTGAATGCCTTAACCTAATTACCGGAGCTTACCGGATTCCCCAGAGACCTCACGGGTCAAAGCGCTATGCACATTCACATAGCTTGCTTTTTTTGAATAGGACAAAATCTTTATGAATGAAGGTTTTCATCAGGGCTCCCAGAGCAGCCCCAGCATGGTAGATAGTGGTACTTCATTATGTATCACTGTAATGTTACCCCAACGCTAATGTCACCCCACCTGTGGCCACCTCTGCCTGCTTTAATACTCTAAAATGTTAATTGCTTGGAATGGACAGGAAGAGAGATTCAACGGGGACAGAATTCCTTTTAATAAATACACATGTATACATACAGGAAGTTAATTAACACACTAAATACCATTTAGGCATTTTCCTAAATATTAGTTGTTCTATGAAATTTTTATTTTATATATGGTAGATTTCCTGGTCATATCATGATGCTTTTCACAACAGAAATGACATTTTTTATAAGTTATTTTTTCGTGTGAACAACTCACAATGTATTATGAAGGCCTTGCTGGGAAACATACCCAGACAAATCATTCTTCAAGTGTAATCCAGAATTCTTACTTTATTGCATACAACACCCTTTGACACGGGCATTGGACTTTTCTTATGGTTATCAGGTCACTTACTGTCTAGTACTCCTATCTCAAATCACTTCCTCTAGCTTATAAATAAACCGGTTCTTGTTCTGTAGCTTTGTATCAAACATCATTTTCTTATGCTGTATATACACGGGTTATAATATTACATCATAGACGCAGACAAGCTGGTCAGGACTGACACAGTCCACGTCCAGGCAGTGGTTATCACTTCCTCCATGTACAAAACCATCCCTTTATTAACCAAAACTAAATATACACATATAGAGCGTGTGTAAAGAAGGCTGACACCCAACCTGTTCCGCACTCATCCATCCACATGATAAACCGACACAGTATTTGAATATATATATATATATATATATATATATATATATATATATTTTTTTTTATACTTGATACCAAAATGTTTTAAATCATACTTACCAACTTTTTGCTCTTTCCCTCTGGGAGGTCCTGGAGGAGAGGTGAAGTGTGAGGACGGAGTCCAGCAGACCTACCCGGAACTCAGGAGTCTCCAGGACATTCCAGGAGAGTGGTTTAACTAATCTCCAAGGACGCTGCAGCTGAGCAGATGAACTGTAGCCCATCCTGTGGTGTACTCTCTAGATGGACTTTGGTGAACTTTCCACCGTAATATGTTTACTAAACTCAGTTATAAACTAATTCTTGTAATAACAATAATTTTATTATTTATATAGCACTTTTCTCCCAATATGACACAAAGCATTTGGCAGCCACCTTGAGCACACTTAGTTGCTGTCCTATCTAATCATCCAAGTCAGTTCCTGCCCTATTGGAGCTTACAGTCAAACATGAGGCCATTTTTGTTAGATTAACCAATCAGAATGTCTTTGGTGTGTGGGAGGAAACCAAAGCACCAGAGGAAACCCACACAAACACGAGGAGGACATACAAACTCCACATACCAGGCTACTGTCCTGGTTAGAATCGAATCCATGACCCCAGAGCTGTGAGGCAGCAATGCTAACTACTGTGCTCGGTGGCCAGCTAATCCCCTACAATAAATATTAAAGTATAGTAAATATGGCTTCTAATGTACAGAATTAGAGAAATCGTTCTGTGAAGTGTGCCATCACTAAAAATAGGAACATTTCAGGTTTGAGTCTCAAAATTAGTATCTATGTACATCTGTACTGCAGCTTCCCCATGCAAGGTAATCTTTCTTCTGCTATCGCCATCTTAGGTGCGTTGTTATTTAAATAAAACATTTTTTCATTAGACAATAGTTTTCAAATATTTATTATTAAAAAACTTTTTATCTGTTTTTTACTATTTTTTAATATTTAATCTCATTTTTGTGTCATTTAGTGGAACTGAAAGCACAAATACAGGCTTTCAGTTCACCGGCACATACACAAACTGACTATCCTGGCCTGAGACTGGTGTAGCTAAGCAGTAAGTAAAACCCTGGCAATATTGCCAAGGCAGCTGTCCATCAAACGCTCAACTGCTTTAGTAAGATTTAATTGATGAATCATGCCGGTAGGTGGTTTTCTGTCGCTGCTATAAGCCACGATAGAAAACCAGCCCTATTACCATGTCTTACTAAGTAGCTCCGTAAATAATATTATATATTATATGTGCAATGTATTATCAATTCTGATCTTCTTGTGGACTGACACAGATTTTTCAGGCTATTCATTTCTATAGATCTCTGCAGCCAATAAAAATATTAGTCGCCTTTAAGCCTGTTTCTTTATTTGTGCTGGTGGAGCTGTGATAAATGACAAGACACACAGACAAGGTTCTGCTCCATTACATAAACCAGCTTCTTAGATTAACTATTGACAGCCTTTTTCTAGGAAGCTCTAGAACAGGCCTGTCCAACCTGCGGCCCTCCAGATGTTGTGAAACTACAAGTCCCAGCATGCCCTTCCAGCTATCAACAGGTTGTCTACTGGCAAAGCATGCTGGGGCTTGTAGTTTCACAACACCTGGAGGGCCGCACGTTGGACAGGCCTGCTCTAGAACATACATTTTAACCAGCATAGCAAAGTCTTCTTTTCTGCCTCCATATTTCTAGAGATTATCTAGTCAGCAGTATCTGTCTCAATGTGACATAGCTAGCACATAGGGATTCCATTGGCTGCGATGTGGCACGCAGATATCAACGCGATGTCTGGCTGTGCACATTTCCAACAATTACAGTAAGAATCTCCACTTAGTTTTCCTCGCACTTCTATGTTTTTCAATAGCATCGGCACAAGGTGTCTGCAGCTGTTCGGAAGATACTTCATGCCGAATTGACTCTCCTACTAAGATAAGGACAGTAATGCAGACAATGCATTCTTCTAGGTCCACCTTTAAACATCACTGTATTCACATATCACAATTTTTTTTTATCTTACTGCTGGGCTCTGTGGCTCAGCTGATTTGCATGCTAGCGCTGCTGAGAGCCAAGTGAGCCAGCGGGAGCGTGCAGGTGCAAGCTGAGCAGCCGAGGTGCTGGCCCCCAGATAAGTTATAAAGCCACCAACAATAACTGTACCAAAAATAAATCAGCCCTGATTACACCACAGGGGTTTTGACAGAGGGGACGGGACCCCACAGCTGTGAGCCCTGTAGCAGCTGCACCCCATTTAACCAGGATAGTTCCACCCTTGACATTACAGTGAGAGGGAGAGTGGGGGTCATATGTTAAAAGGGCAGATTTGAGGGGATGCATATGTGACAAGGGGAAAGTGATGAGGGCATATCTAATATACATAACTACCATGGATGACCTCACCTGCGCTCTACACAGACCATCCAGATCATGGAGCAGCATTGTGAAAACCACGGTTAGATGCACAGAGGGACATACTTCCCAACTGACCCTGCAGTCAGACCAAAGTCATTGCTGTGTGGGACAATCCCTGAAAATAAAGAACATCTGCCAGAATCAGGACAGTTGGCAGGGTGTGCTGCTCTCTCCTACCTGTTCTTGCAGCTAATTGCTGCTGATTGTCTGGATCCTGGAATGTTGGTGCCCTGTTTGGATCAGTCTAGGGGGTAGATGAATCAAGCTGAGAGTTTTCCGGCGGGTTTGAAAAGTGGAGATGTTGTCTATAGCAACCAATCAGAATCTAGCTATCATTTTGTAGAATGTACTAAATAAATGATAGCTAGAATCTGATTGGTTTTACAAACCCGCCGGAAAACTCTCAACTTGATACATTTACCCCTAGGTCTTCCTTCTGGTAACCATGACAATAAATCAATAACACCCACATTTAATATTCAGGCCTCCTTCACCCGAGTCAGCATCAGCATTAAATTAATAGCATTCACAATTAATAAATAAGCCAACTTCCCCCAAACTATCTAAGTCATTAAATTACTATCCCCACATTTAATATAGAGAGCCCACATGTCTTTATTAGCCCCAACAATGTATTAATACCCCATATATGACATTAATAGCCCCTACACTTATTAAATAGAGATCCCAAAAATCATTAACCATGGCATTAGGTCCAGTAGCTCAGCCAAATTGGAGCAAAAACTTAAAATTATATCTGGCAACTAATTCACTTACATATTTGGGAGTACAGCTCCTTAAAAATACAAATAATTTATACACCCTCAATATGAGGAAAAAAATTGAAGCTGAAATAGAAGAAATGACCAGCATCAATAACAGCATCTCCTATTGAAATATTTAGGTTGAGTTAATGTAATAAAAATGCTTGTATTTTCTAAAATATTGTACCCTCTGAAATAGTGCCCATAATACTCACTCCCAAGGAAGAGAAACTACAAAATAGAAAACTTAGAAAATGTATTAGGCAAAACAAACTATTTATAATCGGAAATGATAGAACTATGTAGAAATTATTAGATATATCAGATATTTGATACAGATGAAAGACAACTATGCTGTCTTATTGCTTGGAGAGATCCCCCCCACATAGCATTAGATAGAATTTTAAAATGCTATATTCACATCAGCATTAACAGTTATTCCTCAATATATATCTCCCCCCAACACCGATATATGATTGGTTTATCAGACTCAAACACATTTCCAAAATGTCATGCACAGAGCACCTCTTTTATTTACTGTCCTATATTAAACACTTTTGAAAACAAGTACAACAATTCACATCTACTTGTCTGTTACATTTTATACCATTGTCTCCAAAGTGGGCATCCTGCCATTGGCTGGCAGACAGGAAGCTTAGCCAGTGAGGGCACAGGGCTAATCCATACTGTCAGCAGCAGGACAAACAAAGGTTGGTACCTGGGGAGAGGCCAACTACCATGAAGGACATCAAAGCATGGATGGGCCCACCATAGGCCTGGGTCAGCCCTGACCAGCTCAAGATAGCCAGACCAAGGCCTCGGGACTCCATACCTCACATACCTGCTAACTAAAATGTAAAAGAGTTAACAAAAAAACTAATTAGGAAACAAATGGTGGAACATCACATGTTCTAGCATATGTTCTTTAGAAGTACAGCTGTATTTACAAATACATAAAGGATACATAGAAGAGGGAACAATGCAGACCAGATAACATTATGTGAGACTTACATAACATAATATAGCAAGAAATATGCTAAGACCTTCAGAGTGGTTATAGCTGAGAACTTCTGGTTAATTTGATGGGCCTAATATAATGGGTTTTCTTACGTAGGTCCATGTTATGTAAGCTGACAACTGATCTATATATAACATTTTTACACAGAAAACGTCATCAGATAGCTGAAAGACAAAAGAATCATGAATAATGTATTGCATTAGGAAATTAAAATGTGTTTGCATTAATCAAATAAAAAGCAAAATTACCATTACCTTAAAAAAAAACATTTAGTCTAGTGCAACCTTTAGCTTCCCTGGGCCACATTGGAAGACGACGAGTTGGTTTGGGCCGCACTTAAGATACTCTAACAATAACGATAGCTGATCATCCAAAAAACCATAGAAAACATAGTTAACATATATATATGAGAAAAAAAGTGATATATATATATATATATATATATATATATATATATATATATATATATATATATATATATCACTCTTTTTTCAAATCCCCCTATACTTACCTTTCAATCGCCCTGTTCAAAAAATCCTCTCCAGCTATTATACTATAATATAAGGAGATAAGGAGATAAGGTCCATGATGCTCCAGGACCAGGTGACTTTTATTCACTGGTCAGCGTCCCTTGAAATAATAAAAAAAATCCCCCTTAACTTACCTTTTAATCGGCTTGTTCTCCTGTCCTCTTCTCTTCTTTTCTCCAATTTTGTGCTGCTGATTGTTCTTCTCACGCGGGTGTCTCCTCTGTGCTGCGCTCCGCAATGCATGTTGGGTGTGATGACATCACGCCCGACATTCACTGCGAGCACCGCACGGAGGAGGAGACAAGGGACCGCGTGGTAAGTATTTTCTTTTCTTTTTTTTGCAGGATTTTTTTTCCATTAACAGCGCCTGCCCCTTGCCACAACCAAAACTCCTTCTGGGCCACATTTACAGGCGCGCTGGGGCGCATGCGGCCCGCGGGTTGGACAACCCTGGTCTAGTGTATTGTCTGAACATGTGTTCAGTGTCGCCGGTGCAATTGTATTCTTAAAGCACAATTATACCCCAAAATGAATATAAGTCTGCTAGATGATAATGATATCTTCTGGAAGTTTTACCACTGCAAGGGGCAGTGTGGGAGCCAGAGTCAGCTGGTGAGTACATCATGGGTTGCTCGATTTAAATACTTAGCCACCAGATCGGAGGTCGACTGTACTGTAGTCACCAGATCAGATGCCCCCTATTATGCTTGCCACCAGATTAGAGGTCTGTTATACACTACATGTCAAGTTAGAAACGTTCTATGCGATAGCCACCAGATTGAAGATCTCAGAATAGTAATTCAGTATGTCTTGTTCCCTTGTATTGTTTTAGACTTATGTCCCCTCAATGTTCCTTGGCAAAGTTATTACCCTGTGCGCAGGAATGGGTTATTTTTATGCCTGAGGGCTCTTATCCAAGGTTTAATTGTCCTTTGTGTAGTATGGTCTCTTCTATTGTTCCCTGGACATGCTGGAACCTTTTTTTTAGGACATATGGGATGGATCTTATCAGCATGTCCTTGACTAGACCATCCCTACCTGAATCAACTGGCCAATAGCATCCCACTGTCCTGAGTGATTTTACCTAATCCCAAGAGGGGGAGGCATGGGAATATTGTAGATTTAAAAGGGACTAACTCCAGTAGATCAAGGTAGATCCTGAGGATTTCTGCATAGCAGACTTGAGGTGATGACTCCTGTCTGGCTATAATTGAAATGGAGTCTTCCTGTCAGCAAACAGCCCAGCCCTTGCGAGCAATAGTAAATCTACCACAGATTGTTTGCAAGGTGAATAGACAAGGGCTCAGGAACTTTTGTATTTCTGGATGCCGCAGTATTTCCACCATTTACCTACAACAGTATTTCCACCGTTTGTGTTTTCTATGTATATGTGTTCCATTTATTACAAGTGTAGTACTTAATATTTCATTGTTGACACATGATACTAAATGAAATCAGTTTATTTTTTTCACATAACAATTTAACTAGAGTATCTATCCATGTAGTTGCACCTCTAGCTGGGTTTTGTCACACAAGTCTCCATATTAATATGTTAAATATAAGGTCTGCTTTATAAACTAACAACCAGTTTGCTGTAGTTTGGGGATCTGTCTTCTACACAGTCTGGTTTATACCCCAGATTGGAGATCTGCTTTGCATACTAGCTACAAGATCATGTTCTACTTTGTACACAAAGCATTAGAATGGTATCGACAATGTATAATTGCGACCAGAAAGGGATCTGTTTAGTACACTAGTAACCAGAAAGAATTCTGCTTTGCATATTAGCTAATGATTGGCTCAGTTTTATATATTTGCCACCAGAATGGGCTATACTTTCTATACTCCTTGAATACGTCCCTCCGGAATAGGATCTGTATTGTAACTATATCTTTAGTAACTGGAGTGACAGGAAAGACTGGTGGGGACCCTATTATAGTTATTCAAGTTCTAAGGGACCCCAAGACATCAAATGGTAGTCCTGTTTGAGGCTGTAGCCCCTAGTGTAGGGATGGGCAACCAGCCAGAGAGCAAGAGCCGGAATATATCTATAGATACTCCAAAGAGCCGACTTTTACCATATATATATATATATACAAGTTAACCCGTGCATGATACTCATGCATTCTAGTCAAATCAAGCTACTTAAGGTCTTAAAAAGGTTCTTGTCATGCATTTGGACCTAGCCCAGGCCTCCTCAGGGGAAGAGCGTTACTTCCCGACGCAAGCAGCCTTTTTAATGTGTGTTCATGAGGTAAAATTACCTCACGAAAATGAGTTTGACCCCTCAACTCGTAAATTTAGCCTTTACTACCCCTCCCACGGGGGGAAGGGGGGATGATGGAAGTTAACTGACTTGACTATTCTAATTTTTTTGTCAAATAATGTCAGTATACCAAATTTCAGGTCAATTGGATGAGCCCTTTCTGAGAAAATAGTTTTTTCCACACACACACACTAACGCACGCCTCTACACATGTGTGTTCATG
The DNA here is from genome assembly GCF_038048845.1 of Mixophyes fleayi. Classification (NCBI taxonomy): domain Eukaryota; kingdom Metazoa; phylum Chordata; class Amphibia; order Anura; family Limnodynastidae; genus Mixophyes; species Mixophyes fleayi. The sequence continues at coordinate 62,866,782 of NC_134402.1, forward strand.
AGGTAAAATTACCTCACGAAAATGAGTTTGAGCCCTACCAAATTTCAGCCCTTTTTGAAATTTTTTCCTCACACACACTAAGAATTTAGTAGGTCAGTGTATAACTCTGCCCAGCAGGTGGCGCTGCAGCTCAGTTTTATTTTTTCCACATACACACAGACGCCACTAGACATTTATATATTAGATATGTGCATATACATATACATAATATAACCAAACACGTACATACATACCGCACACATATACTTTGAAAATATAACAATTTGTAATACCTTTCTAGGTGAAAAAGAAGATCTCTAACATTTTCAAAATGTTCAGAATAATCATCAAATTAGCACAGCTCTGCACTGCACAGCTCTTACCTCGCTGCTGTGTCCAACAGAGGAGGGTTCGAAGGGCTACTTATAGTCACTTCCCAGTAGCTCACGCTGCTTCTTTATCCACAGTCGCTGAGGCAGGAAATGTAGAAATGGGGATAAAAAAAAGTCATAAATGACAAACATGCCACTCAGACCTTTTACATGCCCAACAGATCTCCCCACATGCCTTTTACATGCACATCAAACTCCCCAAATCATCAGACCTCTCCACATGCCATCAAATCTACCCACTTGCTCCAGAAATGCCCATCAGATATCCCCAAATACCCCTTACATGCCATCAGACGTCCCCACATGCCCCTTACACGCCAATCAGCCCAACAACATGCCATCAGATCTATACATTCCCCATACATGCCATCAGACCCCCACAGATGCCCCATACATGCCATCATACCCCCACAGATGCCCCATGTATGCCATCAGACCTCCACACATGCCCCTTACATGCCTCCGACCTTCCTAAATGCCCCTTACATGGCATTAGATGTCTCCACATGCCTCTTAGATACCAATCAGCCACACCACATACCCCATACATGCCAATCAGCTTCACCACATGCCATCAGCTCTATCCGCATTCCCCATACATGCCATTAGACCGCCACACATGCCATCAGACCTCCATACATGCACCTTACATGCCCCAGACCTCCCCAAATGCCCCTTACATGCCCTCAGACTTCCCCACCTGTCCCATACATGCCAATCAGCCTCACCACATGCCCATATTTGCCAATCAGCCTCCCCACATGCCATAAGATCTATTCATATTCCACATACATGCCAATCATACCTCTTCACATGCCATCAGATCACACTTGCCCCTTACTTACCTCTCACACCTCCCAGAGGAATGAGGGATCAATACATGCTCTCCTCCTCCTTCCGTGATTGACCTCCCTGCTTTGTGTAGAGGAGGTCACGTGATATGGCTGTCAGTCGAACAGCTGAATGTGTTCTGATCTGCCAGCAGGCACCTGGAGCCCTAGGCTTCGTGATACTCCTGGTCAGGAGCAACATTTCAAAGATCAAAGAGCCACATGAGGCTCAAGAGCAGCAGGTTGGCCACTGCTGCCCTAGTGAATTGATAGGGTGCAGAGGTGAGCATTTAGTGGGTGGTTTCCAGGTGCCTGGAAACCCCCCACCTTCCAGGACTCATTGACCAGCTGCTATAGTGCCGCCGATCTATAGATCCGTTCCGCCCTTTCCTTCAACAGTGTATGTCTCGTCCCCCTCATTCATGGAGGACGTGACATGGTGCAGTGTGCAGGAAATAAGGACATAGATGTGTGCAGGGTATAAGGGAGGCAGACAGAAGGGTGTGCCTCTGAAATCTACAGCCCCACATGGTAGAAGGTAAGTGTGTGGGGAGGGCTCTTATGATAATAGGGTTAGAGGCTGGGTATTAAGTTAATGGGAAAGGTTGGTAATAATCATTTAATAGTGGGTGGGAAATATTTTTGGGTGGGACATTTTATTTGATGGTGTGGATTATTTATTTTAATAGTGGGGCCATAGTAATGAATATTAATTTCAGTATTTATTTAATGCTAGGGTGGTTTGGAGATTATTAATTTAATTTTGGGCTGAGTTTAGGGAGAAGGTGCACTATTTATCAATTGTGAATACTGATTATTTAACATCTAGGCTGTTTGGGGGAAATTGGTATATTTATTAAATGTGAGTACCATTAAATTATTTTAGGGCATGGTGAGGGGAAATAGGTCTACCTATTAATTCTGAATTCTACTAATTTAATGTTGGGGCTGGTAGGGAGGCAATATCTATATTTATTAAATGTGAAGGCCATTAATTTAATGACGGCAGGTTTCAGCTTAGGAGGGCTAATTATTAAACGTAGGTGCTATTGATTTAAAGTTGAGTTTTGAAGGGGAGGGAGATCTAAATGGGTTCACTCACTCCTAGACTTTCCATATTTTATGTATCTCCCTTTTTACCAAACAGGGCTCCAACATTCCAGGATCCAGACAAGCAGCAACTGAGAATAAGACACAAGCAGCCGCAGGTAGTGAAAACTACAAGAACAAGTAGGAGAGAGCAGCGCTATCTGCCTACTGCCCTGATTCTGGTGGGACAGTCCTGATTTTATGTGACTATCACCCTCAGTTCGGACTTTGTTCCGACTGCAGGGATAGTTGGGATATATGTCCTGCTTCACAGTGTACTGCTTGTTAAGGGCAAGCTGCACGCACTGTAGTTAGATGCAAGCAGCTTTCCTTTAATAAGTAGTACAATGTAAAGCAGGACATCCAACCAAATTATCCTTGCTGCTGGAACACAGTCCAGACTGAGCAGGACAGTCACACAAAATTGGGACTGCCCCCAACAGAATCAGGATAGTTGGCTACCACTGCACATGTATTTGAAGAGGATGGGAAGAGCTGGAGAGCAGCTTAGCTCCGTCTCAAATGATAGCCACACCCCTTGCATACACTGTGGAGGCGTGGCAGGGAACCCCCCTCTAGAAATCCAAAAACATTGGTTAGACCATGAATGGCTGTGTGTAGGTGATAAGTACACAACAATAGCATAACATAACCTGACAGACACGTATTATTGTGGACTATTTGTGTCCTGTTCTTAAAAAAATGACAAAAATATCAAATATTATTCAATGAACCCAGTTGTTAAGTAGTTATATTAACGATGTGTTTCATTTTCTGTGTCTTCTGCTTCATATGTCCATATGGCAGAACAAACACAGACTGCATTTGGAAACAGGACTTGTGGGATTACACAGCTTTCTGTAAGCATACAATGGCTGTCAGCGACCAAGAACACATCAATCAACAACTGTAATAGGCTTCCTATATTTTGTACTGTGACAATGTTCTGTATAAATCCTAACAGTAGATGAATCTTGTTTTTTCCTGTTATTAACATTGAAGCAATATAACTAATATTAGTATTAATGCTGTAGGTATTTGGAAAGGGAGTAAAATACAGAAACATAGAGAGCAAATTAATTATTTTGACAGCAATGTACAAATATAGAACTTTCTTTTTTTTAATGCGCATTTGCATTAGTGACATTCCCCTTACTATACCCTTGCTGGATTGCAGACTCTCCTTGCACTTTCTCAGTACCCTTTCAATGGTAGACAATGAACTCCTGATGCAAAATGAATTGCAACATCCCTGAAGGCATAGTGTATTCTTATTACTATGATTCTATTAGAGAATGCTGCTCTGCTGTACATCAATTTCACAGTAATTGTTGCACACAGACAAATGTAAGCACTTGTGTCTTTTTTGTTGGGGATCACACTTGTCCTGAATTCTTGTCTGAAAGGTGTCCTGATTCTATTAGAATTATTATTTGGATTGTATGAGAGACAGTGTAAGCAGCACAGTGACGGGGGGAGACCATCCACTGGTTGAATGCATGAGATGCTGTGAGGGGGTGTGGCAAGGAGAGTGAGGTGGAGGCTGCATGAGATGTGATAGAGGAAAGTGAGCTTGATCCTGGTGAGATTACTGTCTGGCTGCTGCTTGATGATGAGATAGGGGCAGCCTGTCTCCTCCTCCTCCTCCTTCTCTTCAGTGGAACCATCTCATTCACAAACAAGGGAAGAAAGCTGATCACAGTCCAAAGAATGGAAAACTCAAGTGCCAGCTCAATGGATGTGTCTAATTCTCCACTATGGAACTTTGGGGACAACTTCACACAAAGGTCAACACTGGACCCTAATGACACTGATATTATTGGAGATAACAGGACAGAACTGAGCAGCCTGCCTGTAATGCTTCACAGGGCTTTACCTGAACCACTAGCCACATCTGCCCCATTCTGGGATAGTCCACTGAACCATGGTCTGAGTGTCTTTGTTGGGGTGGCTCTGTGTGTCACCATGCTAGGTCTAGGCTGCACAGTGGAAGTAAGTCAGATAGGAGGACATCTGAGAAGACCTATTGGGGTTCTCCTAGCCCTCATCTGTCAGTTCGTTCTCATGCCATTGGTGGCTTTCCTCTTGGCTTTAATCTTTTCACTCAATGAAGTGGCTGCAATCGCCGTTCTTCTGTGTGGCTGCTGTCCGGGGGGAAACCTGTCCAACATCATGTCCCTTCTTGTGAATGGAGATATGAACCTCAGGTAAATTGCTCCAGCTCTGGGGAAGTAGAGGGTTAGTAAGGGAGCCTGGGAGGGAAAGAGGGGGAAACACACGTAATATTCGGAGGTGCATAAAGAGGTAAGCAACTAATGGCTCTGTAGCAGTTGTGGAACTACAAGTCCCTAAATGTCCGGACAGCCTGTGTAGTGCCATATGTTGCCTAAGCCTGTCTTAGCTGAATCAGACATATTAGCCTGCGTACCATACAGAACTCGATAATTAATTGTTACTCTTTGCACTAATACAGAGACACAAAGAACAATGCTTGATTGATTACCCCTTGATTGATTACCCCTTGATTGATGCACCTTGACAGGTTGTGCACTTAATAAGTGAAGAATAGCCTGAAAACTGAATGTATTCCTTACTTCCTGGGTAGCTGTAATTTACAAAGCCTATGCTTAACCTTCACAATTCATCTGAACCAATGTAAGTATTTTACCATATACTGTGCCTTACCGCCTTCATTCTGTGATTGAGCTGTGTGCCTATAATAGTCTGTAAGTTTTATTCCATAGAACATGAACATTACATCCTACAATAGCAGTTTGTCACAGAATATAGCATGTATTGCATAGTAATATAACAGGACTTCATAGTGAGATTTTATTCAGAGTGTATATAATATTGATAATGAATATAAAGACAGCATCTTATTTATCGATTACATGCTTTGTCTAGGACCCAATGTTATTTATTACTGTGTAATGTATTATTAGTTTCATTAAGTTACATGATAACTGTAGGTTATATTTCCAGGTACGTTTAGCATACATTGTGACTACAAATACAGTTGTTTTTTGTGTTATTAACATAGAACACTGTTTTCCATACTATTCTTCAGCTCCTATTTCATGTTTATTGCATTAACATAATGATTAACTGTAATAGGGTATATTAGTTTTATTTAATTAACTGGATAACTGAGGCTTCTATCCCTTATGTAAAAGAACTGATACATTTGGGTGATTGCTGCCCTATTTTAGCACTGGACGGTAGTGTTGGGATGTAAATGATTAGATGAGAAGGGTACAGAGGTGCGGGCAGTAGGCGCGGTACGTGCTGGAATGGAATATTCATGTACTATGGAAATGTTGTCAGTCTGTGCAAATAACACAGGTCATAGACATATACTTGGAGCATATTTCTTTCCTGAGGAGCTACGTCATATACAAACAAATTATACACATTTCCACACACATTTGTACATTTCTGTGGCTATGATGTTATTATAATTCAAGATAAATATGTCATAAAATTATAATATTTCCCCCTTTAATGACAGAGGTTCAGTTTTATAGTGTATATGCTACATTTGCATGATTTTTTGTTAGCAGAACTACTATAGGGGGCATTTATATATGGCTTACACTCAGTATTTATGTTTGTATTCTATAACTACAGTGTACCAGGCCTTCAAAATAAAGCAGCATGAGAATTGCATATTTATGTATCTGTTAATGTTAATTATTCAGGATTTCTTGAGTTGTTAGATTTAGGAGGAGGCAACAGTGCTCTTTTCATACTTTACTTAAGTCTAAGATTGGGGGGTATATTTACTAAACTGCGGGTTTGAAAAAGTGGAGATGTTGTCTATAGCAACAAATCAGATTCTAGTTATTATTTGTTTAGTACATTCTACAAAATGACAGTTAGAATCTGATTGGTTGTTATAGGCAACATCTCCACTTTTTCAAACCCTCAGTTTAGTAAATTTACCCCTAGGACTTTTTACCAATGTCAGGATGAAAGTTAGGAGTAGCTTTAGATTTAGGTCTAGGACTTGGTTTAATGTTGGGAATTGTGAGCTGTTGCTTATAGTTTTTATGTTTATTGGCAGTTAAATTATTATAAGACTATTGTTAGCATTTTTTAAATTAAGGATCACTTATCTTCCTAAAATATACAAGTAGTCTTATTGGAACTCGAATGGCTACAACTGTCCAGGTGGGACCAATATAAATGATCATTTTGACTATTTATTGAAACTAACCTTGGTTCCTTTTTGGTGCCTAATGTGCTGGAGGACCCTGCTCCTAAAACCCCCCTTTGCTCTGATGTTTTGGGTCTGATTCTGTCTCTTGCAGTCTGTAGCAACAGTTGACCTTGGATTAATTGAAGTTCCAGGATTAGAAGTCTGATGTATTGCCTGCAGCACACCCATCTCTTGTACTGCAGTGCTTATAGTATCTCTCTAGGCTGTGACTCATGCCATAAGAAAAATAAGAATTGAACTTGTAAATACAGTCTGGATTTATCAATCACTGAGTTTACCTGAAGTGAAAATATAGCTGAAGACAATTCAATGCATAGATGTATTTTCTCAACCTGTTGAGGTAAGGATCTCAGCTAAACTAAATAGAGATTATTGTTTCTATAGTGTATGTCAGAATGTATAGATAGATGGATTGAAGGATGCATAGATAGATGGACCTACATCATCATTAGCTACTTATATAGCGCCACTAATTCCTCAGTGCTGTACAGAGAACTCACTCACATCAGTCCCTGCCCCATTGGAGCTTACAGTCTAAATTCCCTAACACACACACACACACTCGGCGGAGAGACGAAGGTCAATTTGATAGCAGCCAATTAACCTACCAGTATGTTTTTGGAGTGTGGGAGGAAACCGGAGCACACGGAGGAAACCCACGCAAACACGGGAAGAACACAAACTCCACACAGATAAGGCCATGGTCAGGAATCAAAGTCATGACCCCAATGCTGTGAGGCAGAAGTGCTAACCACTAAGCCACCGTGCTGGCCGATGGACCCACATATATTTAAATTCTTCCTTTGTATTTCAGTTTTTGTTCAAACTGCATTTTTCTCTAATAAAACAGTATGCAGCTAGATGGTAGGTTTCATTCAATAATGTTTTGATATTAGTTTTATTAATACGCTGCTGAAACATTATTTTAATTTATATAGTGGTGTTTCTAAGACGTGGATATACAGTATGTTATATTCCAGTGTCCCAGCATACCCTTCCAGCAATAAGCTGCTATATATTGGCAAAGCATGCTGGGACTTGTAGTTTCACAACACCTGGGGCCTGATTCATTAAGGTACTTAAATTAAGAAGTTTCTTATTTCAGTCTCCTGGACAAAACCATGTTACAATGCAAGGGGTGAAAATGTATTTTCTGTTTTGCACATAAGTTAAATACTGACGGTTTTCATGTAGCACACAAATATTAATTCAGTGTACAAATAAGCTATGAAGTATTTGTGTGCTGCATGAAAACAGTCAGTATTTAACTTATGTGCAAAACAGAAAACTAATTTTTGTCCAGGAGACTGAAATAAGAAACTTCTTAATTTAAGTACCTTAATGAATCAGGCCCCTGGAGTGTCACAGGTTAGCCAACACTGTTATATTCAGAGTGTACTGTACTATCTTATCTTTTCCTAAATTTCATAACAGCTCATTTTACATATTTAGATGCTGCTCACTGCTCTCGTGTAACTGAGAAACCTAATTTCACAGTGGATGGTGGCTTGACCTGCAGGATGAAGGGAGTTCCTGACATAGGGGCTCACTATAACATAGGAACTCGATTATAATATATCTACTTTATAACCTGTATAAATGTTTTGGAGAGTGGAAATGTAAATAATGAAGAATAGGTGGACTTTGTGCATACTTGATGATGCTCCTTTTTTATGGGAAACATTAAGCCATTGCAGCCAGAGCTGGATTAAGGCTGGGGTGAGTCCGGGGCATTTAAGATAAATGGGGAGGGGGGCTATGGTCTAATATGGGTATCATTTTAGACAAATACACAGGCAATACCGTGTGCACTACTGTTAGGTGCACGCAGCTCTGCCTTCACGAGCAGCACAGTGTTAAGTAAGACATACCTCTCAACTGTCCTTGTAGTCAGACCAAATCTTGATTAAGTGGGACAGTCATCCAAATTCGGGACTACTCCACCAGATTCAGGACAGTTGCCAGACTATCTGTTCTTGCAGCTGTCACTGCCTGTGGCTGCTGGTGTCTTTAGCTCAGTTGCTAGTTGGTTGGATACTGGAATATTGGGGGCCCTGTTTGGAAAAAAAGACAAGTACATGAAATTTAGAAAGCTCCAAATAGCCCTGACATTAAATCAATAGCACACACGCTTAATAATTAGTCCTCCCTCCTTCTAACATTAAATTAATAGTATTCCCATTTAAGAAATAGACATTTCTGTCCCCCCAAAACAGCCCCAGCAATAAATAGCAATTAAATTTAATAAATATACTTAATCACCTAATCTTAAATTAATAGGCCCCATTATTAAATGGATAGCCTACATTACATTAAGACCCCCCACATACGCACACACACACACCATTTACCGTCTTCCTGCTGTGCTGTGTAGGAGAGGCAGATTCTTCTGTCTGCATCTCTTGCGGCCTGCACACATGGGAGGGGTGTCTGGCACGTGGTGCGCGTCCCATGTGACGTGTCAGTGACGGGTTAGGACGAGGCAGCCAGATGGAAGGGAGGGAGGAATGGATCTTAAGATCCGTGACCGCATGAAGGAAGGTGGCTGGTCCCAGAGGAGGGCCCAGCCATCAGGTGCCCCACGGGCACATGGCTCCACCACGTAATACAGCTCTAATTGCTGCCTTAAAATTGGCCTGGAATTTACACCAACACTGAGAGTGGGGAAATCAAGGGGTAAATGTATCAAGCTGAGAGTTTTCCTGCGGGTTTGAAAAGTTGAGATGTTGCCTATAGCAACCAATCAGATTCTAACTATCATGTTGTAGAATGTACTAAATAAATGACAGCTAGAATCTGATTGGTTTTTCAAACCCGCCGGAAAACTCTCAGCTTGATACATTTACCCCCAGGTCTTTTCCATTCTTATATCAACGAATCCTTTCCCTGTCGCAAATAATCCAAAACCAAGGGACAATACACATAAATATATGTAATGGCATTAACAAACAATAATGAATATGAATTACTTGAAATGAAGGCATCCATGATGTCCTCTTTCTTGAGTTTTATGCAACATAAATAACAATCACACAAGCAGTATACTAGGGGTAAAATAGAAACGTCAAATCAATGACAGGGACCAATCTGTTAGCAGGCTGTGCTCTGTATGAGAACATTCACTTGTGCAAGAGCGTCTGATTCTCACCTTCCCAAGCACAAAGGACGAGCACACCCGCTGCACACATGGGACGGGAATTCGGTCATGAAAGGTGTACGCCTAAGTATGCACAGATCCATAAATGTAGGCAAAGATGCTATTTCCTATATATAGATTTGTAAATTAACTGTCCTGTTAGGAGCCAAATATAATATCCATTTAATACTATTTTTAGTAATTAAAATGCATTTCAAAGTGCACCATAATAATTGAATTTTGTTTTGCTAACTCTCCAGCATCATCATGACGGCTTCTTCCACTCTTCTGGCTCTGCTGTTAATGCCCCTCTGTCTGTGGATCTACAGCCGGCCGTGGATTAACACGCCACTTGTTCAGTTTCTACCTCTCGGAGCCGTGACCCTGACCCTCTGCAGTACTCTTCTGCCTATTGGTTTGGGGGTTTTTATACGTTACCGGTACAGCAGGATTGCGGATATCCTGCTTAAGGTAAGTTTGAAATCTCAGTTTTAAACATTCACTAGATCTTCAATACAACCACCTGAAATTGTTAGAATATAGCACCAACAGTGAAGTGGGCAGAACATCTCTAGGTACAAGTTTGTTTTTAATTAAAAACTTTCATAAGTTTCTTTGTACTCATCAATGATACACAGCAGAGGGAGCCCTTTTCTTGGTTAAATCAATTTTCCAGATAATGCAGCATATAAATTAGTTAGGAATCATGTCTCAGTGATGTCACTGGTTCCTAGCGAATGGATAGGCTAAATATTGGTTAAGTAAACAAAGATTGACCATTCTGCATGAAGTATTATACCTAGATCATACTCTCCCGTAATATCCAGGAGACTCCCGAATTTTGGAAGAGTAGGCAACTCCAGGACACTTGTGAAGGCGTGGCTAAATTACATGATCGTGTCATTAAGCCCCACCCTTGCTATTCAATTACACAAATTTTGTTTTTAAATATCGTTTGGGCGGGGCTATGGTGGCACCACGACCCCTACACTTGTCACATGACCTGTGCTCCGGGATCTCCCGGAGGACAGGTTTTAACAGTTGCCAAGTATTTCTTAGATATTATCCTTTTGATGCTTAATCATATGGTATGCTCAGTAATTTTTTTGACCAGGCCTCATACACATATCACTAGCATCAGCCAAACCTCACCCATATCATTGTAAACATTACTGAGAGCATTTAAGACACATAGTAAAGTCATGGTATTTACACTGAGACTGTTCAATCAACAAATGGCAAAATAACTTTAGTACTGTTTGATAATATAATGTCCTGCACCAATAAACTTGTGTCCACAATTTACCCCCCCCATTGGTGTAAGACTAAAATATGTATACTGGTCAATAGAATACGGCTCTACAATACAAACTGGTTACCAGAATGCATTATTTGCTGGATAAATGGGGTATACTGGTCACTGGAAGAGCACTGTTCATAGCATACTGTAGTAATCAGAACTATGCTTTACATTCTGTTTTATATGCTGGTCATTGAAATGATGCTATATATCATATACCTGGTGTCAATATTATGCTTTACATCCTATTATACGCTGGTCATTTAAATGATGCTGTGTGTGATATACCTGGTATCAGAATTATGCTTTACATCTTATTATATACTGGTCATTGGATTGGTGCTGTGTGTGATATATCTGACATCAGAATTGTCCTTTACATCCTGTACTATACGCTGGTCACTGGAATGGTGCAATGTGTGATATATCTGACATCAGAATTGTGCTTTATATCCTGAATTATACGCTGGTCACTGGAATGGTGCTATGTGTGATATATCTGACATCAGAATTGTGCTTAACATCCTGTATTATACGCTGGTCACTGGAATGGTGCAATGTGTGATATATCTGGCATCAGAATTGTGCTTTACATCCTTTATTATACGCTGGTCACTGGAATGGTGCTATTTGTGATATATCTGGCATCAGAATTGGGCTTTGCATTCTGTATTATACGCTGGTTATTGGAATGGTGCAATGTGGAATATAACTGGTATCAGAATTGGGCTTTGCATTCTGCATTATACGCTGGTCACTGGAATGGTGCTATGTGTGATATATCTGGCATCAGAATTGGGCTTTGCATTCTGTATTATACGCTGGTCACTGGAACGGTGCTATGTGTGATATAGCTGGCATCAGAATTGGGCTTTGCATTCTGCATTATACGCTGGTCACTGGAATGGTGCTATGTGTGATATATCTGGCATCAGAATTGGACTTTGCATTCTGTATCATACTCTGGTCACTGGAACGGTGCTATGTGTGATATATCTGGCATCAGAATTGGGCTTTGCATTCTGCATTATACGCTGGTCACTGGAATGGTGCTATGTGTGATATATCTGGCATCAGAATTGGGCTTTGCATTCTGTATTATACACTGGTCACTAGAATGGTGCTATGTGTGATATATCTGGCATCAGAATTGGGCTTTGTATTCTGTATTATACGCTGGTCACTGGAATGGTGCTATGTGTGATATATCTGACATCAGAATTGGGCTTTGCATTCTGTATTATACGCTGGTCACTGGAATGGTGCAATGTGTGATATATCTGGTATCAGAATTGGGCTTTGCATTATACACTGGTCACCAGATAGAAATGGTCTGCATTGTGTGCTGACCACTATATAGTTATGCACAGGGCCCTCTTAAGAACCTCTTGGGCCCCCGGGCACAGCAGTGCACCGGGGCCCCCTATATATACAAAAAAAAAAAATGATTATATATATATGGGGCCCTGCAAAAAAAGAAGAAAATACTTACCGTGCTGTCAGCTGGCGATCCGGCTCCCTCCATGGTCTCCTCCTCCGTTGCGCTCCGCAATGGATGTCGGGCGGGCGTGATGACGTCACGCCCGACATGCACTGCCTCCGGAGGGCCCCCCTGGGCTGCAGGGCCCACCTGCCTAGCATGCCCAATGGGAAAGACGGCCCTGGTTATGCAAGGCTACAATATAGTAAATTAGCTGCCAGCGTTAAGGGTGGGTCAAACAACATCACAGGCTCTCTGTGCCTGTTCTTACTTAGATAAGACAATCAACTGCTACAATTGCACAAAATGTTACGTTGCTTGTATGAAGGCGCTTCAGTCATCAAAGGTTAAATTAATGTACATGGACAATTTACAAATCCTTCTATTACACTATACACATAACACGGTGTATAGAGGTAGTAATACTTTTGTGACACTATTTGAACTATCACATATAATGTAATGTACAGTGTTTAAGTGTACCTATATATAATGTTGTAATTGTGAAGACATTCGTTGTTTTCTTGCTGACTGATTACATTACTCTTCATTTATATCTGGCCTGGAGAATGTGCTATTATTTAGTGACGCAGAGCCAGACCCCTCTCCTGTCAATATTAGACACAAAGGCTTCCCTGATTTATAGATTCCATACATAAATCAGGCATATGTATGAGTAATGATGTACTCTGCGCTTTATACAGCACTGTGATGAATATCCATCCTCTGGACTGGCAATCTATGTGAGAGCACCAACACTTTCCCTGTCACTCACTCTCCAATGCATAGCAACCGTATACCAGCCCACTTCAACCAATATATATATATATATATACAGTCAGGTCCATAAATATTGGGACATCGACACAATTCTCATATTTTGGGCTCTATACACCACCACAATGGATTTGAAATGAAACAAACAAGATGTGATTTGACTGCAGACTTTCAGCTTTAATTTGAGGGTATTTACATCCAAATCAGGTGAACGGTGTAGGAATTACAACGATTTCTATATGTGCCTCCCACTTTTTAAGGGACCAAAAGTAATGGGACAAACTAAACAATCCTACATCAAACTTTCACTTTTTAATACTTTGTTGCAAATCCTTTGCAGTCAATTAGAGCCTGAAGTCTGGAAGGCATAGACATCACCAGACGCTGGGTTTCATCCCTGGTGATGCTCTGCCAGGCCTCTACTGCAAATGTATTCAGTTCCTGCTTGTTCTTGGGGCATTTTCCCTTCAGTTTTGTCTTCATCAAGTGAAATGCATGCTCAATCGGATTTAGGTCAGGTGATTCACTTGGCCATTGCATAACATTCCACCTGTTAGCCTTAAAAACTCTTTGGTTGCTTTTGCAGTATGCTTCGGGTCATTGTCCATCTGCACTGTGAAGCGCCGTCCAGTGAGTTCTGAAGCATTTGACTGAATATGAGCAAATAATATTGCCTGAAACACTTCAGAATTCATCCTACTGCTTTTATCAGCAGTCACATCATCAATAAATACAAGGGAACCAGTTCCATTGGCAGCCATACATGCCCACGCCATGACACTACCACCACCGTGCTTCACTGATGAGGTGGTATGTTTTGGATCATGAGCAGTTCCTTTCCTTCTCCATACTCTTCTCTTCCCATCACTCTGGTACAAGTTGATCTTTGTCTCATCTGTCCATAGGATGTTGTTCCAGAACTGTAATGGCTTTTTTAGATGCTGTTTGCCAAACTCTAATCTGGACTTCCTGTTTTTGTGGCTCACAAATGGTTTACATCTTGTGGTGAACCCTCTATATTCACTCTTGTGAAGTCTTCTCTTGATTGTTGACTTTGACACATATACACCTACCTCCTGGAGAGTGTTCTTGATTTGGCCAACTGTTGCGAAGGGGTTTTTCTTCACCAGGGAAAAAAATCTTCTGTCATCCACCACAGTTGTTTTCTGTGGTCTTCCTGGTCTTTTGGTGTTGCTGAGCTCTCTGATGCGCTCTTTCTTTTTAAGAATGTTCCAAACGGTTGATTTGGCCACACCTAATGTTTTTGGAATCTCTCTGATGGGTTTGTTTTGATTTTTCAGCCTAATGATGGCTTGCTTCACTGATAGTGACAACTCTTTAGATCTCATATTGAGAGTCGACAGCAGCAGATTCCAAATGCAAATGTTACACCCAGAATCAACCCCAGACCTTTTACCTGCTTAATTGATGATGAAATAATGAGGGAATAGCCCACACATGTCCATGAAATAGCTTTGGAGTCGATTGTCCCATTACTTTTGGCCCCTTAAAAAGTGGGAGGCACATATAGAAACCGTTGTAATTCCTACACCGTTCACCTGATTTGGATGTAAATACCCTCAAATTAAAGCTGAAAGTCTGCAGTTAAAGCATACCTTGTTAGTTTCATTTCAAATCCATTGTGGTGGTGTATAGAGCCCAAAACATGACAATTGTGTCGATGTCCCAATATTTATGGACCTGACTGTATATATCTATATCGATAATATAAAAGCCTAGCGGCGTGTGTTAGTCTGTGTGTGGGAAAAAACAAAACAAGCTGCAGCGCCACCTGCTGGGCAGAGTTATACACTGACATACTAAATTCTTAGCATTATCTAATATATAAAAGTAAAAGCCTAGCGGCGTGTGGTAGTGTGTGTGTGTGTGTGTGTGTGTGTGGAAAAAAATATTTTCTCAGAAAGGGCTCATCCAATTGACCTGAAATTTGGTATACTGACATTATTTGACAAAAAAATTAGAATAGTGAAGTCAGTTAACTTCCATCATCCCCCCTTCTCCCCGTGGGAGGGGTAGTAAAGGCTAAATTTATGAGTTGAGGGCTCAAACTCATTTTCGTGAGGTAATTTTACCTCATGAACACACATGTGTAGCGGCGTGTGTTAGTGTGTGTGTGTGTGTGTGTGTGTGGAAAAAACTATTTTCTCAGAAAGGGCTCATCCAATTGACCTGAAATTTGGTATACTGACATTATTTGACAAAAAAATTAGAATAGTGAAGTCAGTTAACTTCCATCATCCCCCCTTCCCCCCGTGGGAGGGGTAGTAAAGGCCAAATTTACGAGTTGAGGGGTCAAACTCATTTTCGTGAGGTAATTTTACCTCCTGAACACACATTAAAAAGGGCGCTTGCGTCGGGAAGTAACGCTCTTCCCCTGAGGAGGCCTGGGCTAGGCCCAAATGCATGACAAGAACCTTTTTAAGACCTTAAGTAGCTTGATTTGACTAGAATGCATGAGTATCATGCACGGGTTAACTTGTATATATATATATATTGACACACACACATATATACAGATTATATATATATATAAACATATGTATGTATAGATATGCATACATGTGTTTGTGGGTGTGTGTATGTATGTATAATATAAAAATATGTGCCTTGATTATTCCTGATTAAGTGGAATGTAAATGTGTATATAGTTCAGCAGTTTTGGTGTTGATTGAGTGGTAAAGATCGCAATGATGGAATATGAATTTAGAACTGAATTTAGAGCAGTGTGGGGCCACTTAAAAAAGAATTGCTCTGTGGCCCGCCGAATTGTAATAACACCCCTGTGTTATAGTTAGGAATGTACTGAATCAGAATCCTCAGAAACGGATACAGCCGAATCCGGAATTGAATCTGGATCCTATTAAAAACTTACCTCCCTGTTTTTTTGGGTTTTTTTTTAAAGGAAGCTCCCATGTGGTGCAGGATATTATAGCACATAAAATATAACAATGGCTGTCTTCTTCTACAAGGGAAATGTCCACTATTGTCTGATCCAGCAACACCAGACACATATAATGCACAGGGATCAGTAATCATTGCTAGCCATATATTGCAGA
Source organism: Mixophyes fleayi (assembly GCF_038048845.1). NCBI lineage: Eukaryota > Metazoa > Chordata > Amphibia > Anura > Limnodynastidae > Mixophyes > Mixophyes fleayi. The sequence goes on from NC_134402.1 coordinate 62,883,064, forward strand.
GAGATACCCCCAACTGGAAACCAAGTTTTGTCTAAGTCATAATACATATTATCCCAGCAAAATTGGCAGCCAGCTGTATCACAAAGAGTCAGAAACATATCAGTCCTTCCATGAATCTCACGGTACATCCATGTCACTCCCTCAGTGTTCAGGGATCACTCAGGGATGAGCAAGCACTCATTGATCCTGAATGATCCCAGAAGTGATTTGAAGGCCCCAGGAGGACGTGCGATTGTCAGGGTCCTAATGGGCATGGCGTGGTGCAGTGACCATGAGGTTGATGGGAAGTGCTGTTATCACCTCCACTGTCAGCAGATGGCTGGGCACCATAGAAGAAGCATTTTATGATTCAGTTTTGTATTAAATAAATATTTGGCTATGAACTGAATCCTTTTATAAAATGGCCAGATTGACCAGGGGGTAAATGTATCCAGCTGAGAGTTTTCCGGCGGGTTTGAAAAGTGGAGATGTTGCCTATAGCAATCAATCAGATTCTAGCTGTCATTTTGTAGAATGTACTAAATAAATGATAGCTAGAATCTGATTGGTTTTTCAAATCCGCCGGAAAACTCTCAGCTTGATATATTTACCCCCAGAACACCAAACTGAATCCAGGATTCATTATATATCTAATTATAGTTTATATATTACGTCAACACATTTTCAGCTCTTGCTTTGTTTTTCATTTCTTTAGGTTTCTCTCTGGTCTCTGCTGGTGACTTTGGTCCTCCTGTTCATTCTTACTGGGGCAATGCTGGGACCTGATCTCCTGGCCACTATCCCTCCCTCAGTGTATATTGTGGCCGTGATCATGCCTATGATAGGATATGCAATGGGATACGGCCTAGCTACTTTATTCAGCCTACCACCCAACTGCAGGAGAACTGTGTCTCTGGAAACCGGATGTCAGAATGTCCAGCTGTGCACGGCCCTGCTGAAGTTGGCTTTTCCTGCTCATCTGATAGGAAGCATGTACATGTTCCCATTGCTGTATGCACTATTCCAGGCCGCTGAGGCAGGAGTGTACGTCTTAGTCTACAAACTCTACAGGAAGGAGATTCTCCATAAACCGGAGCCTCTCGATGAAGACGAGGACACAGATATTTCATATAGGAAACTGAAAGAGGAAGAGATTACTGAAATATCATATGGTACGGTAGCCACGGAGGACCAAACTTCTGTAAACAAGGAGCCACCCTCAGGACTGCGCTAGTTCTATGTAAAATTGTATATATGCGTCGGACAAGTTTACAACACAGTGCAGACTGGCCACCATTTAAATAAAAGTTCCTGGGACACTAAATATTTTGTCAGGTGCATTTACATATATCATGCACTCTGCTGTCTAAATGGGCATAATGCACTTCACACTCAACTATAGTTGCCAACTTATTATTTTTCCCCTCCGGGGCGGGGTGTCACGCATCGTCACTTAGGCCAAAAATGATGGGATTTGCCACAAATTGCGTCATGGAGGCTCCCATCCCACCCACTTCACTTGGAAGTGGGCGGGAGAATGGCTTGCACTCCTGGGAGACCTACCTGTAATTCGCAGATATGGGGCAATTAAATTTGAATATGTATTATATTCATACACTTATGTAAATTCCAGAATGATGTCGCATAATGAGAACAGAATCCAAAATACAAAACAGCTGTAGTGCACCAAATAGGTCACTATTAGACACTGGAAATTGTCAGTGACAATAGGTTAAGAACTTTCTTTTCTCTGCAAATTAGAAAACAGTTGGTATCTCTGCCCAGTGTATTGCCAAACTAATGTGAATTGTGCATCCACAAAATAATGTGAATTGTGTAAATCATTTTATTCTGATAAGTGAGCAAAACAGTATTATGGTGAATTAACTAAATCTACTGAAAATGACAATGTTAATGTTGAATAATATTAATTGTTTCATGTTACTGTGTATAACACAATAGTGTATATTTTGAGAACCACAACCAAGTCTGCTCCAGGATCTTACTTTCAAATGGACTGCGTGCATCGCTCATTACCCAGACTCCCAAGCTGCACCAATGAACTGTACAATGAGTTAGCGTGAGATTGTGCAGAGGTGACAGATGTGTCTCAAGCATGTGAATGTCCTCATAAATGTATTTAATCATTATTACCCTCTGCAGAGAGATGGTGTCATTTATTTCATTCAAATATTTCTTTTATTATGTGTGATGATATCAGAATATTAACGCTGGTATAAAGCCCACTCTCCATTTATATTAATAATCTCCAACTCTAATGGACCCCCTAGATTCCAGGGCTACAATCAGGGCTGTTTCAATAAAGAGGCATTTGGCCTAGGCCCACAAGTACTGTGTTCACCATTAGACTTTCTAGAAATAGAGTATGGATAAACTAAACATAAAAGAGCTTGGAACTAAGTTCTCTAGTGCTCTAGAACCCACTGGATTCTGGAAAAATGATTGTTCTACCCACAAACTAATCATAACCTTGAACATACCTTCCAATATTCACGATTGAGCTGATCCATTGGAAAAACATCATCATTATACCACAGCCATTTTCTGGAAGACTATACCCTTTTTCTGGCAGACATAGTCCCTTTTTGGGGTCCCTTTTGGTTGGGGTTGTCTCAACATAAGACCAAATTCTAAAAACATTTAAGGTTTAACCATGGGCCAGACCCTAGTCCATGTATAACCATAAGCTTAGCTCAAACGCTAGAACTTTCCTAAGTCTTAACAGGAATGTTGCTTTGCCAAAGGGACAGGAGTGTTCTTTACATGGTCTTTGTTATTGAGCCACTGAGCTGTGGGACTTACAACAAGTTCTAGGAGCTACCACCATGAGGACCAGAGTAGTGGCTCTATGCAGTCAGTCACATCCTCAAAATAAGCTGATAGATCAGTGTCCACAGTCTTACAGCATAGTTCTGGTCAGAGATTGGACTTTGTATTCTCAACGTCATTACCACCAAGAAGTGATCACCCCCAACCATCTGTAACACATCACCTGCTCACATCCCTTCTATTTTGGACCATCTTAGTCAGTCCAGTGAAGAGTCTTCTATAGCTAATCTGAAATACTATTTATTAAGGTGGACCAGAGGCCTTAATTTGACACTAAGGGGTATATTTACTAAGAAGCGATTCTGACGAACCCTCTATTTTCGGCGCTTTGATGTTTTCTTTTTTAAACAGCAATTTTGTTAAAGACAAAACACAATGGGCTTTGTCTTTATTAAAGTTGCCATTTTAAAAAATGACAGCAAAGACAATCGGAATCGTCGCTTAGTAAATACACATCTTTGTCACCGAATACCGATGTACAAAACGTTTCATACTATTGTCGGTGTCTCCCTGTCCTGGTGGTATTGTCACACATTTCTTTCCAAGGAAGGAGCGAAATAACTTTGATATCAGACAGATGGAAACTACACACATGAAATAGATCCATCTTTTGTAATATCTATAGCTCAACCAAAATTGTACATAAGTAGAGCTCAAATATTTTAATACATATTCTGTGTAAAATTAGATATACATTAAAGCATTTGTTGTCATTGTATGGCTACGGTATTCCTCTAGCAGCTGTTAGTTCTGTCTTTGCTGGCCAAGATTAAAATATTACACCAAAAAATCAGCATTTTATTCAAAATAAAGTTCAAATATATTTCATTTGCAGATCAATGTATTTTTTTTTACATAAAAAAAATGTTTTTACTGCTCACAGCCATAATGCACAGTCTCTCCTTCCTATAGTGGCCTGAGGGACCATATGTCAACTATTGACAGGGCCTCAGTGACTCTAGGCCGCCTTCTCATGGGTTAGCGCACAAAATGTCTGCCTCCATTGAGTGGAAGTGATGGGTGCATTTTAATGTAAAACAGAGAGGATAACCTTGGGAACTAATATTACTGTGTTGCATAATTTAGTCATTTCGTTCATCTACAGCCTGTATGTGGCACTTTTTCCAGTACGGTCTCATAGGCAAACCGAGAGGTGGTTTACTAGTGCCTGAAAACCCCCCTGCAAGCCTGGACCCTGCCCCTGCTTCACATGGCTCTGCTCGAAAAGAGAGAGCTGCATGCACCTAACAGTAGTGCACGCAGCATTGCCCATGTATATTATGGGGATAGGAAGAGTTGGAGAGCAGCCAAGCACTGTCTTAAATTATAGCCACGTCCCCATGCATGCTGGTCACGCCCACTGCCTGCGTGGTGTGGAAACCCCCCTCTACAAATCCTGCGTTTGCCCCTGGGTCTATGGAGATATTCTGCATTGCTTACTGTGCAAAAATGCAACACACATCTGAATTAGTTATAGTGCTACCAATGCATGTGTGTTCTATGTTCAGTATCAATGGACCTATCTGGCTCTTATTGATGAAAAAGGGGACATGTCTGTTTTGTCTCAGGCAGCTGGAATATTAGGTAACCTTCTGACAGGAGGTCCTCTAAGTTAGTTGCATATTTCATACAGCTCTGAGATGGTTAATCAGACTAATAACATGCACACACATATTAATCATTCCTAAACTCCAAAAATAACCTGCAAATATGTCACTTTCCTTTTGCTAGCTACAACAAACACATCATACCCTGAAAAGGTCAGATTTCTTTACACTCACAATTTGTATCGCTGGGTTCACAGAAGCTTCAATTTCCATAGACCCTATGAGTAGCCAAAGACCAGCAATCCTAGGTATGAAAACAGCCAGAAGCAGATGGTTTTCTCATCAGTCATTAAAGTTTATTTGACATCTGCTGTAATAAATTAAAAAGCTAACATAGTTTGCAGTAATAGAGGTCTTTTTGCCTGTCACTACATGATAATAAGAAAGTTAATGATCATTTTATCTTGAAAACAAATCAACATATGGTGTGTATCTCTTTAATTAAGCTGTAGTAAGTCCTATGGTTACAGCAGCTGTGTATTATCTGATTCTAGAGACACAAATCTTTGTACATTATTAGTTAGTGATTACTGTGATCAATGCATTAATATTTACAAGCCGGCAGTAGTACAACTGAAGTGTTCTAATAAATGTCCCACAACACAAGCAGTGAATATACAGCGTGGGATCTGCAACTAAATCCAGTTTTATTTGTAACAAATTAATCGCATTTTATGTGACAATTTGATTTTTTAAGGTGTGAATTAGGGATCCACAGAAAGTGTGTTTTAGAACTGGCTTGAAATGTATTGTTTTATGTGTTTCCCATTGTGAATTGAAGTATATTAACTGACAGACAGACACATCCCCTTCACACCTTGATTGGTAATCAGACCAAGCACTATTTAAACAGGTACTTTGGATTTCCTATTAGCTAGACATTATGGCTAGCTTCACAGAAGAGGCAATGGATAATTACATGTATTCAGCATATAACCCTTATTCCTACAGGTATCTTAACCCCAAAAATAAAGGGGTAAGCTGGAGGCAGAAGAACTATATGTCCAACTATGCAGACACTGGTGATTACTTTGATAACTATCAAAGAGCTCAGTTAAAGGCCATCTTGTCTCAGGTGAATCCAAACCTCACTCCAAGACTGAGGAAAGCAAATACTAGGGATGTGGGGATTCAGGTGAACCCCAGGCAGGATGCCTCTGTCCAGTGCTCTCTGGGTCCTAGGACTCTAGTACGGAGACTTAGAAAGCCTCCGCAGGCTCCTCCAGAGGAAGGAAGTCCTACAACACCCACCAAGAGTGTGCGCTTCCCCAGAACTATTGCTGTATATTCCCCTGTAGCTGCTGGAGGGAATCTTGCTACTTTTCAGGAAGTGGATGAAGAACCTGCAGTAAAGACTACTGAAGAGACTGACAAAGAGGACATCCCCCAAAAAGCAGCTGGCAAGGAAGAAGACAAAGTGGATGGTGACACCAAGGAAGAGGTTAAAGACAGTCAGTCTGAGAGCCAACCGACTGCTTCAACTGGACCGACAAGGCTGAGATTCCAGGCAAGTAGTCTCTACACATTATTATTTATTTATCTTAAATTAATCAGTGATTACTTCCAGTTCTACAAAAGCCCACTTTGTTTATAAACCCCTTAGTGAGCTAGTTCTCAACCCTCTCACAAACCCTTCACAGGGGTTTGTTAATAAATGCAGATTACCTTGGCACTGATTGAGCCACCTGTAGAAGGACTGTACACCAGGTTTAAATACTGATGTGATCTTTTTTTGAGATTAAATTCATCTACATTGCAGAAAGCAAGCGATTGTGGAAAAACTTGTCTTTTTAAGTAAGACTGTGGTTTAAAAATAACTGGATAAAATGTGTAAAGTCTTAATAATTAGAAAAACCTGGATATTATAGCAAATCTTCCTTTGGGGAATTCACTGGATTTGGAGACTAATTGCATCTCTCTTACATTTAAGTGGGGGCAAAACTTCCTTCCAAAATGTACTATTTAACTGCAATAAATGTCTCAATGCTGTTCAATTACATATATTAACCAAAATTGATTTATTTTTATTTATTTTTTAATCTATAAATCTGCTTAAAACCTTGTTTTGAACAATTTGAAAATAAAATGAGAAACCTGCTCATACTTATAAAGTACCTGAGGTAGCTGCATTTCCGGGGACGTGCTCCTACATTTGGGTATCGCCTTTCTGCTTTATTATCATTGAATCTGTGATTTGTTGACTATTAATATAACAAAGCCTTATAGCATCTATTGCAGCTGTCTGCAATGTATAGGGCACCAGAAATCTGCGTCTCTGCCTTTTTAGCTTCTACATTAACGCTGAATGTACCTGCATTTTAATTTGTATGTGTTTTTTAGTTCCTGGAGCAGAAGTATGGTTATTACCACTGTAAAGAATGCAACATTCGCTGGGAAAGTGCTTATGTCTGGTGTGTGCAGGGCACAAATAAGGTAGGCGTTTCTGTGTTTTTGTCTTGCCTGTTTAATGTAGCGTGGCCAAGGCACTCAATCTGTTTACTGTTTACTCCTGTCAGGTGTACTTCAAGCAGTTCTGCAGAACGTGTCAGAAATCCTTTAATCCGTATCGAGTGGAGGATATCATGTGTCAAGTAAGTGTCTCCTGTCCTGTAACTTGGGTTGTACGGTAGAATAATAAACTTAAGCTGAAATCTCGGGTAACCTGTTTAACATGGCGGCAAATTAACTCCATATTCTACAATATGTAACTGTTGGTGTATAGACGGCTCTTCTCCATTCCAATGATTTTACTTTATTGGCCTGTACCTACCCGCCTACAGCATTTTTAAATGCTTTGCTTTGTCTTTCTGCATATTACATCAGACAGAAATTCTGTTTCCACTTTCCAATGGAAATTAATGGCCTACTGTTTTCTGGAAATTAAAATAAACTGAGAAATGTATGGGAAGGATGAAAGTCGGCAAGATAAAATGTTAGTAAAAGTTGCAGGAGTGCACACTCAAACCAATAAAGTTAGGGTGGTGTCGCACTGGTGATTTTTAGCTAAAAAAAAGTGCTGACTTCTAAACCCGCTTGTTGCCATTTTGACAGGTTGAAGTTTAAATGGAATACTTGTCACATGACCTAATTGTTCCCATGTGATGGGGAGGAGTTGGGCCTCCCCATCACATGGGAATTGAACTGTTTTTCTAGCTGACAGTTATATTTTTCTAGTGGGCAGCACGGTGGCTTAGTGGTTAGCACTTCTGCCTCACAGCGCTGGGGTCATGAGTTCAATTCCCGACCATGGCCTTATCTGTGTGGAGTTTGTATGTTCTCCCTGTGTTTGCGTGGGTTTCCTCCGGGTGCTCCGGTTTCCTCCTACACTCCAAAACATACTAGGTTAATTGACTGCTATTAAAATTGACCTTAGTCTCTGTGTGTGGTGTATGTTAGGACATTTAGATTGTAAACTCCAATGGGGCTGAGGGTGAGTTCTCTATACAGTGTTGGGGAATTGGTGGTGCTGTATAAACTGATGACATTGCATTATTCAAGTCCCTATAACACCACTCTAATTCCTGGAATACCCCTTTTGAAATATTTGTAGAAAACCGCTGGTGGCAGCCTGGATGTAACTCTACCATCTGCGTTCTGCTTCCATAGTATGACTCATCCTAAAATAACTCAAACTTTCCCCACAGAGCTGCAAGCAAACAAGATGCATCTGTCCTGTGAAAGTGCGTCACGTAGATCCAAAGAGACCCCATCGCCAAGACCTGTGTGGACGATGCAAGGGCAAGAGGCTCTCCTGTGATAGCACCTTCAGTTTCAAGTATATCATTTAATACAATATTATAAAATATTTCTTCCAAACTGTAATTTGGCCTGATAGGTGTATGTTTATGTTTTTTTGAGTAGCGCAGTATGTAGCAAGTAATGAAATAAAACCTTTGTCTCAGCACTTCCAACCATTTGCTAAATAAAATCTCTGGGTTAAGATGACAAATTGTAGTTCAGATGACTTTCTATGTGTGTTGGCTTCTTTTTTTATGTGAGATGGAAATGAAGGGGATGGAGTTTAATGGAAACCACAGACTATCTGTGTTAAAACGTGGAGTGGCTGGATATGTGCCATGGCTGCCCCATATCTGGCTAGTCCCCCAGAGTGTCCATTAGACTCCTGAGAGAAGAGGTGGTTACCTGCCTGCAAGTTGAGGGAGTTTTGGTGATGATGCAAGTCACTGAGGTGGGCAAGGCTTGAGCATGTGAACACTAGGGTGTAATGATCTAGTATAATGAAATCCACCTCGTTTCATATCTGCCCTGGGCATCTCCTGGAAGGGAGTTATGAGTTGTGGATAATCAAATTTGATGCCTTGTCAGGTGACCGCCTCCATGTCAAATGTCTCACAGGACTTCTAGCTAGACAACAAAATTATCAGGCTCCAGGGTGAACATTTGTCAATGCTAACTTACAGTAAAAACACTATATGGTGAAGCCTAGCATTATGTGTGAGTCCATGAATTCCTTTTGGTCAAACATATTACAGCCCTGGGGAGTTGGTTGACAAATTGGCATTTCTTTTGGTCCTGGACAACTTTACTCGGTGTATATATACCTGTGAGGAGGCTGTTTGGTAGTCTGCCCTGAAATCTCCAGAAGGTGGTATGTGGATGCATACTAGATACTCGTGCATGGGAGGGACCTCCTGCATAATATCTGTGGCTGGCTCCTAATAGGATGTAGGTATGGAATATATTATCTGGAGATTTAATAAAAAGCTATTTAGTGACTTTGCACTAGAGCTATGATCACATATCGCCTACCTCAAGCAGTCACTGCAAAGAGCTCTGAAACAATCTAATGAGTTGAAATTCAGTACCTTGAAAAACATACATTTTTGTGGGCTGAACCCACATATAGCCTAAAGCTGAAGCCCTAGATGACTTGGTAGTTATGGACTGGTTCCTATTCAGTTGATAACCTGCATTCTTATTAGTTAATCCAGCCTTTAACCTGGCTGCCTCATGTTTTGTTGGACTCACATCCACTTCAATGTAATATTGTATAGTCTGTGCGTCAAACTACAGAAGCACTTCATCATTTATATATATATATATATATATATATATAAATAATGGTGTGTTAACCCGTGCATGATACTCATGCATTCTAGTCAAATCAAGCTACTTAAGGTGTTAAAAAGGGTCTTGTCATGCATTTGGGCCCTAGCCCAGGCCCCCTCAGGGGAAGAGCGTTACTTCCCGACGCAAGCGCCCTTTTTTTAACGTGGTTTTGTCCACTGACACCACCTCATCCTTCATTTTCATCGCCACATCTATCCAGATGTCTATCCAGACACAGGGATCTCTCTCAGCGGTCCTGAGTATCACTCCTCTCGCTCTGTCACCCCTGGCAACCACCAACCACTCCCCACTGTCACCCCCGGCAACCACCAACCACTCCCCACTGTCACTTCTCCTTCAAGAAATATATATATATATATATATATATATATATATATATATATAATCAATCTTTATAAACACTTTTAACAACTAGCAAATTAAATTAACAATGTAAAAACATCTTAGTATACCAAATTTCAGCCCTGAGTTGTTTTTTTTTTCCACACACACTAAGAATTTAGTAGGTCAGTGTGTGTAGATATAGATATAGATATAGATATATAGAGCCAACATATTCCGTAGCGCTTTACAATTGGGAACAAACATAGTAAACTAATAAACTGGGTAAAACGGACAAAGAGGTGAGAAGGCCCTGCTCGCAAGCTTACAATCTATGGGACAATGGGAGTTTGACACATGACGTTAAAGGCTACATTTTGCATTTCGGCCCAGCCAGACTGCAAAGGTAAAAGTGACTCATAAACTAAATCCTGTCACACAACAATGTTGGTAAAGGGGTAGTTGTCTTGTGTGAAGTTGTGTAACTGGTGGAATAGGGTAATGTAGTGAGGTTAAAAGGGTGGTTGAGGAATATTATAAGCTTTGCGGAAGAGGTGGGTTTTCAGAGAACGCTTAAAAGTTTGTAGACCAGAGGAGAGGCTTATTCATAATTTTTTTTTTTTTTTCTTTATAGCGCCACTGATTCCGCAGTGCTGTACAGAGAACTCATTCACTTCAGTCCCTGCCCCATTGGAGTTTAGTCTAAATTCCCTAACATACACACACAGATAGAGACTAGGGTCAATTTTGATAGCAGCCAATTTAACCTACTAGTATGTTTCTGGAGTGTGGGAGAAAACCCACGCAAACACGGGGAGAACATACAAACTCCACACAGATAAAGCCATGGTCGGGAATTGAACTCATGACCCCAGTGCTGTGAGGCAGAAGTGCTAACCACACAGCCACCGTGCTGCTTATTGTGTGAGGGAGAGCATTCCATAGAGTGGGTGCAGCCCGAAAAAAGTCCTGTAACTGGGAATGGGAGGATGTAATGAGGGTGGGTGAGAGACGCGGGGTTGCCGAGTTGGGAGGTATTTTGAGACGAGAGGAGATGTTTGTTGGTGCAGCTTTGTTGATGGCCTTGTAGGTTAGTAAAAGTATTTTATATTGGATTGGTAGAAAACAGGCAACCAGTGTAGAGACAGAGTGATTCAACAGAGGAATAACGATTTGCAAGGAAAATCAATCTTTCCGCAGTATGCAAAATAGATTGTAGGGGTTTGAGTCTGTTTTTGGGAAGACCAGTAAGGAGGGAATTGCAATAGTCAATGCGGGAGACAAGTGCATGAAATAATGTTTTTGCAGTGTCTTGCGTGAGAGATGTGCGAATTCTATAAATGTTCTTTAGATGTATGTAACATGATTGATAGTCAATGTGGGGAACAAAGGATAGCTGTGAGTCAAGGATTACACCTAGGCAGCGAGCTTGTGGGGTGAGATTTATGGTCATGTTATCAACAGACAAAGAAATGTCAGGTATACTCTTGTTGGTGGGTGGGAGTATTATTAACTCTGTTTTAGAAAGATTAAGTTTGAGTTGGCGAGAGGACATCCAAGATGAAATGGCAGAAAGACAGTCAGCTACACGGGACGACACAGATGTCGAGAGATCAGGAGAGGATAAATAGATTTGGGTATCATCTGCATAGAGATGATACTGAAAGCCAAAGGAACTTATTAGATTTCCAAGAGAAGCGGTATAGAGAACAGCAGAGGACCTAGCACTGAGCCTTGCGGCACTCCAACTGATATAGGAAGCGGAGCAGAGGTTGCCTCAGAGAAATTAACAGTGAAAGAGCGATTAGAAAGGTAGGATAAGAACCAGGCTAGAACAGTGCCCTAGGGATTGCAGTGTTTGTATGAGAAGGGAGTGGTCAGTGGTGTCAAATGCAGCAGAGAGATCCAGGAGAATTAGCAGAGAGTAATGGTGTTTAGTTTTTAGCAGTGATCAGATCATTGACAACCTTGGTCAACGCAGTCTCTGTGGAGTGTTGAGAGCGAAAGCCAGACTGAAGAGGAAGCATGTGAGGCAAGTGTAGGCTAGTCTCTTTAGAAGTTTGGAGGGGCACAGGAGCTGAGAGATGGGACGGTAATTTGAGAGTCTTTGGGTCGGAATCTTGTTTTTTCTTTGAATAGGAGTAATCACTGCATGCTTGTATAGTGATGGAAAAATGCCAGTAGAGAGTGAGAGATTACAGATTTTAATTAGAGGTGAAATGAGCACAGGACACAGGATCTAACCATTTGCGAGGGAATAGGATCAAGAGGACAGGAGGTAGAGTAGGAAGATAAGAAGAGAGTAGAAATTTCCTCTTCATTTGTGGGATCAAATGAAGAGAGGGTGTCAAGAGGGTAGTGGGAAGGAATTGAGCTGATTGCTTGTCGAGGAAGAGGATACCATTTCTAGTCTGATCTTATCAATCTTGTCCTTGAAGTAGGAAGCAAGATCCTTAGCACTGATAGTAGATGGAGGGTTCGGGGTGGGAGGATTGAGAAGAGATTTAAATCTGTTACAAAGATGTTTGGGGTTAGAAGCCTGAGCATCGATAAGAGATTGGAAGTATGTTTGTTTTGCAGTGTCCAGAGCATTTCAATAGGAGCGGTAGATAGAAGTATATGTGAGGAAGTCATTAGAGGTGCGAGATTTATGCCAGTAATGTTCTGCTTAACGGGAAAGTTTTTGAAGATTTCGCGTTGCTGTAGTGTGCCACGGCTGACATCGAAGTCCACGCGTAGTATGTAGTGTCGCTGGAGCCACTTGATCAAGGGCTGTTAAGGTTTGATGAAAATTGGGTACTACCATCTTAGGGGAGGCAAATGTAGCGATAAGGATGAGAAGGTGTTGGAGAGAGGTGGAAAATTGTTGAAGATTAATAGAATTAAGATTTCTGTGGGTATGAGGAGGCTTGGTAGAGTTGGACAGTAGAGAGGTTAGAGCACTGGGGGTGATCTGACTAAAGCATGTACTTGGTTGTGAAGGGTAACTTATTTTTATTTCTTGCATACCTAAACATTCATTACAGCCTCTTATTTTATTCTGGTTTTTAATGGGTAATAAAACCTTTCTTGGGAAAGTAATATTTTCTCTCTCAGGGAGGCATTGTTACAAATAAGTGAATATGTATTGTTTACAAAGTTGAATTCAGCATGACCTAAAATCAAACTATGGATATGATCCTCACAGGTACAGAACTCTTATTCTAAGTAGAACGGAGTCACATGATGCATTCAATAACTTCAGTGTCCTAAACTAGTTAAATTCTAAAACAAACTCATGTCTTCAATTGATATATAGGAACTAGTCATCAGTCAGATTAAACACTATCCTCTAGAAGTCTTAACAGTCTCTTGTCTACACTATACAGATACTGTATTATTCTAATCATGTGATTAATAGTTTAGTACTGTGTTCATAATTGTAAAGAACTATGCAACTTGCTTATGCTATATAAATACTATTACAGTTCTTCTGAAAGATGCTTATTTTACCTATGAATGTGTTACAAGATCAGGAAAACCTGTGTAAGCTTTTGAGTTGGGCCATTCATAAATATCTGTTCTGGAGATCCCATATCAAAGATGGCAGCTGCACTCTGCCAAACATTTCATCACAGACACACACACCCCACCCCCCCCAGCTGCCTTGTAAAGGGAAACTTCCCTTCACAAGGCACTGCCGCTTTAAATTTAAGCTGCGAAGACGCCAAACTCGCGGGAGTTGACAAAACCGGGGTATGATACATTTACCTCCCAGTGTCTGCTCTATTACAATACCAGATATGCTATAAAGACCTACATGTTTTGTATGTTTCTGTTTGGGTAAACTATGGAGCTGGCAGATCTGTGTGGATGTAACCTTCAGTACAGTCTAAGTGTTATGTTTGGCTGTAGATCTAATAAAGTAAATCTTTCACTTGCTACTGAAAGTGTCCTAAAAAAGAAACCTATTATAAAAAAAAAAAAAATTTGCATATAAGTTATTTCTGATTTTGACTCATTCCAATGTGAAAACAGATATGGTTCCTGTGATACAAAACATCTCCGGTCACTAAGGAGTTAACACCCCACCTTCTACTCTGCTCATCAGGTCACTAGTGTGGATGGGGAACACGGCCAACTGCACGTCCAGGCTACGTTGAAGGATAATTTGTACTTCTACAGGTAAACTGTATGCTATAATAAAGCATTAAATGGATCTGGGACTTTGAATAAGGCTGTGTCTAAATGAGTAACCTATTTTCACCATGAGATAAAAGGAGAGCAAGCCTGGTCCTTCAGCAAGTTGGCAAAATACATTTGTTCTTGTAAAGGAGGGTCTTCTACCCTGCTGCTAATGTAATAGGTAATATCATCTTTTATAGCACACAAACAACTAGTTATGTTGGTATAAAGATTGATCATGTCCAACTCATAGCCAGGTGCATCTTTCTTTGTATAACAATACTGTTGTCATCAAACAGGAATTATATTGTACAGAATAGTGTGTTAAATAACATGAGAAGATTCATGAACTCAAAGGTATTATAAACGGTCAGAATGATAAGTCACGGTAACAGGCATAATCTGAGCATCACTTTTGACTTTGAATGGCTACTTATAATATACAGATTTGTCCCAAGACCTTGTGCATGGAAGTAGTGGGTGAACACGGACATGATTGCAGGATCCACGTTCTTCACACGAGTGATTATTCCGGCCACTGTAATGATAAAACTCCCACAATCCTTTGTTCAGATGTACGGTGACACATTATGTAGGCCTGAAACATTTGCTGTGCGGATGAAGAACAACACTCCTGCTGGCAGCGTATATACAGTCACAAAAACAGAGACGCTGTAACATATACAATGTTTTTATTTTAACAAAACAAAAATGGCTGGTAGGATGACATAAGTGTAATGCACTGCTAAATAAAACTACCTGTCCCCAGTAAGTACTGAAGAATACCATCTAAAGTACCACATACCCATCAACATATCTTTTCGGCTTAAAAAAAAAAAAAAAATACAGTGATTACTCAATGTGCCATGATGACTGGTATGAGACGGTTTCCCTTTAGGGTGTTGTGGCTCCTTCAGAGGACATATGGATTCTACTTACAGGTTCATGCCCTGCAGTCCTTTAGTGTGCACAGTGCCTAACATTTAACCTTTTCAAAGCCATGGCACCTACTGTACATAGGTCTGCCGGTTCCAAGTGTTAAACAGTTAGTACATACATAACATAATTCATGTTTGTCATGGGACCGCTGGCCCCATGAGAAGAGACTGCTAAGAATACCTAGCCTTGTGTACAGAAATAAATATATACTTTTCTTTTTTTCATCACAGTGGGTAAAAGGTGTATAAAAATGCAGGATATTCCTTTTTATGACAGGAATCATGGGGCTACATTCATTTATTTTACAAAAAAAATGCTCCTGGCGTATACAGACAGGCTTATGTTTGTGCTGCAGAATTTTATTTTTTTTATTTTATTTTAAAGTGAACTTGTACTACCAGTGCTGTATATTTTTGGTAGCTTTTCCTGTTTATTTTTACAACAAGTCAGAGAAGTTATGAAAAATAACAAGGAATCGTTAATATACCGGACCTGCCCTGTCTCTTGGTCATATAATACAAATTCTACCTCAGACTGTGTGCGCCAGTGGGGGCCCTTTCAATAGCGCCATTAAAAGGGGTTACTTAGCCTCTGTACATCGAGCATCCTAGAACAGTGCATTGCACACATTTACAAGAACAAAAAATACTATTTCTTCACCATACGCAGATTCTAGAATATATACAGAATAAAATAAGTTATCTGTTTTTTTTTTCTTCTAATGAGAATTGCTGTTGGGCAGCATATATATCTAAATATACATTATTAAAGTCTCTGCAGGCAGCTACTTTTTGGTTAGTTATCAATATTTATACCATAAGCACTGGTCAGAGAACTGAGCAGCATTTTAATAAAATTAAGATATTATTTCTTTTAGAAACACCAGGGTAAGCCCGGCTTAAAATAATTAAACGTCCTAACATTTACACGCTATGAGTTGTTAGAGCTAACAAAATAAAAATTTATCCAAAAATAATGTAGCAGAACTCTTTGAGGCATGCGTGAAGACTCTGTACACCCATTCATCCCATGAAATACAATCACACATTCTATCACCCCAACAAAAACATAAAACAAAAATATTAACATAGACAATAAAGAGTTCAGAGGTTTCCAAAGTCTTTATAGGTCATCTTCTGCCAACGTCGCATGGGACAATCTTCATGGTGCTGTACATTTTATTAGGCAAATTGACTCTTGTGTGACCAGAAACCAAAGCCCGTCTTTGGACGGGTCACAGGAGCCCAACGTCTTACTGTCTCCAAAGCAGAGAGGCCATATTGTAACTGTTCACTTGTGTACATCATGTTAGCCCTTTAGCTTGTGGATGGTACGTATGTAACACATAAGGGAGAAAAACAGCTTCTACTCTCACACTCGCTGTACAGAAACAGAAGGTCGGTCACTCCCAGCGTCTCATTTTGGGAAATGGGTTAATCTGGGCTTTGAATATGCCACCGGCTGTAGTTCAGCATAGTCATAAAAAGGATGCAACGCAAAGAAAAACAGTAAATATGGAAGGTGCTCAATTAATTAATCAATCCTTAGACATCCAGTGCTTCAATTTCAAGGCCTACTCTGTAGCAGGACTCAAAATTCAGTGCTCACCATGTTAGTGACAGGCTTGGCTTTAGATAAAAGCTGGTATGACTGAACCAATCGCAGCGACATTCGGATTTCTAGATTTAGCTCCATCAGCTTAGAGCTAGCTTTAGACATATCCTGCTTGGAGCCAACAATGGCAAAGCTGCCAGTTTGGCCCAGAGTTTGTTGTCGGAAATATATATGCAACAGGGTTTGGATCGGATCATCGTCTGAGCTGCCAAAGATGTCATTAGGCCAGATAGTCCTAGAAAGCAAAAGCAGAGGGTACAATGTAATACAACTGGATTGTAAAGCATTATGGACAGGATATGGCTGTCCGCTACTGATTACCTACACCAAGTACAGTTAAAATGTAATGTCTTTGGCGACTTTAGAGTGGAATTGTTAGAAATATTGAGAGATTGAAAAGAAAAAAGGTCCAGATACAAAATGATTTGTACGCTATTTTAGTGCAAGGTGAATATACACTGTTAATATGTTATGGTTTGTTATTTATAGGTTTGTATTATATGTATACTAAGCCTAATATGGCAATTTCTGTTTAAAACATCATTGATGAGGAATCCCAACCATAGCATGCTCTGTATTTGGCTCTGGCAGAAATAACGATTGACTGAACCTTAGATTGCTACAAAGTGCTCCCCAAACCTGCATTCCCTGGGATTTTACTGTGATAAACACAAATAGGTCACACAGGAGCTAAAACTACATATACGACTTTAGCTTTAATATGCAAATTAAGTTTCAGATTCACGTCAGTACTTTGCTAAATACTAATATATATTATACTTATTTATGGAGCATCTCTACATGTAATAACAGCAGATCATGATGAGATGAATTTAAGTGAATCTGTGACAATATCACTAATAATCAACAACTGCTTCTATTTTTCCTTATAATGGGATTATTCCTTTAAATCATTTGTAGCATTCTAACTTTAACTTCACCTAAATAATCCCATTGTTAGCTTTTATATTTGACCAAGATGATAAGAAAATATGCAAAGCTCTAAAGACTATAAAAGGACTTTATACATCTAAAAGGCACGCCTGATTATGTAAGAGATAGTAACATTTACAAAGGATACTGAAAGATTTTAGTAGCTTCTCAAAAATGTAGAGAAAGGGATTAATGGTTCTCTTATATAAAGTAACTTGTATTTTTGGTTAGGGATCCTTAAATACCAAGAAACGCACACACTAGAGATGAGCAAGTGAATCCTGCTTTGTACCTGAACGCCTTGACCTGCGCTATGGCCGACACAAATTCCTTTCCTCTCAGGGTCTCTATGAGAGAGTGGACAGCAACCTCTGTGCTTGCTTGGTAGAACTCGGAGAAGTCGCAGTCCTCTATGCCAATATCGGACGTGGCCTCTGCTTCCTTCAGACATGCCTCCAATTGGCACAGCTCCTCGGACATGTTTATAACCTGGATTGTGGGGGACAGGTTTTTTTAAATTTTATTTTATTTAGTTTTGTTCTAGATCAGACCTGGCCAACCTGTGCTTCTCCAGGTGTTGTTGTTAAACTACAAGCCCCAGCATTCTTTGCCAGCTGATAGAAAGCAGGGTATGCTGGGACTTGTAGTTTCACAATACCAAAGAGAGCCACATGTGGGGCCACGCTTTTTCTAGATAATTATTACAACCGTTATTGCAGCATTGTTGTCATTGTTACGGTTTACAGATTCTGTCTTGAGAGTTTTCTGATGAAACGGAGTCAAAATAATTCTGACAAATTCCTGAACGGAATTATTTAAGTTATGTAATAACTTCTATGCCAAATATAATGTATACATTTACCTAATAAAAGGATGTTAAAAAAACAGCCTTCAGCTACCTGTAGTAGGCCCTTTTACTGACAGCAGTACAGTAGCCTTTGACTATAAAATGGATAAAGTAATCAGTCAAATGTACAAAGAGCCATTACCTACATATAATTGAGGCAGATATTTTGCTACGTGAGACAATATTCAACTTATCCATTCAATAGAAATCAGTGATATCACTTAGTAATTGTGTGGGATGAATTCGCTAGGAACTGGGAACATTTTGTGGTGCCTCATGCCTCAGCAAGGTCATACTTCATAGTGAATTGGAAGGCTGAATATTGGTTAAGCTCACAATATGGCTGTGGAGGTGTGGGCTACGTGAAGGCGTGGGCTACGTGGAGGCGTGGGCTACGTGGAGGCGTGGGCTACGTGGAGGCGTGGGCTACGTGGAGGCGTGGGCTACGCGGGGCTGTGGGCTACGCGGGGGTGTGGGCTACGCGGGGGTGTGGGCTACGCGGGGGTGTGGGCTACGCGGGGGTGTGGGCTACGTGGAGGTGTGGGACTAGCGATGACAGGGCTGTCACTGCTTTTGAACGGAAATTACCCATAGCTTTGCCCCCGAGCACCATGCTTATTGTACCTCTGTCTCTTTCTTAATTGTGTCCACTTGATTGATGAGTTTGCAGTAGGCCTGAAACAGCAGCAGAAGCTGGAAGTGCAGCTTGTAAAGTCTCCGACACAACTCTAGCTCCTGGAGAGAACAGAGTGAATACCACAATGCTGTTAGATACACCATTTCTACAATGCAATGTTGTTACTGGTTTAGTACAAAGAATGGAGATCAAGCTTCTATTAACTACAAAGTAGCAAGAATCGTGTTAAACAGTAATACATGAAACAGTCTTGTTGAGCGAATCACACGTGCTACTGAGAACGTAGCAGCCCATTAGATTCATTTCATGAAGAGAACTAGTAGCAAGCCAACAATATATATATATCAACCTAAAGATGTCATATTGTGTGAGAATGCCTCATCTTCCTAGTATGTGTGTAAGGCAGCCCTTATTACATATGTACAAGGGGAGAAAAAAAGTCTGTGGTGTATTTAAAAAGAAACTATATGTCTATCTGTATGTATTCTAGAAGGTACATGTGAAAAATATTCTAACACAATTTCACATTCATAAAAATATAATCAGGAAAAATGCAAGTAATTTATTACAATGTTCTGACAGGTGTAATCATTCATTCTGAAATGTATGTAATCCGTCTCCATTGGCCAATGTTTGTAATCGTCAATTAGTGACTGAAGACTGATTGGTTAGCCAAAACCAGTCTTGTAATGAAACACCTGTTATGTGCCTTAGTAATATTCTTGTTACTGAACTTTATACGCTGGTATGCATGATATAAATATGTATAGTGATGTGCTGCAGAAACGTGTGCACGTTTATCACGCTGATTTACAGCTAGGGGCACATTTTGCAGAGTAATTCATGTTGCACGGCAAATACTGCATGCTGCACACATCACACACTGTCCACATCTACTTCTACCCTGCATTTTAAAGCTGGGCTAGGTCATGCCCCTTCCAAGTTAAATAAAGCTGTGCATTCTAATATCCCCCATGCAGAACTAAGAATGTGTTCCAAAGTCTAAATCAGTCCCTTACTTGCCAGATGAAAATCTGTTTATCCTCATATCTTATTTGTGATAAGAAGAGAAGGTTACAACAGAATGAAGTATAAACCTCAGTATCAGCTACGAGATATTAATGAGCAGTTCATGGACAAAGACTATGCAGACCTAGAGCACACTGTAACCTTACAATGGCAGGATGCTGGTAGCTCAACAAATGGACAAGACAGGTGAAAGTCAGGCTTTGATCTGACATGTTTAGTATTTGATAAATCAAGAACCATCACTTACTGCTAGAACTTCCATTTGCTAAGCAAGAAGGTGAGCAGGTCACAAAACACAGAGAAAGAAAGAAAAAGACGGAAAGTTAGTAATAGTCTAATTTCTCTAAAGCCCTAACAGTCACCGATGCCCGAAATATTCCTGCTCAATGGTCTAACTGCAATGAGCAAAGACTGAAAGATGGAACGTCCAGAAATACAGTGATTAATATAAGAGACCCCATAATAGGCACTCTCTAGGTATGCAGGGAGAACCTATATCGACACCACTTGACTTATCCATGTAAACCAGAACTTGGAACTTTGTAATTGTAATTACTGCTAAGTTGCAACATTGTCTGGAATTAACCATCATCTGTCTTTCCATGTCCTCCAGTCAGCAATAGCAATCAATGTAACTTGGGCGATCCAGACAATCAAAAAGTTACATGAAAAAAAAAATGGCTTAGCCATGGTTCAAAGATCTAAATACCAACATGAAGGAATTGTGTGTATATTAAATTTCTATTTAATAAAAAATGGAGTTAAATAAATCCACTGACATCAGTTATGTTAATTCTTTATCTGAGGCAGGAGTAAAAATAAAAATGAAACGGAGAAATGATTAAACTGGAAATTCTTCCGCTACGGTCCCAGAGGTATAATCTACAGGGGACATATCCTTTGGTAAATGTGTATTGCAGCAGAATCATTGATTGCCTGAACGTGGCAGACATTAGTAGTGTTATGGTAGCATGTAGCAGCTCTGTGTGACCCCGAGATATCATGTCTCACAGTCCTGCAGGCTTGAAGGGAGTGCTCTGGCTGGTTCAAGTGAGTTTAACAACCAACTTTACAAGGTACAATCTATATATATATATGCAAAACTGCTATCTTGGCAAATAAGATGCTTTATGCTCCAAGCATTTACCAAAGTGAAATATAAAAGATAAATAACATTTACCAACTACATAGAACACAGAGACTTACACAGTGTACATATGTGTCGTTCACATGAACAGATTGTCTGTGAGACATTCAGGTAAGTATAGTTATCTGTGCTATCTTCTTGCAATACTTATTGATAATCAGAGTAGTCACTAATACATCATCAGCCACAGCTTGGCACAATCCAGTCACCCGCCAAACAAAAGGACCTGGGGAGTCTGTTCAGCAGAGAAGTATTAAGGGACTTACCTGTGCTTCTGTATTAGGCACATTACGGCTATCTCCAGAACTAAAGGTTTTCTTGCAGTCCTCCAACCACTACAAATAAAAACACAATACATGTAACCGTCATTGCATCTCTCATTTTCTATTGTAACCTTTATCAGTGGTACATGCCTGTAACACAGATGGGAGATGGGTACAAGATGATATTCCCTATATACGGAGCACGTATGTTTAGGATTATGGTGCACTAAGCATTTCATACCGTGAAATACGCCAGTGACTTGTGTGTTGTAGTGACAGCTTCCTGTAGAGAAGGATTACTGGCTGGCAGTGGTCATCTTCAGACAGTATTTAACAATATGCCTCACACTGAGCCCATCAACTTCGATAAGATCAATTATGGGCATGGTGGTAGTTTTAGAGGCCACACAGCAATACGGAGACAATTGTCCGACATTAACACAGCAGCCATCATACCAGTAATCCTATTGATCACTGCTGCCAGAGGCATTTAGCCACATTTTGGAAAAAAACATATGAAGCACTCAGCTAAATAACAAACATTACATCAAACATATGAAGTCATCAGTAGCATTACAATATATGGCAAAATGTATCTGAAGTTTAATATAAATACAAAAATAAGACAAAACGTTATCCAAGATATATTTTCTGACAACCCTGACTCTTTCTCATTGTATGAGGGTGAATGAGAGTTATAAATACCAAGAGCCATCTAATAACTGCCCGGACATTGGCCTAGCACCAAACAAGTCTTCACTATGGCCACTCATGTCTGCAGCCATATTGGACATCCAGCCGTTCAGCCTGAAGGACAGAATCCTATGGGCAATATTAGTGTGGTCAGCAAACTGCACAAAAAAAAGCAGATTGTGACCCTTCCACCAATCAGACGTTGCAGAGCTGGCCATGTGGGGCTAAATATGCAGCAATTTAGGATCAAAGTGTGTCTAAAATTGTGTATTTTCCATCCTGTCCAGAATAAATGCAGCATCTCCTATAAGCAATAAGATGAAGTGATTGACCTCTTTCAGTATACAGCATGCTACAATGTACTGTAGTAACCAGCAGTGTATGTTTTACATGGGGGTATAATAGTTCTTTATAAAAAATTACTTATGAATACACATTTCCAGCTATTTATAGACTTCTCTGGGTAGTAATTACTATACCCTCTGGCTAACCTTCAAAGATTGCAACAAATGAGGAAAGAAGAATGTGTTTTCCTGGCCGGCTCAATTTAATAAAGGCTACTCACTTAGTGAATTAACTATGGAGGTCTGCATTAGTGAGGGAGGAGGGAAGACTCTCTGAGGAATACTGTGCCAGATTCAATTAGTGACATGGATCCAAGGTCCATTGTAAATCTTATTTTCTCTTGACAGCCATTGTTGAATAAGTTGTTTGAAGTAGTAACAAAACAGTCTATGTCTGCACTATAACTTACATTTTTACTGAGAGGTTAAAAGGAGAAGAGATCTGCTATCTGTTTCTGCACTTTTATCTCAATGAGCCAACTGTATATTATTCCATGCACTAAGGATGATTTTTCGCGATGTCATTGTTACTGATCAGTAACAAAGAACAGACATCGGGTAAGAATGACATCCCAGGAATCCTAAGTAGAATAGGGCTCTGGCTGTTACACTGTTAATAGGACTACTGTCTACTTAAAATAGGAGCTTGGGTAAAAATAACACAGTAAGTATACAGTTCAGACAGACAAAGGGGGCAAAGAGAAATTAAAATGGAGTCTATTCTGTTTGCGGATGAATTATAGTGTGGGTAACAGGTGCTGTGTGGATTCAGCTGACATCCGGTTGCCAACGAGGGGGTGGGAGAAGCAGACAAAAGAAGAAACACGTGTTACGTTAATCATAACTGTAGGTATAGCCCTGTGCTACACTGTGCGCTGGAATGTCTGGTTGTCAAGCATTGTGATGGCTGTGTTGGACCTCCAAGGCAGTGTAGATAATGACAGACTGTAGCACAGAGGGCCGTTTTTGCATCATGCTCAAGGTTACACGGTAGTAATGGAAGAGCTTAGCAATGAATGTCGGATATTGCACACCCAGTGATGGAGATTGGCAGGACATAGTGATGGTGAAAGTAGTATCAGACTGTTTTCTAAGGACAACCACTGGGATGTTACACTGAGCGGATCTGGAGGAAAGAAACCATATTGTGCAGTTAATAGACATCTGAAGACTGCGAGTAAAGCAAATTAGACCTCAGAACCCCTCTTTCCATGGGCATTTTAGTAGAAAGCTCAATTTGATCTTTTTCCATCTTGATCATCACAGTGGTCTGACAGGCAAGATCCCACTGGAGGCTGTTGGAAACTACGACTCAATGTGTAGTCAGTCAGGTCCTGATCCTCATACTTGCACAATACAATGTGAATAGGATGGGTGTTTTAGTTCTAAAAAGAATTGCTGCCCCAGCCCTACCCTCGTACGTGTACATCTGTGTTACACACTTTGTACTATGCTGTTATATCCAATACATATTATGTGATGCTAATGCTGGATGTGGCCCTGCATTGGCAGTCTCTGTTTATTGTTCAGAAATTGTGTATTAATCATATATAAATAAAGCTGAATTCTTTATTAGTCAATTAAATATAAACTGATAACGAATCACTTAACTAGTAAAGCATCTTTCAGATCATTTTAACGCTGGGAGTTTACTGACTGTACGATATTTTGAGTAAATAAGTAAACATTAGTGCAACAGAAAATAGTGAACTCATCTTAAGAAAACAAGTGTACTAATAAACTGTAATTTTGGCAGCAATGTCTGTATTTAGGAGTGTTCTACAACATACAGTATATCAACTTCAAAAGAGAAGGTTTTATGATCCCTGAAATGTAAGACATATAGAATGAGGCATGGAGGATACGCATTCAGTACCTGTTCTGCAGCCTCCCGTTTCACATTGTATGTGTCCAGGTGTTCCTGGAGCTCTAGTACATTAAATTTCAGTGTCTCCAACAAGCCACATGACATGAGCTGTAACACAAGACAACAGATCACATCTTCAAATAACAGCAACTTAATAGGGAAACTAAACTTTTTTTCTTAGTTTTGTTTTGTTGTAAGTATGTTTGTAGGAGCGTTGCCCTTTGAAATCCCTCTAACCTTAAATTATTTTTTTACGCACATATCAATAAATGTGATAATTAGATATTTTTGAGCATATGGGAAGAAGAACAATTGACAGGAAAAACTAAACTTGCAATTGAATGGATACCATTTATAGTGACTACACTTCCCACAAACTGAACTGTAGTATGTGAATGGATGCGAAAAATTAAACAAGTATTGAAACAGCGGAGTTAAGCTGAAGTACTGTTGTATTTTTTGTATAGCAAGTGAGCCTATTTTTTTCATTAGATCACTGACTACTTCTGGATCATCATCATCGATGATGATCAATACTGAAATCTTTGTTCCTCTCTTACCGTTTCTGCATCCACAAAGACTGTTGGGCACTCTGAACAAGCCATCATCAACTCCAAGGAACTTTTAAACTTTGTGCCTATTCTTTGCAGGCTTTCTCCCAGAAAGCTAATGGAATCATTAGTTAGAGCTCCAAACTTTCTTTGAATAGTCTACAAAGAGAGCAGATGAGCGTTAATGCAGTTGCCACATGTGCCGCTATGCATTGTCCACTGTCTCAACTGGCATTGGTTCTAGATTTACTCATAATACTAGGATGACAGACCTGAAAGAGCCTGGAGAAGACATGGAAGGTGTAGACAGCACAGGACCCGTCAGTCTCCGATAACATCTGATTGACGTGGCAGCGCCAGGCTTCTTCCTCATCCTCATAGGCCACTGGCTGGAAAGCAGCTAGTATAGCAGACATAAAAGGGGAAGGGGGAGGAGACGTCTGGACTTCTGCAAAGCCGTCCGGTTCCCCGTCATCTTGGCTACAAACAGAGCACAAAGTGTTAATAGTAAAATACTCTGTTGTGAATCCAAAGACGGAACTCTGCACCCTTCAATAAGACAACCAATATTGTCTTCATAATATGGGGTTTAGTCCTAGGCCTTACTTACAGACTCAGATTCCCAAACAGCCTTACGACACAGGCTGAATAGATAAATTTCACAGCCTTCTTGCTTATCAAAAAGGAAGACGACATGTCCATAGGGGAAGTAAAACAGCACTGCTAACTGCCATCTATATGCTATCTGGATGGTAGGCTGATCTCCAGGACGTGCAAGCAGAATACACAATTACTTGCTGGAGATCAGCCAAGGGTGGTTGCTGCAGATGCACTTTTTTAATTATCTAAAGTAATATCTGTGTATGGGGTTGAAAAAAAATCCAACTACAGAGCATCCATTTCTAGGGCGATCAATTTAATGATCTTGTACAGTGTGCTTTCTGCCAAAGATCCCCACACGTGATACACTTGCTCAGCAAACAAATGAATTAAGGCCTTCAACAATTTACAGCAGGAGACCTTTAACATGCTAGCGGCAGCGTTTGTTTCCCATAAAGTACACTGCAAAGTATCAGGGATTCAGATCAGCTGCAAGAGAGAAAGACTAAACACTTTTCATTTGTGGCCTTTTATATAATGGAAGCATAACACATGTGAAGCTCACTACATGGATATCTAAACAGTACATTAGGGAACCCAGCACTATTGTTTAACTACAATCACAGACAAACAATCTGTAAGAAATCTGCTGTTCTCAAGCTACGAAGCCCTACAGCTGTTGGTGTGTGAACTTTATTAATAGTTTGAGAAAGAGAGAATACAGGATAGTGACACCTCCATTGGTAGGAGAGGAGAGGAGTCACAATGAGCTAACCTTGAAAAATCTGAGAAGTCTGCCTCTTCCTCCTCACAGCGCTCATCAAGCTCCTTTAACGCCAGTGTGACATCATCTTCACAGACAGAATCCGGGGGGGTGTCAGGAGCTGGAAGTTCTGGGACATCACATGGTTCTTCCCCTTCCAGAGGCTCCTGACAAATCAGAGCTTCGTGTTGGTCTTGAGTGACATATGAGCCAGTGTCCTCGCTGGCTGTGCTCAGCTGCTCATCCTTTACCGCTACGCTGCCATCCTGAAAGCAAATGGGCTTATTACATTTCAACTAACAGTACAAAAGGAACACGCTCTAAAACGATGGCCATTCAAGAAGTTAAATAATGACAACCTACTGTACTGCCGGGAGGGCTCTGGGTGTGAGGAATGACAAGACAATGCAACCTTGCAGGCAAGGTCTGCTGTAATTCTCACAAGGGCATTCCCGATACCATTATATATGTAATTTAATAACATATACAGTCAGGTCCATAAATATTGGGACATCTACACAATTCTCATATTTTGGGCTCTATACACCACCACAATGGATTGGAAATGAAACAAACAAGATGTGCTTTAACTGCAGACTTTCAGCTTTAATTTGAGGGTATTTACATTCAAATCAGGTGAACGGTGTAGGAATTACAACGGTTTCTATATGTGCCTCCCACTTTTTAAGGGCCCAAAAGTAATGGGACAATCGACTCCAAAGATATTCCATGGACATGTGTGGGCTATTCCCTCGTTATTTCATCATCAATTAAGCAGGTTAAAGGTCTGACATTTGCATTTGGAATCTGTTGCTATCGACTCTCAATATGAGATCCAAAGAGCTGTCACTATCAGTGAAACAAGCCATCATTAGGCTGAAAAATCAAAACAAACCCATCAGAGAGATAGCAAAAACATTAGGTGTGGCCAAATCAACTGTTTTGAACACTCTTAAAAAGAAAGAACACACCGGAAAGCTCAGCAACACCAAAAGACCCGGAAGACCAGGGAAAACAACTGTGGTGGACGACAGAAGAATTTTTTTCCTAGTGAAGAAAAACCCCTTCACAACAGTTGGCCAAATCAAGAACACTCTCCAGGAGTTAGGTGTATATGTGTCAAAGTCAACAATCAAGAGAAGACTTCACAAGAGTGAATATAGAGGGTTCACCACAAGATGTAAACCATTTGTGAGCCACAAAAACAGGAAGACCAGATTAGAGTTTGACAAACAACATCTAAAAAAGCCATTACAGTTCTGGAACAACATCCTATGGACAGATGAGACAAAGGTCAACTTGTACCAGAGTGATGGGAAGAGAAGAGTATGGAGAAGGAAAGGAACTGCTCATGATCCAAAACATACCACCTCATCAGTGAAGCACGGTGGTGGTAGTGTCATGGCGTGGGCATGTATGGCTGCCAATGGAACTGGTTCCCTTGTATTTATTGATGATGTGACTGCTGATAAAAGCAGTAGGATGAATTCTGAAGTGTTTCAGGCAATATTATTTGCTCATATTCAGTCAAATGCTTCAGAACTCACTGGACGGCGCTTCACAGTGCAGATGGACAATGACCCGAAGCATACTGCAAAAGCAACCAAAGAGTTTTTAAGGCTAACCGGTGGAATGTTATGCAATGGCCAAGTGAATCACCTGACCTAAATCCGATTGAGCATGCATTTCACTTGATGAAGACAAAACTGAAGGGAAAATGCCCCAAGAACAAGCAGGAACTGAATACATTTGCAGTAGAGGCCTGGCAGAGCATCACCAGGGATGAAACCCAGCGTCTGGTGATGTCTATGCCTTCCAGACTTCAGGCTCTAATTGACTGCAAAGGATTTGCAACAAAGTATTAAAAAGTGAAAGTTTGATGTAGGATTGTTTAGCTTGTCCCATTACTTTTGGTCCCTTAAAAAGTGGAAGGCACATATAGAAACTGTTGGAATTCCTACACCGTTCACCTGATTTGGATGTAAATACCCTCCAATTAAAGCTGAAAGTCTGCAGTTAAATCACATCTTGTTTGTTTCATTTCAAATCCATTGTGGTGGTGTATAGAGCCCAAAATATGGAAATTGTGTCGATATCCCAATATTTATGGACCTGACTGTATAACCATATAATAGACCATATATAATACAGAAACCCGCTGTACTATTAGGTGGCTCAAACGACAGAATCAATGAGGTTTATAAAGTAGAAGTCCAGACTGTTGGGCCTTAAAACCAATTACAAGAAAAGCTAGTTGCTAGGTGCAATATAATAAATTGTGTTTAAAAAACATGTACATGTCTATAACAATAAATAATCATGCTCATTCCATAACCACTATTTTATTCACACTTCAAAGCAGCTGGGAAGAATTAAGCAGTTAAGAATCTGTAATCTCCAATATGAAGTAGTTGTAATCACAAATCTCACTAATGGGCGCTTCACGGGTTTCAAATTTGGCAACTCCCATGTCTGCCATTAACTATCCCGAACAGGAGATTCTCTTTCTGCTTTTCCAAATTGATAAGGGGGCTGTTGAAGACACAACCCCCCCCCCCCCCCCCTCCCTCCCTCCTGACATATCTTTTTTTGTGTGTACAACATCCCTTTAAGCACTTGAATTTGATTACTGTTTGCAGTCAACGTATGTGGATATCTACATGGATGTATACACTCAAGTCCTCAAAAAGATGCATTTATAGCATTGGATAAAAATGGCATTCATATTTCATACGCATAGAAAGCATTATCCTTTGCTGTACAGTTTCATAAAGAAAGATGCCTGGAATAAACAGAATTATATCCGTTTGTTGATTTACAGATTATTTAGCAGCCAACTAAAAGTTGGATGTATCATTATCCAAGGAAGGTTTAGTGTGGCTCTCTGTGGAACTAATAATCTCAGTATATCACACTAAAATATACATACATATGGCTATAAAATGAACACTCAGGATGACTACGCACTGATCAAGTACAGAAAGGAACCCAGTTTACTCTCCTAACCGATACCACGGTCATTTTTAACTTCACAATTTCTTTATGTATATATTATTCTTGGATGCCTTTTAAATATAAAATAGAGTTTTACAATAAATCGCATCGTAGTTCTATGGAGGCACCTCAAATTGTATTACCGGTAACTCAAATTGGTTTCAAAATAAATAAGTAGTGATAATGGGATTAAATATAATTATTTTGGAAGTGATTAAAATATTTTTTCATGTAATTAGTCAAAACGATCCCTTTTAAATCATATACACTGACTTTTAGAGCCTGCAATTGTCTTTTATTTTAAGCTTAGCCACTCAGTTACCAATGTAAGATTCCAAGGAGCAAGTTTCATTTTACCAGACCTCAAGTGATACATCTTGAGTTTCATTAAGGGTTATGTGTATTCTGGGACAATGGGAACCCCCTTTTTAGTGACTACCTCTCCACATGTGGGTGTGAGACTACATACTCTTATCTGACTTTCCATAATCTGGAAAAACTCTCTGTTGTCCAACCTTACAAATGGCATCGTCCAGTGCTAATGATCAGGTACACACCGGATGACTCAGGGGATAGCTACATGGTCAGAGGCGCACGAAGGAGGGGCTTCTGGTTCTCCAGAAACCCCTCCCCTCAGCGTAGAACAGGGGCTAAACAGTGCCCCTACATAGCGGCACTTTACTGTACAGCAGCCGCGGCGGTGCTGTACTTCTTTGACAGCGCCGCGGCTGCTGTACAGTAAAGTGCCGCCGAAATGGAGCTGCGGCCGCATGCGCAGAAGCTCTCTATATTTTTTTAAAAAATCCTGCTTGTGCCCCTGATGGTGGGGGGTATAGGGGTATTATCTCTAAAAAGGGTGACACCACAAAGTGGAAAACCCCATTAAGAAAACGGACGAGGAACAATACCTAAAAACATTAAAATCTCTTATTGCGGGTTTATTACCATTAAGAATCTGTGGGAGTGCAGTTATCTGTTCTTGTCATTCCCCTAAATCAGGCGGGTGTATGTTATAATAGATCACAGTATGATTTCTATATTATTGTGTTTCCTTATTTCCTCAGAGGCAAAAAGTAAATGATTTATGAAACAGAAATACTTACAAGTGACTGGTCTCCAATTAGCTGCCTCCTCTCATCCACATAGGCCATAACACTGAGATCCTGAGATTTTGGTTTTAGAGTGTTCACCATGGTTATTAACTATGAGTCATTAACAGAGCTGACCTGAGGCCCTAACCCCAATTACAGCCCAATCACAAACACTGAAAAGCCAACTACAAGAAGCACCAAAAAGAAAACAAATCATTCTACAATCAACATAACCATGCCCAAAATGCTACAATAAATTAACCAATTCACCCAAAACAGTATCCGCTTTTATTAATATTTGTAACCTTTGGGGTATGTGCTATTATGTACAGAAATAATACTGCTAGTAAGACCCCCAAACAGGTTAGAAATATTGAAAGGTAAAACAAAAAAAATAGATCTCAATCTGATGTGTAGGACAGCTGCATTGAAATCAAAAGACAAATCTATGAGACAAAACTAAAAAGAACCCAGATCAGCCATGCACCAGCCCAGATTTGTCCCCACCTCAGGCAGCTGACTGTTAGCACTATCAGGAGGGGTCACCTCCACACTGGGGGTCTCTGCTCTGGGATGAAGCACTTCCTCTGTCAGAGCACTACTAACTGAGTCTTGGGACTGGAGGAAGTGGTCCACGTGGTCGGCCATGTTGTCCTCCACTGTAGAGTCATTATGAAGCTACAGGAAGCAAGAGATAAGCAACAGTCAACAAAACAGACCAGGAACATCATGTGCACAACTAATAAGTGTACATGGAAACACAATTACTCCACTGCTAACATTTGTCTCTGGCGCAGCTCACATGGGAATAAATTGTTCTTAAAAAAATGACAATATGTGCACCCGCAGAATGCAGTATTATACAAACCCAAATGTCAAAAAGTCCCGGTAAGCCTATTACATGAATTAACTAAAATAATAATAATAATAATAATAATAATAATAATAATAATAATAATAACAACAACAATTGCAAAACAATTCAACAACAAGGCACTATAATGTGAACCATCTGGTTCTTGTCTGTCATTAAAACATATATTTCACATATGTATATAAACCACCAGGGGTGTGTTACTATCATACCAAGTGTGAACGAGACAGAATCTGGCTGACAGTCAGCGCTTCTTCTTCTGAAGACTCATCGGTGTCCTCCTGGTTGGTTAGATTCAAGCTGGGGGTGCTCCCCGAGTACTGACATTCCTGCAGAGACGGGGTGTCGCCTTTGTCAATGCTGTCCAACGACCGCCTGCGCACGCCCCAGTTGAAGTTATCGACGCTTTCACCCTTTGAAGTAACAATATAATAACAGACTTAGACAACATGTGTAGGACCCTCCTCTGGACGTCACAAATCACAGGCAAGGCAATACAAGCTAGAGGAGGATTGCTCGGAAACAGTTAGAGGGAGCAGCATGTTTCACTGGACACAGGAATGAAACATAGGACAGTGTGCACTGTCAATTAATCAAGCAGCAAATCTTACATGTTTTATGTACAGCACACACAAACACCACATGGGATCAGAACTGAAACAAGCCACTCCACCAGGCTGCAACTTACCTGCAGCTCCTGGTTAGCAAAAAAGGAAAATACAAATAACCATAAGTAACAAGGACAAACACAGAGCCAGGAGAAAACATTTAATAACATCATATTTACATTACATTTTGGGGTATGCAAAACAGAACCCTCTCTTTCTGTAGTCCCATAGGTTCAGAGTTGTTAATTTCCCTGCATTGTGCCTCAGCGGATTTATGGACGTCGTCAGTCACCAGATAACTAACATATATCCTTCTACAACTTTATTTTCTGCTTTTATATCACAGGTATGTTCATTTTTGTTTCCCTTGGTTAGGATACAATGTTGCAGTGTAATCTGCATTTGATACAATTGTATCCATAGAACAACAATAAACCTCTGTCCGATGGTATATACACATTGATAAAAAGCACAGAAAAAAAAGCCAACAAGGTAAAGCAATGTGTTTAAAAGAGTATGTACAAAAACACAGACCAATGTTACTATACGTCTCTAAGTTATAATAAGCTCCTGACAAGTGCTTCCCATGTACAATGGAGATCTAAGGCCAACACTGCGGTCATTCTAAAACTATTGTTTTGTGCATCCTACCCATAATTCATAGCGTGATATTATTATGCTGGGGCCTGCTCGATGTACGGTAAGCATTGACCATCTTCCCCAGCACCAAGGGATACCAAAGGGGTCCTGCATGGATGATATATCTGCATAATTATAGGACACAATCCATAATAAAGTTGTAGCTTCAAAACTATGAGGTACTTTTACACCTATTTGCAGCTATAAAACATGTATGGACTGCTGGTGGAGCCTAGCATGACAGCACCAACCTGCAAGGTGGAGCTTTTACATTGTTCTACACCAATTCCAAATGGAAACCACTTACCAGGCAAGTCCTAACTATACAATGTCTGAAGGGGTTTTGTATCATACCCCTGCACTGAACAGCCAATGTCTGTACTGAACGCATGACAGACTGCGAAGGCTGAAAGCAGTGGGCTATCCCAGCCAGAGAGGGCTGCATGTGACGGTGTCATGTGAACAGTTCATGTTGCCCTCTTTGGCTCAAAACATCCAGTTATCTTCAGTATCTACAGTCACAACTAATACTAATAACTAAAGAGACTGGCTGTTAAGTTCAGGGGGGTGGTACCATCTCTTGAATGTAGTACCCATTTTAGGATTTAGTCTCGTTACACTTTTGTTCTATATAAAAGCTAGTATTTGATAAACGTCCTATATAATGTGCTTTTCTTTTAATTTACTTTTCTCTCACTTTCAGCTCTAGTTCTATTCTATCTTATTGTTATTAACAGATTAAAACTGTTCTGGCAATTATCCTAGCATTTGCAATTAATTCACTGTGGAGAGATGAATGGGCGACATTTAGAACTAGACACAGGGGTCTTACCTCAGCATCTTCCAACTCAACATCCAAAAAGTCAAAGTCCTTGAAGACACCAAACTGCTGTTCACTGCCAGTGTCCTCCAGGGCGACTTCCTCCTCTTGAATGGCCTCCTCTGTGCTAGAAATGAGGCTGGTTTGCTGATCTACAACTTCCAGATCTTCATTTGATGAGAAGACCACCTGTCGGGAGAACAGATTAGAATAGAAACCTGATAAACACTCACAGCGTCAGTCTGGGGTCGGCTTGAGGCAATTACCAGGTGTAGAAGTGCGCTGTGTGTTTAATAAGTGTTTAATAAGTGTTTAATAAGCGAGAGCTATGCAAAATACAAGGAGCACAATTAAAGCAAGTTTAATTAAACAAGCCATACTTACAGATGGATTTTTGGGAAGACCAGACTCCGGCCCACACAGAGAAAGGACGTTCATTAGCTTTTCTCGTGTCCGGCGCTGAAACGGAATAGTCACAAGAGAGAACAAAATTAGCAGAAACCGAATGTGTGTTCTTGTAAATAAACCAATCACTTGAGATGAGAAAGGAGCATACACAACATAAATAAACTACATAAAGAGAAATTAAATTCAGTCTCATGCCAACTCTCACATCTAAAAATATATACTGCATGCTTATAACATCCTAATCCTTTTCATCAGCACTATGGAAAGAAACACTGTAGACTGTATGAATGAGTGGTGTTAATAATACATTTAAGTAAAGGACGATACCATTTAAAGTGAGCCGAGCATGATGTAATGTACATGTGGTCTGTGTACGCAGATAGTTGTCTGGGTAAAGCTAGTATAATCCCTCTGACCTGTGAGATGAGTCACCTACACAGATTAACTGTTAAGATTTCAGCCAAGTCACGCCTGGTTATTAAATAATCACCACAAGTGCATCTGATTACTTGTTCTACTTCAATTAGTACAATTTTATAAAGAAAAAAATGAGTGGAAAAAAACACAAATTATGTTTCTAAATGCTTTACATTGACAACTGGAAACATGCCAGGAACATGTGTCTAATCGTTACATGGAGTCCAATCATGTGAGCTAAATTACACTAATGCTTTTTGTTAGTTATCCATCATGTATATATAGATACATGATGATAGAGAACTGTTCGTCCTCTATCATTACATAAAGAACTGCAATAAAGCCCTCTCACAATTCACTGTCAGCAGGCAAAGTCTTCAGTCTCAACCAGGTGTAGCTGCTCTGTCTCACTGCTTCCCCCACTTCTAAACCTGGTTGTCTTAGGTCAGTGTTTGATAACCTGTGACACTCCAGGTGTTGTGAAACTACAAGTCCCAGCACACCCTTCCAGCAATAAGCTGCTATATATTGGCAAAGCATGCTGGGACTTGTAGTTTCACAAACACCTGGAGTGTTACAGGTTAGCCAACACTGTCTAAGGTTGTATTTCATAGTGAATTCCATTCCAGTTTCCCTAGTCCTAGGAACTACTTATATATCTAGAATAGCCCATCACTTAATGTTTCCATATAAACACTAGGTGCAATGTAAATTCAATCCATACGTGGGTGTATATTATGTAGGAAAGACAGCTGTTACCAGGTGCTGAAAAGCTGCAAGATTTTTCAGTCCAAAAGAATTATATAAGTGTTAAAAGGTAGAGTACACCCATATTTACTAAACTGCGGGTTTGAAAAAGTGGAGATGTTGCCTATAGCAACCAATCAGATTCTAGCTGTCATTTTGTAGAATGCATTCAATTAATAACTAGAATCTGATTGGTTGCTATAGGCAACATATCCACTTTTTCAAACCCACAGTTTAGTAAATCTAGCCCATAGTCTCTGTGCATGACTCATCTTGCACACTAATGATAAACAATCCAGTATAGTATAGTCTACACTGCCTTACATCAACCCAACAAAATGGGCTGTTTTAAAGTAATACTAATTATTTGTCACTAAGATTCCAAAGTTTCTTTTCCCTACAATTATTTTATTGGAATGTGTGGGTGGACATCACCATCATCATTATTATTTGTAAATCTCCACATCGCCGGACAGGCAGAACAACAAATAACACACATAAGATAGTAGAAAAAGGTACAAGGCTGATGAAGATGTGAGAGAGCAGACAGGCCCCAGCTCATGACAGCTTTCAGTCTAGAATACATGGCTAAGGATTGTACTTGCCCACTGTCTTCCCCCCCCCCCCAGCATCTTATGTATCCTCTGTGTACCCAGCTGCCCTCATTGATTAGAACTGTTGCTGCGCTGTCTTTGCCACCCAGATTCAGCGAACACAGCGATGTTCCTTCTTGGGTCCAACACTGGGAAACGTCCTATGTAAAATAACCTGTGCAGCCCAACAGCTCTAACAAAGTGCAGCCAGGAACCAGGAATATTTAGGTTAAACCCTATAAGATGCCACTGCCCTGTGAGTTTCTCCTCTACCTGAGAGAGCTGTGGTCTCTTCCAGCTGACAGGGACAAGTGCGTTGGAGTTGGATCCAGAAGAAGTAGATGATGTGCTCCGAGTCACTGCTATAGCTTTTGGCTTCCCGTTTCTTCCAGCTGCGCTGTGCTGGTCCCCATACTTCTGTCCTATTATCGGTGTCTAGATTTAAACACAAGCCTGTATCAGTGTAACATAGCCCAGGCCAAAATAAAATACATGAAGAACTTCAAACATGGCACAGGAAGCACACTGTCAGATTATAACAAGGGTAAGACAGATACCATAAACATATGAGCTCACTAGTAGTGTACAATTAGACTTTCCCAGGTCAAGTGGAATCTTCTTCATTTTGCCAGATGAAGGAAGGTTTCCGAAACGCGTAGCAGAGAACGCCGGGGTTAACCCATTTATGCCTATATTTTACATGGATATTGTAAGTGTGATTCTTTTATTATAATAAAAAAAGTGTTATTGAATGCACTTGATCTATTAGAGTTCTATTATTTTCCTTTCTCCTTCTCTGTCTCTACCTACATTACTGCTTAAGACTACTGTGGCAGTGGAGGGATTGTTCCCAGTAGCAGCAGCAGGAACGGTTTATGTTGCATAAAACTAATGGAAGGCGCTTCCTTGCTGATCGCTTATTGGCTGCCTGTAAACATTCCTGGTCACTGACAATCTCTCAGTGACCTAACACACATGAAGAACAAGATTCTCTCACCTCTGATATGTCAAAATGAAAATCTAATGTTTTTCCAGGGAGCTCCTTTGAGGCGCAATTAAATATTTTTGTAAAAGGGATATCAGGAGAAGCTAGATCTCCATAGGACTTTGGAGCGTCATTCGGGACAACCAGGCTGGCAGAGCGAGATACCACAAGTTTAAGGATGTTCAGTGCTTCCTTCCAATACGCACTCTGTTAGGGCACATAGACATACCAAATTAACATAACAATACATTCTTATTGATAAAGTAATAAAAACATTAAAACAGCATTGTGAAACGTCAGATTTACTGTATGAAAAGTAATATTTATATTTAATAGTCATATAAAAGACATTATTTATTGTCTGTTATTTCCCTCTACACATACTAGATAACCATTATTGTGGCGCCTACATATGTAACAAGTACAATTAGTCTGAGAGACTGGAGAGATTTTAAACAGATTATCCTATATTTCTTATATGTATAGAAAAATAAAATGAAAATAATGATTCGTTTTTATATGTCCACAATTTAAAAGAATTTAATTCACATTATTAACGTTTTACAACAACCGGTAGCGGCGCCTTCCGCATGGCGAGGACAACTTAACGGCTGTGGATCATTTATAACTTTGGTTAAGCATTCTGTCCATTCACAGAGGAGAGATAGTACCAGCCCTCTTTACATTTTGTGGATTGTCCTGAGATCCATAAACAGCAGAGGACAAGCAGAGTGGTTACTTGCACACAACACAGCAGGTTACACTGTGTCAAAGATAAATGGCATTGCTGGAACTACTATGCTGACCTGGTTTTCATTTCATTGCTCCTAAATAAAGAGTCCCCACTCTGATAAATAAAGCGGTTTCTAGCAAGCTGACTCAGTGCTGGGGGGCATTCCCATACATTATAGAACGCTGCAGCACATGGAGAAATATTCTGCCCGAACAGAAGAATAAGTCATAAAACATCTGGTGTTTATGGATGAAGGAATTAAAGTAGTACATTAAGTAAATGACATCGAAAACTCAAACAAGCCAGCTCCTTGCTCAAGGGACATTTCCCCTTTAATAAAGAGAATAAAAAAATGAATGACTGTAAATAAGCGTCTAGCTTTGGTATAAAGTAATACTTGGCCGAATATATATCAGGTACTATGCCGAGGGTAAAATAACAGACTATATTGTGTAATACTGTATGTACCACACATACCATATATACACTCACTACTGCACACGTCAACTAGCTAAAGAAATAGTAGGTTCTATTTATCCAACAACCGTCACACAAATCCTCAACCATAAACATTTCATTGAAACTGCAGTATAGCGTATTGGAGTTACATACAAAACAAAAAAACCTATGAGCCTGTATTTGATAAAACAAAATAAAACAAAAACAAATAAAACAAAAACAAATAAAACCCACCTGCACATATTTTCCTATGATTTTTATGATTTCGAGATTAAACTGCTTGACGGGTGCAGTGGAGAGGTCAATGTGACTGAGCAGGCTGTAGATTATCTGCAGCAATGACTGCTGCATGCTGGTCAGGCCTTTCTCCAGGAGCTGGAACACACATACACCATTAACAATGTTACACAATAAGTTTATTTTAATAACCTAAGTTCCCTCATAAA
Source organism: Mixophyes fleayi (assembly GCF_038048845.1). Classification (NCBI taxonomy): domain Eukaryota; kingdom Metazoa; phylum Chordata; class Amphibia; order Anura; family Limnodynastidae; genus Mixophyes; species Mixophyes fleayi. The sequence goes on from NC_134402.1 coordinate 62,921,117, forward strand.
TAAGAGAAATTACAATTATAGCTATCCAATTATGTTAACCAGAAAATCAAAATTATATACATTAATATATTGTTTTAATTAACATCTCATGCTTTCTACTTATTTGTTCCCAGGCACTGGCTTTCCACCGATAGCATTCTAAGAGAAGTCCCTGTAGCCATATAAACACGTATAAGGGGGCCGTTTATAAGTTGGGCCTCTAGAAGAAGCTGCATCAGGCACAGGGGTGGTTGTGCGTTTTGACACACGCAGCACTGGGTCTTCTACAACGGGAGATGCGGCTCAAAGAAAATAAACTGGGTTTCATAACCTGGGAGCACACAGAACGTTCCTCAGAAAGCAAATCCTCAACCTTCAGTACTTCCCTAACCAGAGTCCACCAACTAGGAAGCCGGAAGATCATTGGCCACCCTCCAAAGCAATATGAAGATTTACACCATTATTCCCCCTCTAATACTTTTCTTTCTTCCTCATCAGCCATGGACTCCCATGTACTACCTAAGAGAACCCTGCTCGGTATGACTATAAACCTCACCTACACATATCAGAGATAGACTGTGTGAGGAACCTGGCCCAGGAGGCCTCAAACATCTATTACTGGGGTACTAGGTGCCAACCCCATGTCTTCGGACACATAAGGCAGATATAACATGAACACAATGTGTCCCTGCTACTACATGGCCGATCAAAGTTTACAAAATGCGCCTGATGGACCTTAAGGTAGTTTATTCTGGCATTTGGCACAAACATAGAAAGGTCATTACTAACACAAAGGGTTTTTAGTACTTTTTGTTCCTGCTCCCAAAATGTCAGAAACCCTCAGCAATAACATGAATAGTCCCCAAACTCTGAGGTTTGGCAACCAGCAGAAACAAACAGCTATCCTATAGTTAGAAATCACCTGTTTGTACCACAGTACTCTGCAGAAATAAATGTAGCAGTTCCCTAACCTACATGTTTAGTAACCTTGAAGGATGACTGGCAACCTTGAGAACTGTAAGAGGCTGCCAACACTTAGGGAGACTGGAGACACTGCTGAAATATACTACTGTATATTGCTTAATACCACCCTAGCAACTAGTGCTTTACTATTCCCTTCAACCCCTCCATCATCACTAAGATAGGAGTACTGCTATCTTAAGGCATGGAGCGAGCCATCCCAGATACCCAGGTGTTCCAGGCTGATGGGACGAGAGAAGTCTGGCAGCCTAGAAGCACTCCTCAACCTGGTGCTAAAGCGACGGAGAGAATCACAGTGCTGCAGGGACTCCCAGCATACAAAACCTCCCCTCCTCACCCTTGGTGTTGACTACCCACATGTTCCAGGCGGTGGCCCAGGACAGAGATGGAAGTAAGAGCGCCCCACGGTGGAAGGAGAAGGGTGAAAAGGACCGGAGATCTTCCTTCTGTCATGCTGAAGGTGTATGCAGAAGCTTATTGAAGACTTCATCATATTCTTTATTCATTTAGGAGTCGTTTCTTACCATTATGCTCTATATTTCTTTTAACATTTCATTAAAGGGGCATAAAGCTCCACCTCCTATGAAAGATATTAGAAGAACTGGGAAGGTTAAGGCTAAGGAGCATTATGTGGAAAGGAGTTTCCTATTATGTGTCTGCCTCCTAGAGGTTGGAGCTAGACCCATGGTCTGTGTCCCCCTACTGCTAATGGGGAAGTTATCTTTGTAACTTAATAATTATTGCATAATATGGCTCGTTTGTGTTTTAAATATGATAAGTGATGTTTTAATGTCATCTAAACTTCATCTTCCATGCCAAGAAGAGTGACTAAATATTGTTCTAAAATCTGTTTGTATTGTGAATATTGCAATATAACTACTGTCCGTCTTCCCTACTATGAATCTAGTACAGGGTTATTACTAAAATGTTTTTGGACAATTACAGAATTAGAGAGACGTTATACTTCATAGCACCTACTAGGTATTTTATACTTCTATTAAACAGGAGCCGTCACCTATGCACTGTGGAGGAAGCTATCTTTTGGGCCAAGCCTAATCATCAGACTGTAGGCCAACAATTCACTAGGAACTAGTCATGAACTGGAAAATGAAGCACAAATGTCTCAGCAATGCTACTGGTTCCTAAAATGTGCTTGCTCTACCCACAAAAAATGGCTTGCTGTATGTAGGTGACCGATCCTCTCTTTATGATGTAGTGACACACTGGCCCTACATTAACCTACATAAAATGAAACTTACAATTTTTAATTTCAAATAATTAGAAATCATTAGGCATCGGAGCCACGCAGTAATGGCTGTAATTCCAGTCTACTGGAGGCCAACCATTCACCCGAGGTGTTGTAGAATAGTTTAGACAACTTGACCTTTACATGGCTATAGATGACCTCTCAATTTCAAGCCCAAAGCGATTTACTGAGTTCACGGTCATGTGGCTCAACTGGCTGGAATTTAAGGAGAAACCTTCCTACAGGTCAGTCATGACACGTACTTAATTAAGGTCCATCTCCCAAGTCCATTCTGAAGCCTCAGTGACCCCCATGTCCACTCCCTTCCCTTCTCTCTTCCTTCTTGGTCTCCCCACTTTCTCTCGGACTTCTTTATTCTTAATTTTTCATTTATATAGGATAAAACATTTTAAGGTTGATTCCTAAATTTGTTGCACCTAAATGTTTTGATGTACTGGTTACATTTGCTTGTTATCACCTCAATAAAGATAGATTACACACACCAAAAAATATTTATTTCCTTTAACTATAAATTAATTGATCCACATCACAACTCCATTCATCCACCTGGACTGGAACATGGAAGCTGAAATGACCAGACATATTTGGAGTTGTGCTGACATGATATATTGAGACAAGCAGCATAATGGTGAGCAGATACAGGGAAAGAGACTAATAGTGCACTCACATTTGTATTTGATATAAATGGATCATATAACATGATGCAGCAAAACACTAACAAGAAGAATACTACAATTCTTTCTTTGTATACAGACTGTTCTCTTCTAGCAAAATGACACAACTGAAACAACAGACTGCAATTTTAGTTTTCGGACATTGTAACTGCCTGCACTTTGCGGGGGTAGATTAGAAATGGCCAAAGAAGACAGTATGTTACAGTCACACTGGTTCTCAGACAGACAGAACACAAGCTCTTACCTCAGCAAGATAGGTGACCAGACTGAATGTGATGTCTGAAAAGGAGTCATGTAGATAACGACACACAACATTGATCCAATTAGAGCAGTCTCTGGAGTAACTGTGTGTACTGTACAGACTCATCATATGGGCCAGGTTTGTTAATGTGGCGGTCTTCTCCTCTGCACAAATCTAACAAAGACAAAACCATAACATCAATAGCCATGTATCAGTCTGTAAGGCGACTAAAACTGCACTCTCAACCTCTATATCGATTCAGTGATCTTGCTTCACAATTTTAAACTTCATTTTTATACTGTAGGTGCACCTACTATGCACTTAGCAAGGATCATCCTCCCTCCACCCAACCACTCCACTCGGCTTGTGAAAACTTCTGTTCTTCTACTAATGCTGCCGTCTTGCTTAGTAACCCAATGCACTTTGGTGCCATCTCTTGCTTTATAAATGACATCTCTGCAGTTTTAGAGGTGTGATCAGAACTTTGTATAGGTACAGATTTAGAGATTGGGTCAGAACTTTGGCTACTGTGAGATATGTTAAAATTTCAGTAGGGTTACTGCCATAGACTCAGAATAAAAGATTGATATTAGCATTTTATTTTTACTTTAAATGACAAGACCTTAACTCAAGTAGTTGTCTTTTTGAAAGAGAAGACCCTGCCAGGATACTAGGCTGAGTGTAACTCCCTTCGTGTTTTCTACAGTAAAATTACTTGGAACCACAATTAAGGACATAATGACCCGTCAGACCCGGGGTGATGCAATGCCCATAAGATGCCATTCTGCTGGATCTCTGATTTGCTTCCCAAGAAACGTGACATGCCTATGGGCATGTGGCCATACAATAAAATGGTATTTATTAAAAAGTGCTCCCCGATTTCCTACCCTGTAGAGTGAAGACATTAACCCTTACATTACTAGTCTGTGCACTGCCCATTAAAGTTACCTCAATGTCGGGAAAGAATGACTGCAGAAGGAATTCAGCCTAGATAATTTCCTTGCATACAGTCATTCAGACAGGAAGAGACGTGTAAAATGTTTGAGAGTTCGGCCCAATGCCTTTTCTCTATGTGTTGTCAGAGTCACTTTTATAGGAACTGCCCTCATTTACAATTTACAAAGCATGTACCTACCTTTGCTATCCTGTCAGCGGTTTCTTTACAGAATGGTGTTGGGTTGTCAAAATGCTGAATCAGATGAGGCAACAAGCACAAAATGTTGAGAGGAAATCCTGCAAGTAAAATCATATGTTGCTGAAGGCTCCTTGAAACTGTCATAGCTGTATCAAAGGAGTCTGAATATATGATAATAAAATAGTGACATTTATTAACTGGTGCGTACACGAACCATCTGATTTAAGACAGCTCAGAAGGTAACAATAATACATTTGCACATATGTTTCATAAGCAATAATCTTAGCACCCTTACGTAGAAGGGAGTTTAGCTTGGCATTTACAACGATTGAATTATTACACTATTAATTACATGCACCTCTACTCAAAGAATGTGCCTCCTTGACCACAACATGTTAAAATGAGGTCCTATCTCTCAGGGGCGGACCTAGACGTAATTTTTAGGGGGTCGAATTTGCATAACCATGCCCTCCTTCATTCTGATTGTCTGGCCCAGAAAACCCGCCCACCACCCGCGATTGGCCCCACCCCCTTCACACGTTTTGATCGGCGGAAAATTTAAGAGACTTGTGTTGCTGGGGGGTGGGGGTTGCCTCGTTCGCCCCCCACCTGGATCCACCACCGCTATCTCTGAGGTTTGGAGACACTAATTCTCTTATCAATTTCTAAACAATCATAGTACAAGTACTAAGCACATTCCAAGAAGCATGAAAACAAACGTATTCATGTCCTGCAAAACCTACTTCATAAAAAAAGGAATCATTTAAGTACATTAATGGCTACTGGACTCCATTTTGTAATCCAGACTGAATATTCAAACAATTCTATATAAAAAATAGAACTAAACTATAATACTGTCACTAGTTTATACTTTTTGGTTTAAATATGATTCAAAATGTGTAAAGTTTGAGAGAGCCTGTATATGTGGTTATTGTATTTTGGGTGTCCCCTTTCAAGTGGTGTTACCAACATGTTTATTTTCCTTCAAATCACCAGATCTATTTCAATATTTGTTTTCCCATTTCAAATAATTATGCCTGGTAAAGTATAAAAAAATTTTTTTATTAAAATAAATATGTAAATACTCAAACATCCCAATAATAAGGATCATACCAAGTGCAGTATGATGCAAAACATATCTTGTGGCGTATAACAGCAAACCACCCAACTGTCCCAAAATCAGTGGGACAGTCACAATTGTAGCGCCCTGTGCTGCCTGGGGACATGTTTGTTCCATGGGTGTGAACGTTGGAGGAAGGGGCGATTTCTAATGGGCAACCTAATGCATTACAGCACTAGACAGCCCTCTGGGGGCGTGATCACGCATCCATCGTAATGTGGCCACATCACCTCTCCCGCTACTCCGGTTTCCTCCCACACTCCAAAAACATACTAGTAGGCTAATTGTCCGCTATTAAACTGACCGTAATTCCTCTTGATCTGTGTGTTTGTATGTTCGGGAATTTAGACTGTAAGCTTCAATGGGGAAGGGACTGATATGAGCGAGTTCTCTGTACAGTGCAGGGGAATTAGTGGTGCTATATAAATAGCTGATGATGATGTCTCCCATGTTCTTTGCACAAGAAAAGGTAGACATGTTTTTCAGTACATCAGTGTCCTAGCGCCAGTGCGGCCTCTACACGCCGAAGCGACATACCTGAATTACAGTTCTTAAAGACAGAGACCATGTGTTTTAAAATTGCTGTAATTTGCTCATGTATGAAAGAGAAAAAAAGAAAATAGTAAACCTCAATTCATACAGTAATATAAAAATGCTCCTCTTAAAGCGATTTAAAAAATAAATGATAAATAATTCTAATATTTTACATTATCCGGAATGTACTGCATTCAGGAAATTTGTCTACCGCTCCCCCCAGAGGGCAGGGCATCTGTCTACCACTCCCCCCCCCCCCCCCCCGAGGGCACGGCATCTGTCTACCGCTCCCCCCCCCCGCCCCCCGAGGGCACGGCATTTGTCTACCGCTCCACCCCGAGGGCACAGCATTTATCTACCGCTCCACCCCAGGGGCACGGCATTTGTCTACCGCTCCACCCCGAGGGCACGGCATCTGTCTACCGCTCCCCGAGGGCACGGCATCTGTCTACCGCTCCCGGAGGGCACGGCATCTGTCTACCGCTCCCTGAAGGCACGGCATCTGTCTACCGCTCCCTGAAGGCACGGCATTTGGCTACCACTCCCTGAAGGCACAGCATTTGGCTACTGCTCCCTGAAGGCACGGGATTTGGCTACCGCTCCCTGAAGGCACGGCATTTGTCTACCGCTCCCTGAAGGCACGGCATTTGTCTACCGCTCCCTGAAGGTACAGTATCCACTTATATTTCCCTGAAGATACAACATTTCTTTACTATTCCCTAAGGTAAAGCATTCATTTACCTTTCCCTTAAGGTGAGGCGTTCATTTATCATTCCCTAAATGTGGGGCACTCTTAAGTGTCAGCTCTGTTTATTCAACAAATTATTAGTCACCCAATGTATGCGATCATGTTTTAAACATTTGCCATTTCCAGTCACTCTATGAAGTGGTGCATAAATAAATTATGACATTAACCCTTACCAGCTAGCAGTGGAGGATCCACCAACGTATGTTTGGAGACAGCAATGAGTTTGCTGAGCAGATGAACAGTCATTTCCTGTGTGGACACTGAGGTAAATCCCTTCAGGAAGAGCTGTTGAAGACCAGGAAAGTTATTCCACTTCAGTTTGCTCTGCACCTTCTCAATCTTCTCTCGACTTTCCGATTTATCGAGAGGCAAGTGAGTGAGCAGCTTGTTGAGTAACTTCAACGCAAGCAGGTACTCATATTCATAATCTGATTCCAGCAAGGATGCGGCTATCCAGAAGATGGTGGCCATGAGATTGGTTGGATCAGTAGTTGGCTGCAGATCATGCATTCCTCCCTCTCTAAGAGAGGAAAGGCTTCTAGTCCTTGCTATGCTGCCCCCATGGTTTATCCTGCCATCCAATATATCCAGTGTGTTACTTCTTCGCCTGTCCCCTCTACGGTCCACCATTAAGCTTAGCCGCAAAGAGTTGCTTCTTGCGTTGTTACAATACCCCATAAAGGTCCCGCTACTCAAAGGACTTGTGCTTAGATTTAGCTGTCCGGTGCTCTTCCTGTTCATTGCATTCTTATTCCCCATCATCGGCTCGTGGTACGATGTTCTACAGCACAATGTAAGGAGGGGATATGAATTAATCACAATGGTAATTTGTATTTAACATACAATAAACTTAATACAATTGACTTTACAGAATGTAATATAAAATAAATGGAGAACGTTAACAAAGAATACTATAAATAAATTCACCATCTCCAGTAAACTAGACAGAGGCCACTTACTGAGCAAGTGCAGACAGGAGGTCATAATGCTTCATGGTTTCTGACAGTGTGTCTATGGCTGACTCCAGTGTTAGAAGAAGCTCGATGACAAAACCCTGGAAAAGAAATAAAATGGAAATAAAACAAACCAACAATTTTGCAATATGAAGAGTTTTTTTTGTTATTTGTTTATAATTTTCTTTCTGTTAAATATATTCAATAAATAAAAAAATATAAAATATAATAAGACACAATGTGAAAGCAAACTGAACTGTTAGAATATAGGAAATTTCAGTTTAAATGTACTGACTATGACCACAGGACAACTATAAGTCCTGTATATAACTATACTAGATCAGTAAGTGTCTTATAGATACAGTTATACGTCTCTGTTATATGTACATTCTCTGTGATACAAATATATAAATATTAGATTGGTTACAGTATATTTGCTGGTAACAGGTTACCGGCCCACCTATGTGTGTTACTGCAACAAACCCTCTGTCTTCATAAGCTCCCCCTCTGGGAGATCCCATGAAGGGGGTCAGATGGGAAGCACAGCAGGGGGTGCCCCTTGCTACGTAATGGCGAGATTCACAGCATCTCATAGCTGGGGACGGAGCCTGGTGATGTGAATATCGTCTTTAAGACCCGCCACTGCCACTCCTTATGGGAGAGTAGATAAGAATGAATACTGAAGATTTGTCATTGAGTTTTGCATGAAAAAATTTCATAAACCAACTCATCTGCTAATTTAACCAGTATCTCCATAATAGGAGACATACACCCTCCTGATCACCTGTTAGTACCACCATGTCTGGCATACTTTGCATTCGCATCTTTGAACCAAGCGTCATGATATGTACTATCTGGGAAATTTGATAGTTTGAAGGAAACGATGGAATTTTCTGATAACGAGATATAATATTCCTCAGAAGCTACGTGACTATCCTAATAAGTCTGAAAACAATTCTGACACACGCGCTATATGACAATCAGGCAGTCTGATATCGCAGCCATGTTTGCTCGATAACAACTATGAAAGAAGATAATAATTCAATCACAGTGGATAACTTTTATAGGGAAGTTATCAATGCAACATGTGGCTAAAGGAGACACTTGTTTGATGAATTGTGTTCATCACAGCGCAGCAGATTAGACCCCCTGTATAGCCTTCTGAAGAACAGCTGGAGAGACAAGTCTGTTGGCAGGATAACGAGTATTACATGGCAGTGTTACCTGAGCTTCTTCTCCTGCATCTCCCACTGTCTCTACTAGTCTGGAGAGAACATCTGAAAGTGTTTGTGCAGAGAGCGGCTGCTTGAGGGCTCGGAAAATCTGAAACGACCTCCCAGCATAATGGCGCGATGAGCAGGAGAGTGCTGTTTGCAGCGCTACCTCACTCAGATTTTGCTCCAGCTGGAACCCTAGAAGAGAACAGGAAATTAATTACACCAGGTGAACAGTCAGTTACTGCAGATATATGTTATCAACAAGTCTATAAAGAACGATGGGGATTTCTATATTTCCAAGTATGTCTATAAGTACTGTCAAAGTAGCTAAGGCCATCCATACTACACCCCTTTAGCAATACATTATGAAGCAAAAAGGACACTGCCACAGAATACAAGTTGGATGCATATACTTTATTTCATATAGAGATGACTACAGTCTTCCCATCACAAGTACTTTGAGTTATTGGGGACCTTGCTCCGACTAGTGGCCAGGTCCCTGCTCACAACATAATTTAAATGTCTTGATCAGCAGAGGTAAATTGTATGTGCAGTTATACTTGGAACGAGAGTCATTATTACATTTGATATGGTTAAGTGATTTATATTGTCTTCAGAATCAGAATCTCTCATCTTAATATTATGTTTACCATTTCTGCATTTTGGTCCGAGGACTATTTACTGGTCATTAGGCTAAACAATTGGGAGAACAACAGCATTTATACAATATTTTGCCATTACAAATTAATGTACACACTTGACAAAGTAAACGTCAGCATTCTAATTCTAAATAGCAGCAACACAATTCATTCTAAAATGATTAATGGCTGCTAAAAGCTGCCACCTACAGGTTTTACTGTGCAATCACAGGTCTAGCATGAAATTACAGTTTACAGCAATTGTGGAATCACCCAGAAAAGGTTGCTTAAAAGGAATATAGGGTGTGTAAGAAACCCCAATTTGTTTAAATGATGGAAATCACTCAATTCCAGCTGTCAATAAAATCAGTTTGTAGCAATAATTGGACAGCAGAGATCCTGTGTGACAGGAGCACCAGAAAACATAAAAGTGCAGTAATAAGAGTAACCCCCACTTATATAAACATACCTGATCTACAGTTCTTAAAGACAGAGACCACATGTTTTAAAAATGCTGTTAGCTGCTCAGCACTTTTAATACTTGGATTTTTCGCTGAAACATCTTCATGATTCCAAAGTGGCCCTCTTTTTCTATAAAACAAACACAAAATTGGGTCACCTTTTAGAACATATAAACATATATACATACATACATACACACACACACACACACACAACAATGTAATAGTAGACCTGTACTGGCATTGTACTCCTCTCCCTCTAGAATGTAAGCTCTTGTGGGCAGGGTCCTCTCTCCCTATTGTCTCATGTCTGTCTAGTGTTCCTTGCCATTTCTTTTGTATTGTGTAATTGTTTTCATGTATTTGATCTTGCGCGCTGTATAAGTTCTGTCTTATCTATATTTGGACGATTGTCCGGCGTTACGCAATCTGTGGTGGCCTATCAATAAATAAAGAAGGAAGGAACCCCACCTTTCTCCCTCTGAAAAAGGATGTTTAACTAAAACAAGACCACACAAGTACAGAAAATAGCGCAGCAATAAGATTCACTGTGACGTGCCAGCCATGCTGTTATATACGTGGATGTAACAGCAAGAACATTCTGTCAACATGTGTGTCCTGTAAGCCACGTATTTCACTGGGGTCCATGTGGATAATATAGGCAGGACAACATCCAGAGCAATTTGTGTCTTCACCGCAGCATTTTCCTTTGCAGTTGTTGAGCCCTTTAAAGGGAAATGCCACTTTATTTAAAAATGTTACAAAATCTACTCCCTTTCCAAAAAACAGTACCTTGGTGGGGGTCATTACCTTGGTAGCCCCACTGATTGCTCAATTTAGCAGAGTCTTGGCACTTGCATAGAGCCAGGACCTTTTCCATTCAACTTTGGCACTGCCTGGTTTTCTCAAGTGAAGGCTTTCAGTTAAGAGCCCAATGGTTTTGGGTATATGTGCGGGCCAGGGCCCTACTATAGTGAATAGTGGGAGTACAACCTGCAGTGAAGGTGATCGGCAGAGGATTTGGCTATATGTGCGGGCCAGGACCCTACTATACAGAGTGAATAGTGGGAACCCAACCTGCAGTGAAGGTGATCGGCAGAGGATTTGGCTATATGTGCGGGCCAGGACCCTACTATACAGAGTGAATAGTGGGAGCCCAACCTGCATTGAAGGTGATCGGCAGAGGATTTGGCTATATGTGCGGGCCAGGACCCTACTATACAGAGTGAATAGTGGGAGTACAACCTGCAGTGAAGGTGATCGGCAGAGGATTTGGCTATATGTGCGGGCCAGGACCCTACTATACAGAGTGAATAGTGGGAGTACAACCTGCAGTGAAGGTGATCGGCAGAGGATTTGGCTATATGTGCGGGCCAGGACCCTACTATACAGAGTGAATAGTGAGAGTACAACCTGCAGTGACGGTGATCGGCAGAGGATTTGGCTATATGTGCGGGCCAGGACCCTACTATACAGAGTGAATAGTGAGAGTACAACCTGCAGTGAAGGTGATCGGCAGAGGATTTGGCTATATGTGCGGGCCAGGACCCTACTATACAGAGTGAATAGTGGGAACCCAACCTGCAGTGAAGGTGATCGGCAGAGGATTTGGCTATATGTGCGGGCCAGGACCCTACTATACAGAGTGAATAGTGGGAGTACAACCTGCAGTGAAGGTGATCGGCAGAGGATTTGGCTATATGTGCGGGCCAGGACCCTACTATACAGAGTGAATAGTGGGAGTACAACCTGCAGTGAAGGTGATCGGCAGAGGATTTGGCTATATGTGCGGGCCAGGACCCTACTATACAGAGTGAATAGTGAGAGTACAACCTGCAGTGAAGGTGATCGGCAGAGGATTTGGCTATATGTGCGGGCCAGGACCCTACTATACAGAGTGAATAGTGGGAACCCAACCTGCAGTGAAGGTGATCGGCAGAGGATTTGGCTATATGTGCGGGCCAGGACCCTACTATACAGAGTGAATAGTGGGAGCCCAACCTGCATTGAAGGTGATCGGCAGAGGATTTGGCTATATGTGCGGGCCAGGACCCTACTATACAGAGTGAATAGTGGGAGTACAACCTGCAGTGAAGGTGATCGGCAGAGGATTTGGCTATATGTGCGGGCCAGGACCCTACTATACAGAGTGAATAGTGGGAGTACAACCTGCAGTGAAGGTGATCGGCAGAGGATTTGGCTATATGTGCGGGCCAGGACCCTACTATACAGAGTGAATAGTGAGAGTACAACCTGCAGTGACGGTGATCGGCAGAGGATTTGGCTATATGTGCGGGCCAGGACCCTACTATACAGAGTGAATAGTGAGAGTACAACCTGCAGTGAAGGTGATCGGCAGAGGATTTGGCTATATGTGCGGGCCAGGACCCTACTATACAGAGTGAATAGTGGGAACCCAACCTGCAGTGAAGGTGATCGGCAGAGGATTTGGCTATATGTGCGGGCCAGGACCCTACTATACAGAGTGAATAGTGGGAGTACAACCTGCAGTGAAGGTGATCGGCAGAGGATTTGGCTATATGTGCGGGCCAGGACCCTACTATACAGAGTGAATAGTGGGAGTACAACCTGCAGTGAAGGTGATCGGCAGAGGATTTGGCTATATGTGCGGGCCAGGACCCTACTATACAGAGTGAATAGTGAGAGTACAACCTGCAGTGAAGGTGATCGGCAGAGGATTTGGCTATATGTGCGGGCCAGGACCCTACTATACAGAGTGAATAGTGAGAGTACAACCTGCAGTGAAGGTGATCGGCAGAGGATTTGGCTATATGTGCGGGCCAGGACCCTACTATACAGAGTGAATAGTGGGAACCCAACCTGCAGTGAAGGTGATCGGCAGAGGATTTGGCTATATGTGCGGGCCAGGACCCTACTTTACAGAGTGAATAGTGGGAGTACAACCTGCAGTGAAGGTGATCGGCAGAGGATTTGGCTATATGTGCGGGCCAGGACCCTACTATACAGAGTGAATAGTGGGAACCCAACCTGCAGTGAAGGTGATCGGCAGAGGATTTGGCTATATGTGCGGGCCAGGACCCTACTTTACAGAGTGAATAGTGGGAGTACAACCTGCAGTGAAGGTGATCGGCAGAGGATTTGGCTATATGTGCGGGCCAGGACCCTACTATACAGAGTGAATAGTGGGAGCCCAAGGGGAAGGAACATTACTAAAGTACGATTCTTGGAAGGGACAGGTTTCAGTTTTCAGTTCTTCAATAAAGTGGAAATCTGCATTTTAGCTACTGACTGGCTAAACTGTGAAACCACTAGCTCCTTCACTATATGTGACTGAACTGGGGGAATCTCACATTAGCACTCATCACTTGATAGGGAGTAACAAGTATAAATACATTGATAAACCTACAGTTTGTAGGGGTATGACATTAACACATGTAGTGTTATATTTAATGATGGTCACAGTACTATATAGTATTTTATTTATGGTCCATTATCTGGTTACTATATAAAGTCCAAAAATAAAATAATATCCATGCAATATCTGTTTGATTCAGGGTCCTACATACTCCACACTGAGAATTTTTAAAGGTTAGGAAAATGGCACTATCTTTTTATCCAATAACATGCACGACAAATTAATGTATATATTACTATTTAAGTAGCAAACTAAATAATTATTACTGGCATTGTTAACAGAACACAATTTTTTTGAGCACATTAATCTATTATAAATGTAAATAAACATATTGTGTAAATAACTGAGCATAGATGAAGATACTGTACACAATATACCGTAATACTTAAGAATAAATATCCACACTTACAATACATGATTACTGTTACTAAAAAGTTAAATATATAGAAAGCTATGTAATAAAATATATAAATGAAAAATAAAAGCATCGGGATAACAGAACAGTAATTTTGATTGGATGAAAAAGTGACTAACATTAAAAAAATCTAGATATTGTTAAAATTTCATAAAATAAAGCATATTAAAGTATAATCAGGTTCTCTTCCCAATGATATAGAGTAATCTAATAATAAATGCCGGTATTTGATTTCATTGGGGATAAGCAAACCTGGGTGTTTGTCGACTAGGAACCAATCAATTTTGTCCTCTTCCATTTAGACTGGCCTAGAAGTCTGCCACAATGATCATTGGTTATTGTCCCCTTTATTAGACTTTGAACACCAATGGGGTTCAACCTTTTGAAAAGCTAACAAACATGGAGAAAACAGGAGGAAATCACGGGCAGATGCCCCTAGTTACCTCAGTCTACAGTGTCATATAGAGAAAGAGACTAATGTTCCGAAAATATACAGAAACAAATGTTTTGTGTTTTTAGTGTGGTAGGATATCATAGTTAGATGGGAATCAGTATATATGCGACAAGACAATACTTTAGGGATAGTGGCAAGTGAATTATAAATGGGAATATAATACAGTTATAGAGGGTTACATTTAGAAAATGGTTCAGATAAGTTGGGCCATGGCAGTAACCTTAAATGCATAGTAATAAACAAACTTGTTGTGTTGTCTGCTCATATGAGGAGAACATGATACAACAAAAGCAGCCCTGATAGAGGCATTACAGCACAAGGGTTGGAACAATAGTAAAGTTCCCGCAGAGAGACTCTGGTAATGAAGGAATGGGAGACTGCATGTCTGCACTGTATAGAGGCAATTCATAAACCTGAACAAAGTGAAAGGCTACCAATGAAGTGATAAGCTATAATAACATTAAGTGTCAAGAACCTCTGCAAACCTAATAGGTAAAAGGCTCCTGGGGAACATATACTTTTTTCAATAAACATATTCTAAATCTGTCAATGATATAAGAATAAATAATAATTGGAGAATATTGATCCCCAGAAAAGTAAATTGTTTTTCTAAACGGTCCACAAACTGAAACAGCTAACACTGAAAAGATACTGATGAGATTAGAATCAAACAGGTCATCATATTATACAGACTCGATTTGATTCTAGGTTTTAAAGAGTTTATTGACACATTATGACAAAGCACAGTAGGCTGGCCCCAGGGTGCCCCTGAACAGAAGAGCTTTCTGTCCTCTTGTGGTAATATCTTCAGTACATGCTACAGTACTTTAGTTTAATATGCTTATTATTAGGGGACCAAGCAAATAACTGCTATGGAAACATCTTTGCTGTCAACACAGTATTGCACATTTCCAGAGAGGCTCCCCCTATCCTAGACCTATGACCCAAGTGACAGAACACAAATACCAGGCATTTAACTGTTTACCAGGAACTGGGACTTGAAAAAACAATTAGGGTAGGATTTTTTTTTTCCTAAAATTGGGACCACCTTGCCTATATCATTTACCAGTCCAGTAACATGGGACAATGTCACCAAGCTGCAGCAATTATTTAAAGTTTTCCAAACTTGGTGTATAATGGGTTTGCGGATAAAAGTTCCCATATCTGTATTATGAACAGGTAACATTTACATGATAATTTAATATGTATGTATATGTTTATAGCTGTGCTCTGAAAAAATCATCTGAAGTTTATATAGAAAGTGCTTTAAACACACAACAATAACAATTTCAGACAACAACTCTTCAGAGCACCGTTTCAGATAGTCCCGTACTCATTCTGGAGCATGGCCAGCAGCAGGCCAGTAAGTGGGAGCTACGAACATACCTGGATGTAATGAACTCCATGAGGGTTTTGATCTTCTCATCCTGCTCTACAGAGAGATCCACCTCATTGAGGATGGTTGCATGTAAGTGAGGAACAGCAGTGCTTGTATTCCCTAAGCTGATGCTAGAAGAGGTAGAACTTGAGCTGAGCCCTGAGTCCGTCATGGGAGAAGGCTGGTATTCAGGAATAAAGTCATTAATACCTACAGAAACAAACCAAACGTAATCTGAATATACAGGTAATTCACAACTTAATGTACATTTATACTTTACAGCAGTCAACACCAAGATTATTTTTTGGCAGATGAAACTTAAGGTTTCAGTTACAAACTAGTGTACATATAGATAGAGGAGAGATGGCTATGAGAGAGCGAGAAAAAGAGAGAGCGAGAAAAAGAGAGAGCGAGAAAAAGAGAGAGCGAGAAAAAGAGAGAGCGAGAAAAAGAGAGAGCGAGAAAAAGAGAGAGCGAGAAAAAGAGAGCGAAAGAGAGCGAAAGAGAGCGAGAGAAAGAGAGCGAGAGAAAGAGAGAGAGAGAAAGAGAGAGAGAGAAAGAGAGAGAGAGAGAGAGAGACACAGAGAGAGAGAGAGAGAGAGAAAGAGAGAGAGAGAGACAGAGAGAGAGAGACAGAGAGAGACAGAGAGAGACAGAGAGAGAGACAGAGAGAGAAAGAGACAGAGACAGAGAGAGAAAGAGACAGAGAGAGAGAGAAAGAGAGAGAGAGAGAGAGAAAGAGAGAGAGAGAGAGAGAGAGAGAGAAAGAGAGAGAGAGAAAGAGAGCGAGCGAGAGAGAGAGCGAGCGAGAGAGAGAGCGAGCGAGAGAGAGAGCGAGCGAGAGAGAGAGAGAGCGAGCGCGAGCGAGAGAGAGAGCGAGAGAGAGAGAGAGAGAGCGCGAGCGCGAGCGAGAGAGAGCGAGAGAGAGAGAGCGAGAGAGAGAGAGCGAGAGAGAGAGAGCGAGAGAGAGAGAGAGAGAGAGAGAGAGCGAGAGAGAGAGAGAGAGAGAGCGAGAGAAAGAGAGCGAGAGAAAGAGAGCGAGAGAAAGAGAGCGAGAGAAAGAGAGCGAGAGAGATGGCTAGAAAGATCAGTAGCAGCTTAAGTAAGGAGAAGCTATACACATGGAACGTACTGCAGCAGAGCGGTCTCTAACCTGTGAAGGAGTACTCCAGATGTGCATTGTTTTTGATGGTCAGCACCCGTGGTTCATTACATTCCCTGTTCCTGAGTAGGATAGAAGCTATACTCTGGACATTGCTGTTAGATCCCATCACGATCAACAAATGCAATAGGAGGCGTTTACAATGTTCATACACCTCAGGGTGGTAGTGGTCAAACCCTATAAACATTAAACAGCCACGTGAGAAAATAACTTAGCTCTTACTAGTAACTTTTACCATAAAAGTGGAGCCATATACCAGATGCACAGCATCGGATTAAAAACAATCCTTGCCAAGACTAATGGTTAATTGTATTGTTTCCAATATAACTTTAGATAGCAAGCTCTCACAGCAAGGGCCCACATTAACATTTTTTAACAGTATGTGATGTCTGTGCACAACACTGTCTAAATTGTTGATGCTTTGTATAATAATAACTATTTAAACATTCTGAATCTCTCACATTAAAGGATAAAGCCACATTTTAAAAACTAACATAGATGCCAAGGTTCATTTATTCAGGTAATGTCTGTGTGTATAGCTATATTACATATACAAACTTTACTAATGGTGGAATTATAATTTAATGAGTAAGGCTTTCGCTTTCAACACTCCACAGAGACTGCGCTGACCAAGGTTGTCAATGATTTGAGACTCAGACACACATGATGTGTGACTGTGCATACAGCCCACTAAATACTTTTTACCTTTGCATTCTAGCTGGAACAAATGTGCAATATGATGTAGCACTTACCCTTGTGTATCAAATTGCCATTGTCCTATAGATTGTAAGCTTGCGAGCAGGGCCCTCTTACCTTTCTGTATTACTGTTACGAGCCGCGGCGGTGCCCAGCTGCCGCGACTCTCCTACCTCCGTCCCGGCCGTCGCTATGGCGACCGGGACGTCACTTCCGGGGGCTTGCCTGCCGTTGCCGTGGCAACGGATAGACGCTCCTCTCTCCAGCGCCGCGTCCCGGCATTGCATAGCAGCCGGCGCGTGCGCAACAGCGGGACAAGCCTGCGGGCTAATTTGGCCACTTAATGTAATTAGAGAGCTGGGCTCTCATTGGTCTGCTCCAGTATTTAGGGCAATGAGGTCTGCTGCCTCATTGCCGGTTATAGCTTCTGTCCCACAGTCTGCTGACCTGCTTGTTCCTGTCTATAGTATTCTGCTGACCTCTCGTGTATGACCCTTGGCTTTGGATTTGGACTTTGCTTGTGTATCTCGTGACCCTGACCTTTGGCCTGTCTACTGTTTCTCGTGTTTGCCTGCGACCCTTGACCCCGGCCTGTTAAACTGGACTTGCTACCTGCTGCCGGCCCTTGACCTCTGCGTGAACCTCACTCCGCTTGCCTGGGTTCTCCCCAGCCGGTACACACCTCACGACCCTCTGTCAGTCTGCAGCCCAGTCTGTCCCCACCATCAGGGGCTCCAGTGAACACCTGATTGGCAGAGTAGACTCCGGGTTGTGTTGTGCCGGCTGGAGGGATTCCTAACAATTACTCAGTATTGTTTTATGAATGTCTGTTCCCAACTGTGAAGCGCTACGGAATTTGCTGGCGCTATATAAATAAATGTTGATGATGATGATGAATGTCAACTAATGAACTTAATGCTTTTTCATCTAAAGGATTATCATTAAAGATGTGGTAAGCTATGTATGCATTAAATAAATCCCTCCAATGTTGTATAAGGTATTACAAAAGTGATGTGCGGCAAGAATCTTCGCTGTATTAATCATGTTTATTAAATATATTCTTGTATTCTATAGGGTGCTATTGTTAGTGACCAAACACCTTTATAGAAGGATAGTGTGGTAATATAAAGAGAATCCAGTCAGTCACACAGAGATATATAGCCTTTTTGTGCGCACTTATTTTGTGTGTTTTTTATGGTTTACTTTTTGTGGAGTGTAGGATGTGAGTTTGTTTAAATTTTATTCTCTTTTATTAATATTTTGTAAGTCTTGTTAATAGCAGTGTGTTGTTCCATTAATTTGTTACTACAAATGCTGGGAGACTTCTATCATACGTTCTGTCTTATGTTACCTTTCAGTTCTCCTCCCTCCAATTACAAAGTGCGTCCCCTTGTTCTAGGAACCCTCCGATTTCTACATATGCTGTCTCCGTACTCTACTTACAGTGTGATACATTGTACCGGTTACTGCAGTTTTTACAGCAGCGGTATATATGGAATAATGTACTGCATACAGTAAGGATATCATAAGTCACCAAGGAGCACTGTGACCATATAACGGCAGGAGGCCACAGGTCACAGATCTCCAAGGTGACCTCTGATACACTTAGAACTTACAGGAAATGCATTAATCCTTGGAATACACAGCTTTACCTAATGAACACTGTTTATACACATACTGTTTTTACAAATATTTCCATCATTACAACACTATATAAGCTGCTCTATCTTTAAAGCATAAGAATAGTATAGGTGGATATGAGAGAATTACCTATGAAGATCGCATGTAGCAAGAGGTGCAGGTATCCTCCCCACTCAACCTTCACACTGTGATCAATGATCAGATCGGTCAGAAGGATCACTGCTATGTTGCACCTGTACAGGAAACATAAATAGCTGGTTACATACACAAGAATGACTTAGTCAATGCTGACTAATCATCTGAGCTAGAGCGTCGTCATCAGACACAAATGATGTATGCATTAAAATCAAGGATACAATTGCAGAACATATCTATATTAAGGTATCTGAGCAATACCTGTGTAGAGATGTGCCAGGAGATGTTGTTTCTGGTAAATAATCCACAAGTGGTGACCAGCAGCCTCCTGTGGGTGGGAACGGTAGCGGCTCTCCTCGGTTGTGCTCCATCACTTTCAGACGCCAGTTAGAGAACAGCGGCATCGAGTCGCCTACAACACAATGAGGACACTGATATTGGTGCAAGAAAATAGTGCAGCATCTGTTTCACCGTTACATTTTTACCAGACTTCGTTATCTTTATATGACCACCCACAGATTGACATATATATTCTGTGAAGCAAACATATAATAAGCAAACCGTAGTCTGATGTTTGCAAGGCCATAGGAAATTTACATGCCCTCCAGTCCCGTTACACCCAAGACACCAGATAAGGAGGCCAAAGGCAATTTAGAATATTACCATCTGCATTAAGCCCAGGTTAGATGACAAACCAGATGCAATTTACCCAAAGCTCCAGCTGCAGTACTGTCTGGTGATGAGGAAACTGGAGGTGATTTAGGGGCAGATCTGGAAACAACTGGTGCTTCATGAGCTACTGTGAACCTTTAATTAATTCTACCTATAATATAAATGTCTAGTGGCGTGTGTTAGTCTGTCTGTGTGTGTGTGAAAAAAAAAAAACAAGCTGCAGCGCCACCTGCTGGGCAGAGTTATACACTGACCTATATATTTCTTGAAGGAGAAGTAACAGTTGGGAGTGGTTGGTGGTTGCCGGGGGTGACAGTGGGGAGTTTTTAACACCTTAAGTAGCTTGATTAGACTAGAATGCATGAGTATCATGTACGGGTTAACTGACCTACTAAATTCTGTGTGTGTGTGGAAAAATAACCTCAAAAAGGGCTGAAATTTGGTATACTGACATTATTGACGAGTTGAGGGGTCAAACTCATTTTCGTGAGGTAATTTTACCTCATGAACACACATGTGTACAGTGGCGGATCCAGGGGGGTGCGATCGGTGCGATCGGGGCAATCCCCCCTGCAGGGGTTTTCTGCCGACGGCTGCACAGTATGTGCAGGTCCGTTTGGCAGTGAGTGTGCTGCCCGGCTGCTCTGATTGTGTTTTAAACACACTGTCCCTGCCTGTCACTGCCAAGCGGACCTGCACATACTGTGCAGCCCCCGGCAGCCTCAGAAGTCGGAAAGGGGGCGGGGCCTAAATCGCCCCGCCCTAACATCCCCCCGGGGAACAAACATTTTCTAGATCCGCCCCTGCATGTGTAGCGGCGTGTGTGTGTGTGTGTGTCTGTGGAAAAAACTATTTTCTCAGAAAAGGCTCATCCGAATGACCCGAAATTTGGTATACTGACATTATTTGACAAAAAAATGCATGAGTATCATGCACGGGTTAACTTGTTTATACACATTTTTGTATGTTTTTTAAATGTTTTCTTTTTAATTTGTAGGCAGTACTGGGTCCATCACATAACTCTAAGAGGTACAAGTATAGGCCAGTAGTGCCAATGGGGCTACACAGAAATACATGTAGAATAATTGTGTTTCCTCATTGGTTGATTTTGAAGTTTAAAACCCATTTCCCATGAGGTTGTGTCAGACACTGTAGTAATAACATGCATGGTGAAAGATAGTAAAGTGCACATATTTATAATGTAATACAAACAGTAGACACAGCACAGCATTCATAATACAACAGTAGAGACAAGGTGTAAGTATAGAGACACAGGAAACTATAAGGTGGTGCCAGGTTTTTAAGAGGGACAAATAGCACCAAGTACTAAAGGGATGTCAGGTGCCCATTGGTGAGCTATAAAAGCTCATGTCCCCATCCCTGGTACACGTGTACTTGTACAAATACAGGTAAGACTGTGAAGACTGCAGATGTAATACATATAAAACATGACTGATTACTTTTCTCCTCCTCGTAGGACCCTCCAGAACTGCTGCTGTACCGAGACTCCAGTCTGTGGTGCTGGCGGTTCAGGTTACTGTTCTGACCGCTGTAGATATCAAGGTGGGCATAGCTGTAGAAATGAATGGGCAACATTAATATTCTGATCTCATTTTACTGATCTCTAGTAAACCAGCACAAGGACATGATAAACGCTGAAACGGATGTAAGCGAAGTAAATTGCAATCAGAGATAAAACTGAAATAAAGACAGTGACATCACATCCTTCAGCTACAACACTATATGCACATTCAGAGTCAATACCAGCCGTTTACAGCTTTCCTAAATGGATTATAGCAGCAGCGCTTATGTGACGTCTGATCCTCTTTTCTATTGAATATACATTTATGCCAATTCTAAGAATTGTGTAATACACATACTGCATTACCATCTGCCATCTAAGAGCGGATTTACAGCGTGACCTCTTGTTGTTTCTATACCGACCTTTATGCTCTACATCCATAATTTATACAATATTTCCATGTTTCTATTTCGTCTCCCTGCCTGCTGCTATCCTTAAGGTGATTTTCATAACGAAATAAAGATATATATGAAATAGGGTATCGGTGCAGTGGTTCCCAAACTGTGTGCCTAAGCGATCTCACAAGGGTGACTCGGCCAGGGCCAGTGGTAAGCAAGGCGGGGGACTACTTGGTAATTATTTTGGCTTAGGGGTGCCTTGAAAAAATTATGGAGGCCTTGAACTGAAAAAGTTTGGAATACACTGGGCTAGGGTATAGAAATACTGATATGGACATGTATAAAAGTATTACGTAAATAATTTTATCAACTGATTATATTAGTTAAATATAGGTGGAGATCTCATTTGAAGGGGTTGTCCACCCCTCTACAACAGTAGATTCAGTTACAGACCTGATTCCAAGCATGTAAGTGGTCAGTGAGCCAGGTATGCTGTAAAGGACAGCAAACTGAACTTAGCTGGCACGCTCATCCCGCTGTTACACAAATAGCAATGTCTTCCTTACAGAAAATACCATTACCATTATTTGCATTTTTATTACAACACATATGACTACATTTATAATTACCAACATGTGTTGTTCTAGTAACCCATGCACAAGATACTTACTTCTCATCAGTCCCGTCCCTTGTATGCTTGTTCTCGTGACTGCCATCAGTAGGAGCTACCATTGTATTGCTGCTGGATGTGGTTCCTGTAAGACAACAGACCTTAATATGCTACCGCTCTAGATGAAGATGACTATGTCCTCATGCAATAAACAATAAATTGGAGAGAAGTATAGGGGCCCCTGGGAAAAAGGGGTCCGGGGGAGAGAGGGGGATAAGGGCCAGGGAGATAGGATTCCTAGGGAAAAGGTGTATGGGGTGCCAAAAGAGAGGCGAAAATACATTAATCTCTATATACACTGCAATATTCCAGCTTGTCTGTCATTATCTCCTACATTATCAGTCTCTATCTCCATCTGACTTATCTGTGTCATTCCTTCTCACCATCCATAAAACCAAAAAAGGGAAACCCTATTTATATATTCTGCAAGATGTCCTGGCGAGACTTTTTAAGATTAGACGGACATAAAATAGATCACTTTAGTTCTTGTTGCAAAATAAAATAAGACAATTAGCATACTGGATTCTCATCTGAGCAAATAGAGGCCCATTGTGTGTTCTTACCTGAGGTGACAGAGGGTATCTTATAGCTGGAAGTGATGCGGTAATATGGAGGATTGTCCATGTGGGTCACTCCAGAACTCACTGGGTCTGTGAGTTGCAGTTCACTAACCAATTCCTCCAGAAGCTGCATGGTCTTATCTCTGCCCAGATACACAATCACCTTCTTTACCTGGGTGTAAACAAAAATGTGAAATATGGCCAAACAATAAGTCAGGTAACTCGAAAGTACACTTAAAAAAAACCCGCAAGTTAACCTTTGCTTCGAGCAGTTTAGCTAACCTGTGACACTCCAGGTGTTGTGAAACTACAAGTCCCATCATGCTTTATCAATATAAAGCAGCTTATTGCTGGAAGGGTATGCTGGGACCTGTAGTTTCACAACACCTGGAGTGCCACAGGTTAGCCAACACTGGCTTAGGGTCTCCAGTTAGTCAAATTTTTCAAGATTCACATCTGAACTGCTCAGTCTGAATTCAGGTCCCTCACATCCACTGATCAGTATGTACCAATGTTTTCTGATTGGTGACTTCACAGCAGGGGTTCTTAGCCAATCATCTTCCTGCATATGACAGCACCTCGGCCAAGCTGCTGGATGATAATTCTCTTTGGAAGGGTAATACTTGCCAAATCATAGCTGCAAATCAGCCAGAAACTGTAGTGACACTGGTCATTTTCAACAATGTTTATGTTAGTAGAAATGCTTGAAATAGGTTTCCATATTCCATTAATGTTATTGGAGGATGTTTCCTACAACATGTCAGCAATTTAGCCCAATGGATAAAACACTGCTGTGAAATACAGCTCCACTAAAATCACTGGTACCTGACAAGATCTGGTGCATACTGCCGTTAAGTGGCGCTTTGCATCAGTTTTCTTTCGTTGCTCGTAAAACCTCAAAATGTCTGGAGTTAAAACTTTTAATAACATTTGAAAGCAATGGAAAATAGATGTGAAAAATAACATTCACTCATTCAAATAAATTCAGCTACTTCACTGTGTTACAGATCGGCTGAAAAACCTTCATGAGACAATATTGCTGGGGAGCAGATGCACATTGGTATCACTGGAGAGACAGGTTCATTTTTAAATACTCACATAAGGCAAGAGGCTGGGTTCACTATTCACACCACAAATGCTTATTAGAAAGTGCAAAATTATTTTCAAATTCTTCGGCCAGCCATCCGCAAGCGTGGTCCACACGTTTTCAATTTCTGACCACGCCACCTCGTCACCGTACTGGAAAACGAGAATCCAATTGAAATATAAACTGTGCACAAAATGCTGATATTTTAAGAATAAAAAAAACATTTATTTCTGTATTTTTACGTGTTCCAGATATTTTGATAAAAGTTTATTTTTAACTGATGTTTAAAAATGGATAATAATGCAGATAGTTATAAAAAAATACATCATCATAAAAAGAATGATGCACAAGTTACTGGCAGGGATACCACTATTAATATTAAAGTTGTTCATTTTTAATCTAAGACAAATGCATGAATTAATGGAAAATTCCAATAACTTGGTTATGGCCAATCAGTGTTCAATGGAGGAATAATAAGCGATTTAGACTTAAAAATCACACTAGAGCGCCTAATTGTCTGCCAAGGGCATTTAAGATGCACCCCAGATCCCGCTGCCTGGAGCACCCCTGTGAAACGTGGATGTGCCTTCAGTGTTAGAGCTGTGGATGCTCCAGAAAACCTGCATGGTGGAAACAGTACAAGTATCACTGCTGAGTCCAATCTACTTCTATGTGGACCAACATGATCACGGGATGTGATCAGAACATACTTCTATTACACTTTAAACACCTATTCGATACACAAATACAGTATGTACGGTAATGCACTTGGCATACACACGAGAAGTTGCACTGAGCAGTTGGTGAACATATAAAATGAAGGGTATTTTATACGGCAACATTTCTAATAAATCTTTATAATCTGAGACTGCCCAAAGAATTAACAGACAATGGCCAACAATGCGCTCACCTGCAAAGAACTAGCACTTTGTATTGCGGTAAACAGATAAATGCTTTACCTTAGCAGTCATGTACAGCAAGTTATTTAAGACCATTGCGGTGGCTTGAGGCGATCCCCACCCTTCTCCTCTCAGCCAGCGCCTGCTGTTGACCATCATGTCGCGGTCTCTCAGCGATTCCTCAACTTCATCTTCATGTCTGCGGACTGTAGGCAAAGGCTTCAAATCTACCAGTTCTATGTTGTTCATCCAGGGTAGTAAATAGTGCAACATCACCTGTCGGCCAGCAGGGCGTGCTGTTTGTATTCTCTGGCTGATTTCTGGCAAAGAACAGTAATGAAGAGGGGCAAAGATGATTCTTAAAGTAGACAATGGATTTGATTCATAGCAAAAGGTGACACTAAATTACCGTCCTAACTGCAAGTCAACTATCCACGTCATGTCAGATCAACTGTATACAGGTAGGGCTTAGTTATATGGCCGAAAATCATGGATTTCAGTGTAGTGTGTTATAACACTGGTGCTGGATCCAGGCTGTCACATGATCATTAATACATAGTACTCAATCTGAGCAGTGTGTTCCTCAATGCAGTAATATTGCTTCTGCATTAGGATTGCCCTGTGATGTTGCTGTTTATGGCTAAGACCATACTTGCCAACTTTGATATACAGAGTTGCAGGAGATGCCGGACAGGGGGTGTGGTCTGAGGGTGGAAGGGGGTGAAGGATACAGGAAAATGGCCTGCTCTCCCGGGAGTCCGGGACACCTGGCAAGTATGGCTAAGACCGTCCTATTAGCAAAACTGCTTATCATATATTTGCAAATGTGTAACTAATACTTGTTATAAATAGAAGGCAGTTTTCTTTAATCTTTTGTAATTGTGCTTTTTTTTCCATAGATCATTCCTTTTCAGCACCTGCTGCATCTTATAAACGGAATCTATTTTGTGTATTAATGAAAGTAACTATGGATAGAAATCATAGAAAAAGTATATTTTCCCCTATTTTTGCAAAAATCCCCCCTATGGAAATCTTCAAAGAATTTTAAAAAATACATTTGTTTTAATTTACTTCCAAAAGAAAACCCTGTGTGTCCTGCTAAAACCTATGTAAAACTTGTTTGGGTAGACTGACAAATAAAAACTGTAACCAGAAATCTGACCTAGTAATACATGGCTGAAACCTTTGTGGTCATTAAATAGTTAAGACAATGAAAACAGGATACCTGAAAATATAGCGAGTGTAAGCTCTGGGTAGGTGCGAGCCAATTCCTCAGACAGCTGGTAGTAGGATACGGAGTACAAGTGTGGTAGTGGGGACGGGTGGCTCAACACCCCATCTGTCCTGTGGACTTCCAATTTGTGAGCATAGCGAAACATCTTCGGCTCCAGAATCTGCAGGAACCAATGTACTGAGATAAACACACTAACCAGCACAAATCTGTATATTGCCAGATCAGTACTTTTATATGTTCTTGTAGCTTTAGACAATTTTGAGGATAATAATGGGATTTGTGACTATTGTGCTCTTTTATGTTTTGCCAAAATGATCCACTTTACAAAAGTGATATTTTCACAGCTCGTGCAATTACTAGTGTATACTAAAAACAAACATACACACACAAAAAAGTCTGCCATAATAAAGCACATCATATACTGTGAAATCATTGCACTTAGGTTTAAAATTTTACTTTATAAGTCCATTTGTTCGTTTGAGATTGTGGTCCTGATTCATCTTCCAATGCAAAGTAAACGCAACTGCTCTTAACAAAAATAGCACATAACTCGTACGCCTGTATTCAAATACAAGCGGACCTCAATAAACTGGTTACACATATAGGCATGCAGACAGACCGAACACAGTGCAGGATAGGCACATGCATATGTGCAATTTAGAGTCCCATCAGACCGCATGCAAAAAACAAAAAAAAACAAAACAACTTATTTTTCAACTCAATACTGTAATCATTAAGAAAAATACAAGGTTAAAAAAAACAAAACCATTTTTCTTTTTACATGAAATACATAAATCAGATGTTCTTAATGACTACTGTACATAACACACATTTTATATTTACTTTTACTTACAAACAAATGTTCTGGTCATTACCATCAGCCGGCACTTGTCAAACTTGAATCGCCGTGTGTTCTGGCAATTTCACGCAAGTTACAGCACGCAAATGGACTTGCGTTCGAAGATGAATTAGGCCCAGTGTGTACCCCATTCCCTAGTTCAGTGGTTCCCAAACTGTGCGCCTAGGCTCCCTGGGGTGCCTCGGCCATAGCCAGAGGTAAGCAAGGAGGACGACTTCTTATTTTGGCTTAGGGATGCCTTGAAAAAATTATGGAGACCCTAAGGGTGCCTTGAACTGAAAAAGTTTGGGATCCACTGCCCTAGTTGATGCAGTAGAAATCATTTTTACAAGTTGTTTAAACAGCTGTCTACTGTTGGGAACACTATTTTCTGTTGTGGAAGTTTCTGTCATATGTAAAATGGACCTACATCATGGATGGCTGAATATAAAGTTACCAGCCATAAGTGAAAGTAACATATCTGTATATGTCACCAAAGTATTGTTCATGTAGAAGAGCTCTAGTTTGGCCATGACCTCCCTTTAATATGTGTTTGGTTTATTGCCTTTTTATGAGGGAGAACACCTTCCCAGGCAATAACAAGACAAGGTCACCGCCACACATGTAGCCCTACATGCCATGTAAACACAGAGATACAGTAGAAGGCAGACTCTTGTGTGTGCAGTGATGGGGCTTATTGTTACTGAACTTTAGAGCAATAATTAGAATGTATATTTACAATGTTTACAAACCTGTAATAATTGCATAGCAACTTCATAGGTGTCCCTGGCAGAATCAGCCGCTTTAAACAGGATCAGATTAAGGAGGGTAACTGTGTCACACTGGTAATCCCTATAGAGATTAGAGATGTCACTAAATAACAACATCACAAGAGACACACTTTATGCTCACTAGCCAGAGATCTATTCTGAGCGCAAAACAGCGATACCTGTTCTGAAAAACACTGGCGATGGCCTTGAAGCAGCCGGACGCCACCCTCTTGGAGCCGGTGTAGCATCGATCCACCGCCCAGTACATGAGGTTGCTCTGGTCTGGGTTCAGCTCCAACAACAGCATGACAGCTTCACATCCAAGCTGATGAACCTTATCAGGAGAAAGCAGTAATATATTATCAATGAACAGATCTGATTATCAGCCAGCCTGTTATAAAGTCAGACCTTGAAGTGTGAGTGCGTACTATAAACACACCCCTAGAAATACATCATTACATAGACAACTTCCCTTTATGACAAAATGAAAGGACGTGTGTTATATGCCAAACCGAATCACCTAAGAGCAAAATGGGGCTTCAGCTCAGACGGAATAACTGGGAAACACAGAACTTTGCATGTGGGGCCCTTAAAAAGACACAATGCAGAGGTGATATCTTTACAGAGGTGATATCTTTACAGAGGTGGTATTAACTCCTGGACGTTACTTCAATGTAACAGAATTTCTTTGTTCAAAATAAAATTATTTAACTATAATAAGTCTGTTTTATCTTTACAGGACAGTGAAAGTCTTTATTAAACAGAAGACATAAAAATATCCCTGCCTCACAAAGCCAGAATAATTAGGAATTTCATCCCCACTTACAGAATTGTGGGTGGATACATGCAAATTACACACTATATGAACCTTCAGGCAGTTATGCATCTGGAACGGACACTTTCTAGCATACAGCCAGATGTATAGAGCCATATCTATAACTCTCATTCTTACAACACATGGAACAATAGCTTCAGCTGGGCTTTCAAGGGCATTTTACAGATAATTTAGGGCGAAACCGAGAATTCAGTTTTGGGTCAAACATCATAAGTGAAACCACTTCCCAAAGAAGATACATACCTGGGGTCTGGTGTTCACAGTGGGGATCTCAATTCGCTCCCGCTAGTAGCAGTGTAACTTTGATGGACATCGCGCTTTCGCAGAAGAGACTTGGCAGGAGGAGCAAGGAGTCATGTGACGTCTACCCTGTTCTCCTTGCTCCTTCCAACCCAGCTTTTACATTTCACTCAGACAGCGTGTTCACCACCGACAACACATTGCTAGCGGGAGCTAGCGGAGCATGCTGTGTGTGTATAACTTGGAGGACCTGCAGGACTGCGTCAAAGCCTGGCCCAAAGTAAGTAATCTTTTGGAATAAGGCTTTATTTATGATATTCCACCCAAAGCTGAACTTTAAGTCTGGATGGAGTTATTCTTTAATCCACTTTCCCATATACCATTCTTATATTGGTAATCACAAGGTGGATTCATTGTGCTTGCACTGATGAGATCTAATAACATTTAAACAGCTAATTGTAAGGTAGATCAGCACAAGCATTAACACAGAATATATAAAGGAAGTTTCACTCTTCTCTTTGCCCTGGCCATGTTGAGGGGCAGACAGAGAGAATCTTTATAAACACTCCAAAGGGATGGATAACTACAGGCATGAAGTGGATTTTTCATTTCACTCTAGGTCATACTTGCCTACTTTTTAAATCTGTACTCTGGGACAGAGTATAGAAGGGGGCGTGGTGACATCATTACACCACTATAGCCCCGCCCCACCATAAAATACAGAAATTCAAGGTATTGAATTGCTGGGGCAGGGGCTTAATGTTGTGATTAAGACCCGCCCTGCACTATTCAATGCCGTTAATTTCGGCATTTTACAGGGTCTGGGAGGTTTGCCTACTCTTTCGGGAGGACTCCCCGAAATTTGGGAGTCTCCCAGAAATTCCGGGAGAGTAGGCAAGTATACTCACTTGCACTTTTCTTTTCTCACTCATTTAGTGGCATTGGTGAGTCTTTCTTTAAGATCTAGAGAAGGGTAGTGAAGTACTTGAACCCTCTGAGGCATGCCTTTTGGAGGAGCTGAAGATGCAGCAGCTCCTGGGTGAAGCGCCAGCAAATCCCAGGATAAGGCTGGGTACACACTACAGGGTTCTCACCCGATTATCGTGCCAATCACCCGATAAACGAATGTTCAGCCCAATATTGCATTACTGTGTAGACTACAATGATGAGCTATTATCGTTACAAAGCTCATCGCATAGTTTCATTTGATTTTTAAACTGAACTTAAAATCTCGTTCAGCAATGGAACAATGCCGTTCCAATCCTGCAGTGTGTATGCACTCACAATCAGGATCTCCATAGAATTTACAGAGTCATGATCTTTTCAGCAGATGGTTATGACAGATGAAGAGCACAGATCTGAAGGTAAATTGTGTAAAATGTTCATAGTGTATACACATGAATAGGCATGCTGGTTGGAACTTTTCTTTTTACCAATCGTTTGTAAAATCTTCATAGAGAACACATCGGGAGAAAATTTCTGTAGTGCGTACCCAGCCTAAAGGTAGCCCAACAAGCATTGCGGCAAAAGTCAAAAGATCCTTTTACTTTTCAGAGATAAAAAGCAAGAGTTTAAATGCTATTAACTAAAGGTGCTTAAGTGAGCAAACGTCTCTCTAAGAGCATGGTAAAAATAAGGAAAAATCAGATAAGAAATAGGGGTATATTTAACAGAGTACTTGCACCAATCGACCTCAACAAACACTGACTGGTGATTAAGCTGCAATTAAAAGCTAGTATGCTCTTTGCATACAGGACCGCTGCATTGGATCAATGATGTGTTAATGACATTGCCCACTCACAGACTAAGTGGATGGACATCTTCTAAGTAATCTGTGTAGGTGCTGTGTATATACACTACAAAGTAAGGCAAACTGCATACAGATACAAACATACAACGCTATTTAATTTGTTGTTCCATACAAACTACTTGATATAAAATGCATTTATTGATGATTTTGCTAATGAAGTGTCATAAGCTCTGTCCGTTTGTCCTCCAGTATGTCTGGGATATTACCAAAATAAAATGATGATCAGCCCAATTGGTGGCATAACAATGACATTGTAAATAGCTCATTACCTTCTTGTCTTGGGAATCCAGGATGTTATCCAACCATTTATACAAGTATCCATCAGATGAAAGACCAACGTTATCTGCAACAGGGCCGCAGCACAGTACAGCAGACATTGCCTGCAAGAGGAATGCAAACCATCATGTATGTATGTATGTATGTATGTATGTATGATTTATACATTGCTCTACAGTGAGTATGCTGGGTTAGGCCAGTCTACTATGCATTCAATAATGACTGATAAATATATAATATAAGTTACTGATTTTGCCCAAAGCCAATTGCTATTTATAATGGTACACTTACGGCCAATCATTGGAGAGAAGTGCTTAAAACCTCAAAATAAACTAGTTAATATTGTTTTATCACTACACTGTAATGTTGGCAAAAGTGTGTTAAAAGTCTAAAAAACACTTTTATAAAGAAGCCTTTTAAGGGAGCACTACATTTTGTAAACTAACTTTTAAAATCATTCAATCAGGTATTTTAATTTTATTTTTTTTCTATAGTGCCTTGTGCCCCCTGGAGCCCCATTTGATAGAGAGGAAGCATTTTGTTCAGCTCACTGTGCTGTCTCAGGAAGACTTGCTCCATCCCCCATAACTC
Organism: Mixophyes fleayi; assembly: GCF_038048845.1. Lineage (NCBI taxonomy): Eukaryota > Metazoa > Chordata > Amphibia > Anura > Limnodynastidae > Mixophyes > Mixophyes fleayi. The sequence continues at coordinate 62,952,745 of NC_134402.1, forward strand.
TCCTGCCTTAGAAATAGCGCACTGAGAAGACGCCCTCTCCAGGGGCTGGAAACAGTTCGCCTGGGAGACAGCAATTTGCATAAACGCAATTGGTGTAAAAAAAAATTTTTGGACAAATACATTGTGCACATTGTACTATGTAGTAAAACCAAAAATAATATTAAAAGGCCCTGCTGACAGGTTCTTTTTATACGTAATGACGAATAACACGTAGTAATTTTTTCTTCTATGTACCAAATAAGCTTTATCACAAACTATAAAGATACCTATTTTAATTTAACAATGTGACATTTTGTTCCATAAGGGGAATGTGGAGGGGAAAAAAAGGTAACAATAGGTTCAGATAAACATATGGCTAGAGATGACCGCACTAAGTGGGTTAATAAGATTGACTAATATTTAACCTCAATTTACTGATTCTATATTCCAGATTGTTTGCTGACTGGATAGTGCTCCCTTATACTAGTAAGTTAAAGTAAAGAGCCAGAAAAAGAAGGTATATGTAGAGGCACTCCGGGGTATACCCCGGAGTGCCTCTACATATACCTTCTTTTTCTGGCTCTTTACTTCAGATAAACATATGACTGCTTTCTGGTGACTAACATATTAGTCTGTCCTTGACTATAAAACTTTTTAATGCAATGCATCCTATTAGCAAGACCAATGTCCATGTGTTTGTTTTTGTCTGTTGCATAATAATATAGTTTCTATATTATATATGTATTGTTAAACATTTTCTAACAGGTAATATATAATATATTTTTCATTTTACCTATTCAGCCAAAAGGACTCATAGTATTTTCAGCTATCAAATATTAGACTACGTGTTATGTTTATAGGTCAATGATAAGATGATCTAAAACTTAATTTTATATTAGGTATATGCTTTATTTAATGCCAAAACATTCCTACTGATGATACCCAGCTCTCTGTGATTTTGTATATATATCAGCCATCCACCTAATCTCCTGCGTCACTACAATAGCAATGCCTAGAGTTTCCGAAGTTTAGGTATTATTTGTTTATTGTTCTGTATTGATTCACCCATGTATTGTATATGGTTTAGTATTTGTACGGCATGATATATATTTATATATATATATATATATATATATATATATATATATATATATATATATATTATATATTATATATATACACACACACATACATATATACACATATACACACATACATACTTACATACATATACACCATATACTGTAGTGATCAATGCTGATACTTTCCATCCCTAGAAAGTCTGTGACACAATGTGCTGCAAGGCATTGTAGGCACGAATGTAATGAGACGAATATCATGTAGAGCGGAGGAAATATAGGTGTTTAGTTGTAGAAATAAATAGTGGGTCCTGCAGCAAACAAGATGTGCTGGACTGGCATGTATTATGATTATTATCAATACTGACCTAGAAACGTATGTGCCCACCCAACCCATCTATTTAATCCTCTAATTGCTGAAAAAACACATTCTGTACTGATCAGCTACAGCACAGGGAATATGAGTAAGAACCAGGTACAAAATGAGTACAGGAGTGGAGATGTATCACTGTAAGTAACCATGTCTCAGCATTCAAAGTAAAACAACAGGGGGATTGTAATATCGAGGTCTGCAATAATTCAGGAATATTCATTGCTCTAAAGGCCCCAAATGTACATTTCTGTCAAACAGCTGGAGCTTCATACTGAAATTATACCAATACAGACTCGTACAGCCCATCTCTGAGAACATTCATCATGCATAAGAAATCTTCATAGAGAAACACATAGGAATTATTGGAGACATGACAATGATAAGAGAAAGCAGAATACCTTTAATGCACAGTACTGATGTCTGTTTATCTGCATATTCCGATCACTGTATCTGTCCAAAGGAGTGAACATTATGCTGAATGGTCCAGCCCAGTGACTGAATAACATGAAGAGGCTATGTCGCAGACTCTGCTGAGGAAATATACTTCTTCTCTGGTGCACTGCAAGGAAACAAACCATATTCCATCACCTACCACAGGAAGTGTCTGCATGGCAGTGTATACTGCGAGCTATAGCACTAGAGGAGAGCCGCCAGACATATTATCAAAGAGGATTCCTGTGATTTCTAGGTTACCTTTCAGCACAGTTTCAGATCACAATTACGTACATGGAAATTTTGGATTTAAATGGCAATAATAAAAAAAAAAATCCCATGAAAATTAAAGATATCACAGTGATTCAGTGAGCATAGAAAACAAACTCAGATGTAAATGTAGCTCAATATCAGACCCGGCTAAGACAGTACCTGGAACATTTTGAATGATATTCGCCACTAAGGCACTAAAATGGCATCGGATATCTTTCAGTGTATCGGAGTCCTTCTCGTTCTCTGCTTCCAGTAACTGCCTGGTAAAATCCACATATTCTAGCAGAGTATTGTTCAGGGAATGGGTTTCATTATCAAGGCCGCCACTTGCACTTGGGAAGGAAGCAGTAAGACATAATTACACCAGCAATATACTATACTCTTACACCCACACGTCTCAACTCCTCTATAGGACAACATCTGTGTGGCAACTTTATATTGTAGTCAGTATATATTTTAAGCACTAATCTAATAATTCACACTGCAAAACATTAACTTTCAAAATCAACTTCTGCCCCCCCCCCCCCCCCCCCCAAAAATAGAAATAGATCACTAGTGTTTGCAATGCATTAAACAAGAGATGACAGAATACCATTTACAAGCTCATCTGTGCTCTGTTTAAGGGACTGCTTTGTACTTGGTTAATGACTCTTGTGTTTTTAGTTCCTTATCTGCTGCAATCATCTATAGAGGAATTTGCTGTCAAAATATTTTTATCTATGTCACAGTCCCATAGATTGAAACGTTGGTGCCACCTAAGCTTATACCTCAGAAATAGTCCTGATGTTTTTGACCTAAGCACAATTTTATCCTTTTCTCTCATTAGTAAAGAGGCAGAGAACTCTCATTCAAGACGTCAATTGAATAGGGAATCTCATAATGATGTTAAATGTTTTTTTGGGGGGAAAGGAGGGAGTTATGTACAGGACATCATGTAGTGGTAGATTTGGCTTAGGCAATACATACATAGATTGACAAACAATCCAGAAATTCAGTGGGCGAGGTCCTAATATGCAGGAAAATTGCCTACAAAACCCACCAAGATGTACTCCTGCACTAATATATATATACATCTTGGTGGGTTTTGTAGGCAATTTTCCTGCATATTAGGACCTCACCCACTGAATTTCTGGATTGCTTGTCAATCTATGTATGTATTGCCTAAAACCCACCGAGATGTACTCCTGCACTAATATATATATATATATATTCATATATACATATATGTATACAGTTACCTATGCGATTGGACCATCCATTCAGAATGAGGGTCAGTAGTGACATTATATATAAGTCAGTTTGTGTGCAATTTTACCACATAGCAAGGAGTGAGGTTTAATAATCTGTAGTGAAACACTATTTCTCTATGGATCACCAGGTAATATTCAGTGAGACCTACCTGTGACTTATGACACCAGCATCTGCCAGCAGTTCAAATATACGGACCAGCTGTACTCGTAAAATATCTCGACGCCTGCGCCGCTTCATATTCTGTATGAGAAAGAAAAGAACGTAACCATTTGTGAAAAGAATGTGTCTCCCACCTTTTCCAAATTCAGGTGATGGACACATGAATACCTTCTTGCTTTTTACTTTGCTTTTGTCTGGATGGTAAAGTAAATTGACAACATAGAGCTCCACACGCTTTCTTGTGACCCTAACGCTAGATAGACAGAGACTACCCCCCTAGCCACTATCTATCATCGGTCACAACTTTGCAATGAAACAGACATGTTTAAATAGCTTACACTCCTCCCACAGCACTACCTTGATGGACAGATGACACTCCCACCTTGCCATTAAAAGAGAGTTTGTTGCATGTGCTCTGTTTGATTGACGACACACCTTGTCAGGCTGCTGCTTGTGGTGGAAAATATGTTTTTTTTAACCACTTCAAAACATGTAAGTTAAATCAAACTCATTATTTCGACACACATATGTCCTTCGCCTGTATCTCTTTAACTTAGGTGAACTACTGTACAAATGTGTAACTGTTTGCAGCCTTTCTCTGCAGATTGCCAGCTACATACCGGTCTCCTCTTTTAAAAGCCAATGGCAAACACTTCCATTTGTCACATACCCATCCTCCTAGCGTCACCAAGTAGAGAGATGCGGACTTTGCGAGGAGCGAAAATTTCCGTGACAACACATCTGCATTTTAATGCAAAATATCTGGTCTATGTTCCCCTGTGAATCTGAAAGGTGCAGCGCCAAGCTAAATACAGGTCTCCTCTTTTAGAAGCCTGTGGCAAACACCTCCCTTTGTCACATATTGTAAAATGTTTTTATGCTTTTGTTATTCAATAATGCATCATATTCTAAATCCAGAACACTAAATACATTCATTTTTGTGAAAATAAGTTGGGAATGTAGAATAAGAAAGCAGAGGTGTAGCACAAACTCCTCTGGTGAAACATACGCTACATTTCCTTGGAAACACAATGGGTTGGGGAACAAGAGAACGGCATCTGCAGATGACCTCACGTTTGCACTGGCCGAAAGGAGGATTTGAGCAAAGCCAGGACATTCCTTGTTAAATACCATTTTGTGGAGAAGTGAGAAATACAAATTTCAATTTGTGCACTCAGACTATTAAAATGAAATAAAGCCGTGGATAAAGCACATTTTTAGGGGCGTTCGTAACAGCGTACAGCCATTTTCACTTTGCAAAAAATAATTTTGCACCAAGTCAGACTTGGTGAAGATTATGTATCGAGCGCACAATGTAAAAAAAACAATGAAAAAAACCCAACTTCAAACAAACAAAAATTCACACGTAAAAACAGAGCCCCTTGTCCTCACGTCCCGGGTCGATAACCCAGGAACAGCTTTCACACAGAAGCTGACCTGTCTCCAACCCAGGAATAACTCTGGTTGACGACTATAGTCATGGACCCCGGGCGCCCCTTTGATGCAGACACACGGCCTGGGATATTCCCAGGTCCATGTCTCTGTGTGAAAGGTGTATTAGTACCTGATAAAGGAGTAAGACCCCCCTAGAACATCAGTGAGTGCAGTACACCCTCGTCATACCCCCTATCTGTATAGACTTGGAGAAGGGAATGGAGAAAACTCTCCGAGTGGTTTCCAGCACCTGGGATATGTCTGCACTATTGCTGTGCCTTGGGGATAATGAATATTCACATTTTAAAAACAGACAGGAACTGTGCTTAATAAAGCCCTGTATTTAATTGTGTCCAGCACAAAGGAAATGTGCATGTTAGGCAAGGTTATATTCTATTCCTATGTCGCGGCAGCTATTACTTTGCCTGCCCTCAGTTTTTGGACCTTTATGTTCATAATCACACACACCGACACTAGTGTGAGCTCTGCAAGCTGCATTACTAGCACCTTTATAGACATATGGGAACAAGAATCTATTATACAGCCATCCCTTCATATGTATATATGTATAAATATACATTATATTTTATAGGTGCAATCAGCTGTCCTGTACCTATATAATTATGTTACAGTGATAAATAGTTTGCAGTGTAGACTGACAGCTGGGAAGCTTTCCTAAATAAATCAGAGCTGTTATAATAGACATGGCTAGCTGATGTGAATACTTTATACAAGACTGCTTTGTGCCGCCTCTGATAAACCAGAGATGTATTGAGCTGTCAGAGAGCTGCGGTCACTGCAGCTCCTCAGTCTACAGGTACAGAAGGAATTTAATGAATCTAAGAAGATCTGTGTCTTATAGGGGTGAAACATAATGTCTGTGTCCACCTGCAGCTGAAACAGACATGACTCACTGCTCTTTTTATACAATCCATCCAGTACTTATAAGCACAACGTTATTTCTATTAGACTAATGCATATGTTACATTTATGTTATTACAGTGATGGGCAACCTGATCCAGTCTGGAGGCTGCATGAGTGGCCCACTAAACATCTAAAGGGCCCACATCACCCTTAATTTCAGTAATAAAGTAAAACAATACATTTAATCAAATAAAGAGACACCTATATGTAATAACATATCAGCAGACAATTTACACAAGTGTTACCAGCTATAACAAACACATCTGACAGTAAAGCAGGAAGGAGCTGGGGCCGCAGGCGGAGGTTCGGGCGGCCGTCTGTTGCTCATCACTGTGTTAGCACATATGTTTCCCCTTAATAAGAACAATTAAATTTATTTTTTATTTTTTTTTGAGTCTAGGCTGCCATAAAAATACATGGTTAGTGTGTATCCCAAGGAATCATGCTATGTAATTGCCGGGTTACACAGTATGTATAATGAAAGTTCCATCCTGTTCACATTTTCTACACTGGAATATGCAGCCGCTCCAGGATGTCACAGTGTATAGGATTACTCCTTTTATCGTTCAGTATTTCAGTTTGTAGAAGGAGCTACAAGCAGAGCATGTAACACAATACAACGATGACACGTAATATAATTACCTCTGGCCTTCTATCAAGTGCTTCCTTAATTATGGGGTGCAACTCCTCTATTAATTCCCTGGATGCAAACAACAGATAGCAGAATTAGACACCTGTAGTGAAAACAGCTGCTCAGACAAACAACATTACGGTGTTTATAAAATATTTACAAGTAAGCATTGTAATTATAGGATGTGAAAGGACTGTGTAATGTAACGTTCCACTTCAAGTTTTACATTGTGACTAACACCCATGAAGAAAATACCAAAAACCTTCTGCCACACTGCACAAATAAACCAGACGTATGCAATAAGCTAAACGCATTGAGTGAGGTAATGGAATAGTACTTTGGGCCTCACCTAAACATCCCAAATAAAAGTGGAGAACAGACTCGTGTTTTGTGCATTTCTTGGCTAAAGTAGATTCTATCTTTAGAACCATTACACCACTAAAGGGCTGCATTGTACAGTAATGGCTTCATTAAATAACAAACACATTAAGCAGACATATATGGGAATATACAGTCCAACAAAAAGCTGCTTGAGAATATATTTACTCACTAAGCTATTTTAGGTCACAATTTATTCAACAGGAAAATCCCCCAGTTTACCTAAAAGCTCCGGGATTGGTCCTGCCAAGGCCCAGAACAAGAGATTCTGTGATTTCCATGCTCTCGGAACGCATCATTGGTACTATGTGCTTAAACAGGGAGGAGGGGGACGGATTGCCAATAATCTGGAAAATAAAACCAGCTTTACAAATCACTTTATCCTGGAATCACACTAAGGGCTCTTCTATTTGTGTGTATTTATATAAAAACAATCTGTACACTCACCAACTGCTGCTTGAGATTAAACTGAACATGGAGTGTTCCCTGTAAGCAGTACATTATTACAGGTCTATAAGAAGGCTCCCACTATAAGCATATTTCACTTTATACCAATTATATGTCCAACCACAAGTTAACGTTTTAATCATCTGCCTCCCCTGTACCAGCAAAACTGTGGCGGACCCAGGTCTGAGGACTCCTCACTTTTGGAGAACTTGCTCCCTGCAGGAGCAGCACTGGATCCTCCACCAGAATCAACAATGAGGGAGATTTAAAGAGCAAACAGTGCTGTATGTAACATGGATACAGCTGTTTGCACTTATACTTCTCCCTGTTGCCGTCACAGAGAGGGGATCCAACGCAACATCCGCAGGGTTGAGTACTCCAGAACTGTGGATGTCACTGTTTGTTGTGGGAACTAAAATCATTTGTGGCAGGACATATCCTTTAATTCAAAACAAGCATGGATACAAGAGGACACACAAACGTAGATATCATACTGAAGTTGTCCCAGATTTTGGATATTTTTAATATTGGCAAATTTCCTTGTACAGCCTCCTTTATTTTGGAATAAATACAAAAGCCGGATCATAATAGTACTAGTAGTATACTAATTTAAGTTGTTGTATAATAACAAAATTGTGCTGTGATCAAATCTGGTGGTCAGATCATGGTGGGTACAATGTTCTCTATCTGAGTAATAACAAGGTACTCTGATTATGTCCACTGGTCAGGATGTATGTACACACACACACACACACACACACACACACACACACACACACACACACACACAGGCCACGCCACCTACTGGCCATGAATATAATGCACGTTATACAGAAAATGTAACAGAATTGTATTATGATCATCTCCACTACTTAGGTTATGTAATAAAATGGTATTATGATTATTGTCCAGTACTCAGATCATGTTGGGTAGGTGTAGTGTCTGTACAGTATTATGAATATGTACATTGGTCAGACCATGGTGGGTAGATATATTGTTCTATAAAGTAATAATAGAAATGCATTATGATCGTGTCATGTTGGTTAGGTGTAGCATCCTATGTCTGTAAAGATCAGTGATAGGCAACCTGATCCACTTCATCATGCATCGGCGGCCCTCTAACTTTCAGAGGAGCCCTTCATCTCAATAACACAAGTTAAAACAATACATTTAATCAAAGAAAGAGATGCCTATCTGTAACAACAAGTCAGCAGGCATTTTAAACAAGAGTCACAAGTTATAACAAACAAATCTGACAATAATGCAGGAAGGAGCTGGGGGCCGTCGGTGAATCCTCGGAGAGATGCATGGTGCCCATAACTGGTACAGAGTGTAATAGAAATGCATTGTAATCATGTACAGTACACAAATCATGTAGTGAGTCGTAGTGTCATAAGTCTCTATAGAGTTTAATAGAATAACAATATGAACATGTACATTGGTCAGGCCATGGTGGGTGTATGTATATGTGTATATATATGTATATATATATATATATATATATATATATATATATATATATATATATATATATAGTGTAATAGAACTGTATTATGATGATTATTATCATGTCATGCTGGTTAGGAGTTGTGTCCTATGTCTGTATAGAGTGTAAGAGAATTATAGTAAACCAGCAAGCAGGATATGCAATATAATGTGTCCCATATAGATTTTACATACATGCACATAGTTCGTTTTCAGTTGATGCAATTAAAAGTCAGATACGCTAAACATCTGCAGCAAGAAACACTGTCAGTAACTCTGACATGTCTGCTTTTAATAAAGCTCTGTCCTGGCATTCATTATGCAGTACACAGGTTTCTTTTATTAATAGAATCCCAATCTGTCTCCTTTAGTTTTCTTGTTAAGCCTGCCTCTCGGCTAGGTACATACACATCCTGCTGAGATGTATCTGTACCAAGAAAACCAAGGGAGACAGGTATAGACTTCAATTAGAGAAACTGCCATTTAAGGCCTAAGGAAGGTGGGGGCAGAACTCTATGAATGGTGGACATGTCCTCTACTATTACGTCAGTCACTACAAGTGACGAACCTTTGAATCTATACTATATCCACTGTCTGGGGTAGACGCCAGCGTCTCAGGAGGGGAACACCGCACGGAACCAGCAGATGCTGAAGAAGCTGTGGACGTTGCTGCACTGCAGCAAAGGATTAAGTAGTTTCTCCAGAGCCCGATGTAGGAATCGCTGCCTGTGACCGCAGTTACTTTCTTTGCATTAATGGGACTGCTGTAACAAAAATCAAAACACCACAAGGTTAAAAGTCCAGGATAACACAGTTGTTACAATTAGACAGAACAATGAGCACTGCTAACCAGACATATAAATGTATTAAACATCCAATTTCTTCAGGCACAGTGGAATATGTATTGCATGTACCACAGGCAGTATCTTTAAATAGTGTGATGTGAAATAGTGATCACTTTACTAGATCTAGTGAATAACTTACTTTATATCAACTTGTGGCGACAGAAGCTGCAGACGGGCGTAAGAAAACATCCAGGCGTAGCTGACCGCTGTGGGGCAGTACTTGGGCAGGTTCTCCTGCTTCATGAAGCTGGAGAGGCTGATTATCCATGGATCCTGACCCTGCGTGACGTGTGCAAAGATCCAGATGTGGGATGGACTGACCACATCAAACTGATGGCTGATAGGGGACGAGCTCCATTCTGCAAGGGTCTGTAGATCTATTGAGCTTGGACAGTACAGCAGAGTGGTCTACAACAAAGGGGACAAGTCAGACCAGCGCCATACAGTGACAAAAACAACATCTGGTTCAAGGATGAATGGGTTAGTTGGCTCTCGTCACCAGAGACATGAAAGGAATATCATATAACAATGTATAAAATAATCCAACAAGAAGGTATCTTACTAAAATAATCATTAAAATATTGAAACATAATTAAAATATAATATAGGGTTACCCAGTATTGGTTTATTAATATTTGTTCCCAATTGTAAAGCGCTACGGAATTTGCTGGCGCTATATAAATAAATGTTGATGATGCAGGACAGGAGGAGGTTGCTGTCACTTTATATTACACTCACTTACAGTGGAAGAAAGAAGATTACTGTAGGTTTAAATGACAAAGAACCTAGTCTAACATCTCTATCTTCTGATACTTGCATCTCTAATCGCTCTGGTAGTTAGGAGTGAAGAACGATATAGAGGGGGGGGGGGCAGACTGGCTGTCTGAATCTGCTGACAATGGACACAACACATTGGTGGTAGGCAGCGCCAGTGAGTAGCACTTTTGGCTAGTTGTTTCTACTAGGATATATTGCAAGCTCTGAACAACATGATTAGGGTGCACAATTACAGCAGTAAGGTCATCTCATTGTTAATGATAGCCAACAGCACATCAAACCCAATACAGATTTATGCTGGTCTGTCGCCCATAAATGGAGCTTCCAACAAATAAGACTAAGGAAGGTGCGGTCAGCACTTTTACCTGATCTGCTCCCGTGAGATGTATGAAGCTCTCCAAAATAGAGGGACTAAGTCTGTCCATTACATCAATAGCCAACTCTTCATCACCCTACGAGAAAGGACATCATATGGACACTGGAGTAGACATGTTATCATACAACCCCTCCCTCTTACCACCAGCCTCAGAGTGTCCTATGCATTGTACACATACAATAAATAAACAAGTTCTCATTTACAACAGTATTATAGAGACACAGCAAATGTAGGAACCTCATCAGCAGAAAACACTTTCTATGTCTGTATGACTTTTCTATGAAGACTTTGCACCTGATTTAGACACACAAGAGATTATATTGTTAAGAAAAAAGGTGCATTAGAAACACAGAAGAACCAGAACTAATAGACATTCAAGGGATCATCCTGGTGGATAAAACTCTCCCCTTACCTTAGACAGCTCCAGAACGGTTAACAGAGCTCGTATCTCTCGGAGGACATTGACAGCTAGTCTCCTGGTGGCCGATCGGTTGTTACACAGAATGACCAGAGCAAACCCTTCCACAACATGAAACACGCTGGAGATTGGACCTCTTTCCAGAGGGAGAGTATGTGCTGCTCCATTGTGCATGCCTCGCTGCAAACAGTAAAGAAGCTAAAATGTATAGGTATTTTATTATATACAAACACACACAGAGGCTCTGTGTGACAGAGCAATGTAAGAAGAGCTTCAGACCACCAATACAGGACGTGGTTTAAGTTACGTAAGGGGTAATGGGGTCAGTCCAATGGTTTAATGCTAATTATAAGTATAAAATGTGCAGGAAGGAACTGTGCACAAAACTCCTGAGACTGGGCTGCATTAAAGCGGCTTGTGCTCTCCCACTCAGTGTGGGGCAGAAAACCAAAGAAAAGTGCAAACAACTATTTCACCTCATGTGTCAGAGAACAGGTAAAACAGACAGCGTTACACATTTCATGGGCAGCCTCTGATGAAGGTCTGTGTGGGCATGAATAGTTGTCTCCATTCTCTTCCTCTATGCTCCGTGAGATGAAATAAAGTATTATTTACTGCCATCTGGTTTTCTGCCAAACACTGACTGTGAAGCGTCGCTGCATGTGCTTAGGTTTCAGCTAAAACTGACATGTTCTAAGCAACAAGGATGTACTGGGCACGCTGTACATCGTCCGAGGGAGGGGGTAATACCCAGAGGTCGGTGCTAATGCTGCAAGCAATGGCACACTGAACCCGTACTAGCTATTCAAGCAGGTAGTAGTACAGAGAACACAGCAGAGATGGGAGTATTCTTCTTGTTTATAATATTAAATTGACATTCTGAAATACTGTCTATTGAAATTTGTTATTTCTAGATTTTGTGTTCAGGAGTCTAAGGGCACAAGACACACTGCCACACACAACGAGTAAAATTTCCGTGTATACTGGCCTTTGGTGAAATGTGTGCACATGTGCCTATTATTAGGGGCAGCACAGTGGCTTAGTGGTTAGCACTTCTGCCTCACAGCGCTGGGGTCATGAGTTCAATTCCCGACCATGGCCTTATCTGTGTGGAGTTTGTATGTTCTCCCTGTGTTTGCGTGGGTTTCCTCCGGGTGCTCCGGTTTCCTCCCACACTCCAAAAACATACTAGTAGGTTAATTGGCTGCTATCAAAAAAAAAAAAAATTTTACCCTAGTCTCTCTCTCTCTCTCTCTGTCTGTGTGTGTGTGTGTGTGTGTGTGTGTGTATGTTAGCGGATTTAGACTGTAAGCTCCAAAGGGGCAGGGACTGATGTGAATGAGTTCTCTGTACAGTGCTGCGGAATCAGTGGCGCTATATAAATAAATGGTGATGATGATGATGATTATTCCCTGTGAAGTATATATCTGTAAAGCCATTTGGAATACCCCTCTTTGAAAACAAAAATCATTTTAGATATCCCAACATCCACAGATTCTATAGCATGACAAAGGCCAGTGGATAAGACAAATGGCCCAGGCTCCTGACCAAGCAGTAACCAGTTTGTGCCAATCAACATCTTGCGACCTCCAATTTCCTTAATCTCCCTCCCCCTGCCAGCAATGACTACTTTGCTGTTGGCCATTAATACCCCATGTATAAGGCTGGAAAAGTACAGGCACTGAGATGAAAACATTAGCTCTGTTGATTGGCGAATTACACTTGTAAAATGAAGCCACAAACATAATACTAACGTAACCATAAAAACAATATAGCTGTAGCAGGACGTGTGGGTGCGGGATGTAGCTGTAATACCTGTGCATCTGTGTTTTTATTGTGCATCTGCACTGCCTGCTTCCATTGATTTATCAGCTGTACCAGCATCTTCACGGCATTGTCTAGAAGTGTCGGGTGCACATCAGTCACCTCCCGCACAATAAAGTAAACGAATCCTGAAAGAACATCCTCCCGCCAGTCGGGGAAATCGAGCATTAGAGCCTGTAATGTATTGAAAGCCAGCCCACGCAGCTCTTCATCCATATGAATTGTAAGCCTAGCGAGAGAAGGAGCAGATATTTAACACAGCGGGCTTCATTGAGCATTGTTTATCTCAGCACAGGGGGGTCGTGCGGACAGCTTGTTAAAGTGTTTCAAGCTCCAGTAATATGATGATTTCAATGTTCCCTGTGTATATGTGCGCTCTCCGATCTCAAACTAGCAGCACTCTGGTACTGTAATGTGCAGCAACATACATATAGAGCACAAGAGGCTGATCTATCGCCCCCTGCTGTGCATACGCCACACTACACTGAGTTACCATTACATTTAGAAGAACTGTCAATACTCTGCGTTCCTTATGAGCAAAGTCAGATTACATTGTTCTGCTGACATCTATTGAAAGGATTCTTAAAATAAGTCATGTTTCACTATAAGGTAAAGCCATCATGTCTATAATAAGTATAACTGAATAGTTATTATAGCCTTATAAGTAAATTCTGTGTAATTTAAAAATATATTGCATAACAATACGCACTTTAAATATATAATATATTGTGAGAAGGAAGGGAAATGATGCATTAGATGGGAGAGCCTTCATATCACACGTTTACCTTGCTAGCAATTCAATGAGGTCAGCTCTGCTCATACCATCAGGGATAAGCCTTGGGATAGCAGCAATACATGTTCTGAACAAGTCAATCTTGGGTTTTCTTTCACCCCTATTGAAAATAAAGTAAATAAGTAACAACCTAGGATAATACATAAAAAAGTGCAGACTTTGTGAAGTGCCCTCTGTGTAAATGATTTGGAATCTGTCTCTTGTACAGCATCTAGGTCTGACTTGGTGATGCCTCTTGCTCTATTCACTCTCAGACTATGGGCTATAGACAACAGTAATTAGTAATAATGCAGCTAGTAGATAATTATGATCTTTATTATCTTGTTTCAATGAGTTATTTTTTTTGCACCCAACCCTCGCAGACCAGTAGGATTCTCTATTATCCACAACTGGCCAGATGCAAACATCCATCTCAATGAGACAGGACTGTGGAGGTAAACAAAAAAAACCCATTTCAAATCTATTCTATTTTCAGCTTTGTGATAGGGAGATTACCATACTTCAAGCAGTATGGGAATAGTACTATAAGGCTACCAACCACTGCTTATGTCCCATTTAATTACTGCACATAGATAGGTGAGGTCAGGCAATCTGCACCCCAGAATTATGCACCTTAATCCTCTACTCCACAGTACATATGCTTATAAGCTAAGTATTAGCGCTGAGCAGCTTTAAGCAGTACAGTAATTGCTGGTAAACATAAGCTGCTAGGATCAGTATTGATCACTGGGTTTAAGTACATCAAACACATTATAGCTCACTGCTGCTAAAAAAAACCTTCTCCAATGCAACTAGACGCATTATCCTGCTATACATACGTGATCATATCCTCGGGCTCTTTATTAGACATCTGCACGCTCGTCATGCACATTGGCCTGCCAACCTCTTTGTCTAGATGCCTCAGAATACTGTCCAATGCTTTGCGGACTTGTGGATAGTAAACGGACATCCCTGCAGAGGAAGGTCAAAAGCATATGACAAACCTCACAGTGGTGAATACACAATATCAATATAAAATGGAGACAAACAATGGAAGTAAGACACTAGTGGGATATTACTTGTAATATAAAATCTGCTCTTACAGCCCAGTAATAAAGGACGTAACATTTAGCGCTCATAGCTGTTCATAAGACACTTCAATGGCTCCAAGTCTGTGACTAGTGACATGGGACAAACAATCACGGAAATATGGCAGCGTGTACTGATTAACTTAAATATGTTCGGAGTACTCTGACCTTTCCTAATATACATATATGCAAGTATGACAGATCAATACACCCTTAACTACAACATATCTGTCTCTGCAGAATCGGCCATTAGTGGGCCCCAGCCGAAGATCACGCAAATAGACTCCCATAAAATATGAGAGGTAACTGACCCAAAAGTAGAATGTAGAACATTTTATAAAGAGATCAGCACAAGTCAAAATATTTTGTTTTACTTTCTAACATTGTTGAAATGTTGTTTGCTGTATTTCACCAAGGAGATATTGGGATCATCTTGGCAAAGCGACTCACTTGGAGGGAGGGGGTGTAATCTTCCTAGACTATGAGAGAAGCACATTAGGGGCTTCACCTTCTCATTATTAGGACGTTTAATACTGGCCAACTGAAACGGTGGGCTCAGGGTAAAACACTTCTCATGCTTTCAATCTACTTACTTTAATAAAATGACAACATGGAGACTATAAGCAGATACCAGGGGCACCATTACAAAAATAAACTAAATCACATTTTGGCACAAGCAAGATACATCATGCTAAGCAGAATGCACCATACTGTACAGCAGATGTACAGACACACAGCAAATGTTTCTATGACAGAAGAAAAGTGACCATATTCTTCCAGATGCAGAATAATCAGACTACCAGAGGATCTTTTATAATGTACATTATGGAGCAGACGATACGGCAGCACTGTTGCATTTATTATCATTTACATGTCGATAAAAGACGTAGTGTAGACAAACCTATGCATTTTGCTTCTTCATCTGTGAGGGTTTTATTCAGAAAGATTTTCTTTACACGTAAGGTATTCCCTGAGGGGAGAACAACTCCGGTTGTTGGCATGGGGGGCTCCCCATCTTTCTGCTGCAAGCTGTCAGCTATAACAAGGAAGACTCTGAGACCTATGTTCATCCTCTGGAAGACATACAGCACAGACAATGAGTGTCTCAATATAGCCTTGTATTTACACTGCATATCAGCAGCTTCAATAAATGTATTTCTAATAATGTATCATTATACGGAGTCACTCAAACACCATGCAAGACAGACAGACTATTTATTTCCTGGTATTCGTTGACGTTTCCAGCACCGTGATGTAGGCTAAAACCAAATCTCAGATAATCTCTATGTTATATTGTATAGTGTTGTGCCAGCTCTTCACAGGCAGAGAAGTGCTGTCTTCCTAACACACTACTCATACGTATAAACGCTGATACCGTTAACCAAATTAGCCTGACATCGCCGGGCACCTGAATATGCCAAATCCAATCTTACATAAATTTGATCTGATAGGTCCAAAAGTCTGGTCATCTGGTAACCACACCGCATGTGTGTGTATGGTGTGTGGGGTTATCAGGCAACCACAATGCTGCGGTCGGTCTGCTCAGTAAGCAATATATGAACATGTGTTTGTATTACATCGCAGTTATATGTCGGACACCAGCTGTATATCTGGAATTTAGTAGTAATGGTTTTACCTCTGGGTTGATAGTAAATGTTTTAGAAGATTTTCCAACGCTCAGAAGATCAAATATTATTTCTTTCATTGCAAAATCTAAACGTTCCTATTACAAAAAAAGAGAAAATAAGTTTAGTTGGAGATAAGGCACTAAACAGCTAAATAACATCAGTTACCCCTAAATGACTAAACAGGAAATCATTTTGAAATACAGCATTAGGTATGTGAACTTATCAATATAATGACAGAACTTGTGTGTGACATTTCTCTACACCTAAAGGTGCCGTATACATAGGAAAACAAACACTTTATGAACAAGATCACACACTTCGATTAGCCATAAATGCTTCCATGTTAATGCTATTAACTCAGGGGGCATTCCTGTTAATCTTATAAAAAAGAAAAAAGGAATAAAAAATGAATATTAAGGCCATTGTGGTGGTGGAGCAGCTGTGCAACAAACAGATGCACTAGACCATCGCTGCCCGCCACATAGACCAGTGCACTGGTGCCTGGGAGCCCAGAGCACTGACGTGCTGAGAGCATTAGGTGCATGCTTCAGCAACCATGCAGTCAGTGTTACTTCACCCAACACCTCATTTAAATTTTTTTGCTTAGGATTAGCAACAAAAGCATTATTAAAACGTTTTAATAAACGATAAGGAACAATACCACACTGGTAAAGCATGGGGAAAGATGAATTGGCTGGCATTAGTTTAAGGAGCAAGAACAGTAGGGGGTACATTAATTAGCATACCAGGAGGTAGAGGTAATGTGTATATGTAAAGTGATGTCACAGCACCAACATTCTCCTGCTTCACTTTGAGGGAGACCATTAAAGAGGCTGCTGTGGGGTGAGGGGCTGACACTGGGCCCTCACTTTCTGGTTGGATAGAGAGTTTTTACTCTATTATTGGGTATTATCGTTTATTTGTATAGCACCATATTACATAATGCTGTCCAGAGAATATTAAAATCAATCAGTCTCTGTCTCGTTGGAGCTTACAGTCTAAGCTGGGGTGGGTTTCCTCCGGGTGCTCCGGTTTCCTCCCATACTCCAAAAACATACTAGTAGGTTAATTGGCTGCTGACAAAATTAACCCTAGTCTGTGTGTCTGTCTGTGTGTTTGGAAATTTATACTCAAATGCGACAGGGACTGATTTGAAAAGGCATCTAAAGATATATGTGAAAGTGATACATTGGTGTCTTCTCCTGGACTGCATTAGAGTTCTATAGCCACAACATGGAAGTTAATGGTTATTAGTGCTGCGTATAGTAGAAACATACAATGTATGTGATCATTGAAATACTGTGCTCAGACTGACTTCATTCTAAATGACGTGTTGTATGTAAATAGAGAGAAGGAGGTTACATAATGTGTGCTGCAGCATAGCTGTTAAGGCAGCTTATTCATTTATTCTGGTCGGTGATTTCAGGTGTTGGACACACCCCACTTCAAAAGGTAAAATGTTTTTTTTTAGTTAAAAGTTTTTGTAGCTAAACCCAAACAGTTTTATTGAAAGAAAAGAAACAATGCATGGCAATTGTGCTAATGGAACACAATGGGGGAAAGGAGGCTTGGCTGGTAGGAGTTATGTAGGGGTACCAGAAGGTAGAGGTAATGTGGTGTGTAGGCGACTATGACAGGCAAGGTATTAAAGTTCTGGTGTCAGACCTGCGGCACAGTACAGCCAGATCTTTGAAAATATAAGTGGGCAGCCTGTGTGTATGGAAGTGAAATTTTTGCAGGGCGAGGTAGGGTTAAGTAGTTTGATCCACCGAGCCAGGATAGGGGAGCACAGGATGAATCATTTCAGGGATTTATCTTGCTTGTATAATAGAGGTTCTTACAGCAGTGGAGCGATGAGTAAGACATACTTTTCCTGAGAGTCTATGAGACATGCTGTGGTGTCTAGAGGGACATAGAGATCCCACAACATCAATGAGGAAATGAAGTACTAGTTGCTAGTAGCGTGCCACCAGGAGGAGCCATCAGCAGGCACACAGCAGATATTATATTAGTGGAGTGCACGTTACAATCTGGGTGCTATGAATTATAACACATGCTACCTGCAGCTCCCTGGTCATTGTACACACTGCAAGGTTTATGTGCCGGTCAATTTGTGCTGCACGTGGGGGATCACTTGTTATGCACAGGAATGTAGTGTGATATTTAACACAACTATGTCTCACACAAGTTGGAATTGAAGAATAATTAAGTCAACTCACCTGAGCAATGAACTGAATGATCTTCACAAATATATTAAGAGGTGTGTCACGGGGCACTACACTACGGGAGCCTTTGGGGAAAAGTGCGGATACAATGCTCATAAGGCGGCTAAAAAAAAAAGAAAATAATGAAATATGGTAAACTTTTGATTTCCTCTTAACAATATCACATATTAGAAAATGAAATAAAAAGGCGTTCACCCAAATAATTTTTGGCAGGATTGGTTGTTAGAGAGGCACGAAAGGCAGAGGAGAGAGAGAGGGGAATTGCATGTATATAATGGACAGCCAATCATAAATTCAGGGAACTGCAGCATTAAATTGTGAATTTTTTAAATAATTTTCCTACAATTTGCTCAGCCCTCATTGTGCTGCATGAACCAACCGGGGACTACCACACTTATAAACTGTATAAAATTCTCAGCTCCCTCCTTTCCAATATATGAACCGGTCTAATCCCTCCAGTTAGTAGTTAATGACTTCTTCACATTAGGCCTCATGTAGACTGACTTAGTGTATCCTAGCACTGGACAATATTTATGTGCTACAGGCAAAATCAAACCGTAATTTACCTACATGCAAAAAATAAAAGTGGCTTTTGCATGGCAACGTGGCTTTCCCTGGGTGCAATTTACACTCCTCAGTTGGTTGCCCCCAACTCTAAATGATGCCCATTATGCTCACCAGCAGCTATTTATTACCACAATGACATTTTAACGCTATGACTTAAGGGCAAAAAATTGCCTGGGATACAGTAAATGTAGCACTTACAATTTGTTGCCACAATAAAGAGCTCTGACTACAATAGGGGTTTAAACACGGCTTCATTACATACTTACAAGACAAAAATGGTACTAAAATAGAGATTAGCGCCGCGGACACATTGACATAAGGCTAAGGCGTAAGGATACTCATAAAAATCATTATACCCATAACACGAAGAAGAACCATTAGTTCCTAAGAAACCAGAGATCAAAGCTATACAATTTGTAACCTGGCTACTGAGGTTTTCTAGTAAGTAAATGATTGATGTACACCAGCGTTTCTAAAGGAGGAAATAAGACACAGAAAAATAAAATTGCCCGGTTATACACCTTTGACCAGTCGAGCCTGAAAACCACCTGCTGCCTATATAACTACCCACAATAAACCAACACAATAAACCTTCCTTGTTACAAGAACATTGTAACAGGATAACGTGCGCTCTTCTATATCAGGATGACTAATCCAAACTTCTGGTTTTTAGTAACACAAAGAAAACCTGAGCAGTTACTGCGCCATCTACTACCTGTACGTACACTACATAAAGACTCATACAGGCCGGAGAGCAGCCTTAGTGTAGATCTGGTATGCAGTACATATATGAATTTACAACGATTACTCACCTTTGTGTTACAGTGTTGCTTTCACATTTTATCCTAATAACATAAACCCACAATAACCTATACAGAGATTCCAGTGCAACTCGAGACATTTTAGGGTCCTTATTCTGAAACAAAAAAAAAAATGACATTACAAAGAATAAAAGTTGTCAGTCTATAGTCAGTGACAGTTATTCACATGTCCAGATCACAGCTATGAAGATCTACAAGCATGTAACACCTTCTTCAAGATACAGCTAACAATTTATACAAACCAGTGTATAACCACAAATTACATTAAGTTTGCCAATTTGTTTTAATACCCATGAATACTGCTGCCTAATGGGGTGAGCGGTCCTCCCTGATCAGAAAGGGGGTTTGTCAATCAAACCCCAAAACAGACATTTGATTTAACCTATTTTTTTTAATATACCAAGCAGACAAAACGGTATTAAAACATTTTGTTTTAAAGAGCCAATAAATGATTAAATAATGTACAGAATATACATAATACAAAATACAGAGGCGCTTTATAACGGCATTAAATCATTTTCTGCAGTATTGTCAGCGGGAAAGCTGCAGTTTGGTGTGAATGTTGCACTGACAATCGCGTGTGTGGACATTTTAATCAGTAAACACCCATGTAACCAACAGTGTTATGTAAAGATGTAAATTGCTGTATAACAACATCACAGAGAAAGGTCAGTCTCCTAGCAGTGACTGTACAGTGTGCCTTACTCTCACATATATAGAACTAACAGTAACAAGTAATGTTTCATCAGGAAGCATTCCTGTAGTTATTTTACAAGCTATACACATACACACTGCAGTACCACTGTATCCTGGGAATGAGCCCTTATATAATACTCTCATGTGGTCCCTCTATTTTCTTTGTGTCGTCTTTCCTATAACCTTCCATGTTTCCTACCCATTGTACAACATATATAATAGAACCAAATCATTACCCTGATAATGATTTAGACAGATGTTTATAAAGACTATTATGTATGCCAGTGTGGGAGGCTGTGTTCTTATTTGTTGCCAAATCTGAGAATGGTCAACCAGGTGTTTCCAAAGGAAATATACTGTACTCAACAGCACAAAAACACAACAAAACAAAGCTTACAGTTCAGCTAAGATCAACATCACACTGGTCAGATTTCAGTGCAGGTAATATAGTCTCATTTATGTATATAAAGGATACATCCACCTTTGAGACCTTTATACATTTGAGTAATTCCAAAGTTCATATTTTTAAATAACCCCATTTACTTGTAGCTGCTTTAGATAATTAAATACACCATTTAGTGCAGGCCTGGCCAACTTGTGGCTCTCTGGGTTGTTGTGAAACTACAAGTCCCATCATGCTCTGCCAGTTGATAACCAGCTGATAGCTGGCAGGGTATGCTGGGATTTGTAGTTTCACAACATCTCTAGAGCCACACGTTGGCCATCCCACAAATCAAACCGTCATGTACACTTTCTATATTGACACCACCACCACCTGTACACAGTGTTACCGATTTGAACATCCATTTTTAATGAATCATTTTAAGTAATGGGCACAATATCCGTCCATTGGCATCGTGTGAGGCTGGCATCCATAAATGGTTCACAGCTATAGGATGGCTCTAATCATCTAACTAGAGGGAAAGCCCCGCGTTGCAGCTTCTCACATGAACTCACCTGAAGGGTTTCTATTTGCTTTCTGATACTGTTGTTAGATGGCATCTAAATAAAGCAACATGAGACAGCAAAACATAACAAACATGAGAATGGAGCCACATGCATGTTAGATGAAAAAGCACAAAACAAACAGCACATAACTAAAAGAAGCCGGGAGCAGAGCAAGGTCCTGGTGCTACTGGTGTCGTTTATTTCTGGAATCTCTATTGAGTGAAAATTTACTCCAGTCCAAAACCCACGTGACGGGCAGCCGGGTCTCAGACCTGTTTATATATAGTTATTATATGTATATTAACGTCATTATTAACTTAATGGCGTCATGTGTGAGGTTCTAATTAGATGGCAGATTATAATTTGATTTACAGATCAAACATATATGAGGAGATTTCATTTCCTTCCTCAGAAAAGTCCCATTTATAGACTCTTTTAAAGTTAGTTAGCAAAGTACCAAAATATGCTAAACCCTGTTTCCTCTGTTTTACTTGGTTGGAGAAACAATTTACTTTACAATTACTTTGGCGTTCTAACCTCTTACTTTACCCGCGGTCAGCAGCCACTCCTCTGCACTTAAGAATAACTGGACAGGTATTAATTTTATCTGAATTGTAGGCCTTGGCCAGAGATAAGAAAAGTTCAAATAATATTTATAATTCTATATACATATGAATGCTTCCAACATCACTCTAAAATGGAGCAACTGTTCACGCTTCTGCAAAAGGCAACTTTGTATTTAACTTTTTCATATTATTTTTAATCTAGATCCATCTGCATCTCCAACTTTATCTTTCTCAAAGAAATCTGCAGTGGTGGAGCTACAATAACGTTTGTTGTATGTATAACCTTTGCTACACCACCTTGCACAATGCAACAAGGACACATGTTATATATTACTGCAAAGCTACTGACCACGTCTCAGGTTTAGACTCTGCAAGGTTCCCAACGCTGCCTGCCAGTAGACAGACAGAACAATCCCTCACAACCACAATCTTATCTCAAACATATTCAGCTGTAAGAAGTTTGTGAAACGTGCACACACTGCAGATTTCAGAGTGTTACTTAATAGCTTAAGCAATTCATTGAGCAGCTCCGCACGATTATGCAATTCTATTCAGAGAGCTGAATGAAGTGTGGTAAATAGATGTACACCTTGATCTTGGCAAACTCATTTTTCAGAATTCAGTGTAATACGAGCAGGCGGCACATTCACGGACAAGAGACGCTTGGGGGGATTAAAGCATGCCATTAGTTTAACTGGCTTTTGTTATAGCACTAGGGCACATATGGGTGTGGGTTGCAGGGATGTGAAAATAAATAAAACAAAGTTATTTGGAGCAAATGAAACACAAGGGTGAGAGATGAGAATGTGAAATCATTGCGGTGTGAAGGAAATGATAAGCAGAACGGCATGAACATGGAACACAAATTGGAATCTGCTGGAACCAAGATGTAAGATTTAGGTCATTAATCAAAAGACATGCAGCTAATCATCTGATGCATGATGCTGCCCCAAGTACATTAAATCCATATTACTAGGCAGATGGACATTACACCTTACATGATGCAGAACAGTACCAGAAAGAGACAAGGTAAGAAGAGTCATTATACCATATTCAGCTACACAGCTGTCAATCACAGGAAAGGGAGAAAAAGAGTCATACAAAATACTGAGTAAGTTCAAATCAAACAGGAAATTAGCTGTAAATTACTGCACAAATCAACACTGACAATAGCGCCTAATGATTGTATCACTTGATTTGTTCCAAAGATTTCACACCCCACGCGCACAACTTTCTAAAATTCAAATCAGAAACATTAAGTTACTTAAAAAACACAAATTGATTTTCTTTTCATACAGAACATGTACCTTAGTAATTGCTGCGGTTTCAGTACCTTATTAAAGACACAAGAGGGGGAGACACTTACCTTTAAATGTGACAAACAGTTTTGCAAGAAAATGTGCCAATTGTTCAGGAAAAACTGTTTCTGGCTGACACACAACAAGCAGGTAATCAGCGGATATAAAGCCTGTGAAGACATAACATGACGACCGTTAGAGAAGGGACTTATGGACATTACAAGGACTGGAAGGTGCACTTTGCTCAAACTTGTTCACACTGAAAGTTGAGCCTTGAGCTGTATACAAGGTCACATATTAAAAATGATATATGCAAGTATTCATGTCGTCCTGTGGTGCGTCCGGTGCACCACATGTATCCATAGGATACATCAATAACGCCCAACATTTGTGATGCATGATTCAGGACAGAATGTGTGCGCCGTGGTCATGTTACATGGGATATGGCTACGTCACAGTACAGCACTTCACAAGAACTGGGCTGCCCCCAGCCCACTACCCCCTCGCCTAAAAGCACCCCGTCCATGCCACCTGCCTCTGGTACGAGGCAGCACCTATTTCAACATATCACCCAAATTGGGACAAAGGCCCTTTTATTCGTAGCAGTATTCAGGACTGTCACACCTTAATCAGGACAGTTGGGTGGTATAACTATAACCTGGACAGTACTAAAAACAGATTGTGCAAACTAGGGATCTACCTAATCCATATTTTAGAAATTGAATGAATATTAAATAGTCTCACAAAAGATTAGGATGGATATGAAACAGGCTCCAAGCCCCAAACTTCATACTACACATACGATGGAGGAGCAATACCTCCGGCATGAACACTTTAGACTTCAGGAAAGTCCAGAGATTGTGGAACCAAACCCATATACCGGCACGTTTTACTTACCCCTGACACCATCCTGTCGCCTGATGGACTTATCTAACTCTCCAGCCCTCTACCACATATTTACATGAATATATATGTCCACATTGAGTGTCTTACCAGAGAATGCTTCTTTCTTAAGCTCAGGTCGAATGTGGTCTGGTAGAGCATCTCCACAAACGTTTTTAAACATGGCACATTTACTTCATTTTTTACAGCCTGAAAATATATAAAATCCAATCACATAAATGAAGTTAATCTCTACAGTCTGTAAGAAGATGTAACTGTACCATTATATTACATTGTGCCACTTGTACTGCACAACTGCTCAGATCACAATATTTTGATTACATTTAAGCTACTACACTTTCATTATAAGAAGCAACACATATGGTGTCACATATGGATCAAGTCAGGTGCTGATAATGGATAAAGTAATATCCAATAGCAGCAGTGTTGGTTTATGCCATGCTAAGTAAACCATCATCAGCTCTGTATCTCCACCAGGGTGTAACTACATGGACAGTAACTATCATGGCTATAACAATGGCGTTGTGTCATTGTGTAAGCTGATGGCAGAAAGAAGCACATATCGGAGTCATACTTCCAACTAGGAGATCGGCGGGTGGAGTTAGAGTGCATGCGGTGGATGGAGTGAAGGAAGGGACGGGTGGAGGTAATATACTGACATTCCCAATCTCTGTTTTCCTTGACATTTTTTAAACGGATCCTTATTTCTTTTTCCAAACACATAATATAAATCTATTGCAAAAGGCAAACAAATTACAAATTGGACCATTTACGGCTGCTCGCTATAGATTTATAAGCACAAATGAACATAACTTAGAATAAAATAAACCCCCTGTAAGTTAAGCTCCCCCTGCACCCTATGTCCCATACAGATGACGTATATGTGAAAGCAGCAATGGCCAGTTAGAAGGCTCCGCTCCTTCCTGTACTGCTACGATGTTGTTCCATTCATGTGGCAGAATCACTAAGGAAACATGCTGCGTATACTTAGCAAATCACTATCGGTTAATGCAATGGAAAATATCAGTAATTCTCTGACCAGCTCTGTGTAAAGAGAATGACTATTATAATCCATACAGATCCAAGCTATAGCAAGACACGAGCTGTGGCTCTGTGATTGTCACTCATTGGTTGTGCACACTGCCTCACATAAGATGACGTGTAGTAAAAAGAGCATTTCCACAGAAAGTTTACATCCCCATCACTGAGACACACAGGATTTTTGTCACTTATTTTAATGAATACTTATCACGTAGCCAGGAACCAGGAAACTGCATATAACAGCTCATTATAGACACTTGTGTCTTCCTCTAGTCTTACGTCAATTTTACAACAGAAAGAATTTGTGTTCAAAGTATATTTTGATATATCAGCTAAAACGTCCACATCAAGTGCCCTCTGGTTTTACTTTACGTCTGATCTCCGCTGCAGTCCATCACTACTCTATCCTGCCATCCCCTCTTCTCCTGCTTCTTCCCTTGTTAGAGGTCTATGCTCTACTTTATTACAAATAACATTTTGATTTAAGAAAAAAAACAAAAAAAAACACAATTCTAAAGGACATTAATTGTCTCTGGGCTTGAGTTCTATGGATGGGCACTGATCAAACATATGAAATCACAGGATTTACTTACAGCTGCCACAGGGATGAGAATTTCTACAAACAGACCAGCAAGTGCATGTTTTATGTCCTTGTCTTTCACTTCCAAGAAGTACTGTGCACATTCCTATCAGTTACGTAAAAACAAGCACAAACATAAAATCATATTAACCTTCTATATCATGAATATTCACTTCTACAATGCAAGGTTACAAATCTAGACGTAATCCACAAGGCACGGAGATATAACTAATAATAAAGAACCTATGTATGTGTATGATCATTAGTTAAGGTCTAGAACATATTCAAGGCTATTGTTCAATACTCAGACAAATCAAAGAAACCATTAACACTAATTTTACTCTTTATGATGTCTACACATGCAGCATATATTGGGGCAGATGTACCTTGAATACATTTATCAGCCTTATGTTTTCCCAGTATAAATGTTCAGTAAAGGACAATGGGAATCATTTATTCTGCACTGATAACCCGATCACGTCTATGTTACAGCAATCGGACAATACAAACTACATGACAACATGGCTGATTGCTAGCAAGTCATTATCAAAGGGTATATCACTAATGAACACAACACACATACAGATCACATGTGACCATTACCTGCATAAACTGAAAAGAGGCTTCAAAATCTTCAACGGGATACATCTTAACACGGAAGAACTTCATGCCCATGATCAGACTGATGATGCTTTGCACCACGTGGGGGCTTTGCTCCTTCTGTCGTAGTTCTTTTAATTCCGTGACAAACTTCTTCCTCACAGCCTGAAATCTAAATGATGAAGAGAAAGCAGGAGGAGTTCCTTATAATCCGAACATAAGAGCCACGCCGCTAGACATTGTCTCCTATCTCCCGCTGGACGACAATGGGGGATCCATAGCCATTTACTAACCCCGAACACGTAATAAAACACAGCTAAACAAATCCCCCTGACAAGCTGCATGAAGACTAAGAAACAAATTCTTACTTGGACTGTGTAAGGACGCCTATGACTTCTGCATATAAATCTGCAATAATGTGCACATTCCCAGTGTTGGTTCCTGAATACCTAGAAACGTGAAATAAACAGAAAGGATTAATACAGAAATATCCACCATCTGAACTAACTGCCTGTCCAACTGCCTATACACAGCAATGTTACTTGCTGAGCATGGAATATTAAGAGAACCTTTTGAAGGATTACTGATTACTGATGAAGCAGTATGCAATATCCCTGGAAAAATTAAATCTATGCTTTATTAGTGTATATAACAAATAAAGGTTAATAGGCAGCGATTCTAAGTCTGTCCTTAATGTGTCCAACCAACAACACATAGTGGGAGCAGCCATTTGTTTCTGCTGGCCAAAGTTTCATCCCTATGTGGCCCATTAATTCATTAGGAAGCAGTGACTTCAGAGGTACCACACTGGCACATTTGTACCCCAGTGATGTCAACTGTACCTTGTGAATTTATCGGCTGCGTAAGTGCTGGATAAGATCACAAATTAGCTGCCTGCACAGAGATGAAGTTACAGCTATAATTTAACGACTCCACACCTTGAATCCCAACAATACAGGTGTCTATGATATTATTATATAATTACCGCTGCAAGCCCAATAGGACATAAAATTGCTCTTTCCACAATATACAAGTATCAGGATCTTTAACTAACTTTAACCTAGCGGTCTGGGAAAAGTTGTAAAGAATGCATTAATTAAGTCAGATAATGTCAAACTGTTGATAAACAGAGGGTCATTAACGAATCTGCTATAAAGCAGGACCACAGCACAAAGCCCATTTCTGTGACGTTTTTGTGCACTTGCACAGACTCACAGGGATGAGCACATAAAGGTGTTTTGGTTGCATTTTATAGATTCTGTTGGGAGGAACAGGAAGGATTGTGGTATTTTTTGCTAGATGAACACTAGGTGCAGGAATGCTTCAAGTAGTGGAGATTGGGGTGTGACTACAGAGCTTCTTACACCACACACCAGCCTGATATCTCATGGAGATGGCGGAGATCAGATTCTTTCTATGGAATGCCTCTTACATCATGCAATCTAACTTTATACAAGAAAACACATCTTTACTTGTATAACTACTAATGTAATAGAAAGTATGTTCCATAAGTGATATTAGCCAGTGACATTATAATCTGGCTGGCAGCTGTTTTTCCATCAGGGCCCTCGATCCTGCAGAAGGTCAAGCAAAGCATGTACATGTAGGGAAAGATCGGTGTATAAGAACAGTGAACAAATAAACACATCTCTACAAAACTGACTGCATTGCTGGCCGCATTATTGTTGCTTTACAAGTGTCCCTTACTGCGTAGTATTCATCCACTGCTATTTAACCAATATGTGTTACACAGTCCTCTCGTTTATACGCTTCATTCACCTTTTCTCACTGTTGGTGTTCAGGGTAACAACAGGGTCATAAAGATGAGAAACATCAACCTCTTCTAGAATTCTGTTATATAATAATTATCATGTTTGTAAGTTTATATATCAAGTTTTATGACAACCTACTGCATTACAGTACGTGTGGGAAAACTTATAGTTAAGAATTTCCAGGACTTTTAAAGTTGACATTGAAGATTGCACAGGTTTACAATTATTGTGACGTTAAAAAGCTACATAAAATGACTTTACAGCCCTGGATTTCATTAATGAACATATATGTCATCAGTAGCTAAATGTATATGCTATGCACACAAACTGATAAGACTGTAGAAATACATTCAATCACATCCAATTTCACAAGCAAACAAGATAAGTAAAGATGGTGTTTTTTTTCCATCTACAGAAAGCGAGCCCAAAAATTAATGTGGGAAAATCTCTTTAAAAACACAAATCACATAGAGGGCAGTGGGAGGGGTAGAGGGGGAGATGAGAGAACTTCAGAGAGGGGGGCTCACCTTGTCTGCTCCCTCTCTTCTAAACTTGTCCCTCGCCACCAGGAAGTTCTTCTCCTTGTCTTTTAAACAAGCCCTTGTCTCACCTATCCTCAAAAACCCTTCTCTAGACCCTGTCTCTGTCACCAGTCATTACCCAATTTCAAACTACTCGAGTGACTTGTCTATAACTGCCTCACAAGCGTTCTCCTCTCGCTCCCTCCTTGAACCACTGCCATCAGGTTTCCATCCCCTTTACTCCACATATACTGTCCTCATCAAAACTTCTCCATACTCGTGCACCAGGACCTCTCTGCTGCTTTCACCACCACTGACCTATCCATCTCGCAACAAATCTGTTCCTCATGTCCGCTGCCTGGGTGTCACCCTTGACTCCACCCTCTACTTCATTCCCCATATGCAATCTATTTCACAGGACTACAGCCTATACCTTCAAAACACGAACCTTCCTCATCCTGGACACTACTAAAACTCTCATCCACTCTTATGATCTCCCTCCTAGATAACAGTAACCTTCTCCCATCTGGCTTCCATCTTACCCAGCTCTTCCCACTTTAATTCACCCTCTATGACACAGTATGACTGATTTTCCTGTAATACAGTTCTACTTCAGCTTCCCCAACCTGCCAATACCTAGAGAATGCAAATTCAACTGCTGCCCCTCAACTACACCTTCCCCCCACTACATCTCCGACCTCGTCTCCCATCACAGCTACACTCTGCCAATGACTAGAGCCTCAACCCCCCACTTACAGCCAAATCCCACCACCCGCCTTCACAACTACTCATGTGCAAATCCCCACCTATGAAAGACCTTTCCACACTCAGTCTCTCCAGCAGCACCAAAGTTTTAAACGCTCTTTAAACACCCTTTTCATCAGAGCCTACCTTGCTCAGTCCTAATTCAATTCTCACTGGTTACTTTGTGTCGTCCCCAACACATTAGATTCCTGTCTTCTTGTCAAATCCTACCCCATCCACTTGTGTCTTCTGATATTATACTTCTTACATGTCCAATACTAACCTTAATGTTTGTCCCTGATCCTCACACCTATTCATTGTTTTATGTACTATGTACTTTCATCATCACCATTTATTTATATAGCGCCACTAATTCCGCAGCGCTGTACAGAGAACTCACTCACATCAGTCCCTGCCCCATTGGGGCTTACAGTCTAAACACACACACACAGACTATGGTCAATTTTGTTAGCAGCCAATTAACCTACCAGTATGTTTTTGGCGTGTGGGAGGAAACCCACGCAAACACGGGGAGAACACACAAACTCCACACAGATAAGGCCATAATCAGGAATCAGTCATGACCCCATATGTACTATGTTCTATTTCCCCACTGTACAGTGCTGCGGAACTTTGTGGCACCTTGAAAATAAATATATCTAACTGAGAGCTCTAACATCATCAGCCAGAATCAGCAAGCTCTCTGTTCAGTATTAATAAGGTACACACACTACTGGGAACAACATACACCCCCCCCATCCCTGTGGATTTGAAGCAACCACAGAGATCTGTGCCTTAAATGAAAGCACCTACTGTGCAGCCTTATGCCTTGGTACTTTCAACATTTTCAGTGAGCCAAAATAAAGTTAAATGAGAAAAAAAAACATCTTACCCTTCTTTGTGTTTAAAGTGCTTAAAAGCCAAGTTGAGAACTTCCTGTATAAGGGGGTCTGGAACTGGGTGAACAGGAATCTGCAATGCAAGATTAAAAAGTTACCAGCAATAAAGCATCAAACTGCTACCTCTCTATCAATAGTACACGTAGCACACATAAATGTAATAGTGTGACAGCAGCAGGAGAACTGACTGATAGACCTTGCCGTATGGGGCAGAATAAGAACAGCATGGAGAATCACAGAATCCAAAGTCTTGGTGTACTTAAACTCTTATTAAAATTGTTGAAACTTTCAAACAAACTACATTTTAGATACAAAAAGCATGACCATGCAGATTCCATCCCTAGTTATCAAATATATAATAAAATGTAGTAAACAAAGACAGACAACTGTCGTGCATCATATCCTAACACGAATCGCATACAAACAGCAATGATAAGGGAACACACATATCAAAGAGGAATCGCATAGAATATGGGTTTTACCTGTTTTAGGACCTCTACTAAAACTAAACAAAAAATAAAGTCTACAGCCAGGTCTCTTCTTTCAAGTAAGTAGTCTCTCTCTCGCTGCTGCTCGTCTCTGCAGAACACAGAAAAGGACACTCAGAAAACATCAACTAACGTTACCCTTCATCACTATGACATTACCTCTGGAAGCAGGATATTATTGGATAGATCACTAGTCTAACATGGGATTAGGTTACATCTGAAATGACCAAAATCCACAGATGCACTCTTTACATAGGCCAGAAAAACAGAAATATTCTAATTATCACAAACCCCAGACATACGCAGCGTTCCATAGGGA
The DNA here is from genome assembly GCF_038048845.1 of Mixophyes fleayi. Taxonomy (NCBI): domain Eukaryota; kingdom Metazoa; phylum Chordata; class Amphibia; order Anura; family Limnodynastidae; genus Mixophyes; species Mixophyes fleayi. The sequence continues at coordinate 62,984,306 of NC_134402.1, forward strand.
TACGATTTGAGTACACAACTATTGTACTGAGCATTACTGCTTTGGTCCATATAGTTCTAATACTGACTCCTTGCAAAGCAGAGAAAAATAAGAACTAAATTTTGTATTAATAAAGCTTTCCTCCCATTCTATGTGTTATATATGACAATATATTATAGTACTAGGTTCCCACATAACGTGCTCTCACATATAGCACATTACAGTGTGTGGGGGAGACCAGAAGGGCTGGATAGAAATGTGGCTCTACAGACCAGACAAATCGGTCATTCCGGCTGGGATAAGGGAGCCGAGCGCTGGAGTCACCATTACGGCCACGACAGTATGGACTTGCCTGCATGAAAATGGGGCGGATGTGATGCATCGGGCTGGTCACGGTGCCCCCACACTTATAAATCATATTCAGCCAGCCCTGAAACACTGCACACTGCCCTTTCATAACTCTGCTGTACAAGTGATACTGTCACAGACATTAATCCCCAACAACTGGCGTTCTCTTCAGTTTATTCCCAAAAATCCGAAAAAAAAACATGTTTGACAATTTGTGTAACTGATCATATTTATAATGGAGTTTCAGAGTTAAATGACACATGGAGCTTCTTACCCTTTTGATTTTGTGCTAGACCGAGGTCTGTACTCGTAGGATTCATCTTCAGTTCCATTTTGGCGTTTATACCAGACAAACAAGGTGCGGAGTAAGGAGGGGAGACAGTGCTCTGCTACAGAGCTCATACAGCTTATCACCTGTGAAGACAAGCAGGACACAGCATTCATGACCCGCAAACTACCTCTACATTGCAAGACAGAGGGAACAACAAGATATAATACTATAAGGATGCGGCTATAAGGGAGTGCTCTACCAGGAGAGCCAAATGACTGCTTTGCATTACCTCAGTTGTGGAATATGTTGGGGTCGGGCACACACAATTACAGTAGAAACATTACTCTTCATAGAAATACTTTACTCATACTTGCCAACTCGCCCAGAATGTCCGGGAGACTCCCGAAATTCGGGTAGGTCTCCTGGACTCCCAGGAGAGCAGACAAGTATCCCACATACTCCAACTAGCTCGTCAAAATGACGCGATTTGCAGTGAATCGCGTCATTTTGGACCCGCCCCCGAAAAAAAAACGGCATTTTGTCACAGTGGGGCGAGGCCAAAATGATGCGATTGACCGCGCCCCTCCCCTCCCACCCTCCAACCACGCCCCCTGCCTGGGATCTCCCGGATTTAACTTCTTAAAGGTTGGCAAGTAAGATTTAATTTCAGGTAAGCAAATAATTTTGTCGACACCTTGTAGTTTATCAGGTGATAAGCATTTATCACTAAGTATACATGCTAATATTTATCTTTCACTCAATGTACTTTATTCCCAAAACCGCTAACATATTGCAATATACTACAGAAATAGGAAGCAAGGCTTAGGTTGGGTACACACTACAGATGCAATATAGTTAACGATTTTACCAACGACTGGGGATGGGTCGAAATGCCGATTTGGGGGGGGGGGGGGGGGGGGCTGGGTCAACATGCCGATTCATGTGTACACACGAAACACACTTTACAAGATTTACCATTAGATCTGTGCTCTTCATCTTTCATAACCATCTGCTGAAAAGAAGGTGACTCTGCACACTCCATAGAGATCTATGGACACTGCCGGTTGGGAGTGCATACACACTGCAGAACTGGAACAACATTGTTCCATCGTTGAACGAGATTTTTAGTTCAATTTAAAAATCGAATGAAACGATACAATGTGCCTTGGAACGATAATTGTTCATCGTTGGAACGTACACACTAATGCGATATCTGGCCAAACGGTGGTTGTTCGTGTGATTGGCCGGTAATCGGCTGCAGACCCTGTAGAGTGTACCCTGCCCTACGAAGTAACTAACTTAGAAATCCATAGTGTGTTACAAATTGTAAATATCCAGTAATCAATCCACAAACCTTCTAAACACTAGACATAAAATAATAAAAAGACAACTTGACATGTGGTTTATGTCAACAACGAAGCAGAATATACACTAGTCAGGAGATTTAGTAACTTGCGGTTTGATTAAACTGCAGGTTTTCTTTAGCATTGCAATTTGTAAACTAAGCCATTTACCAAAGACCAAATTGAACATGAAAACAAATGGTTTTGAACTAACTGCAAGGTTTAAAACCACACTCCCATATACTAAACCACAGTTTAGTACATTTTCCCTCTAAGTGTTTAATTGTTAGGTACACCTCCATCCCCATGTATCTGACTGCTCAACATGTGACAGCAGCCCGGCTGCCGACAAGGCTTCTTAACAGATGCACTGACACCTACTACATAGTAGTACATACATGTCACGGAGCAGACCGAGGCTTCTGGTACGGCAATCATTGAGCTGGAAACTGAGGCTGTATAACACTGTAGACGGGGTGAGAGATTGTACCTTCAGATTGGTCCTCACGCTCACTCATACCATCCTCCACCATTTTGAAGTAGTAAACCAAATTGATTTGCTGTCTATATAACAGGACTGACGGAGCCCAGGAAATTAGCTGAAGGAGAATATTTGCGGATATTTCCATGGTGATTTCACAAATTAACTTTTACTACAACTTCTCACAGAGCTACCACCAGCTTAATGTCTAACAACTGTGGGACACATGGAGTTCAACATGGTCTCTGTGTCACACTCTGAACACCTTGCTGAAACCAACCCCTTACAAATTTAAGCTAATGGGGGAACAGCAAACTGTCATGTCCTGTTTTTATAGGACATGGAATTATTTTATTAATATTAGGTGCACTTCAAAAAGATTATAGTAAAAGCTAAATAGGTGAAACCAACAAAATCGACTGCTATGGCTTAAGTGTAGAAATCAGCATTATGAAGATGTCTTCACACCTACAACAATATTGTCTATTGATGATTGGACGGGAACTCTGCAAAGGGCATTGTCCACCAACCGTTCAAATGGTGTTAAACAAAGAGGTTACTCTTCCGTATTATACACAAAATAGACCTACTCACGTCAGTTCTAGGGTCCAGCGTGAGAGCTGAGGGATGAACCAGTTTAGTTTATTTTATTTCTGCACCGAGGAAATATATATATATATATATATATATATATATATATATATAGTACACACAAATCATTATTTGGAAATATATTACTTTTACACTTTAAAAGTACTTATTTCCTTAAACTGCATTTCGATCTTCCAAAAACTCATTGGAAGATAAATGTACCTAAAGTAATATGCCAAAAATGCAATATTTGCTATAATAAAAACATATAAAGCTAATGCTAGATTATAAAAACCTATATTTGTGCTGGCTCTAACATGGATGTGTTTCCCTCCAATTAGTCTGTGCCTTCCACAATAATTACGGTTGGTGGGAACTACTATGTGAGGACATACACTTGTCAATCAGAACAAACCAATACTACGGACAAGTTAGGCCTATAAGCAGAAAACAACAAAAACAAGGTGTGGCCATCAAACACATATGTTCTGGCTTTCAGGTCAACTATGATTACATGTCAATATAAAACAGAGAGGGATTATTATGATTACAAACAATTAAATGTTAACCATATCTTAACACTTTATTATTTGTAGTTTATAAAATAGAGATATGCTTTTGACGAAACAAACATATGTAACCAGAGAAAGATTGGACAGAGCAGAAGATAATGAAGCATACAAAAATATAATTTAAATTAAACAATGCTAAATAAAATAACATAGAAAACATAAGATACAATATATGCCAACACCAAAACAGCTGCTATAATACCTACTTTTCACTTCAGACACAACACAACTGTTCTGTGATACAACAAAATACAGCACAAAATCTTCAAACTGAATATTCTATAAATAGTACAGAAACTGCTATATGACAACTTTTATACCAACATATCTAGATAGGTTAGTGTGAGCAAACTAATCTGTTACACCTGTTAGAAGAGTTCACCTCTACATATATCATTAGTGGAGTTAGATTAAAATGGCATTAATAATGTCCCTTTACTTAGAGGCAAACTTCTGCTAAATGTACATTTTTAGTTTAGGGTGGAATTCGGTGACCTGAAATAAAATACAAGGATACTTACCTGTAGTTGGTTCTCTGATGTATCTAACAGTCTGACACGACGCCCCTCTCCCCTGCTGGAAAGGAACTTTTTTTGCATAAAATAATAATATGGTTCACCAGAGCAGGAAGGAGGATCTTATGCTCAGACCATTAGAAACATGACGGACCTGTCAAATAGCCGGATCCATCTGGCACTGGTAAATACAACTTTACATTGTTTATTTCAGGCCACCTAATTACACCCAAAATATTTTATTCATTTTGGGAGGAACTGGTGAGTAAAATATGGATATTTCTATACAAACTTACACACTGGGGTATTTTTTTTTTATTGCGGCTTAAAACGAAAGTAAAAGTACATGAACCACTTTGCATTTATGTAAGTGTTTACACATGTGTACAATATGTTTTTGGCTTGTTTTTTTTTTATTGTTTTTTTTAAACATCTATTTATGACAAAACATGTTTGTTCAGGCTAAACACATGTGAAAACGTATGTAAATTCTTCTTAATCAAATCTTATTCAACTTACAATGCACTCCCATTGAGATTAATGTGAGTTTTCCACTGATGCACTGGAACAAGAAGCATTCAAAAAATACACTTCAACGCAATACAAGATAAACGCACAGAAATCGCTGTTCAGTCTCATAGGGTACAATGATTTTTAATTTTCACAGCCGATTACACGCATTTAACTTACATTACAAGCGCGTTTTAAATGCATGATTTTAATGCCGCCTAAAATATCACTCAGGTGTTTGCTTTCATTTCCTAATCAAGAAATGTAAGAGTCGGCCCTAGGGCCGCATGTGGCCCTCTGCGCCTCTAACTCTGGCCCCCAGCTACTCCCTGCTTTGTTATCAGATTTGTTATAGCTTGTAACTCTTGTATAAAATGCCTTACAGTAAGGTGTCCATTTCTTGTATTAAATGTATTGGTTTAACTTATTACTGAGATTAAAGGTAATATGCGGCCCTTTCGAAGGTTAGAGGGCCTTTCATTTCGCCGCCCCCAACCCCCCCTCCCCCCGCCCCGAGTTCCCCATCACAATAGAGCATCTAAAATGTCTTGTACGTGACAATACCTTGTGAAGTTCTAACATGTACAGAACACCACACAGCAATAAAGGGGGTGACAGGCACAGTACAAACAAAGCCTGGTGCATTGCCAGCTGCCAAGACGTCATGTTTTAGACCACATTCTTTTTTTAATCTCTATTTAGGACCAGAGAAGCGGAAAAGCTCATTGCTGAGTGATGCGTTTCAGATTCTTTCCAGTCATAAAGTGTTAATATTTTTCCTTTACTTCATTGCATTAAAAGTAATCTGGTTAAGCTCTTTATTACTAGAAGATGCTGGCAGTAATCTAAGCAAATGTTTTATTGGCACTTAAAATGTTTAGGAGAAACAGTTAACAAAATGAGCTCGCTGTGAGAGTCTGGTCTAACAACCATCCTCATTATTGCTGGCTCAGCTTGGCAAACGCACAACTGACAGAGCCATACCAAACAAATCCAGCAGGTTTGGACGGAGAGGTTAATTAATAAAACGCAAACAGCTTTGTTCAAAAGGAAAAGCAATGAAATTCATGAACAAACAATTATTGGCACCTCCAGACTTTGCTAATGGACAGACGGCACGTGTCTGCAACTCCACAAGTAAGAGAAGTATGGTCCCATTTGTAAGTACGCAAGCTAAAAACACATTAAACACAACTAAAATAGAAATGAATAGCATAACAAAAGATATGTGCTATATGTTATACTGATATTTAATATGTGAAATATAAGCACTAGTTGAATTTCACTCTGTTAGTTCTGCACTGGTAACATTCAGCGACAGGTGAATTATAGATGTGTTGTTTAATAGTTACAAAAAGTGGTTGAAAAGTGCATTATTTTCCATGTGCAGAGAGGAACTGGCTGGTAGACAAACAGTCCCATGGATTTGGTTCCACTAATCCAAGACAACAAAATGTTTTGAAAGGAATAGTAGTCTTCTAAGGAGAGGGGATGGACGGAGGCATACAGTCAATTAAAGATACAATGGAGCGGAGCTCCATCTAGTTCACTGCATTAGAAGAGAAGTCCTGCAAGATGATATTACTAATTAATTTTATCACACCTTTCAACCGTCCCGATTTAATGTCAACTAAGGGGACTGTCCCGCCATCTCGCTGAGCATGACTTCTGTCCTGATCACATGACAGTTAGGAGATTGTCCCCGGATGTTTGAGAGGTATGATTTTATTCAGGTTTCAATGAGGCATACACAAATATACATAGTTTATATACATTGTTTAGTGCTAACAAACCTATTGCTTGACCTCCTACCCCAAAGTGTTTTGGATATTTTCATAGTGCAACACATAGAATGTCACGTCCAAAACATGGCATACAGAGAATTCCTCAGCACTACACAAGTTTATATAAAGTAACAAGGTATGTATGTATGTATGTATGTATGTATGTATGCTCACACTTACACACACAATATACACACACTTAGTAAAACAACACACTATAGTGGACAGACAAGATGGAGTCATTTTCCCCCCGCTATCATATTATGTGTTTCAATGTAAAACAGGGAGTCTGTATTGGGCTGTTTCTAAAAGATATATAAGATGTGGCTCTCACCTGATCAAACTGAAGATCTTCACCTCTCTGTAGAGATCTGGACAAGAGCTTCTCCTGTAAATAGACAAATAATTGATTATTGAGAGCTGCAGTGATTGAGAAGAATGCAAAAGCGTCATCTTGTCATGGATGGTTTGTGCAGAATCGTTACCCCATGTTACCACTGGTTGAAGAATAAGTAGATATACGAATAAAAATATTTATCCCTTCCTTGTTAAAGAATTTACAACATAAATCTGTAGCTTTCAAGACCGCAATGGGCAAGATTACGCAGGTAACGTGGTAAAAAGGATGATTTATTAAAGGTACATGTTTTAATCCATATAGGCAGATCCCTGTTTGATTCCAAAACCCAGCCAGGTTTGGAGAACATGCAAAACATTATCTATTTCTTAATTTTGTTGTAATTTGTGTGCTGGAAACGGGCACAAAACCACCACAATGGGGTTAAAATTAACACCTTTAGTAAATTGTACCAATGTAAGGTAATTTAAGCCATTTATAAATACATTGATTTATTCATTGCATTGGTGAACAATCTAAATACCAAAACCACCACATATGCACAACACACAAATAACACATATCAAAAATTCAGTCATCAAGTTGTTAGGCAACAATCTGCCAATCGCCCAGCAAACAAACAATAAGCACACTGGCTTTTTTTGATTGCTTGACACAAACACATGCAACAACGATGCGTTTTACCAATTTTGTCTGTATTTGTTGTATTGTTATTGATGTCTTTAAAGTTTAATAAAAAAAATTGCATAACTGCAGTAATGGATTAAATGGATTGGGCAAACAAACTGACGCAAGTGCAGTTTAAATTATACTGGGACACAAGTTTCAATAAACTGTTGACGTATCTGTAATGCCCCTATATAAAGAAGAAAAAAGAAAAAACTTTCTATAGTGTACTATTCAAATGAAGAAACAAGAAGGGATAACATCTTAGAGAGAGAGAAATATATATTACTCATTTCTATCGATCATACTTGCCAACTTTGGCAAGTTGTGCTCCAGAAAATCAGGGGGTGAGGTGAGAGTGTTGGGGTGGTGCAAATCGTGTCTTCTGGCACCACCCCTAAAATGGCATCACATTTTCTAACCTATTAAAGCAAGGGGCAGGGCCAGGTTGATGCGAGAATCATGTCTCTCTCTCTATGTATATGTGTGTGTATATATATATATATATCTACTATATAAATGCCTAGTGGCGTGTGTAAAAGAAAAAACCAACAAGCTGCAGCGCCACCTGCTGGGCAGAGTTATACACTGACCTATATATTTCTTGAAGGAGAAGTGACAGTTGGGAGTGGTTGGTGGTTGCCGGGGGTGACAGTGGGGAGTTTATAACACCTTAAGTACCTTGATGAAGGATGAGGTGATGGAGAAGAATGATGAGGTGGTGACATGTGGACAAAACCACGTTAAAAAAGGGCGCTTGCGTCGGGAAGTAACGCTCTTCCCCTGAGGAGGCCTGCGCTAGGCCCAAATGCATGACAAGAACCTTTTTAACACCTTAAGTAGCTTGATTTGACTAGAACGCATGAGTATAATGCACAGGTTAACTTGTATATAATATATATATATATATATATATATATATATATATATATATATATATATATGTGTATTCCAGATGATTTAATAAAGGCATCTTTCAGGCACTAAAGTACTGATTTGATCAGGAAGTGTTTCTTCAATATGATGTTCCTTTTATTAGACAAGTGCAATTTCACACTGTGGAATGTTTTAAGTTACCAAGGAAAAAGTATTCTACTATATGACGACTGAACAATTGACAATTTTACTATGGATTTGAACGCAGGCCTCCGGGCAGATATTCTAAGACCACATTAGTGTTATCTAGTCCTGAGAGCACATGATAACCCTATCCAGACCAATAGCACATGCAACATTTTCCCCAACTCGAAGAAATTGCAGAGTAATGCTGAAGGCAGCTGGCACTTCCAGATATTTGGTGTTCGAAATGGGATGTAAACATACATCAGCACTCATGTTAACTACAGAAGGATGACAAGCAGGGCAAACTAGGTTATTCTAAATAGAATTTTACTGATCCATCAATTAAAACAATTTTTTCTTTAAATTCTTACCTACTATTATTATATTACGCACACAACTTTACAGAGAATATGTAATCATTCACATTCATCACTGAGCTTACAATCTAAATGCTCCACCACACAAACACACACTAAGGTCCATTTAACTTATTAGGGAAGTAACCACCTATTTACAGGAATTAACAGTGTCGCACAAAACAGCTTCTTAGAAAAAATCAAAACATAAAAAATACATATTAGCATGCAAATAAAAATGCAAAATGCAATTCATTCATTCGTATAAGTGATTTAAGATTAAATAAAAAATAACTATACTATTGTTAATATAACCTTTGCAAGGACATAATCATACCAAAACCACTAGTACTGCTTCAACATCAATCTAATCCATTGGTTGGTAATGTGAAGGCTAAAGGTAACATGAAGCCCTAATGAGGTGGTGTAAGCAACATTAACCAGAATTAACTATCCAATTTGGCTGGAATGCAATTGCTGTCGACATGGCATGCGGACATTACCGGCAATTACAGTAAAAATCTCAGCTCATTTTTCCTTGCACCGAAGAATGAGCGGCGATATCTGTTAAATCTCCGCCGCAAAATGTCTAAGGGACGTTTCAGAGACATTTTGCGGCTAACTGAATTTCCCCTTTAAGTCCCAATTCAATATTAAGAGCAATATATAATTACTGGGACCCTGCTGTCCTTACCTGTGGGATAGTGGGAAATGTAGAGTGCTGTCCACGTAAGGAAATAAGGTCCACAAACATATCATGTTTCCCATCATTGTCAGAGTTGGGAGAGGCATACAAAGTAAATTACCATTCTAAGAAAGTTATTCCTTTGTGCAATATCTCCAATGTGAAAATGTAAATATTCTGCAGACAACCCAAAGCATTTACATTTTATGGCATAACAACATTTTCATGGGCCAGGCTTGAACACATTAAAACTGTGGTGTTGTCAATAGCAACCATACTTCAAGCGCAGTTTAGGAAATGAAAATCAACATCTGCGGGCAACCATATTCCTGTGCACAAGTTTTCCTCACTGTTTCTTTTATTCACGCCAACAGTAATAATTAATAAAGTAATTATCTATACACACTTAACCATTCTGCTGGTTATTTCACAGCCATTTTGAGATTACATCATATCACTCATTGAGTGGTTCAGCCCACAAAATGGCTTCCACCTGTGATTAGGCAACAGACACTTGAAGCAATAAGGGCAGTTCATGTAAACATCCTTGTATGTATATGTGAGGAGACATTGTTTGAAATAATAGGCTTTGTTTTGAGTTTGCATTACTTGGATATATGGTTCTTATATCACTGTCCCATAATGCGTAGTAAGAGAATATGTCCAGGTGCTGAGAGGTGGTGGGAGGAGTAACGGACATATCTCTGTCATACAAAGTGATCACTGAATGGCCATTATTTCTTCCAGGGAGGTAAATGTAAAACAGAAAATGAAACTTTAATTCCACAATGTTGCAAGCTAGAAATATATGACAATATATTATACATAACTAATGTAGAGATTACGTGAACCACTAAGGTAAGGAGCTTACTAGTATTATATGTCACTGTCTAGGTCAACGCTGCAGTACTGGAGTATTCTGCTGCCTCTGCACTGCCGTTTGCTATCCGTATCATTTCACTAAGCCAGCAATATAGCTGCAATGCAAACAATACTAAAAATAAACAGAAATTGGATTTTTCTGCTTACACCTTGTGACGTCCATGAATACAAGGTCTGCACAGCCTGAAGGTTGAAATACATGTTCTAGAACTTTAGTCCAGTTAGGCAAATTGCTATATTACTACGTTTGCATTATCAGACTGAGGGGACGTATAACTTGGGAAATGTTTAACGGATGCTAACAGTGGAAACATTACATGAGAATCACCTACTATGTGTGCAAATAATAATTATAATATAAGCTGTACACACGTATTTGATACCAGCACCCAGAGTATTGTGTAGTCTATGAAGACTCAGCATGATTTCATGAATGACACATTCATTCATGTTCAGTACAAATTAGGGCACATAACACAATACACAGCCCTGCATTAGGCAATAGCTTCCCCATAGGATGGCTCCTATCCATAATGGGATGTAATGGTCATTGAGAAGTCAACTGATAATTCAGTTTTTCAAATGATTTCACTAACATCATGCTTCAACCAGGAATGATTTTTGACACTGTGAACATAAAAATTTTAAAATGGGAAGAGATTACTGGCCTTGACGTACATGGTATCCGTCATCTCAACAGGGTTCCAGAGACTAAGAATTATAATTTATAAGAGGGAGAGGTAACCGGTTATTATAGACCAGATAATGACAGTTAAAATGTGTTTTATTAAGAGATTTTACAGCCAAAAGGTGTTAAAATGTGACACGGATTCACCTGCTGTGACAGCATGATCCACTATTAATCATTTTACACTATTATTACACAATATCTTGTATTTCACCTGCCAAATAAAGACAAGTTACAAGGAATTAGGAAAATGTACTCACAAACAGGACTCAATGTCACATCTACTACAGTCATGGCTAAAGGATTTGAGAATGACAAATTATTTTTCACAAATTTCAAGTCCCTCTTTGCCATGACAATGAACTTTATCCCAAAAACAACATTTCCACTGCATTTCAGCCCTGCCACAAAAAGGACCAGCTGACACCAGGTCAGTGATTCTCTTGTTAACACAGGTGAGAGTGTTGACAAGGCTGGAGATCACTCTGTCATGCAGAGTTAGAACAACAGACTGGAAGCTTTAAAAAGAGTGTGGTGCTTGAAATCATTGTTTTTCCGCTCTTAACCATGGTCACCTGCAAGGAAACATGTGCGGTCATCATTGCTTTGTACAAAAAGGGCTTCATAGGTAAGGATATTGCTGCTAGTAAAGATTGCACCTAAATCAACCATTTATCGGATCATTAAGAACTTCAAGGAGAGAGGTTCAATAGTTGTGAAGAAGGCTTCAGGGAGCCCAAGAATGTCCAGCAAGCGCCAGGATTGTCTCCTAAAGTTGATTCAGCTGTGGGATCAGAACACCACCAGTGCAGAGCTTGCTCAGGAATGCCAGCAGGCTGGTGTGATTGCATCTGCACACATAGTGAGGCGAAGACTTTTGGAGTATGGCCTGGTGTCAAGAAGGCCAGCAAAGAAGCCACTTCTCTCCAGGAAAAACATCAGGGACAGACTGATAATCTGCAAATGGTACAGGAATTGGACTGCTGAAAACTGGGGCAAAGTCATTTATCTGATGAATCCCCTTTCAGATTGCTTGGGGCATGTCTGAAGAAGAAAAGGTGAGCGCTACCATCAGTCCTGTGTCATGCTAACAGTAAAGCATCCTGAGACAATTCATGTGTGGGGTTGCTTTTCAGCAAAGGGAGTCGGCTCACTCACAATTTTACCTAAGAACACAGCCATGAATAAAGAATGGTACCAAAACATCCTCCAAAAGAAACTTCTCCCAACCATCCAAGAACAGTTTGGTGATGAACAATGCCTTTTTCAGCATGATGGAGCACCTTGCCATAAGGAAAAAGTGATCAAAACATCGAAAATTTGGGTCCATGGCCAGTAAACTCCCCAGACCTTAATCCCATTGAGAATTTCTGGTCAATCCTCAAAAGGCGGGTGGACAAACAAAAACCCACACATTCTGAGAAACAAAAGCATTGATTAGGCAAGAATGTGCGGCCAGTCAGTATGTGGCCCAGAAGTTGATTGACAGCATGCCAGGGTGAATTGCGGAGGTCTTCAGAAAGAAGGGTCAACAATACAAATATTGAGTCTTTGCATAAACTTAATGTAATTGTCAATAAAAGCCTTTACCACTTATGAAATGCTTGTAATTTTACTTCAGTATACCATAGCAACATCTGACAAAAAGGTCTAAAAACACTGAAGCAGCAAACTTTGTGAAAACCAATACTTGTGTCATTCTCAAAACCTTTGGCCATGACTGTAGTGACATTTATTAAAAGCTTGTTTTGTCTATTCACAAAAACTCAGCCATCTGTTTGTCAGTATGGTTTTGAACCCCAATTTGGAAGATGGTGCACTAGTAACAAGGATTACGTTACAGAATCTAGCATCAGAACTGCATGTATTATTCTCTAACACAGAGGTGCTCAAACTCAGTCCTCAAGAGCTACCAACAGTTCATGTTTTCAGGATTCATTTATTAAATGCACAAGCGAGTTAATCTATTTTTCTGAGTCCGTAGTTATCCTAACTGTTTCTACAGACAAAAATCCTGAAAACATGACCTGTTTGTAGTTCTTGAGGACTGAGTTTGAGCACCTCTGCTCTAATATAATCCTTAAGGGCTCAATTCACACACACACACACGTGCTGGTTAAATGGGTAAAATGGCATGAAAAGCAACATACACTTTAGGCGCATTTAAGTGATGCGTTTTCCGTAAATCACACCTTTACCAATACAATCTCCTGTACTGAAAGTATGCGTTAAAGCATAAGAAATAGAACACATTGCCTTCTAAATATTACAGAATTAATACTCTAGAATGTAATGTTGGGAACAACACTGACTCTTATTTGTCCTATTTTTAATGTACTTTGATGCTTTTATTAACATGTGATCTGCTGGTAGCACACAAGAGCGGATACGTATGAACGAGCCCCAAAGGTCAAACAACAGTATTATCTAAAGCACATGTACTGTTAGTAAATAAATGTTGTAAGCCAAAATAAATAAAAACACATTTATGTGGATGTTTAAAGAGCTGTCTGTGAAATACAGCATAATAAAGGAGTTTTCACAAATATGATGGCTCCACATAAGGCTCTACATGCACTAAGGGTTCACCCAACAGTGTTGTGAGGTCATGTACCAAACAGTAAGCTGTGGATTCAAACCACTGAGAGACAAGCAAAGCAATAATAGCATTTAATGTGTCACAGAAAAAAATGGATGGTCTAAATCCACTTGTATAATGAGATTTTTCAATCAATGAAAGGAATTCAGGAGGAGGGCTTTGAATCAGCAAAAGTATTACTGAGGCCCCCTTGCCTTTAAACCAGTTATTTATATTTTTATCATATAAACACTCACACACATATATAATGTACACATTTTACTATTATACATTTTTTGTTTATAAATCTATGTATCTTACAATTTTATGCTGCACTCTACACAGAATTGATTTCCCTAGTGTCCAGAAAACTGAGAACACAAAGTAGCTTATTCAAGGTCACAAGGAATTACTAATGGGTTTTGGACTGGGATTCCCAGAAAGTCTCCAAAAGTCACTGGCATATGGTCAGTGATCTTAAGAATAAGTATTCTCACTGTACTTCTCTTGGAGTGTAGGCCTTTTTCCCGTATCACCAAGATATGGGCAGGACAAGTGCCTCAATGGCGCTATTCACATAATTTTGGCCTCACGGCAAAATACATGGCCATGGCATTTCGCTGCGAGGGAGGGGCCAATATACAATTTCTGGTGCCACGCTCCCTAAACACTTGCCACTTGACCTCCCCTCTGCAATCTTAAAGTTGGCAAGTATGTGATTATCCATTCAACAAGGTGCCAGCAAAGACATAGGTATTTTGATGAAGAATTGGGGTAAATTAGTCACATCCTTTTGCACTTTTTCCTGACATCGCACACACTGTCAGTGAGAGAAAAGATAATGACAAAATATATAGACTCTGGCCTATAAAAATATAATAATAAAAAAATAAGGTTAAAAAATGAAATACAGGAAGGCTGACATTTCCCTAGCGTTGCCTTTAAGGAAGGGTTGAGATAATGTGCTTGCATCAGAGGAAACAAATGCTGCATTACTTGCCTAATGTGCTGTGTGCTGAACACAACCTACAGCTCAGGGGATCTATTAGATATTGTTTATACAGCAAGATCAACCTTGCAGTGTTAGGCTGATGAAAAATACTGCCATAGCTATATAATGAACTATTAATGGCCTGCTCGCAGCATAACCTTCAACCTAGATGGTAGGCAGATGCATCAATCACCATTCCCAGCTACTGAAAAATTCACTAGCATTTTACCATCATTCTTTAGTAATGCACAAGACAGATTTTTATGTTCTCAATGATAACATGAAATTCAAAAACTGAATACTGTAACCAGCTAGTAGAGTGACATTACTCTGTCTTCTCAATTTAACTCAGTTTATAAGAGATTTTTGGGGGGGTTTTAAGAAAGGCAATTCATATTCAAGAATTCCTTTTCTGATTTATAAAGTGAACCACTCACCTATTCATCATTTATTTATATAGCGCCACTAATTCCGCAGCGCTGTACAGAGAACTCACTCACATCAGTCCCTGCCCCATTGGAGCTTACAGTCTAAAATACAGGGCCCATGAGCATACTGTATACATCCGTGCAGAAACATTTCTGTTATACATATTGCTACTTAACAAATCCCTTGGGAATAGGACCAGAGAAGCCAGGAAGTATGTAATGAGACCCAAAGGAATGATCTTATTTACAGACATTTGCATTGATCTTGTTGCTTGTTTCGTGTACTTGTCTGTTTACTTCTAGAAACTGGCATGGCCTTTAGAAAGCAGACAGGTCACTTGTAAAAGCCGTTTAATTTAGCTTTGCAAGCTGGTATAGGTGGAAAAGGAAGTACACCTCCTTTCAAAATCTGTGTTTTTACATAAGGACATAATTAACATTCATCTTGTCCTCACCAAGTCCTAAAATGTGATCACTCTTAAGGTCACGTGACAAGTTTATTTTATATGGACATTATTTATGAAAACAGAAGGAGCCATATCGGGGAAAAAAAGCCAATCATTAAAGAGGGGCATTTATATCACCTGCATTTCATTATGTGGTCAGGAAAACCTACAAGCTCTGTATAAAAGCAGAACCTTTAGGCAGTGTGGTTTGGAGGATTCATATTTGTGCAAACACCAAGCCAAGAGGAGTAAAAAAAACAACAAAAAAAACAAACAAACATCGCCATAAAGCAGTGTTTCCCAAACTCGGTCCTCAGGGATCCCTAACAGGGCATGTTTTCCATAGCTCCTTGCTGGAGCACAGGTGTATTCATTACTGACCGACACATTGTAATTATAACACCTGTGGATCTGTTACAATGTATCAGTCAGTAATGAATACACCTGTGCTCCAGCAAAGAGATATGGAAAACCTGCACTGTTAGGGTTCCCTGATGACTGGGTTTGGGAAACACTGCCATAAAGTAATGTTTACTGCTTATCAGTCTGGGAAATGTTATTAAGTCCATAATTCTAGAGTCAGATGGGTACGGCTCTCCTGGAAGGGAAGACAGGAGAAAGCCCATAATGCACTGCCACATAGGTTTACAAAGTTGCATCTGAATGAATTAGACGACTTCTGGAGCAATGTCCCGCCACAAGTACGTTATTGAAGTGGTGAAACTACATATAGCTATTACATACATTCGCATGCAAAAGTCTTTGGCCAAAGCTTTTTTATTTATATTGCTTTACCTTACTGAATATCAACTTTGATTGCTCCCTAAAATCATTATCATGATTAGAATCGAGACTTTAGGACTTTACTTTAAATGTATTATACTTAATGTACCATAATATTTGTAAACAAGCATTTTTCATTTTCATCACAGTCCCAAGAGTTTATTGATATGCAAAAGTACGTAATATTGAGCTGGTCATTAATAAATCTGGTATGTATGTTGATTCATTTTACTCATAAAATATTCAATTAATAAAAATATATTTTATATTAAAAATGTTATCTGACTTAATTCTTTTTTTACAGTGTTACATCAAAAAGGAAAGATAAATACATTATCGTAATGAGTAAGTCAAACAGAAGACTCCCATCAACTGCAATCGAAGAACTCAAATTAGTCAAACGCCAGTATCAGTTGACACAGTTAAAAGACGTCTGCGTAATGTAGGCCTCAATGGTCACATAGCTTGCAGAAAACCATTGTTGAGGTCTGTAAAGAAAGTAAAACGCCTTTGATGGGCCATAGAACACCGGTATTGGACACTGTATCAGGGGAAAAAAGTACTTTGGACCGACGAGTCTAAATTTAAACTTTTTGGTAACAGAAGACGTTGGTATGTTCGATGAGTGGTCGAAGAACGTGTGTTAGATAATTGTATAAGTCATACATTTAAACATGGTGGTGGTCATGTCATGATTTGGGTGGTTTTGGTGAAAAAAAAGTTGGTGATTTAGTTCAAATAATATCAACTATGGATAAGAAACGATACCACAGTATTCTAGTACATAACGCAAGAACTCGAAATATTGGAAAGGGGCTCATCATCCAATTGAGAAACCCTGGGATGAAGTAAATAGAAAAGTTTGTGTAATGGCTCCGACAAATTATAAAAACTTATGAGAATGTCTGAACGAGGCATGGAAAGACAACTTACAAAACTTTAGAAACATTGGCATCTCGAATACCCAAATTATGAGAAGCAGTGATACGCAAAAAAGGAGGACACACTGATGTAAGCCAAATTTAATCTGAAATTTATGTGATATTATAAAATTCTATATAATTTTGATAATGTTTAGTTACAGTATCATGTGAAACATTATTATTAATAAATATTTTTGTTATTTCACTATATTTTATCTTTTATTAATAATTATTTTCCTTGGCCAAAGACTTTTGCACATATCTGTCTCTGTGTGTGTTAGAGAATTTAGACCGTAAGCTTCAATGGGGCAGGGACTGATGTGAGTTCTCTCTGCAGCGCTGCGGAACTAGTGGCGCTACATAAATAGCTTATGATGATGGTAACTTAAAATGTATTTATCTCAACAAAGTCCCACGTTCAATACCTCTTTAGTTCAAATACAAATACAAATTACTTCAATTAAATCATGCAAATCTAGCTCCATTCATAATTATGTCACTGTTTGTTAGATGTTGTTATGGTATATTGAAGTAATATTACAAGAAGTTCATAAGTGTCAAAGGATTTTATTGACAATTACATTAAGTTTAAGCAAAGAGTCAATATTTGCAGTTTTGAACCTTGTTTTTTGAAGACCTCTGCAATTCGCCCTGGCATGCTAGCAATCAACTTCTGGGCCACATACTGACTGATCGCCGCCCATTCTTGCCTAATCAATACTTGGGAGTTTGTCAGAATTTGTGGGTTCTTGTTTGTCCACCTGCCTCTTGATGATTGACCACAGGTTCTTAATGGGATTAAGGTCTGGGGAGCTCTTGGCCATGGACCCAAAATTTAAATGTTTTGATCCCCGAGCCAATTAGTTATCACTTTTGCCTTATGGCAAGGTGTTAGAAAAGGTATTGTTCGTCACCAAACTGTTCTTGTATGGTTGGGAGAAGTTGCTCTGGCAATATTTTGGTACCATTCTTTATTCATGGCTGTGTTCTTAGGCAAAATTGTGAGCGAGTCCACTCCCTTGGCTGAGAAGCAACCCCACACAGGTTGTTTTACTGTTGGCATGACACCGGACTCATGGTAGCGCTCACCTTTCCTTCTCCGGATAAGTGTTTTTCCAGATGCCACAAGCAATCTGAAATTCATCAGTGAAAATGACTTTACCCCAGTCCTCAGCAGTCCAATCCCTGTACCTTTTGCAGAATATCAGTCTGTGCCTGATGTTTTTCCTGGAGAGAAGTGGCTTCTTTGCTGGCCTTCTTGACACCAGGCCATCCTCCAAAAGTATTCGCCTCATTGTGCGTGCAGATGCACTCACACCTGCCTGCTGCCATTCCTGAGCAAGCTCTGCACTGGTGGTGCAATTAATCAACTTTAGGAGACGGTCCTACGCTTGCTGGATGTTCTTGGGCGCCCTGAAGCCTTCTTCACAACTATTGAACCTCTTCTCCTTGAAGTTCTTGATGATCCGGTAAATGGTTGATTTAGGTGTAATCTTACCAATAGCAATATCCTGTGAAGCCCTTTTTGTGCAAAGCAATTAGGACTGTACATGTTTCCTTGCAGGTAACCATGGTTAACAGAGGAAGAACAATGATTTCAAACACCACCCTCCTTTTAAAGCTTCCAGTCTGTTATTCTAACTCAATCAGCATGACAGAGTGATCTCCAGCCTTGTCCTTGTCAACACTCTCACAGGTGTTAATGAGAGAATCAATGACCTGATGTCAGCTGGTCCCTTTGAGGCAGGGCTGAAATGCAGTGGAAATTGTGTTTTTTGGGATAAAGTTCATTGTCATGGAAAAGAGGGAATTGAAAGTAATTGCAATTCATCTGATCACTCCTCATGACATTCTGGAGTATATGCAAATTGTCATCATAAAAACTGAGGCAGCAGACTTTGTGAAAAATAATATTTGTGTCATTCTCAAAACTTTTGCCCATGACTGTAGACTGTAAGGCAGAAGACGTGGAAAAAGTGGCAGTAGGGAGTCAATGGCCTAGGAAAATCAATGCAGACATAAATCCCTGCGGCTTTGAAGTCTGGTATATAAATATGGGAATGTGAGAGCAAACCTAGAAACACATTTTATAGGAAAGATATCATTGTAATATCAACACTGGACCATAAACAGATCATAGTGAAGGAAAGAGAAAAAACAGAATTTGAAACCAAAAAATTATGAACAATTTCATCTAGCCTGCCCATTTTGTGTGTCTGTTTTTGTTTTTCTAATGATGCTTATTTTTTGTTGTTTTGTTGTTTGGGGGGGGGGGGGGGGGTGCATTACATGTATTAAAATATTTCTATTATGTCACCTGTTCTTTCTCTATTCTACATTGTTATTTTCAGTATTTCCTGGTAAATGTTGCAGCCCATGCACCATTTTAGTACACTTCTCAGAATTATTTCTAATTTACTAATGTCATTTTGGGGATAGGGCCTACAGAACTGTACATAGTACTCAAGGTCTCACCAGTGACCTACAAAGTGTAAATATAACTTCCTCTTCTTGCTATGAATACCTCTCCCTATACAACCAAGTATTCTACTGACTTTTACCACTACTTGCTTATCTTTATAGCATCTGAAACTATAACTCCAAGGTCCCTATCCGCAGTTGACATTACAGCACTATTCATTGTGTTTTCTGAATTCCTTCTGTACAACATGCATTGTTTTACATTTTGATGTATTAAATTGAAAGTTTCACACTTTGATTCACTCCTCAATTTTCTCTAAATCACTACTTTTACCCCTTCTGGGGTATTAATTCACTCACAAACTTGTATATACACACCTTTTCTAGTAGACCACAAGTTTATCACTAAAGAATACATTAAAACAGGTCCTATGACATACACCGGACGTGCTCCATCTGAGACTGCACGAAGTTCTATAACTGTCTCCTGTCCTTTAACCTCACCTTTGTCCAATTAACTATCTTTGATAGTTTTTAGTTTCCGAATTAATTTATGGTGGGATGCAAATGCCTAAATAAGCTACATCAACTGATTCATGTTATCACTTTAGTTATAGAGTTCAATATGGTACACCAAGCGCAAATCCATACTGCTTTGGATCTTGCAATTCGTTTGACTGATTCATTAATTTGTAAGATTTAAAACTCAATAGTAAATAAAAAGCAAAAATAGAGACATTAACAAATTGCAGACTTTGTAAATTACTGTCACCATATCTGCCGCTCTAATGAAAGGTCTGAGCTCCTCATTAAGAACCTCTGTTCCGCTAGCACCAAGATGCAAGTAGCTTATCTTGAACAATGTGTTATCCTTCTAAACTTTGCTGTCAAAAAATTGAGAAGGGTACAAAAAAAATCTTTCTGCACTACTAATATCAGTGGCAGATAAATCATCAGTACCAACATAAACACATCGTCTACCTCTCTGACTACTCCCATTGATTCAATCTTTACCATGCGTTCCCTGTCTCTCTGTGCAGTTATCCCTGGAGGTCACCCAAATGCTTTGATTCATTGATGAAAAACTCCTAAGTCAATATCTCTTACAACAAACTCCTCAGTGACAGCTTCCTACATGAACAGACCTTTCTTGGAGGATATTGATGTTTCTAGAACATCAACCTCCTGATGGACTGAATAAAATGCCTCCTCCACTGGCAAATCTTCTTCAGTATACCTTTCATGCTCAGTGAGAACCCAAAATGAATAATACAAAGGGATGGTTCCTGGGATAGCTAATGGGACATCTATACAATCACTAGTCCTAACTCTTCCAGATCCTACAGTGGTCAAAACTATCTCTTAGGTTGTCTGGGGAAGTGAGCCATTGAGACACGGGGACATTTATGGGATAACAGATGGAAATTATAACAAACAACTATAAACTAAATCTCACTTTAAAATAGTATAACCATCTTAATCTACTTGACACCAATATGAATGCATAAACCAAATATAAAGTAAGTGCATCATTGGGTCTACATAGGATTGTGTGCTCTGACTGTAGGAAGATATTAAAAAATCTTACGTGTCAGTCAACAGGTCGATGGTCTCCATCTTGAACGGTCTTGTCATTTTGGACAACGGTTATATATTCTTTATTTTATAAGTAAAAAACTGGTTCTGTCTTTAGGACCCACACTGAGCTCAGATAACAAAAGACAGATAACGATATACTGGTTTGTCTGTTGAAAGTCAATTTTAGGAGTTAAGCAATTTACATGAGGACACCTAAGCTCTTCGCATTGGGTTTCTGCACAGAACTCTAGTGAAGGGTAACCATGTGCTATTAGTTTATTGATATGTAATAAAGGGGTGTTTTCAAGACATGATGTGAATACGCCGATGTTTAGTACTATGTAACAAGGGATACTCTGCATGAAAGTAAGTAAGGTGAAACACTTGGGTAGAGCTACTAGAATAGAACTGTAATGAAGCTCTGTGCCTGTGTGTGGCTTTCCCTGTTCTGAATAACACTGTCCCTATTGTGACGCAGGATTTATAGTCACACTGTGTGACTATCATTTGACACAGTGCTTGCTAGGCTGCTCTCCATCTCATCCCATCCACTTCAAATACATGGACAATAGTAGTCCCAACTTTATGTGACTGTAATGCTCCGTCAGGACTTTGTTCCAACTGCAAGGATAGTTGGGATGGATGTCCTGCTTCACACTGTACTGCTTTTATTAAGGGCGAGCTTCTAACTATGGTGCGTGCAGCTTGCCCTTAACGACAGTATGAAGCGAGACATCTATCCCAACTATTGAGGCAGTGGGTTGTCACACAAAATCAGGACAGTAGGCAGACTGTGCTGCTCTCTCCTACTTGTTCTTGCAGCTTTCACTACCTGCTGTCTCCTAAGCTCAGCTGCTGTTGTCTGGATCCTGGAATGTTGGAGCCCTGTTTGTAAAAAGGGAGATACATAAAATATGGAAAAAGTCTAGTAGCGAGTAAGCCAATTTAGGCCTCCCTTCCCCAATTACTCCAGATGTTACATATAACACTTACATTTAATAATTAGTCCCGCCTGCATTAAATAGTATTCACATTTAATAAATAGACCTATTTCCACCCTACCAGCTCTGATATTAAGTTAATAGAATTCAGAAACAATAGGTAGACCTATTTCCCTCCACAATGCCCATGACATTAAATTAAGCATATTCACATTTAGGAAATACTCCCATTTCCCCTCAAACAGCCCCAATATAAAATAATTAGTATTCCCATTTAATAATTAAACTTATTTTCCCCCAAACTGCCCCAATATTATATAACAGCCTCCACCCTTATTGCAATAAGCCCTCACTTACCTTCTTTCATTTGGCAGACTCTTTTGTCTTCCACTTCCTGCAGTATTACATGCTGCCCACCCTGACAGAGGGGTGAGGGACAGATACGGCGGATCTGTAGGTCCCGAGAAAGAGGACCAGGCTGACAACAGTCCTGGCCAGGGGAAGAGGTAGGGGGTGGGCGTGAGTGTGCCCGCTGACAGCACAGATCTAGATAATAAGTCTCTCTCTCTGCTCAAGGCCAAGTATCATCATAAAATGGATTATATATTTTGAATGCAGAAGATGTTTAAGAAAACAAATAAAAAAAAGATTAGAGAGGAATAACTCCCCTGGCCTTCAAGGTAATGAGCAATGAGATGTTATCCTACTTTTATTGCAAAATGTTCTTTATTTTCCCCCATTGTAACAATAAAGGTTAAATAAAACTCCAACAAAAAAAAACTGTCACATTAAGGTAATCTAACACCGTCAGAGGGAAAAAAAAACACTTTTCATAATGCCGTATTAATTACACTTTAGATGTGAACATTATTTACATTTTGTGTATGTGCCCTGCAAACTAAATTCACTCATATACTAAATGTTTATTTCTGCTTATACTGAACAGAGAACAAAATAAACTGCATTGTATGTCTACAAAAGTAAGGAAAATGCTTTCTCTAATCAATCGCATGTAGCTTGGCCTTCACAACATTTGGAACCATACAATTGTTAAATACTTAAAAACGTATTTATTTCTTCTACCATACACATATTTTTTTAACAAAACAATATTGTCTGGTTCTTTATCAGGGATTCTTTGAAACATGCATTAGACGGCAGTGAATAACACATGCTCACTTATACTACTCAAAGCATATGGAATGCATATGAAAGTGCCTGTGTGTACTACCCAATTATGTCTACATATTTTTCAGCAAAGTGCAGCGACATTCAATTCAAATGTAAAGAGAACAATTAAATAAAACACAAATAATGCTAGTGCATACGAGCCCTCAGCCCAGCTTAAGGACCCACTGTTCAGTTTTACGTTTATAATAGGATATCTTTTAAAGGCATCCCAGAACCTATTCCCATTTGTCTTGTTAATATGGGTTTATCGGGAGTTTAAATTATGGAAAATAATTATTGGGAGTTAGGATTGTGGGTGAAAAATTGAGACTGTTCTGGAAAAACTGGAAAACATGGAAACTCTTGAGACATCTCGTGCAAATTATAATTATTTTTTTTCCTAACAGAAATAACTAATTTCTGCTTGTGAGCTATAGAAGTGTGCGCAACAGTAAAAATGCGCGAACATTGCAGCTAACTGAATCTGTCCCAAAGAATAATAATGACTAGGGAGTATCTATGGATGGGCAGGTGAAAGTGTTACCCTACATTTTTTTATTATTATTATAATATATTGCATACTGGGAAACATACAAACTCCACACAGAAAGTGCCCTTGTCAGAATGAAACCCATGACCCCAGTGCTGTGAGACAATACTAACCACTGTACACAGATTTAGTAGGTGTGTGTGTGTGTGTGTGTGTGTGTGTGTGTGTGTGTGTGTGTGTGTGTGTGTGTGTTGAAAAGCCAATCCAGATGCTGAAAAACTCATTAGATTTCCTTTCATACTAGAAATAACAAATGATGACATCATTAAAGGGTCTTAGATGCAGAAGTTGGAAACTCCAAGTTTGATGATATCTACGTGATGATGTCTAAAACAACCTTCATGATTATCTGCCTCTCATCTGTTACCACCAGCTAATTACTGCAGACTATTGCAACATGCATGTCTAATGCTCTACACGTCATTTGTTTGGAATGTGTGCCTCAGCCATGGCTGGCTATGCCTGGATGTAGAATCAATATACATACTAACTTAATGCAAAATGGGTTATTTACTTCAGAATATGAATATACAACTTCTCTTCTCAACAAAATGTTGCCAGCCAAGTTTGGATTCGACTTTTTATTATTTAAGCATGTACGGAATGTCACATCTATCTGTCAACAATCTGTAATATTATACCTGTATATGCATATTATAGAGGTCTCCCGTGAGCATTTTATGCAAGTCTGCAATGAGCAACCAGTAGCTGATAAAGCAAAAAATGAACTGCCTGCGTGCTCAGATTTCATGGCAGATTCACAACGCGATCACTGGGGCTGTATGTACAGAACAGAACACCTCGTGCAGCCCTCCTTACATTTACACTCCAGCGCGCTAAGCTTCTCGGCCTATTGACCATAAACAGTCAGACTTAGTCCACTGGATTCCACAATTAGACAATATTACATGATGCAAGACCATTAAAGTCACTTTACAACCATGCTGTAACTGACAGCGCTATGTAAACACGACTTCACTCCTCAAAAACACATTGCTTGTGTTTCAAAAGACAAAGTTAAATTATAGAAGATACAAAAAAAAAACATAATACAGCTCTTAGGTAAATAATGAGATATATAATATATATTATTGACACATTTCTGCAGTGGTATTTGCAATTACACTAAATGTTTGGTATCTTTGCAGTCAACGTAAACAGACAATTCCTATTTATATTTGGCTGAAATTGTTATTTTTGACAACAATGCTTTACATTTTTATATTGTTGTCCAAGTTTACACGTCCTGCTGAGGAGCTTCCAGTAAACAGGGGACACATTGTGTAACAGGGCAGCCTGAATGGAGTACAAATATGAATCTCTAAAGCTAGGTACACACTACAGGGTTTTTGTCCAATAATCGGCTCAATCAGCCGACATACGACCGCTCGTTCAAAAGTCGGGTCAGTGTGTGTAGTGACACGAGGGTCGAAATTCTGCCCAAATGGACGATTGTCGCCTCATTTGGTTGGTTGTACCGTTAAATATTTTCGTTCCAATCTCGTTTCCATTGTGTAGTGTGTATAAACTTCCAAACGATCAACGAAAATCCTCCGATACTTGCTCATATACTTCCGAAATTGCAATCATTGCTCACGACAACATGGCTGTAAAAAGTCGCTAAAGGGACGTCCGCTCTTCCCTTTATCGTCCTAAACAAGGCTAGTGTGTATGCAGTCCATTGACCGAGCGATCAGACCATCGATCGCATGTAAAATCGATCGGCATAAAAAGTTGGTGGAAATTTCTGTAGTGTGTACCCAGCTTTACTAGGAAATAGAAGCTGCTAAACATTGAGCACTGAGGGAGCATTAGATTATGGCTTTTCACTAAGGATACGCCTACAACTTATCTTTTGATAGTACATCATAATAATGCAGGCCATTCTGATAAACAGTTTTGCGGCTTTGTTCATTTAACATCATAAAGTCAGCTTTCAATGCCATGATCTATGAAGCTACTTTTGTGATCTGATATAGGTAACATTTACCCTTTGAAACCATCAGTGTGTCAACCAGTGCTGTCAGTCTTGTCTATTACATATTGTATAAGCAAATCTACAATTACGTTATCTATTTATTGCGGGGATATGCAAAATGACCTTTATTACAAAGATATATTAGCACTTTGTTCATTGATTAGAATCTGCTGTATGAAAGCTCTTTTCAGATTTATAATTGCACGCTGTAAAGCATTTATTGTGTGTTTTAGGCATTTAATGTATGTGTGCCGCACACTTGGATGAGCTGTGGTGGATAATGCCTTGTGCCCTGCGCCAGTGTCTCCCCGCTCACTCATGAAGCACATGACCAAATCCCGCAATGACAGGTGGGAGAAGCTCAAGTCAGAGCAGTTTCTACGTTTCGAGTACAGCAGCACCAGTATAATTAACAACTACCATTTTTTAATGTTTTGGTTTTAGGGGTTAATTTATAAAATTATGTTGATTGTGTGTGATTGTTTTAATACGGATATCAATATCTACCTAGTGCTGTATTTAAGTCTTGAGTATTAGTTTGGTCATTTCCTTTTACAGCAGCTTTTGAGATAACTTTTTTTTTTATTTGTTCTAGGTTATTGATAAGATGCAATGCTATATTTTTTTATTTATTTATAAAAGATTATATTGTACATTTCAAAAGCTTATCAATAGTGAAGACATTCGAGATAAAGATTCAATGAACAAGCAACGTCTTTGTACAACACACGTCCAACACAAAGTCTTTGTTTGGATTGGCACTGAAGAGAGCCATTCATAGCCTAAAATGCTTATAACTTGTAACTACCTACGGACATAAGGTGTCACCAGGTGTGATCTTCTACTTGTATTTGTGAATCTTACAGGATGCTTGTGTTTTAAGGCTCATAAAGGATTGTGCATAATTCAGTATATTTTCAATAACATTGTAGATGATGAAAAACAGTTAATTATTCTTAAAGTCTAACTAATTTGTATAACAGCATATCCTATGTCCTAACACTTCTTTTATAACCCTTCCCTCCTCCTAAAGCTTTTACTTTTTACATGACCAGACAACCAACAGAGAGTTATATGAATGCTGATCACTACCACTGAATATCAGGGATATGAACCGGGTAAACTGAACCCATTAGTAGAGGCAGCGTAGGGAAGCTCAAACTGCCTGCGAGTAAAGAGATTGCCATTGGGTGTTTGAATCTCTTGGTGTTGACACCCATGGGTTATAGGCTGCCATGGATAACCATCTAGGTGGTGGTGTGGCTGTTCTGTAAAGGAGAAATGTTATTTAGGGGAATTCTGTATAAGTAAAATTGAGGCGTTATCGCCACAGTGTGCCTCGGGGACTGTTCGGAAGGCCCTCTGCGCACATTACCTCAGAGCCTGCACATCACAATTATCTTTTTATGGTGTTTTTTAACGCAGATTTGACTAAACCCCTGGCGGCATAGTGGTTTTCAATCCGCCACTCATCTCCAGGCATCCAGCCTCAAAGCACCGAACATGACATTTAGTAAATTTACCCCTAAGAGTCTTAAAATCTAGTAAGGAGATAGGGAAAGAATACTAAAACGTGCATAAAGATAGTGTTACAAGCTAGACAGTAAAAATTAAACTTTAGATCCAATAATATGTTTATTACAGCAATAAGAGCAGCAGGTTATATATTTCTTTTTTAACAAGACTCCTAGATAAAAGGCAGCTTTGTAAATCTAGATGAAAGTAAAGAATGATATGGATGAAGTGCAAACAGTAAAGTCCTATGAGAACCTGCAGATAAACTGACAGCAGAAATATTGGTTTGTTTAGTTTTTCTTCAATAGCAGGAACGATTTAGAGTCAGGTGATCAGGCTATTGGGAGAGATTGTCTTATAGCCACACTAACCCTATTTTCTTTTTCCTTTTTTATTGAATTTCTACAACTTAACTATGATAGTAAATTAAACATTCATACATAGTTGTCCCTAATTTCTAGGGAAAGTCCCAGGTTTCAAAGATTTGTCCCTGTAAATATCCCTACTTTCCAGTACTTATCAACTGTGCAATAAATAGCTCTATTTCTGAATGTTAGGCCCATCTATTTGCTCTAGGACAGGCCTGTCCAACCTGTGGCCCTCCAGGTGTTGTGAAACTACAAGCCTCAGCATGCTTTGCCAGTAGACAACCTGTTGGTAGCTGGAAGGGCATGCTGGGACTTGTAGTTTCACAACATCTGGAGGGCCGCAGGTTGGACAGGCCTGCTCTAGGATTTATAAGGTAATAGTGGAACATAATGTATATCATCATCAAATTCAGTATGAATTTTTCCTAAGAGTTTCTCGGAGACAATACAGCATGTAACCGAGGTGGGGGACGTAACCTGTCTGGATGCATGGGCTCAGCAGTAAAGTGCAAACATGAAAATATTTAAAAATGTTGGCAAATACGTTTATGTCACAGTAACTAAACTTACAATAAACGTGTCGGTAGGTTACCTTGCACAGTAAGGTAAATGAAAAAGCTTTTGCATGTGCCAATTAAAATCCCTTCTCTCCTCCCAAAACCTTGCTCGCAACTTTATTCATGTGCAATAATCCATAACAATACAGCTAAATGAGTGGTGTGGTGGCACAGTGGTTAGTATTGCTGTCTCACAGTGCTGGGACCATGGGTTTGCTTATAATCAGAACACTAACTGCGTGCAGTTAGTATGTTCTCCCCACATTTGCATGGGTTTGCCTCGGGTGCTCCAGTTTCCGCTTGTAGTCCAATAACATACTAGCAGGGTGTCACAAGAGGAACCCTAGAGTGTGTAGAGTAGCGAATTTAGACTGTAAGCTCCAATGGGGATGTGACCGATTCAATATTCTCTGGATATCACTTTATAATATGGTGGTGTTATGCAAACTATAATACATAAATTATAGCCTACTGAATGGAGTAGGACTGATATATTTGGGGGTGTGGCTAGATCAGGACATCTAAAAAAAAGTATTTAACCTCAAATTAGTCATCATTTGTGCCAAAGTGCCTTTAACTGACTGTAGTGAGAGCTCACCCCTAGGGTCTTAAAAAAACCACATTGCACTCACTACTGCAATGCTGCATATGTACATGACAAAGTACAATAAAAAAAAAAAAAAAGGGTTGCAAAGTTGAAACCACTGAGCTATGTAACGTGTGATAATTCCAAGTTCTGTGGTCAGATGCTGGCCTGCGGGCCTCTCTGGCTTTATATCTTTAGAGGGGGAATACCGTTGATCCCAACAGAGAGAGAGGTGAGGCCACACAAAATGTACTTTTTGGATGCTTTTTATTAGGGGACATATGAATAATGATGGGGGTAGTTTGGTGCACAAGGGAGTGTTAGTTTGCAGGCAAAATACACAGAGGCATGTTTACTAAAAACAGTAAGCATTCCCCAATAACTACTATATAAAAAGTTAAAGTAGAAAATAAGTGATTATTAGCCAATTCATCGAATGCTAACTGGTTACTTCAACTCAGTTTTTCTACTGTATACTATTATCTAATAGATTTGATACAAAGAAAGTATAAAATAGGTACTTATAACCTTGATATGTTCTTCTCTAATAGTCTTACTGAAAATGTACTTTTTCTTTCTTAGCGGTTAGAATGTCCATTCTTATTTTGCTACTTTTTACTGCTTTTCATTTGTGGATGCCAAATTGATCTTCATTGTCTTAGTTAATGACTTTGGACAGTTTATCTGCTATGTTATCTAACTTGCTGTCCTTAAATCATCATCATCATCATCATTTATTTATATAACGCCAGCAGATTCTGTAGCGGAGGCCTGTCCAACCTGTGGCCCTCCAGATGTTGTGAAACTACAAGCCCCAGCATGCTTTGCCAGTAGACAACCTGTTGATAGCTGGAAGAGCATGCTGGGACTTATAGTTTCACAACAGCTGGAGGGCCGCAGGTTGGACAGGCCTGCTGTAGCGCTTTACAATTGGGAACAAACAGTAATAAAACAATACTGGGTAATACATACAGACAGAGAGGTAAGAGAGCCCTGCTCGCAAGCTTACAATCTATGGGACAATGGTTTGATAAACAAGGGTAAGTGCTACATCATATTGCATATTGATCCAGCTAGAATGCAAAGGTTAAAGTATTTAGGGGTCTATTTATGACCCTTCGTTTTTTTCAGTTGAAACTTTTCAATCCTTATCTCCTTGATAAGGATTGAAAAGTAACGGCTATGTATTAAAAAAAATCTCAGGGACAGCAGTGCCGATAACCTGCTGTCCCTGAGAAGTGACTCACCAGGGTATCGCAGTCTTATCTCCTTCCGGAGAGCTGCGGTGATCTTCTCTTCTGTGTGTTTTGTTTACTGCCCATGCGCAGACTTAATTGATAAAACAATCACTACACATTTCAGTGGTTAACGGCAAAGTGCACCCAAAAACAAATGAGACAGGACTCACATTATTTAATTGATAAAAAACAATATTTATGGTTAATTAAATGTACATTAAACTACTAGATTGGTATATTTTATGGTAAAAAAAAATTAATAAAGGGCTGGAACAATAACAAAAAAATAACTAAATGAATACTTTAATTACTTACATTATCTATACTTGCAGTTAATAGCAATGGTAACAGCAGAGGTAATGTGTCTCTCGGCAGCAGTAATAAGAACTGTGAACTCCTGTGACCTCTGACATGTGACTGTGAGGATCACATGTGATCCCTCAACCTATCCACACAGACTCCGTCCAGCTCTGCTGAGCTGACAGGTAAGAAAACTTTCACTTATGAAAAGTGAGCTTCAGATGGCGCCAGCTTCAGATGGCGCCAGCTTCAGATGGCGCCAGCTTCAGATGCCGTACATTTTCATGAATGAAATGAGAAAGATTTCAATTGGCAGACTTTGATACATAGCGGTACTGAGCGCTCCCCATACATTGTTATGGGGAGCGCTCAGATAAACGCTAATAGGTGCAAAGCAGCAGATATCTCCGATATCTGCTGCGATCATAGCTTCATACATAATGATTTTACCGGTAAAGCCCCGAAAACTTTGTTTTCGGGACTTTACAAGGGGGGAATAGTTTGATAAATAGGCCCCTTAGTGAGCTGTGTGATCAGTCACACAACAACTCATACTTGCCTACTCTTCCAGAACTTTCTGAGAGCCCTCCTGGACTCCCGGAAGTGTAGGCCTCCTCCCAGACGTGACTGAGGTGGGGCTCAATGATGCAATTGCACGTTGTTAAGCCACGCCCCCTGCTATGAAATTACAATATTATTGCCATTTCCTAGCAAGGGGTGGGGCTACCTCATGTCACATGACTTCTTCACCAGGATCTCGCAAGAGAGAGTTTTGAAAAGTCGCAAAGTACGCCTTAAATGTCAGTAGCTTCCTATGCACCTGGACGGTGTGTATACAAAAACTTTATGTTAGGTAGTGTCTGTCTGTAGGTGTGCCTTGCTGCCTTGAACTGGAGTGGTTCTGAAACATGTCTGCTGCTCTGGATCACCCTTTCCCTCCAAGTCCTGCTGTTTGGATCTTAGGCTGGGTACACACTACAGTGTTTTCAGCAGATTATCAGGCCAATCAGACAAGCTATGAAGCAGCACTCACCTGTCACTGTATGAACATGTGTGTGCATGTGCGTGTCACCACCTCTCGTGTATCCTCCTTCAGACCCAGCAAGATGCCCTATCAGTTTATACAGACTGCCGTTTGGACTCAATGTTTGTCTGCTCACTAACAGTATAATTACCAAGCTGCAGATTATCATGCAGATTTACGCAGACCGCCGCGTGGTATCAATGGATGTGTGTATTTAGACAAATAATTGATTTTAAGACATCATTTGCATTCCAGTAAAGAAACTTTATGTAATACAGACGACACAGTTGTAACTGAACGGACTGTAATATCTATTCAAAGACTGCCACACATTTCATTCAGTAACATTGATAGGTTAGTCTCTATTTCCCCATCTTATAATAGTTTTACTGGTGATTGCCGCTGACAGCATAGTAGCGCTCTGTCATTTCTACTCCATTAACCATTTGATGTTAGCACACACCCAGACCTTTGTGAACTCATTTAATTACAATGACTTGGATGCAGGTGCTTGGAGAGAACTGGTTAATTATGTTAGGTTTGTAGGCAGGAGATGACAGGTCTCAATCGAAAAGTAAACTTGACATACAATGTATCATACATATATACTTTGTCAGACAGATAACATTTTATCAAGCTCCAATGTCGGAGTCATATAATTTATGCTATCTCGGAGGATCTATGCTTGCCAGCATCCTGTCCATCCATGCCCAGGAGGTAAAAATAACAAATATGGTTACACCTAATTAACAGGAGGCGGCAAACACAGATTCACCAAATATAACGAAAGATATGTGATTTAATAGATTACCCCCTTAAAAAATACACTGGTCCCGCCAGCATCCGCACACAAGTACAGTATATGTGTAACATTAGGCAGATCATGATACTTTTGTTACTGCGTTATTAGTCTTGGTAATAAATGAACATTATGTTGTTACGTACTAAACCTATATTACCTCCCAGTGCAGAGTAGAGCTGTGGACCACATGGCGGTGCCTGGAAAAGCAGCAAAAGAACACTTTACAGAAACCATTAGTGTCACTCATTACTACTTCTACGTCTGCGTGCATCTCCTGGCTCAGTGGTCTCACTCTATGACGGTAATTCAATGGACAGCGTTACTCATGAGAATAGTGCGCATTATTACCAGTAGTATGGTCATTTCAATGCTGATTTTTGCTTGCAGCACAGAGCCGCGAGCAGAAATCTGCTTTAAAATTACAGTACTAATGGTAATAGTGCGCAGGCTGCGTTATTCTCACGAGTAACGCTGTCACTGAATTCCCCCCTATAAGTTAAGTGAAGGGTCAATGGTTATGACAGATGAAGAGCACAGATCTGTAGGTAAATTGTGTACAGTGTGTACACTTACATTGGCAAGCTGATCGGGATGTGTCGTTTGTACCCAGCCTTACTCTTTTCTATCTGTCCCTGTCCTCTTCTCTAGCTTGCCTTATCTATCTTCCATCTCTCTTCCATCTGACCCTTCTTTACCACTTACTTGGGTCTGTTCGATTCTCATTATAACTATACAATAAAATGTATCTTACCGACTTACTATATAAATGTATTCTACTGACTAATATTTATCGATTGGCTTACTGACTGAATGCATTTTAATTATTGACAACTCTACACTCTCTCTTTTTTTCTACACTAACTCTTTAATTCACTTAGTGCTGTTCTTCTCAATGTTACTCTGTTCTTTGTTTATCCCGTATTCCTTTCTATTAGCTCCACTTACACAGGCCCACTCTTTACTAGAGCGCAATAACCTTTCCCTTTGCTTCCGTTGTCTGATTGTCATGTCTTCTCAGACTAGTCTGTCATCCTCTTGCTCTTGCCTGGTTTCATTGTCCCACTCCTCGTACTGCCTCTGTCTGATGCTCATGTCAGCTGTTCTCCTCACACTTGAGCCATCCGCAGCTCGAGGTCACCGCCTCTGATAAACTGGCTCAGTGGGAGCAGCGGGAATCTTAAGGGGGCACATACTTGTGCTGAACAGGGTCCGTTACACCTGTTCTCCAGCAGTCCGCATTCATTATACAGAAATGGGTGATTAACCCCTGAACTGCTGTCCTGCAGCTCAGCAATATATGTATGCTCTAATTGGCGCTATATATATATATATATATATATATATATATATATATATATATATATATATATATATATATATACGCACACACACACATACATATATACACACACACACATTGCACAAAAGTTAACTTGTGCAAAACTGTTTCTACTATAAAACAGTGGGTTTGTAGACACCACAGAACTCAAGTCAACCTTTCTTTAAACTTCTTTTTCATGATATTCTATCCATGAAATTAAATTATTAGTCTTAAATAAAGGGGTGAAAACCTACTGATTATATAACTTGATATTGTCATAGTTTTTCAACCTGTCAATCAGACATATGTATATAGCCAGGCGTATGTCTATAGCCAGACATATGTCTTTACAGGCAAAATTTGCCTGTGAACACATTGCCGTTTTAAATCTGCCGAATATCGACGACTTTCAGAGTGCACAGATTGATACATTTACCCCCAGGAGTAAATCCTGGCTCATCTCTGTATAGGGACCACTGGAGCTACAGGTGGCCTCATGGAACCAATGGGCACCCAGTAATGAGGCAGAGGGGAAGAGGAGGAGAGAGAGATAGAAATGAAAACCACAGTCCCACTCCACTTCACCTTAGCATCAATAGAAAGTTTACAGACATTGGGAGCAAAAGCTAAAAAGAAACCTTGGATGAACTGCTGGAATAAGCCTGCCAAAAGCAGGGAGACACTGCAACTTAGCTCCATTCCAAGAATAAGTTGAACATGGAAGAGGGAACTGAAATCTGGATTGGTATAGCACGCAAGTAAGGGCTACGCTACCCTAACGGTAAGAGAGCTTAGGATCCCAGGCAGGGTGTGCGGGTACCAGTGCCTTGAATATATTCTCCTCTTATGCGAACGTTACCTACAACGTTAAATGCAGACTATTAAAGCATTTCTGGAGATACAGCTCTGTACAAATCAGCCCTGCAGCGAATTTTAGCCAGTCTCTATCCACATCACTAATCTTGTTGTGGTGTCATTGTACAGAACAAACAATGGAGGTTTTCGTGTATAAGACCAGACACCTGCCTCGCACTTATGAAAGGATTTCTTAACAAGCCACCTGGATGTCAAATAAAAAGCTCTTTTATATCCAGATTACTGACAAGTATTCTTTATACAAGTGGAGTCACTATGCAATAAAGCCAAGCAGGTGCTCCATACAAATAATATAAACTACTTCTCTGTGAAAGGTCACAGTCTCCACATCTATACTTCAAAAAAGGAGTTAATTGATCAGGATATTAAAAAGCTATTGTTTTTGAAAGGATCAAAACTTTTATCCATGAGGATTTATATCTTCCACCACTGTTAATAGATTAATGAAGAAATTAGAACAGTCTCCTACAGAGTGAAAGATCAAGAGAAGAAATATCTACAACATAAAAAAGGCAATTTATTATTATTTATTTGCATAACACCACCAAATTATGCAGAGGTTTCCAGAGAACAATAAATAAATTACATCAGTCCCTGCCCATTGGAGCTTACAGTCTAATTTCCCTATCTCGCACACGCACATGGATCCATTTCTGTGAGAAGCCAATTAACCTACCAATATAAAGAAACACATGGAAAAGGGCACATATAGGGAGGGGAAGGAAAGAGTAAGGGTAAGAATGAAAATAAATCTCTTTCTCTCTCATAATATACATACATACACAATATATATATATATATATATATATATATATATATATATATATATATATATATATATATATATATATATATATATATATATATATATATATATATATATATACACACACATACACACACACACACACACACACACACACACACACACAAGTTAACCCGTGCATGATACTCATGCATTCTAGTCAAATCAAGCTACTTAAGGTGTTAAAAAGGCTCTTGTCATGCATTTGGGCCATAGCCCAGGCCTCAACCACCAACCACTCCCCACTGTCACCCCCGGCAACCACCAACCACTCCCAACTGTCACTTTTCCTTCAAGAAATATATATATATTTTTTTAAAATATTTATAAACACTTTTAACAATTAAATTAACAAAATCTCAGTATACCAAATTTCAGCCCTTTCTGAATTTTTTTTCCCACACACACTAAGAATTTAGTAGGTCAGTGAATAACTCCGCCCAGCAGGTGGCGCTGCAGCTTGGTTTTATTTTTTACACACACACA
The DNA here is from genome assembly GCF_038048845.1 of Mixophyes fleayi. NCBI lineage: Eukaryota > Metazoa > Chordata > Amphibia > Anura > Limnodynastidae > Mixophyes > Mixophyes fleayi. The sequence goes on from NC_134402.1 coordinate 63,020,062, forward strand.
CACACCACTAAGCATTTATATTATAGATATACATATATACACACACATATATATATATATATATATATATATATATATATATATATATATATATATATATACACACACACATACATACACACACGTAATAAAATAAGACTATGAAGCTAGATCCATTACATTTTACTACACGAATAAAAGGAATAATTAAAAAAGCAAACAAGTGTTATGGGTGACTAAGCTCCAAAGTGTCACATCAACAAATAGGGGTATATTTACTAAACTGCAGGTTTGAAAAAGTGGAGGTGTTGCCTATAGCAACCAATCAGATTCTAGCTGTCATTTTGTAGAATGTACTAAATAAATTGCAGCTAGAATCTGACTGGTTGCTATAGGCAACACCTCCACTTTTTCACAGCCGCAGTTTAGTAAACATACACCATAAAGTTAAACCTTTTTCTTTTGTGAAAAAGTCAGCTGTGAAACATACAGCAATAAAATACTACCAATATGTTTTTGGACTATGGAAAGAAACCGAAGCACCCAGAGGAAACCCACACATACACAGGGGGAATATACAAACTAAACCACAGCTAGAATCCTGGTTGGAATCAAACCCACGGCCTCAATGCTGTGAGACAACAATGCTAACCACTCCGCCACAATGATCAATACTGTGACCAACATCAATATACTGTTTCTTGAATACTTGAATAGTACTGGCAAAGGGGAATTCAAGAAATACTAGAATATACCACTGTGTCAAAGAAAACATATCTGTTACTGATATAATTAAGAGGACTGGTCAAACAAAATATGGGGTAAATATTTGGAGTTGCACTAATTGGGTAAAATTATGGAGAATTAGGGTCATTTTTTTGCCCATTTTATGCATTTTTTTGTCTCTAAAGATGCACTTTAAAGAAGTATTACAAAAGCAGGAAGCATTGGTCTCAGTACAAAACTCTGTGGTGTTTAACCCATACTTGCCAACTCTCCCGGAATGTCCGGGAGACTCCCGCATTTTGAGAGAGTCTCCCGGACTCCCGGGCGAGTGTGGCAAAATCCCGGATCTGCCCACTTCCTAGTGAAGTGGGCAGAATTAGGTCACAAACGCCGCGATTCCTGGTGAATCGCGGCGTTTGGCCCCGCCCCCTCTGTCAAATGACGCATTTTGCGTCATGACGTCATGGGGGCGGGTCCAAAATGACACGGATTTTGGAGGCCCGCCCCCCCATGACGCCCACCTCCCCCGCAGGCTCCCGGATACCAACATTGTAAAGTTGGTAAGTATGGTTTAACCAGACAATTCTATTTTTAAACTAAAATTCAGAGACAGTCGCACAGTTTCAAAAACGACAGTTTCATTACAGGCACTCACTGACACACACTACCCAGCACCTGCAGTTACAGCTAGGTCTTGGTTGAAGGAGTGGAACAATGTGTATTGGCATTTACATACTCTGAACAAAGTACTGGCAGGGTTGCTAGTGGGGCTAGTAACCAGAAGTATCTTTAAATGCTATGTCTGACTGAAGGGTAATTGACAGCCAAGCAGCAGAGGTTAACAAGAGAATGGCTCAAGGAGGAGCAGGATGCATGATGGGAAAGCTTGGTTAGAGGTGGCGGTGAGGGAGGGGGTTGAAAGGGTGAATAAAGGTATCCAACAGCCTCAGTAACTACCAATGTCTGAGCTGTGCATTTCAGGTATTAGGTGTAAAACATGCTCCCTCATCAATCCGTCCAAAATCATATGTTCAAATGGATGTGTACCTTATCATAGCTCTTCATCATCATCATCATCATTTATTTATATAGCGCCAACATATTCCGTAGCGCTTTACAATTGGCTCTTAATTGCACTCACACTGCTCCAGTTCATGCTTTCTATATAGTAACTCAACACTTCCTGTTCATAATGACATTGGTTATACATTTATAATCCAGGACTATGTGCGGCTCCACATCACAATATCAAGCTTCATGCCACATTCCATGTTGCCAAAATCTCAGATTTCGTGCACTTGAACAAGTGTGGATCTGCAGGCCTTTGTATGTAGTCTTCTGTATTATCACAGCCTGTCCTGGGCTACCTCTTCTAACCCATATAATAAATAGTTGCCAACATCTTCGAATAGTTTCTAGGGCACCTTGTGTCTGAGCTCAGCCCATCTCAGCCCGTTCCATGTGACACGGTATCTGTGCACCTTGGAACTTTCCAATTTCCACCATGTCATGTCTCCTCAATATGATAACAACATGTTTTTTGTATTCTGAATACTCCTCATTAGTAGAAATCAACTTGTATAAACCAGGCAGTGAGTTAGAATAGCACTAAGAGGAAGTAACAAATCTAAATGTTACTGTGCATTTGTCAGTAAGGACAATTCTAGGGACAAAAATGCCCAGGAGCAAATCACAAAACCTGGTATTGTCCCTGGAAACTATCTGCAACAATAGTAATCCTTCTCATCCAGGTAGACATGGCCACCTCTGTTCATTGGAAAACTACATTCTGCCTCATCACAGTGTTTACCACAAACTGGGGAAACATAGCACTGACACGAATGACAAAATGCACATGTCATAGTGCTTATAGTCTTAGACAACCTTATGTGTCCAAAAAGGCTGATGAATTGCATTAAAATTTCATAATATTACTTGTGTAGCTATAACTCACTACTTAGAGAGAACTAATTACATTTAAAGATGATTATCAAGGTTAAGGTTATACAGTCTCTCAATTTGTTGAGAAGTCAATGATTATAAAATATACATAAATGTGAGGAACTAATTACAACTATTGTCACTTAATGAATAAAACAGTTATTACCACAATTGACTATGTCTTTAGTGATAGATTAGTTACTGTTTGTCATTAAATAACACTCCCTTGTTAAGGAGGTTCCTTTAAGGAAGGCAATATACTAAAGAGACTGATGGTGTTGGCATGTCACTGGATTATCCTACTGTACAGTAAAATGTACCAAGCACATGCATACAATTTTTTTAAGCATGTATTCACCTTGCTGCTAGCCATTTCTGGCCTGTACTACTGGACCTACTAGTCAGTGCTGGGCTGTACTACTGGACCTACTAGTCACTGCTGGGCTGTACTACTGGACCTACTAGTCACTGCTGGGCTGTACTACTGGACCTACTAGTCACTGCTGGGCTGTACTACTGGACCTTCTAGTCACTGTTGGCCTGTACTACTGAACCTACTAGTCACTGCTGGGCTGTACTACTGGACCTACTAGTCACTGTTGGCCTGTACTACTGGACCTACTAGTCAGTGCTGGGCTGTACTACTGGACCCACTATTCACTGCTGGGCTGTACTACTGGACCCACTAGTCAGTGCTGGGCTGTACTACTGGACCTACTTAGTCACTGCTGGGCTGTACTACTGGACCTACTAGTCACTGCTGGGCTGTACTACTGGACCTACTATTCACTGCTGGGCTGTACTACTGGACCTACTAGTCAGTGCTGGGCTGTACTACTGGACCTACTTAGTCACTGCTGGGCTGTACTACTGGACCTACTTAGTCACTGCTGGGCTGTACTACTGGACCTACTAGTCACTGCTGGGCTGTACTACTGGACCTACTATTCACTGCTGGGCTGTACTACTGGACCTACTATTCACTGCTGGGCTGTACTACTGGACCTACTAGTCAGTGCTGGGCTGTACTACTGGACCCACTAGTCAGTGCTGGGCTGTGCTACTGGACCCACTAGTCACTGCTGGGCTGTGCTACTGGACCCACTAGTCACTGCTGGGCTGTACTACTGGACCCACTAGTCACTGCTGGCCTGTACTACTGGACCCACTAGTCAGTGCTGGGCTGTACTACTGGACCCACTATTCACTGCTGGGCTGTACTACTGGACCCACTATTCACTGCTGGGCTGTACTACTGGACCCACTAGTCACTGCTGGGCTGTACTACTGGACCCACTAGTCACTGCTGGGCTGTGCTACTGGACCCACTAGTCACTGCTGGGCTGTGCTACTGGACCCACTAGTCACTGCTGGGCTGTGCTACTGGACCCACTAGTCACTGCTGGGCTGTACTACTGGACCTACTAGTCACTGCTGGGCTGTACTACTGGACCAACTATTCACTGCTGGGCTGTACTACTGGACCTACTATTCACTGCTGGGCTGTACTACTGGACCTACTATTCACTGCTGGGCTGTACTACTGGACCTACTATTCACTGCTGGGCTGTACTACTGGACCTACTAGTCACTGCTGGGCTGTACTACTGGACCTACTAGTCACTGCTGGCCTGTACTACTGGACCTACTAGTCACTGCTGGCCTGTACTACTGGACCTACTAGTCACTGCTGGCCTGTACTACTGGACCTACTAGTCACTGCTGGCCTGTACTACTGGACCTACTAGTCACTGCTGGCCTGTACTACTGGACCTACTATTCACTGCTGGCCTGTACTACTGGACCTACTATTCACTGCTGGGCTGTACTACTGGACCCACTAGTCAGTGCTGGGCTGTACTACTGGACCCACTAGTCACTGCTGGGCTGTACTACTGGACCCACTAGTCACTGCTGGCCTGTACTACTGGACCCACTAGTCACTGCTGGCCTGTACTACTGGACCCACTAGTCACTGCTGGCCTGTACTACTGGACCCACTAGTCACTGCTGGCCTGTACTACTGGACCCACTAGTCACTGCTGGGCTGTGCTACTGGACCCACTAGTCAGTGCTGGGCTGTGCTACTGGACCCACTAGTCAGTGCTGGGCTGTGCTACTGGACCCACTAGTCAGTGCTGGGCTGTACTACTGGACCCACTAGTCAGTGCTGGGCTGTACTACTGGACCCACTAGTCAGTGCTGGGCTGTACTACTGGACCCACTAGTCAGTGCTGGGCTGTACTACTGGACCCACTAGTCAGTGCTGGGCTGTACTACTGGACCCACTAGTCAGTGCTGGGCTGTGCTACTGGACCCACTAGTCACTGCTGGGCTGTGCTACTGGACCCACTAGTCACTGCTGGGCTGTACTACTGGACCCACTAGTCAGTGCTGGGCTGTACTACTGGACCTACTAGTCAGTGCTGGGCTGTACTACTGGACCTACTAGTCAGTGCTGGGCTGTACTACTGGACCCACTAGTCAGTGCTGGGCTGTACTACTGGACCCACTAGTCAGTGCTGGGCTGTACTACTGGACCCACTAGTCAGTGCTGGGCTGTACTACTGGACCCACTAGTCAGTGCTGGGCTGTACTACTGGACCCACTAGTCAGTGCTGGGCTGTACTACTGGACCCACTAGTCAGTGCTGGGCTGTACTACTGGACCCACTAGTCAGTGCTGGGCTGTGCTACTGGACCCACTAGTCAGTGCTGGGCTGTGCTACTGGACCCACTAGTCAGTGCTGGGCTGTGCTACTGGACCCACTAGTCAGTGCTGGGCTGTACTACTGGACCTACTAGTCAGTGCTGGGCTGTACTACTGGACCCACTAGTCAGTGCTGGGCTGTACTATTGGACCCACTAGTCAGTGCTGGGCTGTACTACTGGACCCACTAGTCAGTGCTGGGCTGTATTACTGGACCTACTAGTCAGTGCTGGGATAGCCAAGGCATAAATGTGTCATTTAACTTAATACTCCTAGTAAAAGTCAGAGCACACTCAAGAGAAAGCCACACCCATTCATTTTGCAGAACAAATAGCTCATTGATAATGCCCCACCATAGCCACTATTTCTGTTCAACTCATCTGGCAACCATAGACAAGCATAGAAAAATAGATTTATTTGACCCCTGCACCCGGGGCTAAAATGACGCGTTTGGCTGCGCCCCACCCCCTCCCTCCAGTCACGCCCCTCTCCAGGAAATAACTTTGTGAAAGTTGGTAAGTATGACTGTAGCAGGTTAGTCATAGTGCAGTAGAATCCCTGTGATGTACAGTAAAATAACACTAACAACAGCAAAATATGTATAACATTATAAATGTACCAAAACTGAATACAATTATATGTCCTCACTTCAAATACTAAACTGTAGATAGTCAAAACAGAGATGAAAGGAATAAATATAAACAAGGCAACAGTTTGATAAGAATATGATAACATCTACTTAAAATAGTCATCTACTGAGCAGACAATGAACAGATATTAGCGGTATTAGTTCTGAAGCCTCAGAATACCTTCTCTATGACATTTTCCTAATGCTGTTTTGGGTCTTGAATAAGCACATTTCATACATGGAATAATGTACTCCTTAGTGGATCTAGGAAGTTACAGAGGTGATATGTAACAAGGCTGTCAATACACGTGGCGGTTTGTAAAGGCTTCTAATATACATACACACACCTATATATATATATATATATATATATATATTTTAATTATACAGGAGGGTGTGTGTTACCCCTTTTAATTTAAGGCCACAATCAAACAGACTTAATACTGATCAATAAAATAAAGAGTCATTGCGAACAAGCTAAATTTAAATGTCTAATACAAATAATAATATGGAAAGATAAACCTTTTTATACACTGCTGACCAATAAGAAAACAGCACAAGGTACAGACAACTATCTGTGCGATCACTGTTCCATGCATGGAGTTATTTATCACACGCTCCAAGTCAAAGCAGTAATCAATAAAAGCCAACAAATAAAGCAGAACTTCAGTGTAAGACATAACCGTGCTGCCTGCAGTCTCCGTCACTGTTGCTGCGCACACTTCACCTATTTAAACTGTAAGCTCCAATAGGGCCAGGGGCTGATGGGAATGATTCTCTGTACAGCGCTACATAATATGATTGCCACTATATAAACAATGATAATAATTTGGCTAGCAACACAGAAAACAAAACTCTGGGTTATAGAGAAGTTGACCTCAGAGCTATTATTCTGGAGCTAAAGTGTGCAAGGGCTACATAATTAAAGTGGGAAGAAGGCAGTATGAATACTTACCAAGGGTTCAGCCATTACAACTTCTATTTTTTTCTCCGCTTGTACAGCGAATTCTGCAAACAGGCTTTTGATGACATATTCTCCGGGCTTGACATCTGGGTCAATAGTAATGTTTGACATTGTGACACCTCTCTTTTCCAAAGGGCAGGGGTTGATGGGAGAGACCCGTTTCTTGTTTACAGTGCTGGCTGGAACAGAAGCTGTAGAGAAAACAAATATACAAACATCAGAAGACCAGTCCAGTCATTACGTACTTGCAGCTAGTTCACGCTCATAACCTCTGCCAGCAAAACAACAACAGAACTGTTATAGTCACAAAGTGATAATGATACCAAGAGAATCCACAGACCTTTGTGTCATCAATAGTAGTTAAGCACTCAAAATGGCGGCCTTGTTTGTCTAAAGTGCATTGTGTGATTGTGATTACTCAATCCAAGATTCATGGAGCGGGGCCTGATCACGCTAATGGCGTCATTAAGCCCCGCCTCGTCCCAGGAGGGTATATGCTCTTCCGGGAGTCCTCAGACATTCTGGGAGAGTAGGCAAGTAAGGACAAAATCATATTTCTTATCTTCTGCATAAAACATACTGATTAATTTAAGCAAAAGGTGTTAGGGTAACTGCAAAGGTAACAGTTAACAGTTTTCCATCATCTCCTAAGCATGAAACATCATCATCATTTATTTATATAGCGCCACTAATTCCGCAGTGCTGTACAGAGAACTCATTCACATCTGTCCCTGCCCCATTGGAGCTTACAGTCTAAATTCCCTAATATAGACACACACTCACACAGAGAGGGAGCCAGACAGACAGACAGAGACTAGGGTCAATTTTGATAGCAGCCAATTAATCTACCAGTATGTTTTTGGAGTGTGGGAGGAAACCGGAGCACCAGGAGGAAACCCACGCAAACACAGGAACATGTGCGGTAGCCATGTTAAAATATGTTTTAAAGGGCCACTCAGCCTAGCACAAAAGTTATTGGATATTTGCCAATGTATAAATATTTGCTATCTCGCAGAGTTGTAAGTTATCAGCCACTTTTGATAGGGAAATGCCTGAATGCTGCAGTGCCCTCCAAGGATATTATTGGACAGGAAGTCTGCTGTGTGTTGGAAAATATCTTCCTTCACAATCACAACTTTAATTTTACTTCCTTCAATCCTGATAAACTCTGTGCATATTTGTGAAGAACATTAGTATCCATTTTATATGAACGAACTTAAAATTTAAATTTTAGTTGTCCTTCAAGAAAAACATTCCAGCTTTTGGGAGTAACAAGTGCTGAATGGAACAGTATATTTTTAAATGGACTCGTACGACTCCTGGTTATAAATAATCATGTTTGTAGACTTCAATGTACAAATGGATGCTGAATTCTGATGACATATTTGAGCATTTTGTAAACTGTAGATGTAGCGTCTCACTAAAACACTCATTAAAAGGGACGTTATTTATTTTTTCCTCCTAACTATAAATACCCAACATCAACATATGTAACACATTTCACTCACGAGATTAGTATTTACCCACAAACAAAACATTGAGACCCTGAGGCTGGGTCTCTGTCTAGTTATGTCCCCAGCACTCACACCACATGGCTGCTAGGCACATAACTAGACACAGATCTTAAATTCCCATGTGCTCCTTTTCTCACTCCTCTGACCTGAATCTACAATACTGATCATTCACAGAGTAGACCCAATACTGAAGTGGGTTGAGAGAAAGTTAAAAATGAAAATAGTTGCAACAAAACCACAGCTAATTCTCCATGAAAGCCTTCCCATGTAAACAAACCCACAGTGAGTGACACAACAGCTGCAGCTCTGTTCTTGGAATAGATCACATGTGGACTGGTCAGATAAGAGATACCAGCATTCCTTCTTTTCATAGTGACATGGGCTTTAATTGAGTTCACTAATGGAAAACATAAGGGCACTAGTGAACCTACAAGAGCCACATAACACAAATATATTGTGTTAGAATAATCATCAACATTTAAATGTTTACTTAAAGTGAAGCTTTCACCTTCACACATTGTGAGTATTATTGAGAAAGCCGATCAATATCCTAGGAGCTGAGGAATTTCAGTGATATCACTAGTTCTTAATAAAGTCATAGGCGGAATGTTGATAAACAGACAGAAGTTTGCCTATCTATACTTTATATCTATCTTCATTAGAAACTGCTGGGATGTTACATAACATGAGAAACAACGAAAAATAGCAATTATAATTCTACCAGCCAATAGGAGACAGAGTGGTAATAGTAAACAGCTTATATGCAGCATAGACCATGAGACTACTATCTGATGAAAGTGTGGATCCTAACGATTTTATTTTATCCACCTGAAAGATCTTATGGGGAACGAGATGAAAGAAACAATCTTGGTATCTGAAGAATATAAATATCTCACGAAAGTACTGCCCATGATTCCCACCTTCTACTATCAACGAAACTCGTAAAACTTTAACACATCCCCAGGAAGCCCAATTTTGCAGGGACTGGGTCAGTACTCAGAATATCTTAAAATGTTTTACATTTTTCTTATATATAATATATAACCTATGTGTTAAATGTTTAAAACAATTTAAGTGGGGAAAAAGTCTTCATGTGGTCTGGAGTGCATGTTCAACCTCAATACACTGCCATTCAACATAACAAGGTCTAGATGTGATGATCAGACATACTGTACATTCCGGGGGCAGGAGCTGTAGAACATCCGGATACAGCGGGAGCCTCCTGGTAGTACCGCCATCACTTTCAGCTGCACAGATAAGTGGACGTTTGCTTTTACTTGGGATGTGTACTGTATTATATTTTGGTCATTTTCAAGGAAAAGGTATGTATACTAATGGATCCCCTCCATTTCTCTATACGTATTTCTCGGTCTATTTCTCATGCGTCAAGTACTGCAACCTTCTCTTATCCGGCCTAACCCTCCTCCATCTATCCACTTCAATCCATCCTAAATACTGCGACAAGATGGATTTTCCTCTGTTGTTACTCCGCATCCGCTGCACCACTCTGCCAATCTTTATACAGTCTCCCCCATATCATATATAATCCAGTTGAAATTACTTACCTTCACCTAGAAAGCCCTCAGCAACACCCTTTATACATCTCTACTCGCCTCTCAAGACTTCAATGGTATCACCAGCCACCAAAGGAAAACAAAAAAACCTCCAAAACATGAAAAATTGTGTAATCACTTGTATACAGGACCCTAACCATGCTGGGCTTAATGAGCTCACGAGACACCTGTATGAAAGGCCTCGCTTTCAATATGCTTGGTGTCCCTCAATTACGCAGGCGTTTCCTTTCTACTTATTACCTGTACAGACATTTTCACACAAAATACAATGTAAAAAGAAGTAAAGCTTGTGTTTGCCATCCGCTAATTCTACAACCCATACGTTGTGTAAATGTGATGGGTCAAAGGAACATTTCCACCTTTCTCCATTGTTTATCTAATCTGAAGAATTACCTACATAATGTACAGTGTTCATGTCAGCTGGAAAACAATGTAGCGTTAGAGAGGTTTCCTTTCACACCACAGAGGCTCCATCACAGATTTCCCACATAGCTGAGACATGAACAGAGGACAAACAAACACAGCATTGTTTTCTGTGAATAATGTGCAGTGTGTGCATTGAGCTGTGAACGTGTTATTTTGTTTGGTTTGCTATTGTCTGTACAAATTACAAGTCTAAGACCTCATTCACCAGAAATGTAGTATTTTTAACTCTTGAGACTTGCTACACACGCCTATTCCCATATTGCTGTACATGCCTGACCTGACCATTTGGGGGAAGAGACTTCGTAAGGCCACAGATGATTTATCAAGTTTTGAAAACAGAGTGCTTGTTCCCATGCCATTCACGGAGGTTCTAGATGATCCTTTCTATGCAAAAGGGACTTTGTGTGTATAATGTAAAAGTATGAAATTCTCCATGAACTGCAATAGTAAGCGAGGGACACAGGACTAATGCGTTCACCAAGCGGCAAATGTAATAAAGTGCAAAAAATAGTTGCTAATATTTACAATCCTACAGTAAACAAAACAATTAGTTTGTGGATAACTGAAAGCAGGTTTTAAATTGCTTTTGCCTCTAGATTTACAAATTGACACTAGGAACCTGACGATATATTATATATTTTATATTGATTAAAAGGTTTACAAATATGCTATACAGTATTGGTTTTAAAATGATAATGAGGTTCTTGGTAGAGAATTAAGGAACAAACTGTTTAGGGTGATAGCAAAGGTACTAATTTGAACTTGGTGTCAGTGTGGTGTTACAGATATTTTTACTAGAATCAAAATGTGGAAATCAATTCAAATAAGCCTCTCTTCTAAAAGGAATAGGGACTTCTGGAATAATGTATAAGGTTGCCCTTTAGATCAATACCCAGCATATTAAAATTTAGCAAGAGATGAAATGTTCATTTTATCTGTATTTTTAGCCCCTTGAAGATTTAAATAGGTTTTTAAATCACAAAATCAGGAATCAGTTGGCAGAATCTGGTGTATCTAAAATATTTGCAAGCGATATAACTGAACCAGTATCACCAATTTAAAAAGCAATTCAACATTTGCTGCATGTATATTTATATTATCTTTTATCTACTAATTAGCCACATAGGGTACACAGCCCAGTAAAATATTACATGACATAACAGAACAATACAATATAGGCGCTGGGCAAGGTGTAAATAATATCATAGGAAGGGGGTATGGTGACCCATCACATGACCGTGGCCCCACCCCCTGCTAGGAAAAAACTAAATTCATGACATTACATAGTGGGGCTTGATGGCGCATATCGCAGAATTAAGACCCATCTCCACCAAGACCCAGGAGGAGGCCTACACTTCCAGGAGAGTAGGCAAGTATGAATAATATCGTAATAAATGCTGATGTCATCACTTAAGTGTTCATTTGAAAATATGTGTATTATAAAGAATAATTTAAACCCTACTGTAAATTTAAATTATGGATCTACTGTAAATGATTTTAGAAATCACCCTGGATATCTGTGACCTATACAAAAGCACACAAAGTCACAACCTTTTACTTGTATATGGTCACAGAACTCCTCTGTGACTTCTATGTTCTGATATGATCAGTGTTCATCAGAAAACGTGTGTATTATAAGGAATAATGTTATGTTATGTAATGTAAATGGCTATTAGTTGTCACCTCAGATTTCCGAGACTCGCATAAGAGACTATTGATATCCTTATAAATTAAATATATTTATTTATAAATAGGCTAAACTAATCTGTATAAGCAGACATTCACTTTTTCCGTATTCAGTGGTATTCTAGTCATTGAAAGTCGCAATGCTTGTTACAGTGCCACCCAGTGACCCAATTACCTGAAAAATATTGTCATGTTTACTATACTACACAGTGAGATTCATTTAGATGCTCAAATTTTTATCCAATTACTAACTCTTATTTTGTATACGGGGGTGGGGACAGGAATTATGATGGTCTTCAATATTGTGCAAAACAAGAATACAAGAAGGACCGCAGATTTCACAAAGTGTAGGTGTCAGAATGACTCTTGCAGCTGCTGTATCTCAGTCTATATGCTGCTTCTCAGGCCAAAATAGAAATAAACCACATATAAAAAGCATCTAAAGCTCATGCGGTGTATAGATATTCTCTTTCATTTTAGGGCTTAACAAGCAAATATATTCCAGCATACAAAGGGGTTGCAAGACTTCTGATATGCTCCATATATCTAGATGGCTGATCATCATGGTAGTAGCTGGTCAATGCCAGCTGCAGTGCCCTAGACCTGCACATTTATATAGGCTGCCTTAAATTGCTCTTATTTGTTAGGTTGAATGATGAACAGACATTGCTGCAGAACACTGTTAAAAACATCTCTTAATATACGTTCATTAACCACCGTTGCAATAGATTTTTTTACTGGCTTCAATTTTCTTTTAACTTTATGACGCTTCCAGTAACCAACAATGTAAGAATTAAAAATGCAGAAGCTCAGATCCCGCTAATAGTTCTTTTGACATCTCGCACCTGCATTCAATTATGAAGAGTAAGTTGTTTTGTTGTGTTCCCATAACTACTCGCCTGCACTGACAATTTCCCAAATGACGTGAAGTTCAATATTAAAACAAATGAGTTGAAAGGTACAGATTCATATGGCTACAAGCTAGGGGGAAAGGCAGTGAATATTGCAGTTTGCCACCCTTTAAACATGTCCTATACCTCACAGAGACCACCGCATAGGCTGCCATCTTACTGGTAGACAACCTCACATGTGACGAGACAAAACCCACACAGTTGAAGAAATAATATCAGTCTGGCCTTTGTCGTGGTAAAGACTTCAGCATGTAATTGAATATGCATCGGAAATGAAAGAGGTTTCTATAGGCCATAAAACATGCACACTCAATTAACATCAAGTTATAAATGCATCATACAATATCAATAAGAATTATTATTATTCGTTCGACAGGTGAATGGGAACTTATTAAAAAAAGCATTGAAAATTCTATGAGTCAGCTGTTATCAGTGTCCTACTACCATGGTACTGTTGAAGATTAGTTTTTTATTTTTAAATTTTAGGGATTAACTCTACCCCACAAAACAGACAGAACTCCTTTTGAGCATAGTCCTCCATTGTTTCAGAGGTCTACTATACCGAATTGCTGGCCACATATGCAGCAATGTTGGGCAATAGCATCAGTTGGATCAATAACCGGCTTCTTGAAGATAGCTGCTATTTCCCCGAAGTGCACATGTACCCAATGTAGACCATAATCCTGTCTAATATTTCCACACAGTGATACAACTTTAAAGATTGTATAATCATTTGGCTGACAGCAGAGTGGATGCTGCTGGTCCCAGTAAGAAGGAGACATACACCAATTTCTTCTTGTAGGATTAGCCCAAATAAGCACCTTCTTTGACAAATGATTCTGCCGAACACTAAATAACCTAATATGCATACTAGAAATTGAACACAGGGTTCCCAAGGCTTGTATCTGTAATCTATGCTGATGGAAGTGATAGCTCACAAAACAATCAGCAGTTGAATTTGACTGGCCATTTGTATTTGGACAAATCAAAATAATTCTAAGCACTTTAGACTGGGATATGCAACACCCTTCAATAGGTTTACATACAAGACGACAGGTAGTAATAGGTGTATGGAAACCAATCTTCCACCTTGATCAGGTATTTTCAAATCTGATAAAGCTCTGAAATGCTTATATGTATATCTGAATGTTAGGAGGCTTCCTCCTGAAAACTAAATATTTTATTATGGGATTGATCTAAGAATTAAATATTGTTTAAAAACTAAATATAAATAAAACCAAACACATGACATACATTACTGCCCACATGTTACACACACAATATATAACGTATTATGGCAAGATGGTTTCTAATACTGAAAGCTCCCCCACACAGATACATTTATAAACATGCAGTTTGACACTATATCAGTGGGGGTCAAGGTGTTGTCAGTTGCCTTAGTTTTTGACATGTTACAAGAGAAATTAAATAATCTGCTATGCGACATTTGTATTTTGTAGAATTCTTTTCTTCAAATAGGATAAAGTGTATACAAATAGATTGTAGACTACAAAAGCACTGGCTAGCAAAAAAATACATGGAGACACACCAACATCGGTTCAAAACCAATGTAGCAGCAGAGTGTGCTATGTACTCAATGAACATTCCGTATAACTCCATTGTATTCTTACTTCACTAACTCTTCTGAACGCTGCCTGCAGGCAAAGATGAAACGGACACAAAGCACACATTTATCAGGATGGTGTGTGTACAGATCTACACACATGTTCACTTTAAAATAAACACTCATTGCTGCTGGTTACAGTAATGAAGAACCCTTTGTCTAGATTTCAGAGTTAAGCTATGTAATAGTTTCGTATAGGAAACATATAGAAAGGAGTAGAGCTCATGACATGATTACTATCTGGATTAGGTGTGGCACTGATGAGATAGATCATTGACAGCTGCATTATTTACCAAAGGTTACAGGAGAACCCATCTACATCAGCCTATGCTAAAAATTCACATCCATTGTCTCATATCTGTCCTTAGGCTACACGCCTTCTGTACCATCATGTCTGACGTGGACAGGGCTAGGGCTCCCCCACAATCCTGTAAGACACTCCCGAGAGGGCAAACAGCACTGGGTGCAGTTCACCACCACTGGAAGCATTTGTACTTTTTGTCAGGTAAAAGCAGTTTAAAGAATGAAAGTGGATGATGAGTGAAGGTGAAGTATTTATATTAAAGTGTGAAATTCAAACAAAGTTCATTTAGCAAGGCCTAAAAATGTTCTCTTTGAGCTCTCTAAAGTCTCATTACCCACTGGTGTTTTTAAAATAGTAATTTGGAGCTTACTGTAGGCTTCCCAATGTGATTACATGCAGGGAAGTCAGAAATACAGGACACACAACCTAGCCTTGTACACCTGTTACCAGACACAACCTAGCCTTGTACACCTGTTACCAGACACAACCTAGCCTTGTACACCTGTTACCAGACACAACCTAGCCTTGTACACCTGTTACCAGACACAACCTAGCCTTGTACACCTGTTACCAGACACAACCTAGCCTTGTACACCTGTTACCAGACACAACCTAGCCTTGTACACCTGTTACCAGACACAACCTAGCCTTGTACACCTGTTACCAGACACAACCTAGCCTTGTACACCTGTTACCAGACACAACCTAGCCTTGTACACCTGTTACCAGACACAACCTAGCCTTGTACACCTGTTACCAGACACAACCTAGCCTTGTACACCTGTTACCAGACACAACCTAGCCTTGTACACCTGTTACCAGACACAACCTAGCCTTGTACACCTGTTACCAGACACAACCTAGCCTTGTACACCTGTTACCAGACACAACCTAGCCTTGTACACCTGTTACCAGACACAACCTAGCCTTGTACACCTGTTACCAGACACAACCTAGCCTTGTACACCCATCACTAGACTTACCCCAACTCTGCATTCTTCTCCCCAGATAGCAGATATGTGATTGCTTGTTATGGACAACATGACCTTTTTCCTTTGCACCAGTTTGTTAAATGTCCCACATTGTATCTATAAACACGAGGTGAACAAAAACTCAGCTAATAGTTAATAATACTCCATTCACAGTGCCTAAAAAACCCGGGTCGTGGCTCAGTATGAAACGGGGTCAACGCAAAGTCCTGGGTCAAGACCCAGGACTTTTACAGGGTTACTCCCGTGTCAGCTCCAGGGTCGCCTACAGTGTGAATGGTACAACCCAGGTTTTTCCACCTAGGTCTCACTGAACACCATTGAAAAGTTAAAAAAAAAAAATAATCACAAAAGGAGCCAATCAGAGCTCCTCTTGTGATGTTGCCAAGGAAACCCAGTCAGAACCGTGCTCAGTGTGAACACGGTGTACCCGGGAATTTTCCGGGTCCAAGTGGTAGTATGAATGGGGTCTCTGAGCTGGGATTGCACTGCGACACGGCAAAAACCTTGAGGCTTGAAAAACCCAGGAAATTGCAGGGGCTGCAATGTGAAAGTGGTATAAATAGTTTGTCTATTGAATGAGTTTTTTGAATAGCAACACTGTCCATTCAATGTTTTAGAGACATGGTGCACAACAGTGGTTATGTGAATAGAGAGGAGGGGTAAATCAAATTAATATACACTTGAGATTTTAAAGATTTTTTCTCCTATCATTTACCCGAAGATTAACTTAACTTGGCATATTGTGGCATATTGTCATTCCAAATACTATAATTGCTGCATCCGGAGTTAGAATATACTTTTATTACAACGTCCTATTTGAAAGCAAATTTAAATGTAAACCCAGTGTGGTTTTTAAAAGAAAAAACAAATTCAGTATTTATTTGGGACAATGGTAGTTGGTTTAGAAGAAGAAACTGCTAACTATTCCAATGTGCACTATTTGGAGAAATTAACTTTGAAAGTTATAGGCAATATAAAGAACGTATATTTAATTTACCTGCACATATATCAGTTCATTAGAAAATGTTATCGCTATGCATCAAATATAAAGTCATGTTTTCATCAGTAACCTAGGTGATCAAAGCAATGCATTTAATGTATGTTACACTTTAGCAAATCAGTATTAATAAGTGTGGGTGTTTTCCTGATTATCCTTTTATGAAAACATACTCCTGACAATGTAACCAATACAGCTTTCTAAGAGCACTTTATCACATCCTGTCGCAGGTACCAAACATTCTAGATATGGTTACCAGGCAACCTACCAAATATATAGTGGCTCTCAATGCAAGCAATGCAAACACAAAAACGGATATTATTGCAAACTTACACACAGTCTTATCTAGGTTTTGAGTTTGTGTGTTAGTAGAATGAAACCAGGATGGACAGGCCTGTAGGGTAACCATATCATATTTCCATAATTCAATGCACTGGGGTCATGAGTTCAATTCTCGACCATGGCCTTATCTGTGAGGAGTTTGTATGTTCTCCCCGTGTTTGCGTGGGTTTCCTCCGGGTGCTCCGGTTTCCTCCCACACTCCAAAAATATACTGGTAGGTTAATTGGCTGCTAACAAATTGACCCTAGTCTGTCTGTGTGTGTGTGTTAGGGGATCTAGAATGTAAGCTCCAATGGGGCAGGGACTGATGTGAGCGAGTTCTCTGTACAGCGCAGCGGAATTAGTGGCGCTATATAAATAAATGGTGATGATGATGACGATGTTCTACATATGACACTGAATTATTTCACATATCAATTAATAAGATTAATTATACCTTTATTTACTGAAATGTATTGAACCCTACAACATAATATGACAAATTTGCAACTTTGAAAGTATGTTTCTCAAGCATTGTGCGTCCTGCAACTATAGTTAGTCTGAGTCAAGCAGTGATTGGAAAACTATATCCTAAACTTTGCTGGAATAGTTTGCACCATAGGTAAGCAGCATATGGTTCACCAGCTGTTGAAGAACAACAGGTCACAACAAGCCCATCAAAACGATTTATTTACCAATGCAGATCAGAAGGGCTGGTGACAAGTGTGACGTACAGCTTGCATTATGAACGTATGAGTTAACGTCTGCACTCCCCAAAACCTGTTTCACACAGTTCAAAACAGACAGTTCTCATGTTGCAACTGCAGCAATCTAGGTAGGTTGATTTAATTGATGTCAATGCTGTTCATTAATTCCAGCTAGATGATTGCAAATGGAAAGTACGTGAGAAAAGAGGAGCAGACTTATGTCATGTAGAGAGATATATACACATAATGAAATATATATATATATATATATATATATATATATATATACACATATACATATATATATACACACACACACAATAAAATGCACCTCACCCTGCAGAAGGTACACAGCCATTGTGCGGATATAAGAAACATCGGACAATTTACAGACCACTGGATCATATATAGATACGGTCTTAATTGTCTTCTATCTGGTATGCATTTACACATTGGATCGGGAGTGGTGTGCACTGTATTTGCCTGTCAAAAAAATAATACACTATGTCTGGTTCTTGTTCTGCTCTTTTTGGGTTTACATCACGATATCCTCGAAATATCTGGAATGAGGTTCTGATGTGCCTGAATAACTTCAAAAGTCTGGAACGCATATATATTTCACTTAAGATTTTTAAATATACTCTTACATACTACGCTATTGGGCCCCCTCTGTTTGTATTTATAGACTATTTCCAGAGACACCATCTGGCGTTTTGGGGATTGGCAGCCGCCTGCACATCGGAAAGTGAAAAAGGTGTATGGACTATATGGTCTTTATAATCTATTCCAAATATTGAATTACGCACAATTTTGTATCAATGCAATTGTGTATATGTATATATACACACACACACTTATATATATATATATATATTAATGGGGGGTTAACAAGGAGTGGCAAATACATGAGTCAGTAGCTCACAGAAAGCAACAGTAGAGACACATCATGTAAACAATACATTTGTGTTTTAGACCTGGGAGCGAGCACTGTGCACCAGGAGACACATGGGATGTATTTATAGATTGGGGGGTGTGAGCGCATTCACAGAGTAGTTTCTATTACTAATGTTGATGGGTGTTTATAATATTCATTCAAGGCAACCAGATCTTCTGGACTTCATGTTTTTGATCATGCAAATAATATGTAATTCGCTCCATTTTGCAAACATACCGAAGTTGTTCAGTAACTGCTTGTAGGGGAGGACGGCGTGTTATTTATTTACAATGGTGGGCTATGGTCATCTTGGCCGCAGGGAATATAAGGGAGTCCAGTTTGTCTATATACGTATTAAGAGAATTGAATGGTTTACAGAGTAGGAATGACCAGGGATCTTTTTGAAAATGGACGTCCAACCATTTATCAATTGTAGTACCTATCTCTGAAGGCTTGGTGCAGATCCAACAAATATGGAGAAATGTGATTTCACTGTTACAGTCTCTCCAACAAACAACTGGCAATGGTGGGGAACATTTCATGATGTTTTGGTGGAACCATTGGAAGTAGATTTTGTAGTCATTTTGAATTTTTAGTGACATGGAGCTTTTAGTTATATGTCCTCTTATGACTGGTCTTCCATCTCTGATGACCATCTGTCAGGAGCATCGGATAGGGGAAAACTTATGCTGTGGAACTAATGTGTGTTATGTGGGAATTTGGTTAAGCATAAGGATTCATATTGTGTAAAGAGGGGAAAGTGGAGCACATAAGGTGGATAAGATGATTTATTTATTTATTTATTTTAAGCAATTATCCCACATTTAAGGTGTATTTGATAAATGGATGAGTAATTACTATATCCTCCATTCCTTTCTGTCCTATTACTGTCGGACAGTGCTCAGTGCCTACTAGCTGCGGAGATCAGAGCACACAGGTCATAGCAGAGGTCCCTGGAATCCCTGATCTAGAGCAGATTTATTGGTTAGTGTAAAAGGAGAGAGACTTTAGCATGGTCACTGCCAGTACAATGTAGTTCTTCCGTTGAGGTATTATTTTACAAATCGCACTGCTCTGAAAAATAATGACTCCCACTTTCAAAATTCTGCAGGACTTGCACCGGAGCACTGCAGACCCTATTGGATTCAATTCATTTTCAGTTTAAACATCATATTACAAATCTCTCATCAAAATACAATTTTAATATATGTACAAGTCTTTTAGCATAAAAGAAGCCGTCTTTTGTGTTAAGTGATCGTCTATAATACTGGATACGCAATTTAATCATCTGCAGGTGTCTGTGTTGCAATTTCCCCTTCAGTACAAGACTTATAATATTTATACTATTAGTCACAATGAAATTACACTTTAGAAGGGAGAACAATATTTCTATATTGTGAAACACTTCATCACCAGATAGGATGACGAAACTACAGAATTACCTAATTTCCTGCCAATTGGACAGACTTACTAGTAAACAAAGAAACAAAAATAATATTGGAATTTTGTTGTCTCACATTTCAACCAACCTGGCCTGAAATTCCCGTATGTAGGAGAATGGACAAAATGCCCATTTTATTTGATAAAAATGTTTTGGCTTTTTTTCCTTTACCTAAATCAAAACTTTTCTGATAACCAGAGAATAGTAAAAGGCTCTGTACATTATCTTTTACCTATAAACAGCTTTCTATGGAGGTGACATCATGTTTACATTTTTATATTTACACTTTCTAGGTTGACAAATGCTGGTATATGACATAGGAGAACTCTACATACCTGGGTTTATCATCAATGTTACCTTTCAAAACGTCAAGTTTTCCAACTGAATTGCATACATGCATAACCAAAAAATAAATATGACAAAGTAAACCGGCCTCTATAATACAATTGCACATTCAACTGATTTTTTTAAAACACATACAAAAGTTTATTCAAACTGCAAAACGTTATCAAACTTTATGCTTCACATCTAGCAGTAAACACAAACTGCAAACAAAAATGGCTAAACTACTAAACCAGGGGTGCTCAACCTATTTTGGAAGGAGGAAAACATTGGGAGTACTCGTTTGAAGGGGCATCAATAAAACTTCACTTTAAACATAAAAACACATAGAATACAATGCAAGAAGAAGCTTATTTGCAGTTGTTTTACCTCTGTTACACCATAGCTCTCAACAATTGTAAAAAAAAAGTCTCATGGGGATAGGATCGTGTGCAATGCTGCTGTGTAGGCACGGGTTACCATGTACTTGGTGAATGTGGTCACGTCACTTGTGGAGCAAACCAGCGGTAGGCGGCACAGTGCAGGACGGACCCAGCGCAATACAGATAGTGGTAGAGTGGAACAGAAAAAGTATTGAAGTATTTCTGTCATGGCGCCTCAAGTCTCCCTGTATCTTTCCTGCTTCCCGCAGGATACAAATCAAAAGGCCTTGCTGACAGCATGTTGTTCACCGATGCACACAAAACAGACTGTTCAATGAAGGAAAATCTTTATAATAGTGTACCTGTTATTTACAGCAAATATCCATCAGAATGCAGCCCACCCATCCACTCAAATATTGGTTCAGCCCACAAAATGTGCGCAGCACGGTGGCCTAGTGGTTAATACTTCTACCTCACAGCACTGGTGTCATGAGTTCAATTCCCGACCATGGCCTTATCTGTGTGGAGTTTGTATGTTCTCCCCGTGTTTGCGTGGGTTTCCTCTAGGCACTCCGGTTTCCTCCTACACTCCAAAAACATACTAGTAGGTTAATTGGCTGCTATTAAATTGCCTTAGTCTCTCTCGGTCTGTGTGTGTTTATGTTAGGGCATTTCGATTGTAAGCTCCAAAGGGGGCAGGGACTGAAGTGAATGAGTTCTGTGTGCAGCGCTGCGGAATTAGTGACGCTGTATAAATAAATAGATGATGTTGATGACAATGGCTGCCTCCAGTGTGTATGAAATGTCAGCAAAATGAAGCAGCTCTGCAAGAATTACACATATTTATAAAGAAATGCAGGTAAAATATTGTTTTGTTAAGGTTACATATTTATTGTTAATGTAATGAGGAAAACAGTGCAAGTGCTATTGAACTACACTACAATAAACGCTCAGTTCACTGCAATCTGTTTATTCAAAATAAACAAAAAACTGTGTATAAATACAACAGCAAAAGCTTTGTTTAAGTTTACAAACAAGGAGAACAAAAAAAAAGATAGTTTAACATAAGTTAATTCTATAACATACATAGTTGAAAGGAATCCATTCACCAAGCATTTGTGTAAACCACAGTTTTGTGTAAATAAAATGTATACAGTTTTCCAGTGTCTTACCAGAGGTCATTTTAAATGGAAGTTAACCTCAAAAAAAGATCTGTACTGTGCCTAGCAAAGGAAGATATACCGTATATACTAGATATGGTTTTATGTTGGCCCATACAGGCTAGGAGAAACCCCAAGGGTTTTGTTTGACATCTAAATGTCTGCTGTCATTTGTGACCTTTCCAGACATACTGAAATGCTTCAATCAGTTTATACTTTGCCCCTCATCATATCACAAATATCCATTGCCGTTAGACCACTCCCCCAAGCCATTGTGAGGGGATTATCAAGCCTCAAATAGATTGACAGATATATGTAATAAAATGACAACAGTGAGTGGGTTATTCCACGTAATACACATTTTCCTAATGAACCCTGAAGTGATGACCTCAAAACACTGATGATAAGCAAAACATCAGAAGTCACTTATGTATTACAAAGGGATTATGGGAAAAATAAAACAGGCAGTAGAACTGTACTAAATGAGCTCTGCAAACAGTCTTCCAAGCACCATTATATAAACTAGATAAAGTCCTATAACAATAATATTTTTATACCATTGTACCTTTTTTCTGTTTAATATTTACACAAGACAAATAGAGAATACCTTTAAACAGAAGTAAATAATCCCATACTTCAGGATTTTGTCACCAGGAAGCGAGGATTACATTGACTTGCGGGCATTCATTAGTCTACAAGTAAATGAAGCATGAAGGGCAGTGGTGGGCAACAGGTTGCATGTCGAATCTTCACCTATGGCTGCCCAGCCAGTTACTCCTGGTCTGCTAAGAGAAT
Organism: Mixophyes fleayi; assembly: GCF_038048845.1. Lineage (NCBI taxonomy): Eukaryota > Metazoa > Chordata > Amphibia > Anura > Limnodynastidae > Mixophyes > Mixophyes fleayi. The sequence continues at coordinate 63,043,099 of NC_134402.1, forward strand.
AAGGCAGATAGAGGGCAGTCGACTTCTGACCCCACGTGACGTTGGGAGGGGGGGAGTCTCGCTGCATAAGGAGGAAGAGGGAGTGCAGTGTGCTCTCACTACTTACTCAGTGAGGTCCTTGGGAAGGATGGAAGAAAACAGGAAGACAGAGTTGCCCATCACTGATGTAGGGTAAGGAAAGGATGAGTACAGATTAGACAACATTCCACTGAGGGCATAGGAGACAATGGGGGACCTGTAGAAGAGTTTGTCCACAGCTGTCTGCGGTTTTTGTGCTTTCACACTCTAATAAAATGCATGGAAAGCACTTGGGTAAAGGACAAATAAGAGTCAGTGGTTCCACTTCCACCATTGCCTTCTACAAACGATAGTAATGTTGTATTGAGAAATGTAGAACACAGCATCCCCTCATGCATTGACATTAGAGATGGGCGGGTCCGGTTCCCCGAGAACCGAACCCACCCGAACTTTGGGTATCCGAGTACCGAGCTGAGCAGCTCGGTCCTCTCCCGCCCGTTCCGAATCCAAATCGAGGCCGAACGTCATCGTGACGTCGTCGGATCTCGGGGCTCGGTTCTCGTGATACTTCAACTTTATAAATACACGCCTCCACAGCAATCCATCGCCATTTGACAGAGGGAGAGAGCAGGGTGTAGTTACAGGCTGATTAGAGCAGGGACAGAGAATACAATATTGTTCTTGCAATTGCTCTAACCAAAATCGCTAGAGAGGAGGATAGAGGTTTATTATTTTTTGTTAATATTTGGCACGCCCCAGTGCTTTTGGGGTGTCCCCCATAATTGTGCATAAATATTTCTGGCTGTCAAAAGTCATATCTGTCAGCAGTATCTACCAAATAATTTTTAGCACTCTCCAGTGGTTTGCGCTCATGATATGACCACATATGATCAGAATGAGCAACCAGGTTCTGTCACCAGTCCTGATGTTAGTGTTCCCAGTACGTCATCTGGCCAAGGCGATGTCAAACAACAGAGTGTTTCCAAATTAGTGCAAAAAACAAAAACCAAATTTTTTTTTACTGTATTGAAGCGAAAAAGAAGTGTAACTGAGCAAAAGTTAAGTAACGATAAAAAAAAAATTGCAAGCATACCATTCTACACACGCAGGGGCAAAGAGAGAATGAGGCCTTCACCTTTGGCTATTAGTGGCAGATCCCAAAAAGTTACCCAGCCTACAATTGGTGCACAACTACTGTTACGCGTCAAAGCCGAGCTGCAAGATAACAGTGAGGCATTAGAGGAGAATGTTTGCTCTGATTCACAAATGACAACAATCCCTGTGGAAAGTCCATCCAACAGTGGGATGTCTAATCGTGAGCATTCTGCTGATGTGTGCCTTAATAGCCCGAGTGTAGCCTGTGATACCCAAATTGAGGATGCCACTTTGGAATTAGAAAAGGATGAGGGGGAGATTTGTGTAGGCGACGAGGGCTCTAATGAGGATGTTGATGAGGATGAGGTTGTTTGTGTAAGGCCTGCACCAGTGGCAGCAGTTCTGGCACGTGACAAGAAAAAGGCCATTGTCATGCCTGGGCATAAAACAAAAAAATCCACTTCTTATGTGTGGAATTATTTCTACCCAAATCCAGACAACAATTGTATAGTCATTTGTAGTGTATGTCAAGCCACAGTCAGTCGAGGGAGGGACCTTAACCATCTTGGAACCTCGTCTATGTTACGCCATTTAACGAGAGTTCATGGCAAAGTGTTGGGAAAAGCTGAAAGTTCTTCCCAAAAAAATACAAGCACTCCATCATCAGCTAAGACCCTCCGCTCACCGACAACCCGACGGCTACAAAATACACCCACCACACCATCCTCATCAATATTCTCAGTAGCGCTCGGAGTTAGCCCGGCATCCCACTTAAGGCTGGATGACTCCTGCACTATTATTGATTCCTCTGAAGAAAGCGTTAATCCCACTGCTGCTGCTGGGGGTGAATCGTCATCCCAGAGACAGGTCAAGCAATTTCTCCTTAAGGGTAGGGTGTCATAGACAGAGTGACCCCAAACTGACTTTGTCCATTTCTCATAATATTGTACAGTCTATAACGGCTGAATTTTTTGGTATTTTATACAAGTGGAGGAGGGCCTAGAGAGACAGAAACCAAACTGGCTTTCTCCATGTCAATTAATATTGTACAGTATATAACGGCTGAATTTTTTTGTATTTTTGACAAGTGGAGGAGGGCCTATAGAGGCAGAAACCAAACTGGCTTTGTCCATTTCAATTAATATTGTACAGTCTATAACGGCTGAATTTTTTGTTTTTTAAACAAGTGGAGGGGGGCCTATAGAGACAGAAAGCAAACTGCCTTTTTCCATTTCTTTACATATTTAACTATAAGTGTAGGGTGTAATATACATCCAAAGACGATGGCTGCATTGCCAATATGCATAGATGGAGAGGAAGACAATCTGTTTTGTGTGTAGAATAAATGAAGGCCTTCCACCGAAGAATTAAACTGTTTTTTGGATGATTTATTACCTCAACAATTAGATTACTTATCTCTAAAACAGTTGGAGCACTAAATTGGGTTATTTTAGGCCCAAAAACATGGATTTTCCAACAAAATAGCAAAACAAAACCAAACAAAACCAAAACCAAAACCAAAACATGCAATGGCGGTTTTGCAAAACCAAAACCAAAACCAAAACCAAAACACGACGGTAATCCAGATCCAAAACCGAATCCAAAACCAAAACACGGGGGTCAGTGACCATCTCTAATTAACATGCACTACCAGAACTATAGATTGTATTGGTAAGAGTGCAACACATGAACAGTGATAGGGAAAATAAGTTAAAAAACAAAATAAAATCCCACATGATTAAAACTACCACTAAAGATGAAGGTAGTTTTAATCACCAATAACCCCTTTTTTAGAGTCCTAAACTTGATCACACAGAAAATCTGTGCAGAGACGGAGTAGCAGCAAATTAATAGGCAAATGCCCTACATTAATACACTAGCAGTTCCCATTCTACTCTGCTTGGGGCTTGTTTGACCTTTTAAAACGTGTTAACTACGTTTCATAAATGTCCTGCAAGAAGCAGGCCAAGCTAAGGCAAACTACTTCTTGCACCAAGATCTCAGGGCACTAGAAATTGATATATTAGGCACCCTTCTTTGAAAGGTATGTGGCTATAGACTGAACACCAGAATTGCAAATTATTTTATTTTGCAGAATGCTTTTACAGTGCCCCCAAATGCTAGCAGGACAACAGCACATAATACTGTCAACGGTAAATCCGCATAGGCCAAGATCCTGCAGTGCTCTAGATGTGTAGCACATATATCCTGTACTGATACAGCCCATCACTGTGCGTAAGAAGAAAAACCAAAAACTTAGCAGCTAGGCCCATCATCCCCACAACATACACTGACTGAAAGTTTATTTCATCACACAGTAAACGACAGTTAGGTCAGATATTGCATTAGTGTGTACACTCCTACCTTCATGTTGTATAGTATAATTTTCTTTGGTTTTATAAACTTCCAAAAATCACAACCACAGAGGGAACGATGTCGGACAAATGTGGAAGTGTGTAAGCAGATCTCTATGGAGTTTACCGAATCGCAATCTTTTCAGCCGATGGTTATGACTTTAAGTCGTTGATAAAATTGTTACAGAAATCGCATCTGCGGTAATTTTCTGCAGTTTGTGCCCAGCTGGGGCAGGGACTGATGTGAATGAATGAATATGCTCTGTAAAGCACTGTGTAATGTGTAGGTGCTATAAGAATAAAGGTTAATAAATAAAAGGTTACATTAAGAGGGTTTTGTAATTACATTCTTATTCCTCTCACCAAACCTAGAGCGACAGTGTATTCCTTTATTTTAAGGTATATTTGCACTTCAGCAAAAGTCCCAGTTAAAGGGAGTCCTTTCCCTCAGCACCCTCTGTCTGTATCTGTGGGGACCCTGCTAGATAAAGGAGCAGGATTTGTATGCAAAATTTGTATTCAATGTTTCTTGCAGGGTCTCTCTCTTGTCCCCTGCACTCCTTGGTCCCATTCACCGAGGGCAGTCAGAGGGTCAGGTCCAGTGAAGCTGTATTTTCTTTCCACAACTTAAGTTAATGGGCTGAAAGTAACTGTGCATATAGTTACGTACCCGGCTTTTCTTCCACTCTTGTTAGGAAAATAGTCATCTCAC